>NC_083721.1:121532878-122169211 GCF_028564815.1 Eubalaena glacialis | reverse complement strand
AATATGTTTTATTTAACCTATATCCTCCAATGTTTAAAATGGTTTGTCAATTCACATGCTGTGGTAAGCTGAAATAATGACTCTCCAAAGATATCCAGTCCCTAATCCCTGGAATTTATGAATGTTACCTTATATGGCAAAGGGACTTTGCAAATATGATTAAGTTAAGATAATTTCCCATCTTGAAATGGGAAATTATCATTGTATTAGTTTGCTAAGGCTGATGTAATAAAGTACCACAAACTGGGTGGCTTAAACACAGAGATTCATTGTGTCATAGTTCTGAAGTCTGGAAGTTGGAGATAAAGATGTTGGCAGATCCTGAAGTCTAAAAGTTGGAGATCAAAGTGTTGGCAGAGTTGGTTCCTTCTGTGGGCTGTGAGGGAGAATCTATTTCATGCCTCTCCCCTAGCTTCTGGTGGTTTGCTGGCAATCTTAGGTGTCCCTTGACTTGAAGAAGCATCACCCCAAACATTGCCCTCATCTGCACACGGTGTTCTCCATGTGTGCCTGGTGTTTGTGTCCAGATTTCCCCGTTTTATGTCATCAATAATATTGCATTAAGGCCTACCTTAATGATCTCATCTTTATTAACTACATATGCAATGGCCTGATTTCTGAATAAAGCCATGTTCTAAGGTATGGGGGTTTAGAACTCAACCGACATGTGAATTTGGGGGGGCACAATTCAATACATAACTATCCTGGATAATCTCGATGGGCCATAAGTATCATCATATGAGTCCTTATAAGAGGGCACAAGAAGGTCAGAGGTAGGAAGTGGATGATGTAATGATGGAAGCAAGAAATTGGAGTGCTGTGAGGAAGGAGTCACCAGCCAATGAATGCAGACAACTTCCAGAAGCTAAAAAGACAAAGAAATGGATTGTCCCTTAGAGCCTCCAGAAGGAAATGCAATTTTGTCAACACCTCGACTTTGGTCCAGTAAAGCTGACTTCAGACTTCTGGCCTCCAGAACTGTAACAGAAAATATTTATATTGCTTTAAGCCATTAAATTTGTGGCAGTTTGTTCCAGTGTAGCAACATGAAACTAGTATGCTTAATGAATTTTTGTTTTGAAAATTACTTCATTAATAGTTTATAATATAAAAATTCATTTTAATTGTTTGGATAAATGAGCATTAATGCAGCCACCTAAGGAGAACTTTACTTCCTGGGCAATATATCTAGTAAACTGTGTTCTTCTCAAAGAAAATGCTTACATTCTTGATATGATTTATTCCTATCTGTTTTTCCCAAGACTGCAAATCAGTTACTCTGTTCTAATATGAATGTGTTGTTTTATAGTTATTCAAAGATTTCCTATTTAGAAGCCCCATGTGTCTTGGATTTAATATCTGTCTTTGACATGGTGCATTTATTTCATAAAATTGTTGTCCTTGATTAGAGCTTTATATTATTTACCCAGAATCATGTTGTATTACTTATGTCTATTTCTGTTATTTAAAATATATATCTTTGAAAGAATTTAGAATTTAGAAGTAGATATGGATAGAATTATGGGTTCAAGGAACCTGAGAAATAGATTTGTATATAGTTTATTTCTTCTTGAGTGAGCTTTGCTAGATTGTCTTTGAATGTATTTGCATACAGCTGTGTATAATATTCTCATATTATCCTTTACTATCCGTAGGATTTGTAGCAAGCTCCCTGCTTTTACTCCTGAAAACAGTAATTTTGTCTTCTCTCTTTTTTTCTTGGTTAGTCTGACTAGAGATTTATCAATTTTATCGATCCCTTCAAAGAGCCAATTTTGGATTTCTTTGAGTTTTCTGTTTTTTCCTCCTGTTTACTATTTCAATGATTTCTGCTTCTATCTTCATTATTCCTCTCTTTCTCTTGCTAGGCTTATTTGCTTTTCTTTCTCTGTTTGTGTTTTGTTTCCTTTTTTTTTTTTGAGGAAGCTGAATTCATTGATTTGAAGCCTTTCTTTTTTTCCAATATAAACACTCATCTCTAAATTTCCCTCTAGGCCTGCTGGAGAGAGCTCCACGGCCTGCCCCCCAGGGACAGCACACTGTGCTTTGTATTAGCGCAGGGCGGGATTCCCTGCTCAATCAGGTTTCCTGCCCTACCTCCAGGGGCTGGGGGCTTCTGCTTTACTGCTCTCTCAGTAGCAGTGTACCCTGGTCTGGGACTGGTGGTGGGAGGGATTATTGTTTCTGTGTTCAAGGCTCTCCGGTGTGGGCAGGTGGATATTCCTGTTTTCCACTTAAGTGCGGGCAGCTTTTACCTCTCAGCTTCCCCCCAGCAGCCGTTTCTCCTTCCCCAAAACAGGGGCAAGGGTGTTACCTTTCCACCCCTTCATCAGAGTGAGTAGATCTTTTCTTGAACCCTAGGGGCGAGCGTTCTGTCTGCACAGCTGAAGGCTTTTGCTTGCGGAGAGCAGGTTCCCGGAAGTGGGCGGTGTTTCAGGCTGGCTGGAGAGGAGGGTTCGCTCAGGTCTCCAGCTCTGCGCCCAGGAGCACGGGGTTTAGAGGCTGGGAAAAGTGATTCAGGTGAGTTCAGGCTCCGCTTTTGTCTGGGGCTCCCATGGATCCTAAAGTTCACACTATGCCGGCTACTCTGGATTTGTGAAATTGTTACTTCTTACTCCTGTATGGTGGCCGCCTCTTCCTCCAGTGCTCTGTAAAAGGTAAAACAGTTTGCGTTTGTATCTCCTCAGAGGCCTTTATAACCCTTTGAAATTCAGTTCACCTGGTTGCCTTTTGACCTCAGTTCTCTTACTGGCTAAAAAAAAGTTATGGTTTGGAGATTTTCTGGATTTTTCTCACGGTGTGGAAGTAATGTTCTCTTGTTTTCTACATCTAAGCAGAAACAGAATGATGTAGTTGGTGAATCTGTTAGACAAAAATAAAGACTGAAAGTGAATTTCTAAATGTATCTCAGGAAATTAGAAGAAAAACATAAATTTAACCTAAAAATAGACAAAAGAATAAAACAAGAAAAGATAGTAAAATAGAAAATAAATGTACAATTGAGATAATCAGCCAAGTCAAAGGTACCATCCTTGAAATCACTAATAAAACATATCAACCTCTGTCCAGGGAAAGAGAAAAAATAAAATTTACCAATATCAGAAGTGAAAAAGGAAACAATAGTACAGTTTCTGCAGGATTTAAAAAGATAATAAAGCTGAAATTATGAACAAATACTTGCTAGCGAATTTTTAAAAGCAGAAGTCACCAAAACCAATACAGGAGGAAACAGAAAATCTGAATAGGCCTATACCTATCAAAGATATTGGATCCATAATTAAATCCTTCACATGCATATACTTACACCTGCATTTAAAAAGTAACAGGTTTAGGTGATTTACTTTTGAACATATGAAGCTTTTATAATAGAAATAACATTAAAGAGAATAGAAAAAAAGGGAAAATTCCCTACCTTGTTTTATGCAAAATTTTGATGAAAAAAGCGTGAACAGAAATTTTAAAAATATCTCTCATAAACAAGGATGTGATGATTCAAAGCAAACTATTATAAAATTCATCAAGCAATGTATACAAAGATTAGACTTGAGAAGAAGTTGGGGTTATTCTAAGAAATTTGAGGTTGCGTTTAATATTTTTAAATTACTTAGTATAATTCTCCACCATAACAAAATAAGGGAGAAAATCAGGTAATCTTTTCAATAGATGCAGAAATAGCATTTGGTAAAATATAACACTTTTTTATGATAAAAATATTTGTAAGCTAAGAATAAGCTTAAATTATGTTAAAGATATCTACCCAGAATATAGCAAATAACATGCTAACTGGTTGTAAATATTAAAGTTTCCCTCAGAGACTGGGAATAAGGCAAGGACACCCACACTTACCATGTTTATCTGTCATTATCCTAGATGTCCTAGATGTCATAGCTATTACAATGAAGCAAGAAGAAAGATGTAAGGCCTAGAGTACAAGAAATAAAACTCTGTTATTATTCACACACAGCATGGTGTGTAGGATAGAAAAATTCTAAAAAATATAAACATAAACTACTAGATTTAGACAGTGAATTTAGCAAGGGAATGAAGTGATTAAAAACCAAACTAGAACGTAGAATTTTAAAAAGCAATACATTTACAATAGCATCCATACCAACAAACACGGGAATAAATCTAAGAGTAAAGAAATGGAGGACCATGTAGTCTGAATGAATTGGAAAACTCAGTCGTCAGTTTTCCCCAAATTGTTTTATAGACCTCATGGGTAGATGCAAGGTAGTTATGAAGTTGGGTGTTCATTTTATTCATATATTTTGTAACTCTTTAATATATATGTTATATATTATATATATATATCAAATAGTAATAAAACTATCAAAAAAAACTAGGGATATAATATAAATGTGTCAAATGAGTAATAACAAAGTATTTTTAAAATTAAAAAGATTAATTTTATGAAATGAGTTCACACATATCAGTAAATAAGAGATGAATAGAAAAATATTTTTAAAAATCTTAAACAGGCATCGTACTGGAAAAATATTCAAATGGCTTAAACACATACAAAAAAAAGTGGCCAAGCTCACATTTAATTGAAAAATATGCAAAATAAAGGATTCATGCAAAAAACAATTTTCTTCTAAGAAATTAGTCAACATTTTATAATATCTAGTAGATGTGGATATAGAATCTCCCATAAAGTAGTGGTAAAGGGAATTCCCTGGCAGTCCAGTGGTTAGGACTCTGTGCTTTCACTGACAGTCCCTGGTTGGGGAACTAAGATCCTGCAAGCTGTGTGGCACAGCCAAAAAAGAAAAAGGAAACAGAAAACAAAAACAGAAAACAAATAATAGTGGTAAAATTGCTGAGAATAATAGGACAATATATTTCATAATGTAAAGATATGTACGCTTTGACCTAGGAATTTATTAGCCAGAATATTATTCTAAAACCTAGAAATGATGTTATACAATTTGTGATGCATCTGTTCTTTGATTAAAATTTTTGGTAGAGGAGGGCTAGAGATACATTTACATTTATATCTACATCCTTTACATTTATATCTACAAAGCCAATGTCAGTATTGTGCTAAATGGCGACATTGTAGATTTTTCACTAAAATTAGGAACAAATCACTTAGCTTAATACCCTCTAGTTCCATCCATGTTGCCACAAATGGCAAGATTTCATTCTTTTTTATTGCTGAATAGTAGTCCATTGTATATATATACCACATCTTCTTTATCCATTCATCTGTTGATGGACACTTAGGTTGCTTCCATATCTTGGCTATTGTAAATAGTGGTGCAGGTCGGGGAACATATATCTTTTCAAATTACATGGATGGACCTGGAGGGTATTATGTTAAGTGAAATAAGTCAGACAGGGATAAACAAATACTGTATGAGTTCACTTATAAGTGGAATCTAAAAGACAAAACAAGTGAACAAAACAAAACAGAAACAGACTCATAGATACAGAGATCTGGTAGTTGCCAGAGGGGAAGGAGGTGGAGGGACAGACAAAATAGGTGAAGGGGATTAAAAGGTATAAATTTCCAGCTGTAAAATAAATAAGTCATGGGGATGTAATGTACACATAGGAAATGTAGTCAATAATACTGTAATAACATTTTTGATGATGGATGATAACTGGTTATATTATGGTGATCATTTCATTATGCATAAAAATATTGAATTGCTATGTTGTACACCTGAAACTAATATAATATTGTATGTTAATTATAACTCAATTAGAAAATTAGGATCAAGTCAAAAATTCACCACTTTAACCAAATTAGGTATATATGTATGTGTGAATACAGAATGGTCTTTAGGATATGTTAGTATGTCTTATTGTTGATATAAATTGATATAGATTTTGTGGCTGGGAGTTAAGAGATATCTTCCCTTGAAGATTCACATTTTAATGGTGAACTAAGAGATAAGTCATTTACTAATAGAAGATGTTTCACTTTTAGATATATGATGAAATTAAGAAAGATATACAATGACTTCTGTGAGGAATGAGGGAGGGAACTGAGTAGTGAAACACACAAGAGTGTTTGAGTAGTATTTAAGTTTATGTTCATTTGATGAAAATTTACTGAAGACCTACTGCACCCGGCACAAGATATATCAATGAATGAACAGGACAGAACCCCTCTCCTCATGGAGCTTCCATGGTATGAAATGTGACTGTGATGTGAATTCTCACTTGATTTCAGAGCTAAGGTATTTCTTTTGTCATGTTGCTGTTAAGCCATGAGGTACTCTCACAAAGAAATGTTGGTTTTAAGGGAAGTGTCATCTGCAGAAGGATTATGGTCTGTCCTCCCAAGAAGATACTACTTTTGTAAATAGACTAAGTTTTGTGCATTGATGATCTGGCTCTATTCTTTTAGACTCAGAATCCCAAGTTTCACAACCCATCAAAAGCAGGCTGTCAGTGGCAGATTCATAGTAACTAGTCTCTCAACACAATGTCTAAACTCAGATCGCCAATTTAATCTAGAAGAGAGAGCACCTTTCCCAGTGATCTGAATACTCATGCCAGCATGATCAGTGCAGTTTCTCTTTGTAGTCAGATTTCTTGGAAAGTCAGATCAGTCAGAGGGTTGCTTAGTGAATATTAAAACCAGGAAAAGAGGAATTATATTGATGAATTGCTTAATGGCAGTCTAAATTGCATGATACATGTAAAACACATGGGGTCATTCATGTCAAATATGTCTTGGAGGTTATTGGTGGAAAGTCTTCCCATTTATATACATTTAAGGGAAAACCTTTATTAGTGAGTCTGAAAATAAAAATTTAGTGCCCACTGGTCTCTCTCTCTCTCTGTCTGCTGTTGTGCTTAGATTTTGTGTTACTTATCTGTAACTGCATAACAAATCAGCCTAAAACACAGCAGCTTGAAACAATGAACATTTATTATCTCACACAATTTCTGAGGGTCAAGAATCTGGGATTAGCTTTGCTGTATGGTTCTGATTTAGTTTCATGAGTCAAGCTATGTGCCACAGATGCAGTCACCACATCTACCTCCCCACAGAGCTGCTTGGAACATGACTTACCCAAATCCAAGGAAGAAAGAGACAGGTAGCAACCAAGACAGAAGCCTCACTCTTTTATAAACCAATCTTGGAGAAAACATACCATCACTTCAGCTACTTTCTTAAAAAAAGTATTTTATTGAAGTATAGTTGATTTACAATGTTGTGTTAATTTCTCCTGTACAGCAAAGTGGTTCAGTTATATATATACACACACACACATTCTTTTTCATATTCTTTTCCACTATGGTTTATCACAGGATATTGAATATAGTTCCCTTTGCTATACAATTGGGCCTTATTGTTTATCCATTCTAAATATACTAGTTTGCATCTGCTAACCCCAAACTCCCAATCCATCCCTCCCCTACCCCCCATCCCTTGTCAACCACAAGTTTGTTCTCTACGTCTGTGAGTCTGTTTCTGTTTTGCAGATAAGTTCATTTGTGTCGTATTTTAGATCCCACATATAAGTGATATCATATGGTCTTTCTCTGTCTAATTTACTTCACTTAGTTATGATAATCTCTAGGTCCATCCATGTTGCTGCAAATGGCGTTATTTCATTCTTTTCTATGGCTGAGTAGTATTCCATTGTATATATGTACCACACCTTTATCCATTCATCTATGGACATTTTTGCCATTTTTTATGGGTCATTCCGACTAATACTGTTACCATATGGGATCTGAATACCAGGAGGCAGGAATTATTAGAGACCATCTTGGAGGTTACCTACCTCAGTTGGGCATAACTTCTGTTTTTCTTCTTTGCTTTCATATTAACCAAACTGGCTTTCACACATTCTTCCTCGTGTTTTAGTAAAACTGTCAATTAGATTATTATATAGTCATGTATACTTGACCTGAGACTCATCCTACTTTTTTGAGAAGATTTATTATGCATTATTTTTGAAGCTTAATTCTTGGATGAACATGTTATTTCTTTTCAAGTTCTTGGGGGACCAATAATTTTTGTTAGCCAATTATGAAAATGTAGCCATAAATATGCATTAATGAGTAGGTCTTAAGGGACTCTAATCAATGTGTCACATTTTAATTTGGCCATTTTCTTCACATTTGGTTCTATTCATTTATCTTGTTGTGTTTATTTAACACTAGTGATTAATGCTAAGCCTTTTTTCCCCCATTTTTGTTTTTTGGCAGAATAGGGAAAGAAGTAAGTCTAAACTAACCTCTGAATCTTTACGTAGTATTTAGAAATATATGATTTCAAACTGACATCAGAATGAAAGTTACATAACATGAGAATGAAAATATCACATGTATAGATTTCATATATTTTAGTATACCTTTAAAATATTCATGCCTGTATTATGTAGCCACTGAGTGAAGAACTATAACTTGGATAATATGTATTCTGTTCACTTTACATTAAAGGGCACTAGTCACAAATACTAAAAGCAAAGGGATGCTTTAATAAATGACTCTTTAGTGATCTATTGGTATACTTTATTATTTTTTTTAACATCTTTATTGGAGTATAATTGCTTTACAATGGTGTGTTAATTTCTGCTTTATAACAAAGTGACTCAGCTATACATATACATATATCCCCATATCTCCTCCCTTTTGGGTCTCCCTCCCACCCCTCTACGTGGTCACAAAGCACCGAGCTGATCTCCCTGTGCTATGCGTCTGCTTCCCACTAGCTATCTATTTTACATTTGGTAGTGTATATAAGTCCATGCCACTCTCTCACTTCGTAAGTGAGAGAGTAAGCTGGGACAAAGTGAGAGAGTAGTATATTTTAGTTTTAATGGAGGCCTGTGGAGCATGAAAGAGAAAACAAAACATCCCCTGAGAAAGTAAATACACTAAATATTGATGTGAACTAAGAAAATAATGATTTACGAAATATAACTTCTCAATTAAAATGTAATGCATTATTCATGTGACCACAATATGACAAAATATTTCCCATTTATTTTCTAAAAATATATTTCTTACCATATTGAATATACTAGAAGAAATTATGTGTGAACACTTTAATATATATGTATACGTATACATGTATCCATTGCTTATATTATGGTTGAAGTATATGTAATTTCTAAAATCATGAGAAATTACACAGAAATGAAAAAATAGAAGAAAAATAACCCTTAAACTTAAGAAAAATTTAAGTAACAATTTGCACGTGACATTTAATAAGAAATATCAAGCTTTTTTTACCCCATCTCTTCAGAATGATAGAACCAGAAAGTGAAACTCATAGAAATGCAGTAAGAAATGCCAATAAAACCCTCTTTAGTCAAACCAGGAATTTGTCACATAGTACTCCTGAATTTGTTCTTAATTTTTCTGAAAGAATGGAATCATTGTTCTTAAAGATGACTTCAATGACACAGCAATTGCTGCATCAAAACATTGACAAATACTTTTCAGAGAAAATATTTTTTCTTTATAGTTTTCAAAATAATATGACTTGTTAATGACAAAAGCATGAATACACAGAGTATATATTTATTGCATAATTATATATTCTTTGCATATTTGTTTAATGATACTGATTGTCTTTTTTAGGGCCAGGATATTTAGGGCAGTATTTGCCTCCTTGAGTAGAAGCCAGTTTTCTATTCTGAGTCTATTGAGATATAATTGACATATAACATTGTATAAGTTTACTGTGTACACTGTGATGATTTGATACACTTATACTTTGCAAAATGTTTACCACAGTAGTGTTAGTTAACATCTCCATCACATCACATAATTACCATTTCTTTTTTATGGTGAGAACATTTAAAACCTACTCTCCTAGCAACTTTCAAGTATATAATGCAGTATTGTTAACTATAGTCACCATACTGTACACTAGATCCTCAGAACTTATTCATCTTATAACTGGAAGTTTGGACCCTTGACCAACATCTCTCATTTCCCCCATCTCTCAGCCCCTGGCAACCACCGTTCTACTCTGTTTCCATGAATACAGCTTTTTAAGATTCCACATATAAGTGATATCATACAGTGTTTGTCTTTATTTGTTTGATTTATTGCACCTAGCATAATGCCATGTAGGGCTATCCATGTTGTCACAAATGGCAGGATTCCCTTCTTTCTCATGGCTAAATAATATTCACACACACACACACACACACACACACACACACACACACACACACACACACCATATCTTCTTTATCCATTCATCTGTAGACAGACACTTAGGTTGTTTCTATATTGGCAGCTGTGAATAATGCTGCAAGAATATGGGGGTACAGATTTCTCTTCAATATCCTGATTTTGTTTACTTTGGATGCCTACCCAGAAGTGGATTGCTAGATTATATGGTAGTTCTGTTTTTAATTTTTAAGAACCTCCATACTATTTTCCAGGGTGGCTATACCAATTTACATTGCTACCAGCAGTGCGTAAGGATTCCCTTTTCTTCACATCCTTGCTTGTTATCGCTCTTCTTTTTTTTTTTTTAATTAATTTATTTTATTTGTTTATTTTTGGCTGCATTGGGTCTTCATTGCTGCGCGCGGGCTTTCTCTAGTTGCGGCGAGCAGGGGCTACTCTTCATTGCGGTGCTCAGGCTTCTCATTGCAGTGGCTTCTCTTGTTGCGGAGCACAGGCTCTAGGCGCGCGGGCTTCAGTAGTTGTGGCATACAGGCTCAGTAGTTGTGGCTCACGAGCTCTAGAGCGCAGGTCAGTAGTTGTGGCGCATGGGCTTAGTTGCTCCGTGGCATGTGGAATCTTCCCAGACCAGGGCTCAAACCCATGTCCTCTGCATTGGCAAGCATATTCTTAACCACTGTGCCACCAGGGAAGCCCTATCTCTCTTCTTTTGATAAAATCTGTTCTAATAGTTGTGAAGTGACATGTTGTTTTGATTTGCATTTCCCTGATGATTAGTGATGTTGAGTATCTTTTCATGTACCTGTTGGCCATTTGTATATCGTCTTTGGAAAAGTATCTATTCAGTTCCTCTGCCCATTTTTTAATTGGATTTTTTTTTTTTTTTTTACTATTGAGTAAATAGTATTGTACAAGTTCTTTATATATTTTGGTTATTAACCCTTTATTGGATATATGATTTGCAAATATTTTTCCTATTCGTTAGTTTGCCTTTTTATTTTGTTGATTGTTTCTTTCCCTGTGAAGAAGCTTTTTAGTTTGATGTAGTCCATTTATTTATTTTTGCTTTTGTTACTTGTGCTTTTAGTGTCATATCCAAAAAGAGTCATTGTCAGGATGTCAAGGAGCTTCTCCCTATGTTTTCTTCTAGGTGTTTTAGGTCTTATGTTTAAGTCTTTAATCCATTTTGAGTTAATTTTTGTGAGTGGGGTAAGATAGAGGTTCAATTTCATTCTTCTGCATGTAATTATCCAGTTTTCTCAACATTGTTTATTGAAGAGAGACTCCTTTCCCTACTGAGTATTCTTGACTCCATTGTCAGGTAGATAGTGGTTGAGGGTTTATTTCTGGGCTCTTGATTCTGTTCCATTGGCCTATGTGTCTACTTTTATGTCAGTGTCATGCTGTTTTGATTGCTCTAGCTTTGTAATACAGTTTGAAAGCAGAAGCATGGTACCTCCAGCTTTGTTCTTCATTCTCAGGATTACTTTGGCTATCTAGGGTCCTCAGTGGCTCCATAAAAATTTTAGGATTTAGTTGGGTCTTTTTTTACCCATCCAGCCACTCAGTGTCTTTTGATTGGATAATTTAATCAATTTACATTTAGAGTAATTACTAATTAGTAGGGACTTACTAATGCCATCTTATTCATTATTCTGGCTGTTTTACAGTCCCCTTGTTTTATTTTTCTCTCTTGCTGTCTTCCTTTGAAAATTAAGAATTTTTCATAGTGACATGCTTTGATTTCCTCTCTCTATCTTTTGTGTATCTAGTGTAGGCTTTTGCTTTGTGGTTACCAGGTAGCTTACATAAAACATATATATATATATACACACACATATATATGTGTATATATATGGCAATCTATTTTACACTGATAATAATTTAACTTCAATCACATACAAAAACTCTACCCTTTTACTACCACTTTTATGTTTTTGCTGTCATAATTTCTCTCTTTTATAATGTGTGTTCATTAACAAATTATTGTACCTATAGTTAATTTTAATACTTTTGTCCTTTAACCCTTATACTAGAGTAAGTGGTTAATATACAACCATATTATAGTATTAGAGTATTCTGAATTTGACTGTATACTTACCTTTGTCAGTGTGTTGTATACTTTCATATGTTTTCATGTTATTAATCAGTGTCCTTTCATTTGAACCTGAAGAACTCCTTTCAGGATTTCTCATAAGGCAGGTCTAGTGGTGATGAACTCTATCAGCTTTGTTTGTATGGGGCATTCTTTTTCTCTCTTTTGTTTCTGAAAGACAACTTTGCCAGATAGAGTAGTCTTGGTTGGTAGGTTTTTTTTTTTCTTTCAGTACTTTGAGTATATCATATTTACTCTCCCCTGGCCTATGAGGTTTCTGCTGAGAAATCTGCTAATAACCTTATGGGAGTTCCATTATGAGTTACAACCTTTTTGTCCATTGCTACTTTTAAGATTTTTTTCTGTCTTTGCTTTTTGGCAGTTTTATTGTAATGTGTCTTGAAGAAGACATTTTAAAGTTAAGTTTGTTTGACTTATGAGCTTCATGAACTTGGATGTCCAAATATTTTCTGACATTTGGGAAGTTTTCAGTCATTTTAAAAAAAGTAAGCTTTCTGTCCCCTTTTCCCTCTCTTCTGCTTCTGGGACTCAAATAATTAGCAGTTTATTTCTTTTGCTGGTATCCCATAGATCATGTAGACTTTCTTCACTCTTTTTTTTTTTTCTTTTTTGTTCTCCTCTGACTGAATAATTTCAAAGGTCCTGCCTTCTAATTCACAGATTCTTTCTTTTGCTTGATCCATTCTTCTATCAGTTCTTTATATTCAATTTTTTTTTCTTTCATTCATTGTATTCTTCAGCTCTAGAACTTCTGTTTGGTTCTTTCTTATTCTTATTTCTATCTCTTTATTAAACTTCCTATTTTGTTTGTATGTAGTTTTCCTGGTTTCATTGAATTGTCTTCCTGTGTTTCCTTGTAGCTCATTGGGCTTCCTTAAATAGTTATTTTGAATTCTTTACAGGGTGAATCGCAGATATCCATGTTTTTGGGGTTGGTTACTGGAAGACTATTGAGATCCTTGGTGGTATCATGTTTCCCTGATTTTTCATGTTCCTTGAAGTCTTGAGTTGCTATCTTTCCATTTGTAGTAGCGGTATCCTCCTCTAGTCTCTACTGACTGACTCTGGAGAGAAATGCCTCTGTCAGCCCTCCTAGTAATCTGAGACATTCTCAGACCTTCTGTGGATGCACCTGCTCCACATTTCTTGTTCCCTCTTGGGGCAGAATTTTTAAACTTGTATTCCTTTCTGTCAGTCCTGCAATGCACTCAGCCAGGTGCTGATAGTCTCTCTTTTGATTTCCCAAGGGTAGAGCTAAAGCTCAAGTTTGAGGTCTCTCCCTGTCTTGTAGATTTGGACCAGCTTTTTTCAAGTGCTCGCTAGCCATTTTCCAAAGCTCAGTGTCACCACCATACGGAATGCACTCAGGGAGCTAGCCACAGGGTTGGGGGTATGTGAGTTAGGTACATGGAGTGCCGGTGGTACCCATGGCCAACTGGGGGGATCTGGAGGGGAAGCATTCTTGGCACTTGTGGGTGGACTTCTTGATGAAGTTTGTGACACAGTTAGTAGGATCCGATTCCCTTTAATGCCTTCCAAGAGTCTTATCTGCTGCTCTCTCAGTTTCTTCCCACTTTGCAGTCATATAGCTCATGACTCAGTACTCTGGATGGGGTGAGAGAGAAATGGGCCTCTTTGGCAGCTTCCTGCATAGCTGGTGAAGCTGAGTACTCACTCATATGCTCTCACTTCCCCTGTGGGAGAAATCATGGGCCAAGAAGGTCTTTCCTTGCCCTGAGCTATTCTGCCTTGGGGGAGAGGTGATGTAGGTATAAAGTCTAACTGTTTCTCTTACTCTCTCCAGTGCATCCAAACTCATAGTTTTTGCTCCAACAGTGTGCTGAAACTTTTCTGCTAAAAACCTGCACTTCCACAAAGGCTCTCTCATTTGTGTGTGATTGTCTAAGACAGTGATCTCCGTGGGCTCCCAGACTGTGGCTGAGAGGGGATGTAGCCAGGACCAAGGTCTGTGTGCCCATTACCTGATGCAGAGGTAGGCAAGACTCCCCCTGGATCCTTTGGCATATGGTGCTGGATCCCATAGCTCCCACCAAGGCACTTTTGTCTGTGGATGGATGCCAAATTGTTGTTGTTGAGGGGAGATATAAGTAAAGGATGCCTTATTTGGCCATGTTGCTGATATCACTCCTGAAGTTAGTTTTTAGTTACCTAAATATTTACTAAATATTTAGTCTATCTCCACCAGGTTTTCATTCTGTGATGAGGTAGAGATCAGGTAGGCTTAAGTGTCATAGGGATTGCAGTTTACAAAACCATAACAAAATCAGAGAACATTTATTCTTGACTCCATTACAAAATAGAAATGTGGACACCAAAAGGGCTATTTGTAAATGTCCCCCCTGTCAGCATTGTTTGATATGTGGAGAATTGGTTCCATATGTATTAAAATATTAGGACCAGTCCAAGTCAAACGGTGTAGTATCTCAGTATCCGTCCTCTTTCTGCTCATTATAGGAAGGAGCAAACCATAAAATGGGTATAGTAAAGCCCTGCCCACCCAAACCAGCCAATTGGTATCACAAACAATGATTAAATTTATATATGTATGCACATTGTTTTGGGCTTGCTGTGCAAGGGCATTCTGGGGTATATGACAATGGCAGAATGCTAGCATCTTCAGCTTTACTAAGTATCACCAAATTGCTCTCAAAATCGTTGCACCGATTTACACCCTCACCAGCAATGTAGGAGCTGTCATTTTCTTACATCTTTTCAAATGTTTGATATTATCCAGCCTTTTTATTTCTGCCAATCTAAAGATGTGAAATAATATCTCATTGTTGTAATTTGCATTTCCTGATTACAGGTGTGGTTGAACCTCTTTTGTTTTCTCTTGGCTATTTTGGGCAAGGCTCATATCCCTTGATCCTTTATCCTGTTAGGATATTTGTCTTTTTTTTTTTTTTTTTTTTTTAAACATCTTTATTGAAGTATAATTGCTTTACAATGGTGTGTTAGTTTCTGCTTTATAACAAAGTGAATCAGTTATACATATACATATGTTCCCATATCTCTTCCCTATTGCATCTCCCTCCCTCCCACCCTCCCTATCCCACCCCTCTAGGTGGTCACAAAGCACCGAGCTGATCTCCCTGTGCTATGCGGCTGCTTCCCACTAGCTATCTATTTTACATTTGGTAATGTATATATGTCCATGCCACTCTCTCACCCTGTCACATCTCACCCCTCCCCCTCCCCATATCCTCAAGTCCATTCTCTAGTAGGTCTGTGTCTTTATTCCCGTCTTGCCACTAGGTTCTTCATGACCTTTTTTTTTTTCCCCTTAGATTCCATATATATGTGTTAGCATACAGTATTTCTTTTTCTCTTTCTGACTTACTTCACTCTGTATGACAGACTCTAACTCCATCCACCTCATTACAAATACCTCCATTTCATTTCCTTTTATGGCTGAGTAATATTCCATTGTATATATGTGCCACATCTTCTTTATCCATTCATCCGATGATGGACACCTAGGTTGCTTCCATGTCCTGGCTATTGTAAATAGAGCTGCAATGAATATTTTGGTACATGACTCTTTCTGAATTATGGTTTTCTCAGGGTATATGCCCAGTAGTGGGATTGCTGGGTCGTATGGTAGTTCTATTTTTAGTTTTTTAAGGAACCTCCATACTGTTCTCCATAGTGGCTGTATCAATTTACATTCCCACCAACAGTGCAAGAGTGTTCCCTTTTCTCCACACCCTCTCCAGCATTTATTGTTTCTAGATTTTTTGATGATGGCCATTCTGACCAGTGTGAGATGATATCTCATTGTAGTTTTGATTTGCATTTCTCTAATGATTAATGATGTTGAGCATTCTTTCATGTGTCTGTTGGCAATCTGTATATCTTCTTTGGAGAAATGTCTATTTAGGTCTTCTGCCCATTTTTGGATTGGGTTTTTTGTTTTTTTGTTATTGAGCTGCATGAGCTGCTTGTAAATCTTGGAGATTAATCCTTTGTCAGTTGCTTCATTTGCAAATATTTTCTCCCATTCTGAGGGTTGTCTTTTGGTCTTGTTTATGGTATCCTTTGCTGTGCAAAAGCTTTTAAGTTTCATTAGGTCCCATTTGTTTATTTGTGTTTTTATTTCCATTTCTCTAGGAGGTGGGTCAAAAAGGATCTTGCTGTGATTTATGTCATAGAGTATTCTGCCTATGTTTTCCTCTAAGAGTTTGATAGTGTGGATATTTGTCTTTTTATTAATGATTTAGAATAATTCTTTATGAATGAAACTTCTGCAAAAATTATATTAACTGTATTATAAGACCAAATGAAGATTGGGAGAATTTTTATGGAGAAGACATTCTCCTTTTTTTCACTGTTGCAGGCACTGTTGGTTGATAACCTGATATCCACTACCCTCTTGTAGAGATAGTGATGGATCATGTACTAGTTGTCTTCTCATTATTCATTCTTTTTTCTTTCTGACCAGCAAAACCTGGTTTAAATGGAGGTGGAAATGCATTCCTCTAAAAAGCTACACTTTTTTGGCTCTCTTTGAAGTATGGGCAGTCGTGTAACACAGTGCTCCCCAGTGGGATATAAGTAGGAGTTGCTGGGTAGAATCCTGGAAAATCTTTTTAAGAGGGGTCAGACTTTACTGGAATGTATTTTTGATCCTCACCACACTTATCCTTCCTGCCTAAAACATGACCTCAGTGATGGAGGATGATGGGGAATGCACTGTGTTATGACCATGAGGGTGAAAGGTAAACCTGAGAATGAGGAGAAGAAAAATAAAAGTACCTGAAGTATTGAAGGTATTGTGGAGGGGCTGCATTTGTCCTAGACTGTCAACTTCAAAATTTCTTTTGCTAGAGGAAAAACGTAGTTTCTGATATATTAAAAACTGTTCCATAATGTTGCTGTTACATGTAGCCTAAGAGAATTGCTAACTGATGCAGGGGCAATTAGAACCTTGATTTTTGAGGGGGACAGAAAGAAACTCCTGTATCATTATACATTACTTTCTAAGGAACTTTTGTCATGTTTTACATAATATATTCAAGTAAGATATCTTCAGAAAAGAATACATTACTTAAGTATCTTAATTTTGATTAAATGATGGGAGTGGGGTTCATGTTGGCTATTCTTTGGTATATCTGGAGTGGAGATAAAAGGGGTAAACCCTAGGAGAAGTCTACCCAGATGGGCTGATGTTGGATTAGGTCACAAGTGACATCCCCAAGTTGGCAGAGGTGGGGATGATGTGAAAAGCAAAACAAGCAGAAACTCCTGCTTTCCTGAAACTTAGGTTCTACTTTTGGGAGGCAGACTATAAATAGACAGACCATCGATTAAATATGTAATATAGGAAGGGAATGGTAAGTTAAATGAAGAAAAATTAGGATGCGTAAGGGTTGACCACCAGTCCAAAGTGCTTGGGGGTTGGCAGAGAGGGGGCTCCCAGAAAGATAGACATGCCAGCAAGGTTTTCCTGATAAGGGGACGGTCAAGCACCTGCACAGAGCGAGGAAATGAACCACAAGGCAGCATGTGGAGGCAGTGTTCCAGGCAGAGGCACTAACAAGTGCAAAGGGCCCTGGGAACAGTGAGGAACAGATGAGGCACAAGGGAGAGTGAGGGGAGCTGAGGGGTAAGAACAAGCTTGGGAACCGCACCATGTCGGTCCTGATAAAGACTTTTCATTCTTCTGAGGACTCAATAAGATAAAAATGAGGGAATTCCCTGATGATTCAGTGGTTAGGACTCCACACCTCCACTGCAGTGGGACATGGGTTCGATCCCTGGTTAGGGAGCTAAGATCCCACATGCTGCGATGCAGCCAAAAAAATAAAAAAAGAAAAGCAAAACAAAAAGAAAACAAAAAAAATGATATATACAGTGCCTGGCAGATACCTTGCCTCTTACATGGAAAAGTAAGTATACAATACAGTTTTTAGGCCTGGCATACTAGTCAATCTTCTTTGAGCTACACTGAGGCCAGAGAGCATTTGCGATGCAACAGTGTGTAAATTTAAAAAGGTGTCCCCTTTTTGTATGTGAATTTTTTTTTTAAATGTATCCCGCATCCCATCTCCACTGGGCAGACGTCACCCTGTGAGTCTGTGGCTTGGTGAGCAGAGCGTGGCCTTATTACAGCCCCACTTCCGTCCTCTGCTTGGGTTTCTCAGGGTCGTTCACAAGCAGCATAATCACACATGGTGGCCCTGGCAAGGACTCCACTTTAATCATTTTACTTCTAGCCCTTAGCATAATTTGCAGTTCTAAAATAATGAACATAGATTGAATTTATAGCAGTCTCAAGTTTTTATGCCAGTCTAGTCGCTTGAAGATCTCATCAACTCTGTATCATCATTCTTGCCCTTACTCTTTCTGAGAGTATTTTTAAGAATGATGCGGGGGCATCAGCAAAGCAGTCATATAACTGTTTTTTTCCATTCAATTGTTTTTTTCTCTCAAGAACGTGAATGAGATTTTACACATCTTCCTGGCTTCTTTGTCAGTGAAATAATAGATGGAAGGAAACCAGGTGACAAAGCTTTCTTCCTTTCCTGCCCTCTCTTCCCTTTCGTTCCAGGATATCTTTCTTTTTCTTGCATCAGGTAGTTATTATCAGACACTGGTAATAGTTCCAGTAGACCCTTCTTGAAACATCATTGAAATTTTAGTGCCACTTTTGAATTATACGAGCATTTTAAACTCAAGGAAGATGGAGAGATTGTAAATTCTCATGATGTGAGGTTCTTCCTTTCACCATGATTAATACCTGTGGCAGGAAGGATGGAATAAAGAATATTGTGCATGCCAGAATTTTACAATCACTCAGTGAACCCTGGGGGGTGGAAGTTGCAAGGAAGCTCAGATTCCTGGTCTCTTTATATATACATCAATTTTTTTTGAAAAGAAAAAGTTCAATAGGTCCAGGGAAGAGATTACTGGGCCTGCTCAGTCCTGCTATTGTGTGCCTGCTGAGATGGGATAGAGGGTCACACGGCTATCCTTGCCATGCTCCAAGCAGGCAGCCTGCTGTGGCTAAAGTATGTGTTCTTATTAAATATATATCATAATGTACCTCTGTTGATATTGTTAAACTCCTACCGTAAAAATGTTGCACATAAACAACACAGCTAAGTTAATGTTTCCATAGAAACCTTAGCATTAAAACTTGCTGAATGTGATATCAACCTAAGGGGTAGTTGTTTTTTGCCCCAGACACACACACACACACACACTGTGTGTACATGTGCAATTTTTAGTGTTTGTAAAATCATAATAAACTACATTGAGAACATAGAGTTTAATGCTGTCAATTGCGTGGGCCAAACCTTGGTTTACCATTAAGAACAGTACAACTGAAGTTCTCACAGCCTTCTGCCAGTTTGTAGGAATGTCTTGATTCCTACCCAGTGGCTCAATTTTCTTTGAAGGGAAAACAACAAGAACAATCTAACTGGTTATGTGCTGCATGTGTAAGAGGCTCTGATGGATGGTACATTGTAAATTCTGCTGGCTTAAATCTGACTTTAGTAAGATTGTCAATTTGCAGTGGTTTATATTGAATGGTTGTTCCTAATACAGGCAAATGAAAACTGTGGCGTTAAGCATCTAAAGTATTTTTAATGAAACCATTGTGTAACCCAGAGCATGGCATTGACTTACTACAGCAAATATTTCTGATTTTAGATTCAAAGAGTCAGTATATTCTAATGTAACTTACAAAGCGCTAAAGAACTGTAATGCCAATCACTGCTATGTAAATAGGTGATATCCATCTTTATATATTTAATGCCTTCAGAGAAAAGTACTGAAACCACAAAAAGTCAAAATCATCAGTAGAACAGTATGAATGAGTTAATGTTATCTGCATATTCTATGACTTGATTATAACGCCAATATTCAAGCCCGTCTTTAAAATAAAAAAGACCACCATTTCGAATTACCATAGTTAAGATTAAATCTTGATTAGACAGTGAGTTTTCCCTCCCTGGCATATAAGCGATTTATTTGTAAAATGAAGCTATTTTATCCCTTGTCATCACACAGCCATAAAAATTGCAGGCAGTCAGAAGTTAGCAATGGCTGCTTCCCAGACCCACAGCAATACTTAGTAACAGATTTTCAAAGCAGTTCAAAGAGTCCAGTTTCCATCTGTGTTTGGTGAAGGGTGCACAAACCTTGAGGCCATCTGAAAACTCAGCTTCATCTCTAACACTTGGAATAACAAAGGTGTTATTTTTCAAAGCTGCATTCTCCCCTCCTGGCGGGGCTGTGCGGATTCAGTTCGGGGAAGGTGGGAAACTTCAGAGCAGGTATTCTCCTTCTAGACTTTGCCTCCTTCAGGGAGTTCCTTTGAGGGTGTCACAATGGTGGCCTCCTGAATATGGGTTATTGGCAATAGAGGCCAAGAGGTAATGAACCTTATAGACAAATCCCTTCTGATTTTCTGAGCAAAATATCCGCAAAGAACCAGCATCTCCTTTCTTCCTGGCTAGGGGTGCTATTTAATCAGGAGGAAGTAGAGGGTGCTCTCTACCCACGTTACACTGAGGAATGCAGCCTGAACATCAAACTCCATTTCCCTCAGCTGCATTTCTAAAACTAAGGCAGCAAATTGTTAGCAAAGAGATGGTTCAATGTCCTCATCCTTGGTTGCTACAAATGAGTGTCAGCTTTCAATGGAATACATATTTTTCCTGCTCATTTTGTTTAATATCTCCTGTATTTATTTTGGCACAATTTTTGATATGGTATCTTTATAAAGGCTGCCTAACATAAATTACATAAATGCACAATGAGTGGGATACTGATGGAAATATAGATATTTGCTATTTGCTGTCTCTCTGTGATACATTTCTATCATTCTAACTAACAGAAAAGTCAAGACTAATGTGAGCAGTTCTCTCAGGTTCTTTATTTTATTTTTGATTTTCTGAGTTATTCTGATGTCTCAAAACGTATCCAGAACTATATTCTAATTTACTCTTAGATAATTCAAAGCAACATCAAATTATTCTTCCATTTACTCCAAATTCCAATAACTCTATGGGTAGTTTTATTTGAGAATAAGCTACCTGAAAAGTATATATCTTTTATAATAAAAATCACTGATCGATACGTTGTAAAACATCTTTATAGGAACCAAAATTTTTATTTTAAAGGGTTGATTTAAAAAAAAACCACACTTTAATGTGAGAAAAGTGATATTTTGTGATAGAGAACTGATATGTAAAAAATATGTCCTTATTATATCAAGGTTTTCTAATTTTTAAAAATCCCTCATACATTAGAAACCTTTAGTAAATAAAACTTTACTTATTTAATAATTAAAATTTATTCTACGTAGGAAAGTAAAATAAATAACAAAAATCCTTAGTAAGTAAAAAAAAAAAAAAACGTGCTTCAAAAAAAAATGACCTCAAGATTAAAAAAATTATTCTGGTATGACAAAGTATTTTGTTTAAAAAGGGATCATGGTAACATGTTAAGTGTAATTAAGATAGATAAAAACAAAAGTATTAGCATCAAGCTGTGAACTTCTTTTTTGGAGAGGGTGGGGTAGAGAAGGATTCAGCAAGACTGTACTGCTTTCAAGTTTCCAGTCACATCCTGCTCAGCCTGAAGGCAGGATAGAAGCAGCAATAGTCCCACATGTGGAACGGCACAGAATAGGACTGCCCTACATAGAGAACCAATGTGAACGAGGAAATCATGGCCAACGCATTGCTACTGTTTTTACGTATGAGACTTGCTTCCCTGTCTTAGCAATTCTTCACTATCAATACCTGTACAAAGAATCCTAAAGTAAAGTGGAAAGCAAGGGTGTAAGAGGAGGTCGTAAACAGATCATACGTAAAAAGTGGGCTGCAATGAAACGATCAAGATTGTTGGCAAGAAAAAGTACCTAAGAGCTGTTGAGATATGGAGTATATAACCATCTTCCATACAGATCCAAGCTTCCCTATCAGCACTTACAGTTTAGTGAGGAAGGAAACCATTTAAAAAATAATAGTGTTGAGTATAGTAATAGAAATACTAAGGGCACATATGGCAAGGACACGAATCTGAAGACATCTGGGGCAATGTAGTTTAGAAAATGGATTGTCATTGGAGACTTTAGTTTTTAGAAGTTCAATTTGTGCTAGACCAATTGATTTGAATGTATCATGATTTTTCTTTTTTTATTGATTGATTGATTGATTGCTATGTTGGGTCTTCGTTTCTGTGCTAGGGCTTCCTCTATTTGCGGCAAGTGGGGGCCACTCTTCATCGCGGTGCGCGGGCCTCTCACTATTGTGGCCTCTCTTGTTGCGGAACACAGGCTCCAGACGCGCAGGCTCAGTAGTTGTGGCTCACGGGCCCAGTTGCTCCGCGGCATGTGGGATCTTCCCAGACCAGGGCTCGAACCCGTGTCCCCTGCATTGGCAGGCAGACTCTCAACCACTGCGCCACCAGGGAAGCCCTATCATGATTTTTCTATCTCCTGGATCTTTTTTTTTCTCCCACATCTCTGAGTCCAGTTTTCTTAAAATTATGATCTCTGCTCATCAACCATGCTTTATGTAATCATTCTGATATTAACGGCAGAAAGGCAGTTAAGAACTTACTTTATGAACCCTCTTAGATAAGCTAAATTCATAACCTCTTATGTGACCTTGATGATACAGGTTGTTGCTTCTTTTGCCACTGTATGTGTAGCTCCTAGTAAAAATTATGAATATATTCATGAATGAGTCTATAAATCAATTAACACTGGAATTTTAGAGCTAGAATTTTCATTAGCTTAATTTTGAAAAGATTCAGCAAAGTAAAGTGATGCCAGGAGAGTGAAGCAAAGTGACACTCAAGGTCACAGAGAGAGTTGGAGGAAGTGATTTAATTAAAAACTAAGGCTCAGAACTAACTGAGAGTTAGGGTAGTAGGCATGTACAAGTTTTCTTGGAATGATGCTTTAACCCAAGGACATTAGACATAAGAAAGATCAGTTGGGAGTTATTTTTTATCTTTAGTACCTACTACCATATTATGCAGGCAGCTTACTGGCAAACCCTTTCATAAATATGGCCAGTTGGCTGTCTTTCATTGACACAGTCATTTTCTAGCCATGGTTCTTAACACTTGAGCGTTTAGAAATAGTGAAGGCATTTTATTTAATCTCAGCGATTGGAGTCTGCTACTGGCATTTGGTGAATGGGAGCCAGGAATGCTACGTGTCCTACAATCCCTGGGATACTTCAGCCCCTGGAAGAAGCATACCATCCAACGTGCCAAGAGTATTCATTTTGAAAAATCTTCTTAAGAGTTTATTTTCACTTTTCTAACATTGTTCAATAATTTTTATTTTAGATGCTATGTTTTTTACTTTATGACATATATTTTATGTCATAGTTCTATAAATATTACCCCAACATTAAATCTACAGTATATGTTCTGTAAAGCTCCATTTTTATGAGTTAGTTTTTTTCAATGCAGATATACTGCATATTTCTAATATAAATGTAAGAAAAACAAAATTAAGAATAAATGTAATCTTTCATCCAGAAATTCACACTATTAAAGTTTTGATGCTTCTCTTTTCAGGCATGTATGTGTATGTCTATATATTTTAAAAATGTTATCAAATTGCATATATTCCTTATATTAATATGTTTTTGTTAACTACAAAACAAATCAAGAATATTTTTCCAAGCCATAAAATAGTTTTAATGAAATTATTTTCGGTGGCTGTATAGAATTCCATCACGTAAATATACCACATTTTTTTCATGTTATAAATGAAGTTAAGAAGTACATCATTGTATCTAGGTTACTGAGCTTGCCCCATGTTGTATCCTAAGGGTAAATTCTAGAAGTAAACTTTTCTACCTCAGGTGATATTTCACAGTGATTTAATTGGCATGGGTTTTTGTGTCCTCAAAGGGAGGACAATCCCTATCTACCCAAAATGGACTTTGTATGAGTGAGAAAACAACTTTAGCTGTGCTATAAGCAATAAGATTTAAGAATAATCTATTTTTACCACAGAGTAACTTAGCTCATCTTGACTCATAAAACCTCTGTATTATGGCTTTCCTGTCATATTACCCTTTAGAAAATTGACATAAATTTAGCAAAGACATAAAATGTAGAGAGCCCTACCAGTATTGAAACTGTTAATGATTTTGTATAGTTGCTTAGGGTTATCCTATTCATCTTACATTTAGGGTAAACTGATCAAAATTTCTGGGGCTTTTACTTGATTCAAGACAATTAGTCTCCTAACTGCTTACTGATTGCCCTGGACACTTATAAAGTTACCACTGATTTATGGAATAAGACTTTAAAAAATATAATGCCCTTTTAAGGAAAGAGCAACTCTAGTTATATATAAACCTTTCAGATGTTTTTCTGCTTGAAATGGTATAGCAACAGTTTGTCATGCATAATTTACACAGGCTGATTTATGGAGAGTATTTTATGTGGAAAACATAAGTAAGCATTTAAATTCCAACACAATATTTTTCTAATATCTGTATTGTACGATACTGAAAATAGCCTTATGAGATTATTCCAGCTATGTACTGGATATATATCTTTACCTGGATGACTTAAAAGTGAGAATCCATCTCTTCATCTTACCGCTTTCATTTCGTTCCCTCCCAGCCGTGTTCTTCTCCATTATTAGGAAGCGAAGTATTGTTTACAGTGTCTACCTTCCTAGAAACATTTAAGTAATCATAAATTCACTTATTCCTTTCACTCCCTAAATAAAATTGGTTCTAAAGTTCTGTTGATCCTGCTCCATAATCTCTCTAGTAATTACTTTTTTTTCAATTAATTTTTATTGGCGTATAGTTGATTTACAATGTTGCATTAGTTTCTGCTGTACAGCAAAGTGAATCAGTTATACGTATACGTATATCTACTCTTTTTTAGATTCTATTCCCAAATAGGTCATTACAGAGTACTGAGTAGAGTTCCCTGTGCTATACAGTAGGTCCTTATTAGTTATCTATTATATATATAGTAGTGTGTATATATCAATCCCAATCTCCCAATTTATCCCTCCCCCATCTCCCCCCTTGGGAACCATGTTTGTTTTCTACATCTGTGACTCTATTTTTGTTTTGTCTACTAATTACTTTAGTAAAAGCTGTTAATATCTCTTATTTGGATTGTAGAAACAGATCATCTTGATTCTCCTACTGGATTCATCCTGCACATTTCTGCCACAATACTCACATCATTACATCTTTTTTTTCTGTTTAAAAACCCCTCAGATATCATTGCCTTTTGGATAAAGACTCTAAAGTCTTAGGTGATCTGTATCTTATAATCTATGTGGTCAGGATTAATTCCTGCCACTCTTCTGTCTCTCACACTCAGGTTTCAGTCTCACCCTGCTTTGTGCTAATCTTCCAATATACATGCTTGTTCACATCTCCACACTTTTGTCTCTTCCCTCTGCACAGATGCTCTTCACTCCTTGTTTGGCAAAAGTCATCCTCCTCCTTCAAGATCCTGCTCACTGTATCTCTGCTATGTTACCACAAAATTCCTTTAGACACTATAGGTTCCTTTCTTGTCGAGACTCCCAGGGTACCTTTCCCATACCTCCATTACATCACTTAAAGGATTAAAATTAACTTTTACAATCTACTTTACTCTTTCCTATTATGACTTCTGGAGAGCAGGGTATAAATATCATTCATCCTTGTACCCTCAGGACTAATCAATAAGAAGCCTTCAAAAAAGAAATAAAATATTGTATTCTCTTACACATGTTTTTCATAAGTAGTTTTTGCTGGTTGCTGTAATAAGAGACTGACAACTGGAAATCTTAGTTGAGAGAGAAGAGATTTCCTTTGGGAGATAAGTACTTTCGTGTATTTTGACTGGAAGTTGTTGTAAAAAGAATTCTGAAAAGTCTGCTGGAATTTAAGGATGAATACTTATGGTTGGATATAGTTCAGATAATTTTCCATGATACAGAAGCCATATGGAATTCGGGCCTCAGCTCATATGTTTATTTAAGAATATATTGTGTATTGCAAAACTGAGTTTCAATATTAGCTTCTTGGGCAGGTACAGGAGATCTTGAAGCCATAAAATTTTTGACAACAATCTGAAGGGTACAGATGGAATGGGAGATTCTGGCTAAGAGAATACTAGAAGCACCAGACAGCCATGATTTCCCATGTGAACTAATCTAAAACGGAGGATAAAATAATGAAAGCTCCATGAATACATGACAGCACAAAAGTTCATTGTAATAGGATAGACTTGGAGGGGACAATGAAATTCATATTTAAATTGTGTCAACTGCAGTGGTAGTGCATCTCTGGAGGATTTTGGTATGAGGTCTTCAGGCTAATTGAGGATTACTATGATCAAAATTAACCTTGAAAATCCCTTATAAAGATGCTACCTTGGAGCTCAACATGCGATCTCTCAGTATTTTCAACCAAGCTAATATTCTCACATGAGGCTACATTGCTGTTTCTTCACTTGAATGCTGGTTAAAGAATTTGATCTTCATTAGGGATCATTTTGCATGAAAAAAAAATGTATACTAACAGAATGAGGAAAACATATTAGTTTGATATAGATCAAGAGAAGAGCTGAGTTGTGCCTCCAATTTTACACTCATAATGGCACAAATACTCATTGAATAGAATGGTGGGCTGAATTTCCTTTACCACTTAAATTGTTTTCCTTTCCATCGTTAAGTAAAATATGCATTTTATGACATCCATTATATATACAATGTGATGACTTTATTATTCAAGTCCATACTATAATCTCTTTGCTGATATAGCAAAGGCCATGATGTCAAACCTTTGTAAAATGCATTCTGCCCCTTAACGAGAGCTTGCTGTTTCAAAAACTCTTGACCGTGAGGGAGCAGGGCAGGGGACATGTCCTCTAATTCAAGCCAAGAGCCAATATGAAAACACTAGTTCAATAACATCATCTTGGAATAGAAAAAGGACACTTTAATTATTTTAATATTTTTAATGAGTACTTTTTTGCTATCTGGAAATCACAAATTTTTTTGTATCAAATTAACCAATGGCATTCAATTTTTAAAAAGAGATAAACCTACTACTTCAAAGAAAATCACAGTTGGCATTTAATAATAATCTTGTGTGTAATATGATCCATGCTTGAGGCCAATTTATTACTGTGTTTTCTCCAATTTAATTTTAATTCACATTCAGAGGATTTTTACGTAGTACCACTTTCAGTAATTATTTAATTCTTCTTATTTCCACTAGACAATTATTTTTGTTCTTTTAATAATACACTCACTAGAAGAGAAGCAGATGAAAGAAAAATGGAGAATCATTGTTCTTTTAATACTTTATAATTTTAAAGAATGAATATATTCCTAATTTATGGAATTAAAGCAGGAGCCATATGTGGAAAGCTAGGTTATGCATAAATGTATATATATAATATTATTATCACTCAAACTTTTATTAAAAATATTAATTATTTGAATTCAGTGTGTTCTTTGTTGACAATATGCTGATAATATGACTGATGCCTTTAAAAAGAA
This sequence comes from Eubalaena glacialis, assembly GCF_028564815.1. Classification (NCBI taxonomy): domain Eukaryota; kingdom Metazoa; phylum Chordata; class Mammalia; order Artiodactyla; family Balaenidae; genus Eubalaena; species Eubalaena glacialis. The sequence goes on along the minus strand of NC_083721.1, from coordinate 122,141,444 downwards.
TTTCATATAAACAAATCAAATAATCCTTGAGAATTGATGACATGTAAAATCATCAAAAAGAGGTGATTATCAGTTCTAGTTCAATCCTAATGGTTATTTGAAAGAGCTAAAATCTAAGGTTATGAGGTCATATAAGTCACAATGAGACAGAAGGAAATGACCATGATTTAGCCTGGACAGCTGTTGACAGGGATCTTTCTGAAGCAACAATATATTTCAGAAAATTTTGAGAAAGTGATAATGTTAGGGGCTCTGTAAAATCAAAAACATTTTAAAAAGATTTAGGGTAGGAACTGGAGCTTGTTTTCGATGTGTTATCTAATGTAGATGTGATACAGTGATGTGTAGTAGTCATATGAATGTGTAATTACGTATATTTGCTGCTTTAAGTCATAAATCCTAAGTAGATTTTGGAGATTTTGCTCTGGATTCTTCTGTTTATCCTCATTACCTATGCCAATAATATCTGCATGAGGTCAAGAAGAGGACAAGGGGATGGGTGGGGAAAGATGAGAGGTAAGGGGTAGAGAGGAAGATCCACAATGCATCTGTTTGGCTTCATAGGATTTCAATGTGATATCCTATGTGTCTAATCAAATAAGGGAATTTATTGATTATTTTATTTAATTGGAACTAACCTAGCCCCCACAAAATTAACAAATGACTTAAAATGACTATCATAATGAAGATGACACAAATAAAATAAACATGAGCAACCAAGAAAATGGCAGAGGAACAATGCTTTCACTCCCTGAACAAGTCTTTCTGCTACAAGGCATGCTGAAACAATGACTGACAAGAAGTGAGCAAAAACAAGTTTAAAGTATCAAGACTCTTTGAAATATGGATTTATATCCATTATTATAAACACCGAACCTCATCTCTTGTGTATATTTTATGTTGTACATATTGTACAATGCTGGATGTATCATTTTCACGTATTACCATCATGACTACCAAATATAGAAATAAACTAGATTTAGAACCTGACGTTGAAATTTATTTATCCAAAAATATTAAACAGTGTTTTTGAAAAACATGAAACATATAATTAAAAGGCTTAAAAGAAAATATATAATTAGAGCTCATAATATTATTTTCATTTAGAAAAAGAAATGTGTTGTTAATTAGCAAATAGAAATAAAGTAATATTTTGTAATATATATTATATAATAACATCAATATATTATTAATTTATAACAATTAATAATGTAGTTTAATAATAATATGTTAATTATTTCATTTTTAGATTGCTTTATTTTGTGTATATTTTTGTAAGATACATAATACAGTTATAAAGTAATATGTAATTCATAGAGGAATAAAATAATAGAATGTGTACATTGGGGTGGTGTTCAAAAAGTCTTTTATTACTAAGCATTTAAATATGTTTGTAATCTTTTCTTAAAAGATAAATATCGTAATTTATGGGTCCATTGGTAGAAGAAACCAAAATGGGCAAGAGAATACATAACAATGCCAAGATACATGGTGAAACCAGAGTGTCATGCTTTCATTTCTGGACTTGAATATGCCATTACTTGTGCCTGAAACACTTGCCTTACCCCATCTTCCACCTCATCTCCTGGGTAATTCCCTATACATCCTTCAGGTTTCAACTCCAATGTTACTTTTTCATATTTCAACCTAAGTGTCACTTTCTCAAAGCAACCTTAAACTTGTTTATCCCTAACATCTTTACAAAAACACGTCCTCCTAGCTGAGACTGAGTGCAATTTTTGTAATCCCTGGATTTGTGTTACTTGCTGTACCATATGGGAAGTACTGAACTGAATGGCAATCATTCACATTTTTTGGCTCTCCTCCCAGTGCTTTAGAATTGTACATCTTTTTTTCATTATGCTGTTCTCCTGACATAGTACAGTGCCTGACATATAGTATATCTCCAGTAAATCTATATTGAATGAAGAGACAGGAGGCACTGCAAGACTGCTCTACTGGATTTCCACAAGCCCACCAGACCCCTACCACCACCCACTACTTTGTCTTAATTGAACAAAGTCTTAATTGTCACCCATCCCCTTGTCTTGTCTTAATTGAAGGTACATTAACTGCTGTGGAAATAATCTATCACTGATGCACCAGTGAAAGCAAAGACAACTATTAAATTAGTAAGTAAAAAGGACACTGCTACTGGCATAAAACCTTGCACACAAATATGATTTCCTCCTAGCTTAGATTAGATAGGAAACAGTGCTAGGAAGTAGTAGAAGTTGGAGGAAATAAAATCTTGTTAGAGGAAATGTGATGTTTAGACACTTTCTCCGTTGCCCCCACTAAGCAAGGAAAAGTGGGATGAGAAATAGGAGCTTTGGAAGAGTGAATGTCATGTGCTCTGTGTTCCACCTATAGGAGCAGACTCAGAATTGCATCCTTAAGGAAGGCCGGGCACCAGAAGTGGTCCTGTCATGTTTGTGTGTTGGCTGTGAATTTAGAAGAGATGTTAATGTTCCCACAAATCCAGGGCAGACAGACGGGTGAGCTGGAGCTAGGATCTGCTCAGCAGGGCAAGGAGGCCTGCAACGGATGGATGGGATGGGTGCTAAGGATACATTTATATGGACTTCCTATACCAGCTTCCTGACGCAACTGACTTTGGGACGGTTCCATCTAGAGATTGGAAGCTGGATCAGGAAAGGGATAAAGGAAACACCTACAAGTAGAAGAAGTTTGAATCTTGGAAGAGGTTGACCGATTAACAAACTTTACATTGAATCCAGAAATTATTTAATTGGACTGACTGCCTGATATGACCCAGATTATATGTTTGAAACCAAGGTGAAATGGGGGCTTGTGAATACACGCTATGTGCCTGACTCTTGAGAATTTACTTGATAATCGTAATATGAAGCTTTTGTCAGTTAGACAACCCAACTAGCTCCGACATGGAGCAATTATCACCATATCATTTTAAAGAAAACTAAGTCATTATTAAATAACTCAATTTGATAAGTTCTTGGATTTGAAAACAGTAGATAATTTAGAATTCCTCAATGCTCACACACACACACACACACACACACACACACACACACACACATTACCCCAGCCTTTTAAGATACTCTCATATATAGTTGATAATATACTTTCTGGGAAAAATTTTATTACTTCAAATAATGTTGCATTTAAGATTTTTGGTTGGGGAGAAGACCTGATTCTCAACCTACACATAATTCTGTTCATATCAAAGATACTTGAGGCGGAAAAGTGCTTTTAAACCTGAAAATTGGTACTTAGGTTACCCACAGGTCAAAATGGTGTAAAAATTAGAAAGCTTGGTATACTTCCATCTTCAGCCAGCTGTTTCTATTGAAGCAACGTGGAAATAATAAAATGCACATTAAAAGTATGCGAAGAGCACCTTAATGGTTTTATTTCATTTTGATTATCAAACTTAGAAGTCTAATATTCAGCCTTTTGAAGCCTGTAAGTGAAGATTAAAGCATTCTCACATGCTATCTACAGGTGTGCCATAGTGAATTATGATCCTCGCATAACCCATGGAATGAAAACGTAAGTAACAAACTGTTAATCAGTGCAATGGCACAGAAGATCAATCTTTGATTCTTATATTCACAAACCCTGTTTATTTGGTCACATTAGAGAGCAGGCTGGGTGTTGGAATGGATTCCTAGAAATGATGGATGTAATTGTCAAAACTGCCAAGGTCAATGTATAATGTTCATAAAAGAACCAACCCAATTCAAGCACCTTCCATTTATCATTCATGCAATTTGACCCCCAGTTCTCTTTATAATAACATACAAAGGAGGAACAACTGCTGTGTTCATTTCAATGGAATCTTGTGCACTTTTCACTATCATTCAGATCACAGCTTTTCTCAGACTGGGATCATTTGTACATAACTTTCCCTTCTCTGAGGGTGTAGGAACTATTAGCTGAAATATGGATTTAATAAAAAAAAAACTGATTAATGAATCTGTATGTGATTGTTATGTTGCTATGTAGAATGTTTTGATTTTCTAAATCAGAATCTGATTCATCAGATTCATCATTACTCTTAGAATACATTTCTCAACTTTGACATTGACAGAATTTTGTTGAAAATTATTCTGATACCAGTATTTTACAGATAGGGTTTTCTTATGAAATTTACAAATGCTATGGTGTTGGGTATATTTAAATTGAAAAAAATACTCAAATGTGTATTGCAGACACTGTCAATTGAGAAAAAATAAGGAATGTTCACTTATTTTGCTCAAGCAACTCATCTTCAATTATAATTAATTCATGAACACTCTATCATAGATGCTTTCAGTTAAAATTATACATATTATTAATTCTATAATCTTATCAAAGCAGCTATTGAAATTCCTGACTCTTTCTTGGTCTTTAGATTTGTTTATTTGCAACACTTTTCTAAAAATGGGTTCATACTTGATATTAATACTAGAATGTAAGTTCCAGGCCGGTAGCGCCTGTTCTTGTCTCTGTCTGAGATTCCTGGAAGAATGAGTATATTGTAGAGGCTCAGTAACTGTTTACTTTAAAAAAGAAAGAAAGAAGGAGGAAGGGGTGGGGGAGGAAGGAAAGAGGGAAAAAAGAAAAATTTTAAAAAGATAAACAGAGAAAAGTAAAATGTATATTTATATCCAAATATGTAGTTATTAAAGCTATTTTAGGGGTATTACCAAAATTACAAATAATTCATTATGAGTTTATTACCAGTGAGACTACATTACTCAATGTTTCTAAAATTAAAATACTTTATTGCCTAAGTTAGAATAGATATCACTTAAAAAGAAGAAATGAAATATTAGGGAAAATGCAACTAACATGTCAAAAAGAAGCAATCACAACTAAAATGGTATCAGATAACTTTGAAGAATACCTTAGTGGTTCTCTTTTTAACCTGAGGATAAACATATTCTTAAAGTATACTTTTAAATTTATAAATAAGAAAAAGAGCTCCCCAAACCCAAGTACTAGATAAAATTATTTTCCAATAACTTATAGTGTATACTTACATGCAAACATTACAAATATTCATCAGATAGCCTCAATGCCAAGATGGGTCTTGCACTCTGTGAGATACTCAGAAAAGCAGAGTGCAAGGCCCATCCTTACTGAACACATTTCCAGCAAGCAGAGAGATAATAAGAAATAGCAGTAAAGTGTGATAACTGCCGTCAGGAGCCAATACAGGAAACATATAACCAAAGGCAACAGCAACAATTTTCATAAATTTAACATTAATAAACTATTGAAACTGGAAAAAAAAAAAAAGGGATTCACGATTTTACTGGGTTTTTCCTTTTTCCCTCTTCCAAAAGAGAACAAATGCCCTGCTTCATTGGCTGACATGATCATAAGATGTAACAGCTCTGCTCTGTATTACTGACTCTTATTTCTCCCATTTATGAAATGGGAGTTTAAAATCCTTTTGAAGGTCAAATATTTGATATCTCTGTGTATACTGTCAAGTGCTGCACAAATGTTAGTCATTACTCTTACAGTTATCTCTGGCAGGTCCTTGACATGTGGTTAATGTGGAATTCTCATAATAGAAACCTTGAAAATATCTGTACAGCACAATTTTTATTTTGCACTGGTTTTAGCCATTATTATTTATACATGTTTTTTGAGGGACATTTACATTTTAAAAAGAAAAAAACACTAAAAAGGGGACAATTAAATTATAAGACTACAGTCATAATAATTTTATTAAAGTGATTTAAATATTCAAAAGCCTAAATTATATCAATCCCAGAAATTTTCTTAGAAATTCTACAATGCTGCAGATCCATCTGAAATGGCTGTACAACTATTGCTTAAGTTAGTGTTAACTTTAATCATAAAGCCTGAAGATACAGTGATATTTCCATATGATAAAATAATGAAATAGAATTTTCGGTGCCACTTGCTCTTACCAGAAATAATCATAAATTCTTAAAATGTATTTTATGTTAAATTTGTTTTAATCCTTCATGTTTGGGATGAGATATTTATCTATATCTGTCTATCTATCTATGTACGTACCTACCTATTTAGTTATTTTCATGCTGCAAAGCTCCTCTATGAAATCACTGACTTATGTTCATAGCACAATTATCTTTTAGTTTTATTTTGTCTGTTCTGAAAGAGTCAGAAAATAGAGTCATATTCGTGCTTGCATTTTACACCCACCTTATGTCAGACAATGATGCATGTATTACTGTAGAAATCGATACACAAATACAAAGAGAGGTGGAGACCAGGGAGAAGATAGTAAGTTTGAAAGTCTGTTCCCTAACACTCTGTGAAGAGCTCAACACTCATTGTGAAATCAAAGAGTGTTCACACTCAGCTCCATGTCAGATCTCTACTGCAATATGAGACTTCAAGACAAAGAAAGTTAACCGCTTCAAGCAAATAAAAACTCCCAGTATAATTAACATTATTGGTGATTTTAAGTCACTAAGAAAGATAAACAAAATTGAAGTTTAATATATATAAATAAATTTTTTTTCAGTCAGTAATAACACCCAAAGAACAACAACAACAAAAAAATGAAAGTACCATAAAATGAAAACAGGAATTTCTTAGTCTCAAGAAATAATACCACTGAGATTATTAATTTTATGACCCCAAAAAGAATTCTTCTTGTAACTCTATTATACAGTAATTTTTAATATGTTACTTACATTTGGAATGAGTAACAGATTACATTGATTTTGCCAATAGTGTTATTCTACTTGAAATCTCTTTAGATTATGTATTTTTAATAAAATATTAGAAATATATTTCATGGACTAATTTGTGCTTTAGGTGAGATCATTCTTCTTTTATCCATAGTAATACCTAGTTTAACTCTCTCTTCATAATATTGAACTTCTATAACACAATTTTATCCTTTTCCCTGCCACAAACTCTATGATGTAGTTTTACTGTATTCATATATTATGTGCCTCCAAAGAGTAGAGTTCCAATAGATGGGGAACTAACATGTTTGACAAAATTCTAGGAAAGGGAACCATAAAGTAGAAGAATAATTTCTTTCTTTTCTGACTCTGGGTCAATGGATTTGGATGCATTTAAATATAAACATATTTTTGCAGACTGTAAGTTTATAAATGTATATATTTATATGGTTTTACCTAAAACATGTATATTGTATAATCATTTTATTAATCCACAATTTTGCATTTATGCAAAATTTGGAATTTGATGAGGGACTACCTTATCTGTACTCAATTTGATATAAAGCCAACAAAATCTGTCAGTATTCATTTTAATTAATTCAATAATAATAACTGCTGGGGGCTTTATTCTCTCCATTCCCTGTTGGCAACCTGAAAGGCAATTCTCACTCTAACTCAGCTCCCAAGGCGCCATCCGCAAAAGATTGTCACCTTGCTGTGGATTGTGACCTCTGACCCTGCCACTTTCTTCCTGTAACTGTACTACCTTTGCACATTTAATGAACTTTGTACATAGTTAAAAGATGTCAGCACAGAGAAATGATAGGTCCTGCTGTGAAAAGTTCCATTGTTTCTATACATCTAATTGACTTTCCACATTATAGAAGATAAGGAAAAAAAATCAATAAAATTACTTAGTCCAATGCAATCTTTATTATTAATATGCTAAACACACTGCATTCAAGGCATTGACACCTAAACACCGCTAGAAGTATCAAAATGACTTCTCATTAATAACCATTATATTAATCACTGTTGCCCAGAACTAGAATCTGACTGTGAAATCCCCTGGTGGAAATTGCTATAATCTTTCAAACTACAGGAATGAATATTTTTCAGCATAATTACTACTGTCATCTTATTGAAAAATATCCCATTAGCTGGCAGCTTTTAGTTACGTAAATCGAGTTGATTAATTTTTAATTTCCAGCATCTATATGACATTGCACAAGTAAAGATCTTTGATCATTTAAATGGTTAGCTGAGCAATTATTAAAATAACAGAGCAATTCAAACATTCATTTACTTACTAGAAGTGCCATACATCATTAACTCCCGATTAAAATAAAGTTTGGGAAATTGCAAGTGCTGAATTGATCACTGAGATATGTATTTCAGGGTGTTATATAAAATTATTCATGTCATGTAGGATGCCTCAGCTGTAATGTTAAAGCTCCAGCATAAATGTTTCAAAGCAAGGTAATCTAAATTATACCGGCAATAAGGCATTCCAGCCGTGTGCTCAAGTACACATTTGTGCCTCTCGGCAGACAATTTAAATGGTCTATAACATTACAATTTTTAGCTACCCCAGTACCTCTTTTATTTAAAACAAACAAAAAGTTTCAGTGCTTATGAGTGACGAATGAGTTCTCAGTCTGAGCTGTGCATCTTATGTTTTTTATTGGCTTGTGTGAATCTTCATATTAACTGTGACTTCTTAGGTAACCTTTAGTGTCTTTATCTGTAACTGGGAAAATAATTTACTTAGCTCATAAAGCTGTACTGTGGGTAACATGATGCTAGGAATATAGAGTGGCTAAATAGTGTATGGGATATATTAAGGAATAAATAATGTTCCTCATAATGTTTCATATCATAATCTCTCGATATGTTGCCATTGTACGAAGGTAAAAGTTTTATGTATAAAAATAAATGTCCTTTTGATTCTTAATATCTCTCTACATTAGTCTTTGTAAATTAAAAACAAAAACAAAAACACCCATGTAGTTAGTGTTCAGCTAAGTTACCTGTCAATTCTCACGGTTTAAGTAAATGGAATAAAGATTCAAAAGTGGGCGATTAGATATAAGAAACCACATGTTGTCACCATCGATAAGTAGTTACTCCCAAGCCCCACTGGCACTACCGACAAACGTGAAGGAAAAATTAAGTCCAATATATCGCAGTATTACAAAATCGAAAATTTTCACTTTGAGAGGTTTTCTGCAACTTTGTATAATTGATTCAAAAGCGCTGACAGTGTTTAGAGTCAAGCAGTTCCGAGGGAATTGGCAGGAGACAATCATTTAGCACATTTTATTTTCTAAAAATCAGTGTAAATTTACTAAAACTTATATACGAATATTTAATAAGCTTTTGTAAAATAAACTCTGACAAAGGTCAAGAAGTGGTCTTCATAGTCTTTCCTCTCAAAATATTTATAGCTCTGTTGGAGAATAAAGATAAGACCAATAATTGCAACGTGCTGTGACCAGTGCTAAAATATGTACAAAATTAGCATCTAAAGTAGTTAGGAAGGACGTTCTTAACTGGGTTTAGAGGGGTTTTAGAATCCTTAGGTCAGGGCCAGTTGACTGGGCCTTGAAGGATAAGAATTTACCAGAGGAGTGTTTAGGAAAAAAGCAGTCCAGGAAAAAGAAGCATGGTGTATAAATGAATAGAGTAATAAGAGTGCATATGGTCGTGTGCCTTGTCCCTGGAAAATTGTAGGTGCTCAAAAAATATTTGTTGAATGAATCCATCAATGAAAAAATCACTTAATGAAAGAAAGTGGAGAAAGATCCTGGAAGGGATAAAAAGGGATTTTGAGAAGGGAAGGTAAACACCTTTGTCTTTATAATTTTGCCTATTTTTGTCTACATTTTTGTGATTTTTTGTTTTTTCTGTTTCACAAGTTCTGTTTCACTCTTTTGATTCTTTCACGAATGTCATCCATAAGTGCTTCCTTAGTCCATCCCTCTTTTAAATCCCCTGATGTTTAATTTATTTCTGATATTCATTTGTGTGTGGTCCTGTGTGTCCAGGTGTACCCTTCAACCCTCCCTGGCCTTGCTTTGTCTTAGGGTTGTGTGGTGTGATTCCTAGGCTCCCTATAAATTACTTCCTGGTTGCGTTCAGCCAAGGGGTGACACTGGAGAGATTAGAGGGCAAGAAGATGAGAGAAACCCGAGCATGTCTCCCCCTTGCCTTTGCAGGAGTTATACCTTCACGTGATTCCGTATCCTCCCAGGTAGGCTTATCATGCTTCTATCTTCCATGTGGTGATTCTAACCAGGACTCCAATATACCATTTCCTCCAGTTGTGTCCTTGAGAAGATTTTGAGATTATTTTTTGAGATTTAAATATAAAATACATACTATCTAGTTCAATTATCATACATAAGATGAAACTGAAGGTAAGAAATATTAAATTACTGGGCTTCCCTGGTGGCGCAGTGGTTAAGAATCCGCCTGCCAATGCATGGGACGTGGGTTCGAGCCCTAGTCTGGGAAGATCCCACATGCCGCGGAGCAACTAAGCGTGTGCACCAAAACTACTGAGCCCGCGCTCTAGAGCCCGCGAGCCACAACTGCTGAGGCCTGTACGCCTAGAACCCGTGCTCTGCAACAAGAGAAGCCACTGCAATGAGAAGCCTGGGCACTGCAACAAAGAGTAGCCCCCGCTCGCTGCAACTAGAGAAAGCCCGCGCGCAGCAACGAAGACCCAATGCAGCCAAAAATAAATAAATTAATTAATTAAAAAAAGAAATATTAAATTACTTTAGCAAAGTTTTATGTCTCGATAGATATTAAAACCGAGTAAACCCAGTTCTTTGATTTCCCATGCAGTGTTCTTTTGACAATACTACAGTGTTACCTCATTGAATGTATTTGACAAAGAAATTACATGTTACAACTAACTAGTGTCAGAAGACAAAAAAAAAAAAAAAAAAAAAAAAAAAATGTTGGGGAATATGGAACAAAAGAAACATTGTGCCAGAAAGGAATGTTTTTGACTTCACATACCAGAAAACTAACATGGATTAAACAAACAGGGATTTTTTTTTCTCACATGTGGACCAATCAGAGGTAGGCAATTACTGCCTTTGGCTCAGTTGCTCCACTACATGGTGGTAGCATCTCAGTGATTCTCTTGTTGCTTTCTCCATGGAACATGTAATTTTGGGTATTGCGTCCGTGTTCAAAGAGGGAAGAAGGGGATAAGGGCCTCCTAAGTCAAGTGGATCCATTTTTATCTTGAAAGCAAAAGCTTTCCTAGAATTCTCAGTGGACTTCATTTAAATCTTATTAAATCTTAACTAAAAGTATGTCACATAACCACACAGTTACAATGGAGGCTGAGAAAAATCAATCTTTAGATTTTCCAGCCTCCTTAGTGGAGGCTGCAGCTGAGAAGTAGATTGAGAGTGGGTGATGAATTCACTAGCCAGTGGAAGAAAAAGGGCACCATTTTAACTGCAAATGGGTGAGCAAATGCCAGCTTTGAGAGAGGTAAATGGTGTTGTTGACCAAAAATTGATCTTAAGAAAATAACTGGGCTAGTGTCCTGGTTTGGAACAAATAAAGCTGAAAAGCGTTGGACAAAATACAAGTTAGCAGAGATATTTTCGTATGTGGAAACTGAGGCTCAGAGAAGGTGAATAAATTGTCCAAGTTAATGCACCTGGTAAATGGCATTGCCAGTTTTCAGGACTACCTTTGTTTAAACTCCAGTGCCTTCAAGCTTTCTACTATCCTGTATAGCCATGATATGATATGTTAGCTGCTACTAAGGGATTCCCGAGGCTCAAATATGCATACAACCAATTCATAGACTTTTTATCATTCCCCCACCCCTATAGGCCTCACAATGACTTTTGTACTTCAAAGCTGTTCTTTACATTTAAAAAAAAATATTATGTCATTTCTATGAAGTGTTTATAGAAAGCAAAATAATAAGACTTTAGTTTTCCCTAAGACCCAGATCTTTTAGGAATGATACTGTGTTGTACATACCACAAAAAGTAGATTTTAATCATAGAGCAAATCTCAAGGTAGTTTAATAATAACATAGTCTGTGTTCATACCTTGGGTCACTTTACCCTTTAGAGATACTTTTGCACTGAATTGGTATAGTTTATGCCTTCTAAATGCACTATACATAATTCTGATGAATTCTAAGTACTTCTGCAATGAAACAGTATAGTAGATGTAACTAATATTTTGTTCATTCTGCTTAGTTAAAAGTACACAAATATCCCATTTTCATTCAACTTTATATCCTCTATAGCATACAGTCTGATATCTAACACAGAACAGAGGCTTGCTTACCCTTCCTCACATGGATTCTTTCTTTGTCTGCTCGATATTTTGTTTCCCACACACCTCCCTGATAACCACGAGTGCATGCTTCCTATGTACGTCTCTCCCATCAATACAGTACATTTTTAGAGGCAAGTTAAATAAACTTTATTTTAAAAGCATTGAAAGTTTAAATTGTAAGAAATTATAGTCTATATCAATTTATCATTCTTTGATTAATACTGTCTACTGCATTTATTATGGAAAGTTGACTCTCCCATTTTTGCCTGAATGCCTGAAGTGAGAAGTACATTGGCTTTTCTATCTGTAGGTTTTCAATTTCAAATTAAAAATAGAATTACCATATGACCAAATCAGCTGGTAAACTGAGATTCTTCTAAATGAAAGAGGGTATAGGACTTATCTCTTAGAAATGGGTGGAGGTTGGATACAGGTGCAGGCATTCAATTGAATAGAACAATTCTATTATACGCTTTGGGGAAAGGTGGGGAAGACACACTTGATTTCAGAGGTTCTTCTCCCAGAATCGGGGGAAAGGTAGGGGCTCAACTGTTCAATGTATGAGTCATCCAGACCTTATTCCTGTTCTCACGCAAGTCCTGTTTCCTAGTCTAGAGGCTCCTGGGGATTTTGCAGGTTTGAGCTTCCTACTTGGCTGGATTCCCTTCAGACATTCCCTAGGCTGTGGTCTTAACTGTCCTGTAGGTGGCTTTCTCCATGTGCTTTATGACATCCAGGTTGTTCGTCATTAGAAGTATTTATGTTTTCTTTCTTTTTACTATTAACTATTATGATATTAATATGGATATCAGAAGGGAGAGTGGAGAAAAAAACATGTGGCAGGTCTGTCACTTTTATAGGTAGTTTTCGTGACATTTTTCTGATGTGGCTCAGTTTTCTGGTTTCCATGCCACTGTGGAGCTGCCATTTTAAGAGACCATACTCTCAGACCTCAGCTTATGTTCACTTCAATCTCTAATAAGCAGGGAGGCACTACAGTTCTTTAGAGGACTATCTCAAACAATATAAAATAAAGGGTGGTGAGCAATTAGCAGCTGCATTTCTAGCGCTTAAAGTGCAAGGCAGAGAAGCCAGAAAGAAGCAGGATCGTGAAGGATTATTTCTGCCAGTTCGAGGAACTGATGCTTTACACAGAAAGCCTACAGGCATTGTTGGAGGTCTGAAAACGAAACTGACCGTTTTGCACAAGGTCTCATTTTATCATTCCATTAAATGGACAAACACACAAAAAAAGAAGCAATGGAAAATAAAATGGGAATGTGAAAATGTGGTCTCAGATCATAGAGATATAGTACATTATACAACATATTTCTTCTTATTTCCTAGCTGATTCTAAAATAAAAAGGACTTTAGCTGCTTCGAAAAAGGTGGTATGTAATAAAGCTACAGAAGAAGGAAGTAAGGACCATGGAATGGAGTAAATAAAAATGCTATTCACTGTGGTATTATTTGGGTAGAGAATAGACTGGGTTCTGAGCAATTAGTAAACAAAAGAAGGCACAGCCTTCCCAATCAGAAAGAAAGTAACATGCTAGTTACTTAGGGAAGCTAGTGTATATTTTAAGTTTTTTTCTGAATCTTAATTTTAAATTACTCCAATGTCAGCAAATTTCTCATCTGTGAATTGATAATTATGGAAGAAATATAATAGGGTTTGGAGGAAAGAAAAGGGATTTTGGAGTGAGATAAATTTGGTCTCAGCACTGCCATGTGTGAACTCTACTATCCTTAGGAAACTCTCAAAGTCTTAATTTTTCATCTTTACCTTGAAGTGGTTTAACTGTATACTGTGCATCTGACACATAGGGTTCCACACAGGTTAAAGGCTAAGTTTTTAAAAGCTGAAGTACACCACCACCACCATCACTCCCCTACCCCGCTCCACAACCTCAAATTGACTTGTATTTTTTCTCTTTTGATCAAAATCTGTATTCTATTTCCTTGATTGCAGATGATCATATTAGATTGGTGGGTTAAGGATACAGAGAAGGACTCCTTGAGCCTTCTTGCTGAGAAGTGGTGTAGCCATAATTCTTGTGTTAGTGTTCACAAATGCCACCATGGTAGCATATCATTCCTATGTGCCGTATTTAAAAATCTTGCTATAGCTTAAGACAATAGTAAAACAGAAAGAAAAGTATCAATTGAAACTGCCCATTTTTACAAACACATATATCTTAAGCACACTGCCTTGATTTATATGCACAGATATTGCTTCTCTAGAATACAGAAAGAAGGACTAACAACTTTTTCAAGGCACCCTTGAAAATAATTATTCCCATGTCCTCTTTCTGCCCTTTTTCTCCTTGGTGGTCCTCAGACATTCTTTTTCTTTAACAGCACCAGAAGTAGTAGGGGGTAAGAAGAAGGGGTAGACAAGGCGATTTTGTGTACAGTTATAGATATGGCCTTTTGTAGTTTAATTTTTGAAACTGCAGCCTTTGGTTCTTTGAATCTATTTACACAGATGTTGGGAAGGACAGCTTGTAACCATCTACCACTGGCCTTGTGGTCACCTTTGCCTTAAAGCAGTCTCTGGGAGGTACATTAAAAATGATTGTATTAGACACCCATTTCTAAGATACCATGTTTTTATTCCACGTTGTCCATTTGGAATGTAACCTAACCCATATTTTTTAGACAAGCCATGTTTACTTAGTATTATATGATTAGTTCATTTGGAGACCTATGGTTTTCTCATGCTAATATCAGTAGTCTATCCATATATATAGGGCAAGCTAACACATACCCTATTATGCTACTTAAACGAAGATCTCAAAAATGTTGGAATTGAGTTTTGACATAATGTCAACAATTAACAGTAAAAAGAAAATAAATCTTACCTGATTTTTAGGTTTCAAACTTTGATATTAAGGAAAATATTTTCAGGAGGTCATATTGAATAAAATACAAACTGAAATATACAAATATATGAAAACATATCATAATCACTCAGCAATATCATTAAAATTATCAGGAGATTTTGTTCTTCTCTTTTCATCTCATTAGTTACTATAAGGGACATTATGAGGATACAATGAACACACTTTAATCTTGTGTTTAAAATCTTGCTTTCTCATGTTTTATTGTTGTTGTTAATACAGAACTAAATAGGTTGGTCCTTCCTGGTTCTTCCTTTAAGGAATGTTTTCTGTTCCTTCAGATTTTGCAGGTACACATGTCCTGCTGCTATGGCAAATGCTTCATCTCACCAGGAGTTTTTACCTGGCCAGGTGTCATGGCTGCCAAGCTGAGAGAAGGACACTAAGTCAAACTGTCAGGGAGATGTGTGCGGTGTGGTTTCCACCCACCAAATCAGAGATGTTACATATATGATGGCACAGAGGAGCCTGCCTAGTGACTAGGCAGTTTCTCTACTTTAGCAAACTCTGATCATGCTCACTAACTGGTCATATGGACCTCCTGCTGCAATGCCTAATAACTGCAGCTCAGATGCTGACATCTTTTCTCACCTTTTTACCAGGAAGGAAGCATTGTCTTTGATTGTCCATCAGAACTAATCCTTTCTCAGCGTGATACTTGTTAGCATAATTGCAGAGAAGGAACCAAATAAGTGCATTAGGAGCTGTTCCTTTTAAAAAGATATACAGTTGCCCCTCAGTTTCCGTGGAGGATGGGTTCCAGGACCCCCCTGCAAATACCCAAATTTGCCAATGCTCAGGTCCCTTATGCAACATGGCATAGCATTTGCATATAACCTATGTACATCCTCCGGTGTACTTGAAATCATCTGTAGATTACTTATAATATCTAATAATGTAAATGCTATGTAAATCATTGCTGGGCATGGCAAATTCAACTTTTGCTTTATGGAACTTTCTGGAATTTAAAAAAAAATATTTTCAATTTGAAGTTGGTTGAATCTGCAGGTGTGAACCAACGGATATGGAGGGCTGACTGTATGTAATTTGCATGAAAAAGGCACTGTATATATTTCACTAATTCTTGTATTAAGATTTCTTCCAGTTATCATATTTTTCAACCTTTATATTTTCATTAATTTTATGTATTTAGAAACCCTACTCAACTCCAAGAAACCTTCATAATAATCTCTATTAACGTTATCATAATCCAGAGAAGTTTGTAGCTAATATTTTTAAAGATTCTTAGATCCAGGAGAACATGAATTATGAACAATTCCAGTTACTTTTGGAACACATTTGGTCATACAATTGAGTTGAAAATGAACAATGGAAGAATGGAAGGACTTAGTTTTGAGATCTCTTTCCAAAAGAGTTATAAAGTCACTAAAATCCTTTTTATTCAATCTTCAGAGAATAAACTGAGAGAGAAAAATATATTTGTCCATAAAGGGATTATGCTGGCAGCATAGAGAGTAAGATAAAATGAGCAGCAAATATATGCTTGAATAAGTATAATTTCTATTTACTAGAATAATGATATACTTGAACTTTTAAAAAACAGAAAAGATTCAAAATTGTTTTTTAACAAAAGGGAAAGAAAACATAATTGGTATCCCTGTTTAAAGAAAATGTACCTTAAAAAATTTAATGTTAATGTTCAAGGTAAAAAACAAATATTGATCAAGAGGATTGTAGAAATGGAGAATCAACATATGTTATACATTTATCCGTGTATTTTTTTGGTCAACCTATAATGCTATTTAGTTTTTTGTTTCTGCACAAAGTTCAGAAGCAGACACAATGTCAGGGCAGTGACTGAAGTTGTGTGGGGCTTTGTTTGACCCAACTCGTAAGTAAAGTTAAAACAAAAAACTTAAAAAAGAGGATTTTAAAAGCTGGAATTAGTGCTTGGGACACATCTTGACACGTGTCAAAAATATGATTAAGAGTCTCTGAATATAAATGAGAATTTTCTACTTCCTTTCCACATGCCAAGAAAAATGTGGTAGTATCTTTTGGTACTATTACTCTTGCCAAAGTTTTGTTGTTGTTATTGTTAAATAATATTGCTTGGCTCTTGATGTTGGAAGACACATTTCATGGTCATAATTTAAAACAACCTTATTATGAAGAGGGGAAATCATGATACAAACATTCTGTTGTTAATCTTGAACAGTGTTTATCATTTAGCATGGTGGCCGTGACACCAGACAGTAAAAACCCCAAGGAGGTTCTGGTTTAATCCTATCATCTTAACATCAAAAAACAAGAAAATTCACATTTTTTTATCCCAAGTTAAGTAAGTTTTATTGAAGTTAAAATAGTCTTACAATTTAAGGTTAGATTTCATGAGGTTTACCTTCCCTTTAATAATGAAAAGCAACTAGAAATCAAATGGTTTTTATATAACCCATTTCAAACATGTTTTATGATATAACATTAATTTGGGATATTGGGGGATTTACCCAAAACCCAGATTGAATTGCTATGTGCAGTCTCACTTTTCTGCTCAGTACACTATAGTCTGTGATGTCCTTTTTGCTTAATTTTATAAGAGCATTATTAACCAGTTTCATTTCCCCAAATATTTCTAGGAATCCCTGATAGGTTTATATATGCCTCAGTCAGGAAATCTGGCCCTGGGCCACTGCCCACTTATCGGCATGTCATTTATTTCTATGTTTAGACCAACTCTCCCCAGGAAGCTACTGCATGAGTCCTCCCCATTTAGGTATGCAAGACCAGGATCTAATGTTAGTCTTTGAGATGGCACGAGGGATTTACAGGAAAGATAACAACAAATTGAACACTAGAGACTGTGTCCTTCTTTGTTTAGACCTTATTTGTAATCATTTCGTAGTTTGCCTTCTTACAAATGAGAGACCCAGAGAGAAGAAAAATGTCTCCTCTCACTCTAGGCTAAGTCATTTCACAAGACCCAGATACCCATCTCGTTATTGGGCTTATATGTATAGGTTCTCCATGTGTGACCTCTCATATGCAAATGTTGCAGGACCCATACATGCATACAGTCATAAAAAACAATAATAATTTGTAAAGATAAATCCACACTCAAAAATGAAAGATTTCGAAACAGGAGACAATTTGTGGACATGCTGACTTGTTTATAATTCTGACAAACTTTGATATTAGTATACAAAGTACTTTTTCTTGATGCCCATTGAACTGGCTGTCTACAGTCAGGTTTTTTTCCTTGTTAGGTTTTTTTTGTTTGTTTTTTTTAATCATCTCATAACCAAATGTTCTGCTAGGTTAGATTTTTCCAGGATAGGGTGTTTGAAGAGTCAACTTCTCTTGCAAAAGAGAACTACTTTTAGGCTTTGAAATTCGTTCAACTAAGGTCAAAGATCCCAAGGCTAATCATTAGAGTTCAAGCTCAAATTCTGATGATGTCTTCCCCAGACAAGTGGCTCTATGTAGGCAGATGTTTTCAAGTTTGTGATCTATTGGTAGAGAGACTGCTCATAAAGTATGAGCAGTAGATGTGTTTCTCCTTTTCTATGACAATCCTGGAAGTGAGTTAGGAAGGTCATGACCTTGTCTCTATTATAAGAATAAATATTTCTCCATCTTTCCTTGGCTGTCTATATCCAGATGGAATCAGACTAAATATATGAAAGATATTTCAATGCATATTAGATCTTACAAAATTTCTTTCTCTGCTGTAATGGTTAATTTTATGTGGCAAATTGGCTAGGTCAAAGTACCTAGATATTTGGTCAAACATTATTCGAGAGGTTTCTGTGAAAGTATTTATTAAGATGAGGTTAACATTTAAATCAATAAACTATGAGTTAAGCAGACTATCTTTCATAATGGTGGGTAGACCTCATCCAATCAGTTGAAGGCCTGGACAGAAAAAGACTGACTTCCCTAGAAGAAGAGGGAATTCTGCCAGAAGTCTGCCTTTGGACTTGAAATGCAACACTTCCCTGGGTTTCCAGCCTGCTGGCCCACCCTGCAGATTTTGAACCTGCCAAATCTCCACCGTCATGTGAGCCAAATCCTTAATAAATCTCTCTCTTTTGACGTATATATATACACATATCTTGTTGGTTCTGTTTCTCTGGAGAACCCTGATTAATATTACTGCCAAAGCTTTTATCATTTCTACTCTTTTTAAAAATCCTTTGATATTCTCCCCCTCCAGCTTTATTGAGATATAATTGAAACATAACATTGTACAAGTTTAAGGTGTACAATGTGAAGATTTAATACTTGCGTATACTACAAAATGATTACCACAGTAAGGTTACTTAACACATTCATCACCTCACATGGTAGTTAACCATCTTTCGGGGGTCGGGTGCAGTGAGAACATTTAAGATCTATTCACTCAGTAAGTTTCAAGCATAAAATACAGTATTGTTAACTATAGTCTCCATGCTGTACATTAGATCCTCAGAACTTACTCATCTTAAAACTGGGAGTTTGTACCCTTTGACCAAATCTCCCCATTTCCCCAAACCCCCAGCCTCTGGAAACCACCATTCTACCCTCTATTTCTGTGAGTGGCTTTTTTAAGATTCTACATATAGATGAGAAAATACAGGATTTGTTCTTTCTCTGTCTGACTGATTTCATTTAGCTCAATACCTTCAAGGTCCATCCATATTGTTACAAATGGCAGGATTTCCTTCTCTTTATGGCTGAATAGTATTCCATTATATACATATACACACACACACATACACACACCATATTTTCTTTATCAGGAAATTACTGTCAATGGACACTTAGGCTGTTCATTTACCATCAACAGATACTTAGGTTGTTTCCATATGTTGGCTATTATGAATAATGCTGCAATGAACATTGGGATATAGATATCACTTCAAGGTAGTGATTTCATTTCCTTCAGATATATATCCAGAAATGTAACTTTTGGAACATACGATAGCTCTATTTTTAATATTTGAGGGACCTCCATACTCTTTTCCGTAGTGGCTGTACCAATTTACATTCCCATATCATTTCTACTCTTCATCTGAGACCTCAGTCTCCTGTGGAAAATCTTTATGACTCTTTCTATAGGAAAGCTCTCTTTGTTCCATGTTCCAATCCTAACTTTTTACATCTCTATTAAGATTGAAAAGCATAGAGGAGAAGAAGAAAGAAATGATAAATTTAATTGTAACTGGAAAGGATATGAGCTTAGTGTTTGTAAAAGTCTCAATTGTTTTAAGGTAGATCCGTATAAAAACCCTTATTTCCCCTTGCTAATGAATTAAGTCTTATTGTCTCTAGAGACTCGAGTAATAAATCAATATGGCACATTAGCTCTTTCACTAGTCCTATGTAATTAATTAAGGAAGAAGTGAAATGACTCTATTTTTTACACTAAGAAATAAAATATTTTCCGCTTACTTTTTTCATTCCATTTAAATGTTCAACAGTCTGTTTTAGATCAACGTTAAGTGGAAAATGTTTGGACCTTGAAAAGAAGAATATTTTAAAAATTAAAGTTTAAGCAGTGTCCGTCTTTGACAACAAAGCTGATCATTTTAACTGTATACGTTTAGTTATAAATAAAGTGTGTGCAGATGGAAATCTTGTCGCTCACATTGTACACGCTGACTTCAGTGGGGAGGTTGGTAAAATAGATCATCCATTGAATGATAACTACAACTTTAATGCAAATAGTCCATGAGAGAATTTTAAAAACAGAACATGTGGACACTTTGGATGGTCATCCAATTGTACTGTTTCTTTTGTGTATGTGTATATCTGCGTAATTTTAGATATTTATAGAAATTAGATAAGGGCCAAGCAATTTGAAGGAAAGCAGAATTTCTTTGAAATGATAAAGAATAAGATTAATTTTTAAATGAATTTTTAGTTACACAGGAAAACTGGATAAGGATTTCCCCTATTTCAGCAAAAAGATGTAGAGCCCTTTGCAGACAGAAAGTGCTCTCTCTGAGTGACCTAGTGTTGGCCTTTACTGCAGGAATAGATTTGTTTTGGTAGACTGCTGTAGCCAGCTACCTGCAGAGAGAAGGGAATCCTACCAGAGAGAATTCTTAATACAGTAGTTAAATATTGTTTCATTTGGGTGAAGCTTTCCCATATGGTATTCTCTTATATTCAGCATAATTTATAGGTTTTTAATTTAAAAACCCTTTATTTCGGAACAAATAAAAATAATTTAAACATTAACAAGAGAATTGTATATCCTCCATGGAAGAGTTTTAGCTTATTCAAATCAAGTCCACTCTGGAATGGCCAAGAACAAGATGTAAAATGAATGAGAAAAGAAAATACAGCAGAATGTACCAGATGTTTTCATGTGTTGGCTGTACATATATCTTTCTTTGTTAGCTTTTAGTTGCAGATTGAGTGCAGTGTACATAATTTTATACACAATAGATGGCCATGCATCATGTATTCACATATGGATATCATCTCTCTTAAGATTTACTGAAATAGAGAGATAGGAAAACACATGACATATATGCTGAATTCTGTATATGCAAGTGTGAATTATATAGTTAGATGCTCTCTTCAAAGAGTTTCTTATCACTATCTCACTGGGTAGTGTAAGGATTAATTAGTTAAAGTTTGTAGGCTCTTTGAAGCTAGAAAACACTCTGCAAGTGCTGAACATTATCAAGGAAACTCGAGAGTAAGATGTAAGTGATTTGCAATCTCATCAGCTCTTTGAAATGTGTGTCTAGCCTGACTCACAGTATTCTCTTACAGTGTTTTATGGATTGGAAAGTACTTATCAGATTTTGATCAGATGATACATGTTCCACTGAAATCATACTAATCTGCACAACCAACCTTTTTTCTATGTATTTAGTAATGTTTTTCAAACTAGACATGATTCTAAACCTAATTTAATAAAGAATGATTTTGACATCCATTGTAACTAATCTACTACCCTTTGACTGACTAAGCTGTAGTTCTCTCAGTTAGTGCAACTAAAGTCTAGTTAATTTGCATGAAGGTAGCTGTTCCCATCTTTTATACATTAAAAGACAGTTAGACAAGTATTCATTGTTTCCATAAAGCTTATATAGATTTTATTAACATGTTTCAATCATTTCTCATTGTAATAATGTCAGTTCTGAAATGTTATTTATCTCTTTTAAGAATATATATTGTAGATAGTTAAACATGAGCATGATTTCCTTTATTCAGAAGTCAAATTCCACACATATTCTTCTCTGTCCTCATACTCTGTGATTGTATATGGATAATGTGTCAAGAACAGTGATGTGCTGGTTTTATATTTGATTGTATACTTATAAAAATTTTAATAAAGTACTGCATTTTCCATACTTCCTTTTCTTATCTTATTCTTTTTTTATTGGAGTATAGTTGCTTTACACTGTTGTGTCAGTTTCTGTTGTACAGCAAAGTGAATCAGCCATACGTATAGATATATCCCCTCTTTTTTGGATTTCCTTCCCATTTAGGTCACCACAGAGTACCGAGTAGAGTTCCCTGTGCTATACAGTAGGTTCTCATTAGCTATCTATTTTATACATAGAAATCATACTTCCTTTTTTGAATCCCTTAGAGGTGGCAAGGAGGGAGGCAGGGAATTTTGTAGGCAAAGTAAGTATGTAACAAGGTGATTCCAAGTTAAACTGAATATTGTTCCTTATGATATTATTTTGTTTTTGAGTGAAATTTGAAAAAAAATAAGATACTAAATAAAATAAGAAGTACCTATTTAACTCCAACCAGAAATGATCACTATTAACGCATACCCTGTTCCATTTATATTACACTCCGTTATAATTGGAGTACACCTCAGGTTCATTTCCTTTTCTCCCTGTACAGAGGTGCAATTATTATGAGCCTGATGTTTACCTTTATGATTTTATAGTTTCATTAGAATATATATGTTTATATATAACACTAGCGTACTGTGAGTTTTTAATATTCATGTGAATATTATTTTTTCCCACTTGTTGAGAGCTACCCACATTGATACTATAGATCCCAGTCTGCTGTATTCTGTCATGTTCCATAATGTATGTATCCAAATGCTATAATGAAAACCCTTCTCTATACTTTAGGTACACATGTGTAAGAGTTTCTAATGAATATATAGAAGGGGAATAACTGGGTTGCAGTGTGTGCACAGTTTCAATTCTGGGGAGACCAAACATCCTCATTTGTTCCCATGAGTGCCACTCTACTTTCTTGTCCGTACATCCTGATCGATTTAGCATCTGTCCTGAATTTTTCTTTTTAATGAAGTATTGTAATCAATTGAATTGATTAAAAACTAGCATGGGTTTGTTAAATGTCCATTTTGTCTAATACCTCCAGCTTTTGTCATGGCTGTACAAAAATGTGAGACAAATGAAATGTTAAGAGTTATAATGTCAATAGGGGGTTAAATCTGAAAATTGACTTTATTTTCCTGACCCACTTCAAACAAAACATGGCTAGTACCTCCCTTTCAAGAGTAGCATGCAGTGTTGATGATTGATAAAACAATATGCAGTGGTCAGCAGTGGCTAGGGACAGCTAACTCCTTCCAATCTTGCATGATGGTGGGGTAAGCGTTGGACACGATTTTTCATGCTGTCCACTTAAATGAAACTGGCAGGCCACCATATGTTGAGGTTGGAGAAAACAAAGGAAATAAGATCTTAGGTACATGTGAATAATGTGCAGAGAGTAGAAGCTGAGCACATAGAGAGTGGTTACTTGGTCCTGCTAGAGTGGTTTTGTCATCTCTCAGACACCTCCAGCTATGTATTTATTGATTATTTACTTTGAAATAATGCTTCAGCAGTGAGTTTATAAAAGTGTGTTAAATTAAAAAATACTGAATTTCCCTTTCAAGAAAGTTTTTGGCAACCATAAAACCTGTACAATATACCAATTGGTGTTTTCTATCCACTATTGGGGTCATAAAGGTTAACACTGATCTCTTGAAACCCAGAAGATACAAATCTGAGGACAAAATATTAGCTGGTGTTTCAAAAGTTAACAGTTACACTAAGAAAACTGCCTGAAGATTTCCTTTTCATATGTTTAATTTGTGAATTTGGAGAAAGTATGCAAGCATAACAGTCTGAGAAGCATGGCTTTTCATTTAGATCAAATTACTGCTTTCTTAAATAAATTGTATTCATTTTTTATTCCAGATCTTTTCACTACTTAATGAAATATGCAAGAGCTGTTAATATGTTAGCTCCATTAGCAGCAGAGGAAAATCACAAACAGTTGAATAATGCCATTTAGATGTTTCATGTAGAAAATTAGATCTAAATATGGTTCAATCCAATTAATGGAACCAAGATAAAGCTTTTGGAAGTTTATTCTGCTAGAAATTAAACATTTGACAATGTTATGAATGTTTTATAAAATTCAGTCAAAAAGCTAAGTGCTGATGATAACTCTTGGTGGTGACGACACCTTTGGAATCAACTTTGGAAAAGATTGCAGATAATTTTATTAAAAATCAATAATCAACTTTATTATGAGAAGTACATTTTTCAGAAAATAACCAGACATAATTATGACTAACAAACCGCTTTAAGTATATAAATATTTCCCAGAATAATTATACTGCTTGCTATTTTTATTTATTTATTTATGTATTTATTTATGTATTTATTTATTTATTTATGGCTGCATTGGGTCTTTGTTGCTGTGCGCGGGCCTTCTCTAGTTGCGGTGAGCGGGAGCTACTCTTCCTTGCAGTGCACGGGCTTCTCACTGCGGGGGCTTCTCTTGTTGTGGAGCACGAGCTCTAGGGGCGCGGGCTTCAGTAGTTGTGGCTCACAGGCTCTAGAGCTCAGGCTCAGTAGTTGTGGCGCACAGGCTTAGTTGCTCCACAGCATGTGGGATCTTCCCGGACCAGGGCTCGAACCAGTGTCCCTTGCATTGGCAGGTGGATTCTTAACCACTGCACCACCAGGGAAGTCCCCTTGCTATTTTTAATGTGTAAATAAGAAATATAAAGATGTTATTTTTCCATTTTGCTTCAATTACAGTTTAAAACTTTGGAAGAATTTCATTTTTGAAAACAATTTTGAACAGAACTATTTATAGGTCCATCAATGTTATAAAAAACAATTTGTCAGTCAGTAAATAAGTATATTAAATATTACATAATTTTATATGTTTTAGTATACTGTTTTACTTTTAAAAAGTCACAGTTTGATAATACAATTTATAAGTCACCCTAACCTTACTAGATATCATTAAATTACTCTGTGGATTTGTACAACAAATTTATTCCTTGTCAACAGTTGATATTATTACTTTAAAGTTGCCAAGCAAATGAATGAAAATTGGAACTTCATGTGGTTTTAAGTTGCATCTCTAGTTACTAATGCATTAGAACATCTTTTCATTTGTAGTGGTCATTAAATTTTCCTCTTTTTATCTATATACCCTCTTTTTTCTATTAGGTTAGATTGTTTATCTTTTTTTCTTGTTTATTTGTAAGAGTTACTTTGATATTTTTTGATATTATTACTTTTTCCATGTATATTTTAATAGTGCTTTTCTGAAGTTTCATAGACATCAAAGGTAAATTTTGGAACACATGATCTGAAGATTTCTAAAAAGCCAACTCAGAAGTCATTCTGGGGCTATAATGCTAACTCTAAATGAATTAAAGTATTTTTGCCATTTCAGCAAAATATATTTAAAAATATTCATTAAAAAGCTCTAAAGCACTAAATTCTATCCTTTTAATAGAGTATACATTTAACTAGCTTTCAAAAAAATCCCCTACCCTTACAGAAATAACCTACTTATTAATGTTAATTATGTAGCTCCTGGATGGTCTACTAAATATTTCACAATTGTCTTTTTGGTAATAAATAATCTCTCAACGTACTGTTAAAAATACAGGTTTTTCAAGTCCCATTTCAGAACACAGAGTCAGAATTTCCAAGGAAAATACCTAGAACTCTGGATTTTTAAAAAGACCCAAGTCGCTCTTATTTTGGGAAATTTTGGGAAACTGTGCTCTGACACACTAGCGAAAACAGCAAAAGCAGTGGAAAGCAAGTTAGAAAAAAATACCTTATCTTCATCCCACCACCCCACCTTCCCAAATCTTCTGCCTTCATTTTCTTTCTCCATCTTGGTAAATACTGCTTCATCTATCCAGCATTTCACAAGGGTCAGAAATCTGTAGGTTTGCAATTTAGCAAAGAATAAGAAAACTATTTCCGAACATTTTCCTTGGGTACATAAAATTTCAGGCTACATACTCATATGTCAGTTAATGCTTATTTCTTCCTGTAAAATAGCAGTATTTAACAAAAATGTTTCACCACTGTGGCAAAATAACCTCTGTAAAAGTTCCACTGCCATTAAAATTATATTGAAAACTTGGAGACTGGCATTTTGAATTTCATATATTCATGAACTATGGGAAAACAGCTTGAGACGTCAGAGACAATAAAGAGAAGAGTTCTTTATTAAGTTCTAAATTGTTTTGTGTTAGAGTAGATGTGCAGGAATTGGGTGAACAGGTAGTTCACTGAAGCAGTAGTTAAAGTTGTGAAAGCTTTGGTGACATTGCATGTGGTAAGATCTCCACAGGAAATTTAGACCTTGGCTCAGCCGGGAGATTTTGAAGAAAGGATATTTCTAATTCTTCACTGATTCTTCTTTTTTTAAATTTTTTAACATCTTTGTTGGAGTATAATTGCTTTATAATGGTGTGTTAGTTTCTGCTGTATAATAAAGTGAATCAGCTGTATGTATACATATATCCCCATATCCCCTCCCTCTTGGGCCTCCCTCCCTTCGTCCCTATCTGACTCCTCTAGGTGGTCACAAAGCACCGAGCTGATCTCCCTGTGCTATGCAGCTGCTTCCTACTAGCTTTCTGTTTTACATTTGCTGGTGTATTTATGTCAATGCCACTCGTCCCAGCTTACCCTTCTCCCTCCACATGTCCTCAAGTCCATTCTCTACGTCTGCATCTTTATTTCTGTCCTGTCCCTAGGTTCATCAGAACCATTTTTTTTTTGCATTCCAAATATATGTGTTAGCATATGATATTTGTTTTTCTCTTTCTGACTTACTTCATCCTGTATGACAGACTCTAGGTCCATCCGTCTCACTACAAATAACTCAATTTCGTTTCATTTTATGGCTGAGTAGTATTCCGTTGTATATATTTGCCACATCTTCTTTATCCATTCATCTGTCAATGGACACTTAGATTGCGTCCATGTCATGGCTATTGTAAATAGTGCTGCAGTGAACATTGTGGTGCATGTCTCTTTTTGAATTATGGTTTTCTCAGGGTATATGCCCGGTAGTGGGATTGCTGGGTAATACGGTGGTTCTATATTTAGTTTTTTAAGGAAACTCCATACTGTTCTCCATAGTGGCTGTATCAATTCACATTCCCACCAACAGTGCAAGAGGGTTCCCTTTTCTACACACCTCTCCAGCATTTATTGTTTGTAGATTTTTTGATGATGGCCATTCTGACCAGCGTAGGGTGATACCTCATTGTGGTTTTGATTTGCATTTCTCTAATCATTAGTGATGTTGAACATCCTTTCACGTGTTTGTTGGTAATCTGTATATCTTATTTGGAGAAATGTTTATTTAGGTCTTCCGCCCATTTTTGGATTGGGTTTTTTGTTTTTTTGATACTGAGCTACATGAGCTGCTTGTATATTTTGCAGATTAATCCTTTGTCAGTTGCTTCGTTTGCCAATATTTTCTCCTATTCTGAGAGTTGTCTTTTCATCTTGTTTATGGTTTCCTTTGCTGTGCAAAAGCTCTTAAGTTTCATTAGATCCCATTTGTTTATTTTTGTTTCCATTTCTTTAGGAGGTGGGTCAAAAAGGATCTTTCTGTGATTTATGTCATAGAGTGTTTTCTTTGCCTATGTTTTCCTCTAAGAGTTTTATAGTGTCTGGCCTTACATTTAGGTCTTTAATCCATTTTGAGTTTATTTTTGTGTATGGTTTTAGGAGTGTTCTAATTTCATTCTTTTACATGTAGCTGTCCAGTTTCCCCAGCACCACTTATTGAAGAGGCTGTCTTTTCTGCATTGTATATTCTTGCCTCCTTTATCAAAAATAAGGTGACCATATATGCATGGGTTTATCCTGGGGCTTTCTATCCTGTTCCTTGATCTATATTTCTGTTTTTGTGCCATTACCATACTGTCTTGATTACGGTAGCTTTGTAGTATAGTCTGAAGTCAGGGAGTCTGATTCTTCCAGCTCCGTTTTTCTTTCTCAAGATTGCTTTGGCTATTTGTGGTCTTTTGTGTTTCCATACAAATTGTGAAATTTTTTGTTCTAGTTCTGTCAAAAATGCCATTGGTAGTTTGATAGGGATTGCATTGAATCTGTAGATTGCTTTGGCTAGTATAGTCACTTTCACAATGTTGATTCTTCCAATCCAAGAACATGGCATATCTCTCCATCTGTTTGTATCGTCTTTAATTTCTTTCATCAGTGTCTTATTGTTTCCTGCATACAGGTCTTTTGTCTCCTTAGGAAGGTTTATTCCTAGGTATTTTATTCTTTTTGTTGCAGTGGTAAATGGGAGTGTTTCCTTAATTTATCTTTCAGATTTTTCATCATTAGTGTATAGGAATGTGAGAGACTTCTGTGCATTAATTTTGTCTCCTGCTACTTTACCAAATGCATTGATTAGCTCTAGTAGTTTTCTGGTAGCAGCTTT
Organism: Eubalaena glacialis; assembly: GCF_028564815.1. NCBI lineage: Eukaryota > Metazoa > Chordata > Mammalia > Artiodactyla > Balaenidae > Eubalaena > Eubalaena glacialis. Next base: position 122,112,880 of record NC_083721.1, on the reverse strand, counting down.
AGGATTCTCTATGTATAGTGTCATGTCATCTGCAAACAGTGACAGTTTTACTTCTTCTTTTCCGATTTGGATTCCTTTTATTTCTTTTTCTTCTCTGATTGCCATGGATAAAATTTCCAAAACTATTTTGAATAATAGTGGTGAGGGTGGGCAACCTTGTATTCTTCCTTATCTTAGAGGAAATGGTTTCAGTTTTTCACCATTGAGAGCTACGTTGGCTGTGGGTTTGTCATATATGACCTTTATTATGTTGAGGTAGGTTCCCTCTGTGCCTACTTTCTGGAGAGTTTTTATCATAAATCGTTGTTGGATTTTGCTGAAAGCTTTTTCTGCACCTATTGAGATGATCATATGGTTTTTATCCTTCAATTTGTTAATATGGTGTATCACATTGATTGATTTGCGTATATTGAAGAATCTTTGCATTCCTGGGATAAATCCCACTTGATCATGGTATTTGATCCTTTTTATATGTTGTTGGATTCTGTTTGCTAGTATTTTGTTGAGGATCTTTGCATCTATGTTCATCAGTGATATTGGCTTGTAGTTTTCTTTTTTTGTGACATCATTGTCTGCTTTTGGTGTCTGGGTGTTGGTGGCCTCATAGAATGAGTTTGGGAGTGTTCCTCCCTCTACTATATTTTGGGAGAGTTTGAGAAGGATAGGTGTTAGCTCTTCTCTAAATGTTGGATGGAATTCACCTGTGAAGCCATGGGTCCTGGGCTTTTGTTTGTTGGAAGATTTTTAAACACAGTTTCAATTTCAGTGCTTGTGATTGGTCTGTTCATATTTTCTTTTTCTTCCTGGATCAGTCTTGGGAGGTTGTACTTTCCTAAGAATTTGTCCATTTCTTCCAGGTTGTCCATTTTACTGACATATAGTTGCCTGTAGTAGTCTCTCATGATCCTTTGTATTTCTGCAGTGTCAGTTGTTACTTCTCCTTTATCATTTCTAATTCTGTCGACTTGTCTTCTCCCTTTCTTTCTTGAAGAGTCTGCCTAATGGTTTATCAATTTTGTTTGTCTTCTCAAAGAAACAGCTTTTAGTTTTATTGATCTTTGCTACTGTTTCCTTCATTTCTTTTTCATTTATTTCTAACCTGATCTTTATGATTTCTTTCCTTCTGCTAACTTTGGGTTTTGTTTTGTTCTTCTTTCTCTAATTGCTTTAGGTGTAAGGTTAGGTTGTTTATTTGAGATTTTTCTTGTTTCTTGAGGTAGGATTGTATTGCCATAAACTTCCCTCTTAGAACTGCTTTTGCTGCATCCCATAGGTTTTGGGTCATCGTGTTTTCATTGTCATTTGTTTCTAGGTATTTTTTGATTTCCTCTTGGATTTCTTCAGTGACCTCTTGGTTATTTAGTAATATATTGTTTAGCCTCCATCTGTTTTTTATTTTTTACTGATTTTTTCCTGTAATTGATAAGTAGTCTCATAGCGTTGTGTTCGGAAAAGATACTTGATATGATTTCAATTTTCTTAAATTTACCAAGGCTTGATTTGTGACCCTAGATATGATCTGTCCTGGGGAATGTTCCATGAACACTTGAGAAGAAAGTGTATTCTGTTGTTTTGGGATGGAATGTCCTATAAATATCAATTAAGTCTATGTGGTCTAATGTGTCTTTTAAAGCCTGTGTTTCCTTATTTGTTTTCATTTTGTATGATCTGTCCACTGGTGAAAGTGGGGTGTTAAAGTCCCCTACTATCATTGTGTTACTGTTGATTTCCCCTTTTATGGCTGTTAGCATTTGCCTTATGTATTGGGGAGCTCCTATGTTGAGTGCATAAATATTTACAATTGTTATATCTTCTTCTTGGATTGATCCCTTGATCATTATGTAGTGTCCTTCTTTGTCTCTTGCAAAAGTCTTTATTTTAAAGTCTATTTTGTCTGATATGAGAATTGCTACTTCAGCTTTCTTTTGATTTCCATTTGCATGGAATATCTTTTCCATCCCCTCACTTTAAGTGTATACCTGTCCCTAGGTCTGGAGTGGGTCTCTTGTAGACAGCATATATATGGGTCTTGTTTTTGTATCCATTCAGCCAGTCTGTGTCTTTTGGATGGAGCATTTAATCCATTTACATTTAAGGTAATTATCAATATGTATGTTCCTATTAAAATTTTCTTAATTTTTTCAGTTTGTTATTGTAGGTCTTTTCCTTCTCTTGTGTTTCCTGCCTAGAGAAGTTCTTTTAGCATTTGTTGTAAAGCTGGTTTGGTGTTGCTGAATTCTCTTAACATTTTCTTCTCTGTAAAGGTTTTAATTTCCCCGTCGAATCTGAATTATATCCTTGCTGGGTAGAGTAATCTTGGTTGTAGGTTCTTCCCTTTTATCACTTTAAATATGTCCTGCCACTCCTTTCTGGCTTGCAGAGTTTCTGCTGAAAGCGCAGCTGTTAACCTTATGGGGACTCCCTTGTATGTTATTTGTTGCTTTTCCCTTGCTGGTTTTAGTGTTTTTTCTTTGTATTTAATTTTTGATAGTTTGATTAATATGTGTCTTGGCGTGTTTGTCCTTGGATTTATCCTGTATGGGACTCTCTGCACTTCCTGGACTTGATTGACTATTTCCTTTCCCATATTAGGGAAGTTTTCAAGTATAATCTCTTCAAATATTTTCTTAGTCCCTTTCTTTTTCTCTTCTTCTGGGGCCCCTATATTTCAAATGTTGGTGTATATAATGTGGTCCCAGAAGTCTCTGAGACTGTCCTCAATTCTTTTCATTCTTTTTTCTTCAGTCTGCTCCTCAGTGGTTATTTCTACTATTTTATCTTCCGGGTCACTTATCTGTTCTTCTGCCTCAGTTATTCTGCTATTGATTCCTTCTGGAGTATTTTTAATTTCATTTATTGTGTTGTTCATCATTGTTTTTTTGCTCTTTAATTTTTCTAGGTCCTTGTTAAACATTTCTTGTATTTTCTCCATTCTATTTCCAAGATTTCGATCATCTTTACTATCATTACTCTGAATTCTTTTTCAGGTAGACTGCCTATTTCCTCTTCATTTGTTTTGTCTGGTGGGTTTTTACCTTACTGCTTCATCTGCTGCATATTTCTCTGTCTTCTCATTGTGCTTAACTTACTGTGTTTGAGGTTTCCTTTTCACAGGCTGCAGATTCGTAGTTCTCATTTTTTTTTGGTGTCTGCCCCCAGTGGGTGAGGTTGGTTCAGTGGGTTGTGTAGGTTTCCTGGTGGAGGGGACTGGTGCCTGTGTTCTAGTGGGTGGGGCTGGATCTTGTCTCTTTGGTGAGCAGGGCCGCATCCGGTGGTGTGTTTTGGAGTGTCTGTGAAGTTAGTATGACTTTAGGCAGCCTCTCTGCTAAAGGGTGGCATTGTGTTCCTGTCTTGCTAGTTGTTTGGCATGGGGCGTCCAGCACTGGAGCTTGCTGACCGTTGGGTGGAACTAAGTCTTAGTGCTGAGACGAAGATCTCTAGGAGAGCTCTTTCCAATTGATATTTCTTGGGGCTGGGAAGTTTCTGGTGGTCCAATGTCCTGGATTCAGCCCTCCCACCTTGTAGGCTCAGGCCCAACACCCAGCCGGAGCACCAAGACCTTGCACACCCCACGGCTCAGAAGAAAAGGAAGTGAGTGAAAAAAAATAGAACAGACAGAACCCTAGGAAAAATGGCAAAAGCAAACCTAAACAGAGAAAATCACACAAAGAAACACACACATGCACACTCACAGAAAGAGAAAAAAGAAAATAAGTTTAAAAAATTTAAAAAAGAAAAGAAAAAGGAAAAACATTTAAAAAATTAAAAATTAAAATTAAAAAGAAATTAAAAACAATAAAAGAGGAGAGCAACCAATCCAATAAACAAATCCACCAATGATAGTGAGCACTAAAAACTAAACTAAGATAAACATAAAACCAGAAACAAATTATACGCAGAAAGCAAACCCCAAGTGTACAGTTGCTCCCAAAGTCCACCGCCTCAATTTGGGGAACATTTGTTGTCTATTCAGGTATTCTTCAGAGGCAGCATTTATCAAGTTGACTGTGGGGATTTACTCCGCTGCCCCTGAGGCTGCATGGAGAAATTTCCCTTTCTCTCCTTCGTTTGCACAGCTCCTGTGGTTCAGCTTTCATTTTGGCCGCATATCTGCGTGTAGGCCATCCTCAGGAGCCTGTTCCCTGCCCTGACAGGAGGGGTTAGACCAGCAGCTGATTAGGGCTCTCTTGCTCACTCAGGCTGGGGAGAGGGAGGGGTACGGTAGTCATAATTGGAATCTGGGGCGAGCCTGTGGCTGGCCAGTGTAACATTACAACAGCCTCAGTCATGCCATGTTTTCTCCTGGGGAAGTTGTCCCTGGATCATGGGACACTGTCAGTGGCATGGTGCACAGGCTTCTGAGGGGGGTGTGGGTAGTGACCTGTGCTTGCACACAGGTTCTTGGTGGTGGCAGTGGAAGAGTTAGCGGTTCATGCCCATCTCTGGGGTCTGAGCTGATAGCTGTGGCTCACATCCATCTCTGGAGCTCACTTAGGCAGTGCTCTGCCTTCTGTGGGCACACGGGGAAGGAATCCCCTCTCCTCATGCACCCCAAAACAATGGTCTCTTGCCTCTTTGTCAGGTCCACACTTTTTCCCGGACTCCCTCCCGGCTGGCTGTGGTACACTAGCCCCCTTCACGCTGTCTTTATGCAGCCAATCGCAGTCCTCTCCCTGGGGTCTGACCTCTGAAGCCAGAGCCTCAGCTCCCAGCCCCTACCTGCCCCGGGGAGCAAGCAGGCCATCATCTCAGGTTGGTGAGTGCTGGTTGGCACTGATCCTCTGTGCAGGAATCTCTCTGCTTTGCCCTCTGCATCCCTGTTGCTGCACTCTCCTTCATGGCTCTGATGCTTTCCCTCCACCCACCCCATGTCCCCGCCAGTGAAGGGGCTTCCTCATGTGTGGAAACTTTTCCTCCTTCACAGATCCATCCCCAAAGTGTGGGTCCCATCCCTATTCTTTTGTCTCGGTTTTTTCTTTTGCCCTACCCAGGTACATGGGGATTTTTGTGCCTTTTGGGAAGTCTGAGGTCTTCTGCCAGTGTTCAGTAGGTGTTCTGTAGGAGTTGTCCCACATGTAGATGTGTTTTTGATGTATTTGTGGGGAGGAAAGTGATCACCTCTTGCTCCTCCACTGTCTTGAACAAAAAGCTGCCCTTCATTAATTCTTGAGAGGGCTCTTAAGGGGACACAGCACAGCATTGTGGAAAAAGGCCAATTATGTAGTCAGACAACAGACTTTGAGAAGTTAGCTAACTGTTTTATGTCTCAAATTTCAGGTCTGTGAAATGGGTTAAAAATATCTAGTACCTGAGAGGGTGGTTATAAAAATTATATAAGAAAATAACGTCAATTGATTTTATGTGCCCTGTACTTTTTCCTAAAACAAAGACCCCATTTAACTTAGTTACTCTGTATAGCTTAGCGTGGGTATTTTTAAGAAACGCCTTACTGGTGGTGAAGAAAAGAATAGTTATTCTGGCAAAGTAGGATACTTAGTCCAGCATTGACTTTTCAGAGGTCCAGCTGTTATGTGAAGAAATGACATGACTTGTAAAAAAAAAAGTGGATAATTGTACGTTATTTAGGAGACAGTCATTGTTCACTCTGTCTATATAAGTCTCAGGCAGAGCACAGATCTTGAACTGAAGGGTTCGATGAGAAGGAGTAAGAGCCTTTGGGAAAAGGTTTCCTCAAGGATGAGTCCTCTCAATTTCTAGCTTGAAATACTGCATATATGGTGCTGCTAATGTCTGAACTAGAGGAATACCAGAAGAGGAACGATGTTTTGTGGGTAAAATAAGGGGTTGCATTTTGATATGTAGAGATGTATAGTAGAAAGTTGGATGTGTCCCATCTGGCAAAGATCTGTCCTGGAGATGTGAATTTGTCAGTGGTCAGCACAGAAGCCCTGAAAATGCCTACACCTAGAAAGCAAAGCAAAGAGGATCCATAATTAAGACCTGAACAACTGCAATATCTAGAGACTTGACAGAGGAGCCAAAAGACATACATATAAAATTTGTGTTAAAATTAATGGGAAAAGACAAACTACTTAGTAAGAGGTATTGAGACAACTAGCTATTAGCTAGCAAATTGGGAAAATAATAATAAATAGAGTATCTTTGATCAGGTATTCAAACGTAAGAAAATGAAGCCAGTCACATGCTAGACATAAATATGTAAAACTAAATTATTTTAATGGCAAGATTTTATAAGCAAACATTAAGTAATTATTCTAAATTCTATTAGCCCATGTTTTCTCTTTCTCTCTTGCTTTTCTTCTGTATTTGTATGTCATTTTAACTCACCTGAGAGTGACTTCTCTTAGCCCAATTATTTTTCTTTATTTAACCATCCATCTCTGTTTTTAATATGTGCATCATCTTCTCAGTAGACAAGAAACGCAGAATTTGTGTTGTTATGTTGAAAACTCCTTGCTCTTTAGAGTTGGGCTTCTGAAACGTGATTTATTTAGAGATCCTCATCAGACCTTGATTTTTCAGGTTTCTGTGATTGCTTCTCCAAAATAATCAGTGTCTGAAGGTGATGACTACAATAAAAGTAAAATTAGGCAGGCTTTTAAGAAAATTATGTGTAAGAGAATTCAAAGCTCTTAAATTTGAGATCTTAATAGCACTGCTTTCCTCTAAGTGAGTCCTCTACTCACTTTTCCTAGAATTTCAATCTTTTTCCGCACTCAGACAAGATATTACAACTAAGAACATTGTTGAGCTTGAAACTCTTATCCATAGAAATAGAGATTGCAGAAAAACTTTCAAAAATTAAAATCACTCTGTGAATTATCAACATGGATTTTTGTCAGAACAAAATAGTGAAGTAGGTAAGTTTTACCTTGGTGTTCTTCGTTCACCTGCTTCCAGGTGTCCCCTTCTTTCCCTGGGCTTTAAGTGCCTGTGTGTGGTCCATCAGGAATGTATAGAATGACTTTGATAGTGAAGTTGTTTCTGTCTTATAAAGATTTCTTCATCATTACATGATATATATCTCCATATTTATTTAGGCTGTCTTTTATTGCCTCTTTTTTAATTGAAATATAGTTGATTTACAATGTTCTGTTAGAGTCTAGTGTACAGCAGAGTGATTCAATTATATATACATATATATTCTTTTTTAAATTGTTTTTTATTATAGGTTATTAAAAGATATTGAATATAGTTCCCTATACTATACAGGAGGAACTTGTTGTCTATCTATTTTACAGATAGTAGTTTGTATCTGCTAATCCCATTATTGTCTTTTTAAAAAGTTTAATGATTATCCTTGAAAGTAATGTGTATTTTTGCAAGATTTATTCCTATGTGCCTGATAATTTTGTTTGTTCTTATAAATACTATTAATTAAAATTTACATTTTCTAATTATCTCTTTTTTTTTAACATCTTAATTTGAGTAAAATTGTTTTACAATGGTGTGGTAGTTTCTGCTTTATAACAAAGTGAATCAGTTATACATATACATATGTCCCCATATCTCTTCCCTCTTGCATCTCCCTCCCTCCCACCCTCCCTGTCCCACCCCTCAAGGTGGTCAGAAAGCACCGAACTGATCTCCCTGTGCTATGCGGCTGCTTCCCACTAGCTATCTATTTTATGGTTGGTAGTGTATATATGTCCATGCCACTCTCTCACTTAGTCCCAGCTTACCCTTACCCCTGCCCGTATCCTCAAGTCCATTCTATAGTAGGCCTGCATCTTTATTCCTGTCTTAGCCCTAGGTTCTTCTGACCATATTTTTTCTTTCTTTCTTTCTTTTTTTTTTTTTAGATTCCATATATATGTGTTAGTATACGGTATTTGTTTTTTTCTTTCTGACTTACTTCACTCCATATGACAGTCTCTAGGTCCATCCACCTCACTACAAATAACTCAGTACGTTCCTTTTTATAGCTAATATTCCGTTGTATATATGTGCCACATCTTCTTTATCCATTCATCTGTTGATGGACACTTAGGTTGCTTCCATGTCCTGGCTATTGTAAATAGAGCTGCAATGAACATTTTGGTACATGACTCTCTTTGAATTATGGTTTTCTCAGGGTATATGCTCAGTAGTGGGATTGCTGGGTCATATGGTAGTTCTATTTTTGGTTTTCGAAGGAACCTCCATACTGTTCTCCATAGTGGCTGTATCAATTTACATGCCCACCAACAGTGCAAGAGGGTTCCCTTTTCTCCACACCCTCTCCAGCATTTATTGTTTGTAGATTTTTGATGATGGCCATTCTGACCGGTGTGAGATGATATCTCATTGAAGTTTTGATTTGCATTTCTCTAATGATTAATGATGTTGAGCATTCTTTCATGTGTTTGTTGGCAACCTGTATATCTTCTTTGGAGAAGTGTCTCTTTAGGTCTTCTGCCCATTTTTGGATTGGGTTGTTTGTTTTTTTGATATTGAGCTGCATGAGTTGCTTGTATGTTTTGGAGTTTAATCCTTTGTCAGTTGCTTCATTTGCAAATATTTTCTCCCTTTCTGAGGGTTGTCTTTTCGTCTTGTTTATGGTTTTCTTTCCTGTGCAAAAGCTTTGAAGTTTCATTAGGTCCCATTTGTTTATTATTTTTTTTAATTTCCATTTCTCTAGGAGGTGGATCAAAAAGGATCTTGCTGTGACTTATGTCATACAGTGTTCTGCCTATGTTTTCCTCTAAGAGATTGATGGTGTCTGGCCTTACATTTAGATCTTTAATCCATTTTGAGTTTATTTTTGTGCATGGTGTTAGGGAGTGTTCTAATTTCATTCTTTTACATGTAGCTGTCCAGTTTTCCCAGCACCACTTATTGAAGAGGCTGTCTTTTCTCCACTGTATACTCTTGCCTCCTTTATCAAAGATAAGGTGACCATATGTGCATGGATTTATCTCTGGGCTTTTTATCCTGTTCCATTGATCTATATTTCTGTTTTTATGCCAGTACCATACGGTCTTGATTACTGTAGCTTTGTAGTATAGTCTGAAGTCAGGGAGTCTGATTCTTCCAGCTCCGTTTTTCTTTCTCAAGATTGCTTTGGCTATTCGGGGTCTTTTGTGTTTCCATACAAATTGTGAAATTTTTTCTTCTAGTTCTGTGAAAAATGCCAGTGGTAGTTTGATAGGGATTGCACTGAATCTGTAGATTGCTTTGGGTAGTAGAGTCATTTTCACAATGTTAATTCTTCCAATCCAAGAACATGGTAAATATCTCCATCTATTTGTATCATCTTTAATTTCTTTCATCAGTGTCTTATAATTTTCAGCATACAGTCTTTTCTCTCCTTAGGTAGGTTTATACCTAGATATTTTATTCTTTCTGTTGCAATGGTAAATGGGAGTGTTTTCTTAATTTCACTTTCAGATTTTTCATCATTAGTATATAGGAATGCAAGAGATTTCTGTGCATTAATTTTGCATCCTGCTACTTTACCAAATTCATTGATTAGCTCTAGTAGTTTTCTGGTAGCATCTTTAGGATTCTCTGTGTATAGTATCATGTCGTCTGCAAACAGTAACAGCTTTACTTCTTCTTTTCCAATTTGGATTCCTTTTATTTCTTTTTCTCCTCTGATTGCTGTGGCTAAAACTTCCACACTATGTTGAATAATAGTGGTGAGAGTAGGCAACCTTGTCTTGTTCCTGATCTTAGTGGAAATGGTTTCAGTTTTTCACCATTGAGGATGATGTTGGCTGTGGGTTTGTCATATATGGCCTTTATTATGTTGAGGAAAGTTCCCTCTGTGCCTAATTTCTGGAGGGTTTTTTTATCATAAATGGGTGTTGAATTTTGTCAAAAGATTTATCGGCATCTATTGAGATGATCATATGGTTTTTGTCTTTCAGTTTGTTAATATGGTGTATCACATTAATTGTTTTGCGTATATTGAAGAATCCTTGCATTCCTGGGATAAACCCCACTTGATCATAGTGTATGATCCTTTTAATGTGATGTTGGATTCTGTTTGCTAGTATTTTGTTGAGGATTTTTGCATCTATGTTCATCAGTGATATTGGCCTGTAGTTTTCTTTCTTTGTGAGAACTTTGTCTGGTTTTGGTATCAGGGTGACTTTGGCCTCATAGAATGAGTTTGGGAGTGTTCCTCCTTCTGTTATACTTTGGAAGAGTTTGAGAAGGATAGGTGTTAGCTCTTCTCTAAATGTTTGATAGAATTCGCCTGTGAAGCCATCTGTTCCTGGGCTTTTGTTTGTTGGAAGATTTTTAATCACTGTTTCAATTTCAGTGCTTGTGATTGGTCTGTTCATATTTTCTATGTCATTCTGGTTCAGTCTCGGAAGCTTGTGCGTCTCTAAGAATTTGTCCATTTCTTCCAGGTTGTCCATTTTGTTGGCATATAGTTGCTTGTAATAATCTCTCATGATCGTTTGTATTTCTGCAGTGTCAGTGGTTACTTCTCCTTTTTCATTTCTAATTCTATTGATTTGAGTCTTCTCCCTTTTTTTCTTGATAAGTCTGGCTAATGGTTTATCAATTTTGTTTATCTTCTCAAAGAACCAGCTTTTAGTTTTATTGATCTTTGCTATTGTTTTCTTCATTTCTTCTTCATTGATTTCTGCTCTGATCTTTATGATTTCTTTCCTTCTGCTAACTTTGGGGTTTTTTTCTTCTTCTTTCTCTAATTGCTTTAGGTGTAAGGTTAGGTTGTTTATTTGAGATGTTTCTTGTTTCTTAAGGTAGAATTGTATTGCTATAAACTTCCCTCTTAGAACTGCTTTTGCTGCATCCCATAGGTTTTGTGTCATTGTGTTTTCATTGTCATTTGTTTCTAGGTATTTTTTGATTTCCCCTTCGATTTCTTCAGTGATCTCTTGGTTATTAAGTAGTGTGTTGTTTAGCCTCCATGTGTTTGTATTTCTTACAGATTTTTTCCTGTAATTGATATCTAGTCTCAAAGCGTTGTGTTCAGAAAAGATACTTGATACGATTTCAATTTTCTTAAATTTATCGAGGCTTGATTTGTGACCCAAGATATGATCTATCCTAGAGAATGTTCCATGAGCACTTGAGAGAATGTGTATTCTGTTGTTTTTGGATGGCATGTCCTATAAATATCAATTAAGTCCATCTTCTTTAATGTATCATTTAAAGCTTGTGTCTCCTTATTTATTTTCATTTTGGATGACCTGTCCATTTGTGAAAGTGGGGTGTTAAAGTCCCCTACTATGATTGTGTTACTGTCGATTTCCCCTTTTATCGCTGTTATTATTTGCCTTATGTAGTGAGGTGCTCCTATGTTGGGTGCATAAATATTTACAATTGTTATATCATCTTCTTGGATTGATCCCTTGATCATTATGTAGTGTCCTTCTTTGTCTCTTGTAATAGTCTTTGTTTTAAAGTCTATTTTGTCTGATATGAGAATTGCTACTGCAGCTTTCTTTTGATTTCCATTTGCATGGAATATCTTTTTCCATCCCCTCACTTTAAGGGTATACCTGTCCCTAGGTGTATAAAGTGCATCTCTTGTAGACAGCATATATACTGGTCTTGTTTTTGTATCCATTCAGCCAGTCTGTGTCTTTTGGTTGGAGCATTTAATCCATTTACATTTAAGGTAATTGTTGATATGCTTGTTCCTATTACCATTTTCTTAATTGGTTGGGGTTTATTATTGTAGGTCCTTTCCTTCTCTTGTGTTACCTGCCTAGAGCAGTTCCTTTAGCATTTGTTGTAAAGCTGGTTTGTTGGTGCTGAATTCTCTTAGCTTTTGCTTGTCTGTAAAGCTTTTAATTTCTCCATCAAATCTGAATGAGATCATTGCTGGGTAGAGTAATCTTGGTTGTAGGTTTTTCTCTTTCATCACTTTAAATATGTCCTGCCACTCCCTTCTGGCTTGCAGAGTTTCTGCTGATAGATCAGCTGTTAACCTTATGGGGATTCCTTTATGTGTTTTTGTTGTCTTCCCTTGCTGCTTTTAATATTTGTTCTTTGTATTTAATTTCTGATATTTTTTAAAATATGTGTCTTGGCGTGTTTGTCCTTGGATTTATCCTGTATGGGACTCTCTGTGCTTCCTGGACTTGATTAACTATTTCCTTTCCCATATTAGGGAAGTTTTCAACTATAATCTCTTCAAATATTTTCTCAGTCCCTTTCTTTTTCTCTTCTTCTTCTGTGAACCATATAATTCGAATGTTGGTGCGTTTAATGTTGTCCCAGAGGTCTCTGAGACTGTCCTCAATGCTTTTCATTCTTTTTTCTTTATTCTGCTCTTCAGTAGTTAGTTCCACTATTTTATCTTCCAGGTCACTTATCCGTTCTTCTGCCTCAGTTATTCTGCTATTGATACATTCTAGAGAATTTTTAATATCATTTTTTGTGCTATTCATCACTGTTTGTTTGCTCTTTACTTCTTCTAAGTCCTTCTTAAACGTTTCTTGTATTTTCTCCATTCTATTTCCAGGATTTTGGATCATCTTTGCTATCATTATTCTCAATTCTTTTTCAGGTAGACTGCCGACTTCCTCTTCATTTGTTAGGTCTAGTGGTTTTTTGCCTTGCTCCTTCATCTGCTGTGTGTTTCTCTGTCTTCTCATTTTGCTTAACTTACTGCGTTTGGGGCCTCCTTTTCACAGGCTGCGTGTTCGTAGTTTCCGTTGTTTTTGGTTTCTGTCCCCAGTGGCTAAGGTTGGTTCAGTGGGTTTTGTAGGCTTCCTGGTGGAGGGGACTAGTGCCTGTGTTCTGGTGGATGACGCTGGATCTTGTCTTTCTGTTCGGCAGGTCCCCGTTTGGTGGTGTGTTTTGGGGTGTCGGTGGCCTTATTACGATTTTAGTCACCTCTGTGCTAATGGATGGGGTTGTGTTCTTGTCTTGCTAGTTGTTTGGCATATGGTGTCCTGCACTCTAGCTTGCTGGTCGTTGAGTGGAGCTGGGTCTTGGCATTGAGATGGAGATCTCTGGGAGATTTTTGCCGTTTGATATTACGTGGAGCTGGGAGGTCTCTTGTGGACCAGTGTCCTGAACTTGGCTCTCCCACCTCAGTGGCACAGCCCTGACGCCTGGCTGGAGCACCAGGAGCCTGTCCTCCACACGACTCAGAATAAAAAGGAGAAAAAAAAGAAAGAAAGAAGATAAAATAAAATAAAGTAAAATAAAATAAAGTTATTAAAATAAAAAATAATTATTAAGAAAAAAAATTTTTTAAGTAAAAAAAGAAAACGAACAGAGAGAACCCTAGGACAAATGGTAAAAGCAAAGCTATACAGGCAAAATCACACACAGAAGTATACACATGCACACTCACAAAACGAGAAAAAGGGGAAGAAATATATATATTGTTGTTCCCAAAGTCCACCTCCTCAATTTGGGATGATTCATTGTCTATTCAGGTATTCCACAGATGCAGGGTACATCAAGTAGACTGTGGAGATTTAATCTGCTGCTCCTGAGGCTGCTGGGAGAGATTTCCCTTTCTCCTCTTTGTTCACACAGCTCCTGGGGTTCAGCTTTGGATTTGGACCCGCCTCTGCGTGTAGGTCGCCTGAGGGTGTCTGTTCTTCGCTCAGACAGGACGAGGTTAAAGGAGCAGCTGCTTCAGGGGCTCTGGCTCACTCAGGCTGGAGGGAGGGAGGGGTACAGAGTGCAGGGTGAGCCTGCGGCGGCAGAGGCCAACCTGATGTTGCAGCAGTATGAGGCGCACCATGCGTTCTCCTGGGGAAATTGTCCCCGGATCACAGGACCCTGGCAGTGGCGGGCTGCACAGGCTCCCAGGAGGGGATGTGTGGAGAGTAACCTGTGCTTGCACACAGGCTTCTTGGTGGCGGCAGCAGCAGCCTTAGTGTCTCATGCCCGTCTCTGGGGTCCACACTGATAGCCGTGCCTTGCACCCGTATCTGGAGGTCCTTTAAGCAGTGCTCTTAATCCCCTCTCCTCGCACACCAGGAATCAAAGAGGCCAGAAAAAGCCTCTTGTCTCTTCTGCAGCTCCAGACTTTTTCCCGGACTCCCTCCTGGCTAGCTGTGGTGCACTAGCCCCCTTCAGGCTGTGTTCACACAGCCAACCCCAGTCCTCTCCCTGGGATCCGATCTCCAAAGCCCGAGCCTCACCTCCCAGTTCCCGCCCACCCCGGCGGGTGAGCAGACAAGCCTCTCGGGCTGGTGAGTGCTGGTCAGCACCGATTTTCTGTGCGGGAATCTCTCCTCTTTGCCCTCCACACTCCTGTTGCTGCGCTCTCCTCCTTGGCTCCGAAGCTTCCCAGTCTGCCACCCGCTGTCTCTGCCCGTGAAGGGGCTTCCTAGTGTGTGGAAACCTTTCCTCCTTCACAGCTCCCTCCCACTGGTGCTGGTCCTGTCCGTATTCTTTTGTCTCTGTTTTTTCTTTTTCTTTTTTGCCCTACCCAGGTACGTGGGGAGTTTCTTGCCTTTTGGGAGGTCTGAGGTCTTCTGCCAGCGTTCAGTAGGTGTTCTGTAGGAGTTGTACCACATGTAGATGTATTTCTGATGTATTTGTGGGGAGGAAGGTGATCTCCGCGTCTTACTCTTCCGCCATCTTGAAGCTCCCTTCTCTAATTATTTCTTGATAGTGTAATTACAATTAGTATTTGTTTATTAATCTTGTTTAACTTCACTGAACTCTTATTCATACTACTAATTTATCTTCATTTTCTTTTGGGTTTTCTCTGTAAATTATCATATATTCTGCAAGTAATGTTTATTTTCTTATAACTTTTTACAAAATCTTTTTATGTCATATTTTTTAGGGAGCTTCAAAACAATGTTGAGTAGAAATATGATACTAGGAATCTTCAATTTTTTTCAGTTTTTCACAGAAAGTTCTTAAAGCTTCATCATTAAGGTGATATTTGATATTTTCTGTGAGATCATGATGGATATATTAATCTAGTTAAGGAAATGCTCATTTAGTCCTAGTTTGCTAATGTTATTTATTTTTTTGTTACCATCATTCATTTGTTTTATTTTTTAGATTCCATGTTAAGTGATAGCATACAGTATTTGTCTTTCTCTAGTCTGACTTATTTCACTGAGCATAATACCCCCCAGGTCCATCCATGTTGTTGCAAATGGCAAAAATATTCCGTTTTATATATATATATATATACACCACATCTTCTTTAACCATTCATCTGTTAATGGTCACTTATATTGCTTCCATATCTTGGCTATTGTAAATAATGCTGCTGTGAACATTGGGGTGTATGTGTCTTATGGAATTAGGGTTTTTGTTTTTTTCATATGTATACCCAGAAGTGGAATTGCTGGATCACATGGTAGTTCTATTTTTAGTTTTTTGAGGAAACTCCATACTGTTTCCCATAGTGGCTGCACCAATTTACATTCCCACCAACAGTGCACAAGTGTTCCCTTTTCTCCCCATCCTGACAACATTTGTTATTTGTGGTCTTTTTGATGATAGTCAATCTGACAAGTGTGAGGTAATATACCATTGTGGTGTTGATTTGCATTCCTGTGATGATAGGTGATGTTGAGCATCTTTTCATGTGCCTGTTGGCCATCTCTATGTCTTCTTTGGAAAAAAATGTCTAATTCAGGTCTTTGCCCATTTTTAATTTTGTTGTTTGGTATTTTTGATATTGAGTTTTATGAGTTGTTTATATATTTTGGATTTTAACCCCTTATTGGTTATATCATTCATTTGCAAATATTTTCTCACATTAAGTAGGTTCTTTTTGTTTTGTTGATGGTTTCCTTTGCTGTGCAAAAGATTTTAAGTTTAATTAGGTCCCATTTGTTTATTTCTGCTTTTGTTTTCTTTGCCTTAGGACACAGATCCAAAAAAATATTGCTACTATTTATGTCAAAGAATGTTCTACCTATGATTTCTTGTGGGAGTTTTTGGTTTCTGGTCTTAAATTTAGGTCTTTAATCCATTTTGAGTTTATTTTTGTATATGCTGTGAGAAAATGTTCTAATTTTATATGTAGTTGACCAATTTTCACAGCACCACTTACTAAAGAAACTGTCTTTGCTCCATTGTATATTCTTGCCTCATTGACATAAATTAATTGACCATGAGTGCATGGCTTTATTTCTGGGCTCTCTATTCTGTTCCACTGATCTATGTGTCTGTTTCTGTGCCAGTATCTTACTGTTTTGATTACTGTGACTTTGCACAGTCGGAAGTTAGGGACTGTTATACCTCAACTCTGGCTCTGCTCTTCTTTCTCAAGATTTTTTTGGCTTTTCAAGGTCTTTTGTGGTTCCATGCACATTTTAAAATTATTTGTTCTAGTTCTGTGAAAAATGCTATCGTTTTTTTGATAGGGATTGCATTGAATCTGTAGATTGCCGTGGGTAGTATGGTCATTTTAACAATATTAATTCTTCCAATCCATGAATACAGTATATCTTTCTATTTATTTGTGTCATCCCCATTTTCTTTCATTAGTGTCCTATAGTTTTCCAAGTGTAAGTCTTTTATCTCCTTAGGTAGGTCTATTCCTATGTGTATTATTTTATTTTTTTAAGTGATTATAAATGGGATTGTTTCCTTAATTTCTCTTTCTGATAGTTCATTGTTGGTATATAGAAATGAAACAGATTTCTGTGTATTAATTTTGTATACTGCAACTTTATTGAATTCATTGATGAGCTCTAGTAGATTTTGGTGGCATCTTTAGGATTTTCTATGTATAGCGTCATGTCATCCACAGTGACAGTTGTACTTCTTCCCTTGCAATTTTGATTCCTTTTTCTTCTCTGATTTCTGTGGTTAGGACTTCCAATACTATGTTAAATAAAAGTGGTGAGAGTGGGCATCCTTGTCTTGTACCTGATCTTAGGGAAAATGCTTTTAGCTTTTCAACATTGAGTATGATGTTACCTGTGGGCTTATCATATATGGTCTTTTTTTATATTGAGGTATGTTCTCTCTGTACCCAATTTGTGGTGAGTTTTTATCAAAAATGGATGTTGAATTTTATCAAAAACTTTGTCTGCATCTATTGAGATGATCATATGGCCTTTACTCTTTAATTTGTTAATATGGTGTACCGTATTGATTGATTTGCAGATATTGAACCATTCTTGCATCCCTGGGATAAATCAACTTGATCACAGTATATGATCCTTCTAATGTATTTTTGGATTCATTTTGCAAATATTTTGTTTAGGATTTTTGCATCTACATTCATCACTGATATTGGCCTGTAATTTTGCTTTTCTGTGATATCATTGTTTGGTTTTTGTATCAAGGTATTGCTGGCCTCATAGAATGAGTTTGGAAGTGTTATTTCCTCTGCAATTTAAGGATGGGTGTTAACTCTTCTTTAAATATTTGGTAGAATTCACCCTGACACCATCTGGTCATAGATTTTTGTTTGCTGGGAGTTTTGTTTTGTTTTCTGATTCAATTTGTTACTGGTAATTAGTCTCTTTATATATTATTTTTCTTCCTGGTTCAGTCTTGGGAGATTGTATATTTCTGGGATTTGTCTCTTTCTTCTAGGTTGTCCATTTTATTGGCATATAGTTATTCATAGTAATGAATTATTATGATCATTTGTATTTTTGTGGTGTCAGTTATAATTTCTCCTTTTTCATTTCTGATTTTACTGATTTGGCCCTCCTTCTTTTTTTCTTAATGAGTCTGGCTAAAGGTTTATCAATTTTGTTTGTCTTTTCACAAAACCAGCTCTTAGTTTTATTGATCTGTTCTATTGTTTTTTTAGTCTCTGTTTCATTTATTTCTGCTCTAATCTTTATGATTTCTTTCCTTCTACTAAGTTTGGGTTTTGTTTATTCTTCTTTTCTAGTTCTTTAGGTGTAAGGTTAGGTTGTTTATTTGGGATTTTTCTTGCTTGTATTGCTATAAACTTCCCTCTTAGAACTGCTTTTGCTGAGTACCGTAGATTTTGGATCTTTGGGTTTTCTTTTTTATTTGTCTCCAGGCATTTTTGGACTTCTTTGATTTCTTCAGTTATCCATTTTTTGTTTAGTAGCATATTGTTTAACGTCCACGTGTTTGTGTTTTTTTTCCTGTAGTTGATTTCTAGTCTCTTTACACTGTGTTCAGGAAAGAAGCTTGGTATGATGTCAGTTTTCTTGAATTTACTTGGGCTTGTTTTGTGGCCTAGCATGTGGTCTATCCTGGAGAATGTTCCATATGCACTTGAAAAGAATGTGTATTCTGCTGCTTTTGGATGGAATGTTTTATATATATATATGTATACACACACACACATATATGAATAGAACAGATGAACATATAAGGTAATCTGTTATAATGTGTCATTTAAAGCCAGTGTTTCCTTATTGATTTTCTGTGTAGATGATCTGTACACTGATGTAAGTGGGGTATTAAAGTCCCCTATTATTATGTTACTGTCAATTTCTCCCATTATGTCTGTTAACATTTGCTTTATGTATGTTGGGTGCATGTATGTTTACAGTTGTTATATCTTCTTCTAGGATTGATCCCTTAATCATTATGTAGTGTCCTTCTTTGTCTCTTGTAACAGTCCTTGTTTTAAAACCTATTTTGTCTGATATGAGTATTGCTACTTCAGCTTTCTTTTGGTTTCCATTTGCATTGAAGACTTTTTCCATACCCTCACTTTCAGGCTGTGTGTGTTTTTAGATATGAATTGAGTCTCTTATAGGCAACATACACAAACACACACACACACACACACACACACACACACACACATACACACACAGTAAGTCCCCTACATATGAACACATTTCTTCCCAAGAGTACATTCATAAGTCCAATTTGTTCTTAAGTCCAACAAAGTTAGCCTAGGTACCCAACTAACACAATTGGCTATATAGTACTGTACTGTAATAGGTTTATAATACTTTTCACACAAATAATACATTTAAAAAAACAAAGAAAAATAAAGAAAACATTTTTAATGTTACAGTACATTACCTTGAAAAGTACAGTAGTACCAGCTACATCACCGCTGCTTTTACACTTGCTTCCTGACATCCTGGGCTTGAAACAAAGATACTGTACTACTGTACTCTATACAGTATTGTACAGTAAAATACACAAAAGTGCAACCACTTGTAGAGGATGCACACACATGGCAATGTATGCCAGTCACGTGAGCTAACTTACATGACTGGACATGTGAACACACATTCGTATCTTTGAAAGTTCACAGCTTGGAGGTTCGAATGTAGGGGACTTACTGTGTGTGTGTGTGTGTGCGCGCACATGTGTGCACACACGTATCTCTTGTTTTTTATCCATTCAGCAACTTTATGTCTTTTTTTTAATCAGCTATCTACTTTATACATGTTAATGTATATATGTCAATCCCAATCTCCCAATTCATCCCACCAATCCCCCCATCCCCCGCTTTCGCCCCTTGGTGTCTATACATTTGTTGTCTATATCTGTCTCTATTTCTGCCTTGCAAACTGGTTCATCTGTACCATTTTTCTAGATTCCACATATATGTGTTAATATACAATATTTGTTTTTCTCTTTCTGACTCAATTCACTTTGTATGACAGTCTCTAGGTCCATCCACGTCTCTACAAATGATCCAATTTCATTCCTTTATATGGCTGAGTAATATTCCATTGTACATATGTGCCACATCTTCTTTATCCATTCGTCTGTCAATGGGCATTTAGGTTGCTTCCATGACCTGGCTATTGTAAATAGTGCTGCAATGAACACTGGGGTGCATGTCTTTTTGAATTATGGTTTTCTCTGGGTATATGCTCAGTAGTGGGATTGCTGGGTCATATGTTAATTCTACTTTTAGTTTTTTAAGGTACCTCCATACTGTTCTCCATAGTGGCTGTATCAATTTACATTCCCACCAACAGTGCAAGAGGGTTCCCTTTTCTCCACACCCTCTCCAGCATTTGTTGTTCGTAGATTCTCTGATGATGGCCATTCTGACTGGTGGGAGGTGATACCTCATTGTAGTTTTAATTTGCATTTCTCTAATACTTAGTGATGTTGAGCAGCTTTTCATGTGCCTGTTGGCCATCTGTATGTCTTCTTTGGAGAAATGTCTATTGAGGTCTTCTGCCCATTTTTTCATTGGGTTGTTTGTTTTTTTTTAATATTGAGCTGCATGAGCTGTTTATATATTTTGGAGGTTAATCTTTTGTCTGTTGATTCATTTGCAAATATTTTCTCCCATTCTGAGGGTTGTCTTTTTGTCTTGTTTATGGTTTCCTTTGCTGTGCAAAAGCTTTTAAGTTTCATTAGGTCCCATTTGTTTATTTTTGTTTTTATTTCCATTACTCTAGGAGGTGGCTCAAAAAAGATCTTGCTGTGATTTATGTCAAAGAGTGTTCTTCCTTTGTTTTCCTCTAAGAGTTTTATAGTGTCCTGTCTTACATTTAGGTCTTTAATCCATTTTGAGTTTACTTTTGTGTATGGTGTTAGGGAGTGTTCTAATTTCATTCTTTTTACATGTAACTGTCCAGTTTTCCCAGCACCACTTATTGAAGAGACTGCTTTTTCTCCACTGTATATCCTTGCTTCCTTTGTCATAGATTAATTGACTGTAGGTGTTTGTGTTTATCTCTGGGCTTTCTACCCTGTTCCATTGATATATATCTATGTTTTTCTACCAGTAGCATATTGTCTTAATTATTCTAGCTTTGTAGTATAGTCTTAAGTCAGGGAATCTGATTCCTCCAGCTCAGTTTTTTTTCCCTCAAGGTTGCTTTGGCTATTTGGGGTCTTTTGTGTCTCCATACAAATTTTAAGATTTTTTTGTTCTAGTTCTGAAAAAAATCCCATTGATAATTTTATAGTGATTGCACTGAATTTGTAGATTGCTTTGGGTAGTATAGTCATATTCACAGTGTTGATTCTTCCAATGCAGAACATGGTATGTCTCTCCATCTGTTTGTGTCACCTTTGATTTCTTTCATCAGTGTCTTATAGCTTTCTGAATTCAGGTCTTTTATATCCTTAGGTAGGTTTATTCCTAGGTATTTCATTATTTTCATTGCAGTGGTGTATGGGATTGTTTCCTTAATTTCTCTTTCTGACCTTTTGTTGTTAGTGTATAGGAATGCAAGAGATTTCTGTGCATTAATTTTTTAACCTGCAACTTTACCAAATTCAATGATAAGCTCTAGTAGTTTTCTGGTAGCATCTTTAGGATTCTCTATGTATAGTATCATGTCATCGGCAAACAGTGACAGTTTTACTTCTTCTTTTCCAATTTGGATTCCTTTTATTTCTTTTTATTCTGTGATTGCTGTGGCTAAGACTTCCAAAACTATGTTGAATAATAGTGATGAGAGTGGACCTCCTTGTCTTGTTCTTGACCTTAGAGGAAATGGTTTCAGTTTTTTACCACAGTTCTTCAACATTGAGAATGATGTTGGCTGTGGGTTTGTCATATATGGCCTTCATTATGTTGAGGTAGGTTCCCTCTGTGCCTACTTTCTGGAGAGTTTTTATCATAAATGGATGTTGAATTTTGTCAAAAGCTTTTTCTGCATCTATTGAGATGATCATATGGTTTTTATTCTTAAATTTGTTAATATGGTGTATCACATTGATTGATTTGTGTATAGTGAAGAATCCTTGCATCCCTCGGATAAATCACACTTGATCATGGTGTATGATCTTTTAAATTTGTTGTTGGATTCTGTTTGCTAGTATTTTGTTGAGGGTTTTTGCATCTATATTCATCAGTGATATTGGTCTGTAATTTTCTTTTTTTGTAGTATCTTTGTCTGCTTTTGGTATCAGGGTGATGGTGACCTTGTAGAATGAGTTTGGGAGTGTTCCTTCCTCTACAATTTTTGGAAGAGTTTGAGAAGGACTGGTGTTAGCTTTTCTCTAAATGTTGGCTAGAATTCACCTCTGAAGCCACCTGGTCCTGGACGTTTGTTGGAAGATTTTTAATCACAGTTTTAATTTCATTACTTGTGATTGGTCTGTTCATATTTTCTATTTCTTCCTCATTCAGTCTTGGAAGCTTTTACCTTTCCACGAATTTGTCCATTTTATTGGCATAGAGTTGCTTATAGTAGCCTCTTATGATGCTTTGTATTTTTTGTGGTGTCTGTTGTAACCTCTCCTTTTTCATGTCTAATTTTATTAATTTGAGTCCTTCCCTCTTTTGCTTGCTGAGTCTGGCTATAAGTTTATCAATTTTGTTAACTTCTCAAATAACCAGCTTTTAGTTTTATTGATCTTTGCTATTGTTTTCTTTGTTTCTAGTTCATTCATTTCTGCTCTGATCTTTATGATTTCTTTCCTTCTACTAACTTTAGGGTTTGTTTGTTCTTCTTTCTCTAGTTCCTTTAGGTGTAAGGGTAGATTGTTCATTAGAGATTTTTCTTGTTTTTGAGGTAGGATTGTATTGCCATAAACTTCCCTCTTAGAACTGCTTTTGCTGCATCCCATAAGTTTTGGATCATTGTCATTTGTCTCTAGGTATTTTTTTTATTTCTTCTTGATTTCTTCAGTGATCTCTTGGTTATTTAGTAATGTATCATTTAGCCTCCATGTGTTTGTGTTTTTTACGTTTTTTTCCATGTAATTTATTTCTAATCTCATAGTGTCGTGGTTGGGAAAAATGCTTGATATGATATCAATTTTCTTAAATTTACCGAGGTTTAATTTGTGACCCAAGATGTGATCTATCCTGGTGAATGTTCCATGTGCACTTGAGAAGAAAGTGTAATCTGCTGTTTTCAAATGGAATGTCCTATAAATATCAATTAAATCTGTCTGGTCTATTGTGTCACTTAAAGCTTGTGTTTCCTTATTAATATTCTGTCTGACAGAATTTTCTGTCTGTATAAAATGGATAACTAATAAGAACCTGCTGTATAAAAAAAATAAATAAAATAAAATTCAAAAATTCAAAAAAAAATTTTATGTTTGGATGATCTGTCCATTGGTGTAAGTGAGGTGTTAAAGTCCCCCACTATTACTGTGTTATTGTTGATTTCCTCTTTTATAGCTGTTAGCATTTGCCTTATACATTGAGGTGCTCCTATATTGGGTGCATATATATTTATAATTGTTATATCTGCTCCTCGCATTGCATTATCATTATGTAGTGTCCTTCCTTGTCTCTTGTAACATTCTTTATTTCAAAGTCTATTTTATCTGTTTTGAGTATTGCTACTCCAGCTTTCTTTTGATATCCATTTGCATAGAATATCTTTTTCTATCCCCTCACTTTCAGTCTGTATGTGTCCCTAGGTCGGAAGTGAAGCTCTTGTAGACAGAATATATACAGGTCTTGTTTGTGTATCCATTCAGCCACTCTGTGTCTTTTGGTTGGAGCATTAATCCATTCACATGTAAGGTAATTCTCGATATGTTCCTATTACCATTTTCTTAATTGTTTTGGGTTTGTTTTTTTTAGATCCTTTTCTTCTCTTGTGTATTCCACTTAGAGAAATTCCTTTAGCATTTCTTGTAGAGCTGGTTTGGTGGTGCTGAATTCTCTTAGCTTTCACTTGTCTGTAAAGCTTTTGATTTTTCCATCAAATCTGAATGAGCTCCTTGCTGGGTAGAGTAATCTTGGTTGTAGGTTCTTCCCTTTCATCACTTTAAATATATCGTGCTACTCCCTTCTGGCTTGTAGTTTCTGCTGAGAAATCAGCTGTTAACCTTATGGGGGTTCCCTTGTATGTTGTTTTTGTTTTTCCCTTGCTGCTTTTAATAATTTTTCTTTGTTTTTAATTCTTGTCAATTCAATTACTATGTGTCTCTGTGTGTTTCTCCTTGGGTTTATCCTACCTGGGACTCTCTGTTTTTCCTGCACTTGGGTGGCTACTTCCTTCCCATGTTAGGGAAGTTTTTGACTATAATCTCTTCACATATTTTCTCGGGTCCTTTCTCTCTCTCTTCTTCTGGGACCCCTATAATGCGAATGTTGGTCCATTTCATGTTTTTCTAGAGGCCTCTTAGGCTGTCTTCATTTCTTTTTATTCTTTTCTCTTTATTCTGTTCCATGGCAGTGAATTCCACCATTCTGTCTTCCAGGTCACTTACCCGTTCTTCTGCCTCAGTTATTCTGCTACTGTTTCCTTATAGTGTATTTTTCATTTCAGTTATTGTATTGTTCATCTCTGTTTGTTCTTTAATTCTTCTAGGTCTTTGTTAAACATTTCTTGCGTCTTCTCGATCTCTGCTTCCATTCTTTTTCCAAGGTCCTGGATCATCTTCACTATCATTATTCTGAATTCTTTTTCTGGGAGGTTACCTATCTCCACTTCGTTTAGTTGTTTTCCTGGTGTTTCATCTTGTTCCTTCATCTGGCACATAGTCGTCTGCTTTTTCATTTTGTCTTTCTTTCTGTGAATATGGTTTTCATTGCACAGGCTGCAGGATTGTAGTTCTTTTTGCTTCTGCTGTCTGTCCTCTGGTGGATGAGGCTACCTAAGAGGCTTGTGCAAGCTTCCTGATGGGAGGGACTGGTGGTGGGTAGAGCTGGGTGTTGCTCTGGTGGGCAGAGCTCAGTAAAACTTTAATCTGCTTGTCTGCTGATGGGTGTTGCTCAGTTGCCTCCCTGTTGGTTGTTTGGCCTGAGGCTACCCAGCACTGGAGTCTACAGGCTCTTTGATGGGCTAATGGTGGACTGTGGGAGAGCTCACGCCAAGGAGTACTTACCCGAACTTTTGTTGCCAGTGTCCTTGTGGTGAGCCAAGACTCTGCAGGAGACCCTCCAACACTAGCAGGTAGGTCTGGTTCAGTCTCCCCCGGGGTCACTGCTCCTTCCCCCTGGGTCCTGATGCTCACACTATTTTGTGTGTGCCCTCCAAGAGTGGAGTCTCTGTTTCCCCCAGTCCTGTCGAAGTCCTGCAATCCTGCAATCAAATCCTACTAGCCTTCAAAGTCTGATTCTCTGGGAATTCCTCCTCCCATTGCTGGACCCCTGGTTGGGAAGCCTGACGTGGGGCTCAGAACCTTCACTCCAGTGGGTGGCCTTCTGTGGTATAATTGTTCTCCAATTTGTGAGTCGCCCACCCAGTGGTTATGGGATTTGATTTTATTGTGATTGCGCCTCTCCTACCATCTCATTGCAGCTTCTCCTTTGTCTTTGGATGTGGGGTATATTTTTTGGTGAGTTCCAGTGTCTTCCTGTTGATGATTGTTCAACAGTTAGTTGTGATTTCGGTGCTCTTGCAAGAGGGAATGACCACACGTCCTTCTACTTCACCATCTTGAACCAAACTCTCTATGTCTTTTGATTAGAGCATTTAGTCTACTTACATTGCCAGTTTGTTATAATTTAGTCTACTTACATTTAGTCTACTTACATTGTCAGTTTGTTATTGCCAGTTTGTTAAGAATTTTTGGTTTGTTTTTATAGTTCTTTTCGGTTCCTTTCTTCTTTTGTTCTCTTCCCTTGTGATTTGATAACTATCTTCAGTGTTGTTATATTTGGATTCCTTTCTCTTTTTGTGTGTGTGTCTATTATAGATTTTTGGTTTGTGGTCAGTAAGAGATTTAAACAAGATATAGCACTATATATGTGTGTGTTTGTGTGTTTGTATATATGATTATTTTAAGTCGCTGATCTCTTTCAAATGCTGATCAATTTCAAATGTATTTTAACAACCCTGCATTTTTATTCCACTCGCCCCAAAATTACTGTTTTTGACATCATATTTTACAGCTCTTTGTTTTGTGGATCCCTTAACTGCTTTTCTTTTAACCTTCTTACCAATAGTACTGGTTGGTTTACTACCTGTACTGATATTTGCCTTTACTGATGAGCTTTTTCCTTTTATAATTTTCATGTTTCTAACTGTGGACATTTCTATTTTGCTTAGGTAAGTTCCTTTATCATTTTCTTGTAAATCTGGTTTTCTGGTGCTGAACTGTTTTAGCTTTTACTTGTCTGAAAAACTTTTGATCTCTTCATCAGATCTGAATGAGATCATTGTCAGGTAGAGTATTCTTGGTTGTTGGTTTTTCCCTTTCATCACTTTAAATATATCATGCCACTCCCTTCTGGCCTGCAGAGCTTCTGCTGAAAAGTCAGGTGATAGCCTTATGTGAATTTCTATGTAATTTGCTGCTTTTAATATTATCTCTTTATATTTAACTTTTGCATTTTAATTACAGTGTGTCTTGGTGTGGTCCTCTTTGTGTTGATCCTTTTTGGGACTCTCTGTGCTTCCTAGACTTGGAAATCTGTTTCTTTTCCCAGGTTAGGGAAGTTTTCAGCTATTATGTCTTCAAATATGTTTCCCATTCATTTCTCTCTTTCTTTTCCTCCTGGGACTCCTATAATGAGAATGCTAGTATGACTGATGTTGTCCCAGAGGTCCCTTAAACTGCCCTCATTTCTTTTAATCCTTTTTCTTTTTTCAGTTCAGCTTCAGTGAATTCCACTACTCTATCTTCCAGCTTGCTGATCTGTTCCTCTGTATCATTTAGTCTACTGTTGATTTCCTCTAGTATATTTTTCATTTCAGTTTTTGTAGTTTTTATGTCTGTTTTTGCTACAAACTTCTAACTTCTCACTCTGTTCATCCATTCTTCTTCAAGTTCTTTGATCGTCTTTATGATCATTACCGTGAATACTTTATCTGGTAGGTTGCCTATCTCCACTTCATTTAGTTCTTCTGGGGTTTTATCTTGTTCCTTCATTTACAACATATTCCTTTGTCACCTCATTTTGTGTGATTTGCTGTTTTTATTTCTAGGTACCTGGAAGGTTGGTTGTGTTTCCTGACCTTGGAGAAGTGGCCTCTCATAGGAAATGTCCTGTATGTCTGAGGAGCACACTCCCCTCTGGTCACCAGAGCTATATACTCTAGGGGTGCGTCCTTTGTGGGCTGCGTGCATTCTTCTGTTGTGGTGGGCTGACTTCTGTGGGCATTATGGTAGGTGGGGCTGGCCCCCAGTCTGATTGGTTGCCAGGCCCTGCCTTGTGCAGAGGCTGCTGGTTGCTAGTTGGCAGGGCTGGGTCATAAGGAGGCTAGCTGTGGAACCCTTAGGTGCCCAGGAGCTAGTGCTAGCTCACTGATGAGCAGAGTCAGGCTCCTTTCAAATTACTGCCTACATGCTGGGTCTCAGAGCATGTGCAAATTTGTATGAATCTTTTATGAGTGGAGTATCTATCTCTTCCAGTCCTCCAGCTCTCCTATACACAAGCCCTGCTGGCCTTCAAAGCCAGACATTCTGGGGGCTTGTCTTCCCTGTGCAAGTCTCCTGGGCTGGAGAGACCAATGTGGGGCTTGGACCATTCGCTTTTTGGGGAGAACCTCTGTAATTGTGATTATCCTCCTTTTTGTGGGACACCTACCCAAGGGTGTGGGTCTTGACTATACTATGTCTCATCCCCTCCTGCCTATCTCACTATGGTTCCTTCTTTACATCTTTAGTTGTGGAAGATATTTTTTGCTTGTCTTCAGATTGTTCTCATTGATAGTTTCTCTGTAAATAGTTGTAAATTTGGTGTACCCATGGGGAGGGGGTTTTCCCCATGAGCACAGGGTCTTCCTACTCTCCTCTCTTGTCCACACACCTCAACCTTGTTCTATATAGTCTTGAAAGTGGTTAGTGAAGTCACTATTATTATAGAACTATCTATTTCTGTCTTCAATTCTGTCAATTTTTGATTATATATAGTGAGAGTCTTTTATTAGTTTCTGGGTGCCTGACCACCAGTAGGTGGTACTGATTCCTGGGGTCTCTGGCTACAGGGTCCCAAGGGTTCTGGGTCTAGTGGCTGTGCACTGGTGTGTGGGACCATGTTCTGAGCCCTCTGGTGGGTTAGGCCATGTCCAGGGGCTAGAATCAGGGGGTCTTAAAGCAATCTGTTTGCTGGTAGGTGGGGTTATGTCCCCACCCAGTTAATTGCTTGATCTGATGTGTCCCAGTACTGGTGCCTACTGGCTGATGGACATGGGCAGAGCTAGGTTCTGATGCTAGTAAGTTAGAGGGAGGATTCCAACAGGGCACTTGCTAGCTCCAGTGTCCACATGGTAAAAGCAGCGCCCCAAAATGGCTGATACCAGTGTCTATGTCTCCAGGGTGAGCTCCAGTTGCCTCCTGCCTCTCTGAGAGACTCTCCAAGATCAGCAGGTGGGTCTGACCCAGGCTCCTTTCAAATTACTGCTTCTGCTCTGGGTCCTGGAGTGTGTTAAATTTTACTTGTGCCCTTTAAGAGTAAAGTCTCTATTCCCACAACCCTCTGGCTCTCCTGAAAGTAAGCCCCATTGGCCTTCAAAGCCAAACATTCTAGGGGGCTCATCTTCCTGGTGCAGGGCCCCCAGCCTGGGGAACCCAATGTGGGGCTCAGATCCTGTGCTCATTTGGGAGAACCCTTGTTATTATAATTATTCTCCCATTTGTGGGTTGCCCACCCAGGGGTGTGGATCTTAACTATACAGCGACTGTGCTCCTCCTATCTGTCTTGTGGTTCTTTCTTTATGTCTTTAGTTGCAGAAGAATTTTTCTGGTAGGTTCTAGTCTTTCTCATAATAGTTTTTCTGTAAATAGTTGTCATTTTGGTGTGCCCATGAGAGGAAGTGGGCTCAGGGTCTTCCTACTCTGCCATCTTGGGAATTCTCTTCTCCAGTATTTCTTGATTTTCCTAAAAACCAATAGCTATTCCTGTAACATGGCACTTCTCCACTATTCCTTTCAGTCCCACATTCTCTGCTACTCTACAAAGTCCCACAAGACTGAGGACTGTACTACACTCCAAATAGCATACTGAGACCTGGCTGTCCCAGGGAAGGAGGTATTCTTTATATGACTCAAAGAATGCTGCTTCCTTGAGAAGAACTTTGCACTCCCTCTGATATCTACAAGTATGTAACTGAGTACCTGCTCTGAATGTTCTACATTACACCCAGGGTCTAATTTTACCACCCCTGGCAGCCGTATCTCAGCATATGGTACATGATCAATGTTGGGGGCAAGTGGTGGCTTAGCTAACACTCCTCACCCAATGTATCATATGTAAATTAAATAAAAGAGTGCTTACTTTGCAAATACAGCTTTAAGATACATTCCTCAGCATTTTATGCATATCCATTTAAGTTTAGCCCTTATAGACTTCTCAGTGACAACGTTCAGACTTATCCCTTATTTCTGTTAAAAACTGGTTTCCTTTTCTTCAGTTTGTTCTTGTTCTGCCTTTTTATTTTTATTTTTTATATAGAACAAATGGAAATTTTTTGTGCAGTCTTTACACAGAGGTAACCCTCTAAGTCACTTAAAATATATATGTGTGTTTGTGTAAAAAATTTGGTATGTTAGTTCCTTTTTGTATTTTGCCATGAAATCAATAGGTAGCATGTGTGTTCTTTTCATTAACTAACAAAACTACATGTGGGTGTGGAGTATACTATGTTAAAAATGAAAACAAATTGCTTTCTCTTAAAAAGAAAACTATCAAGTTATTTATAAGTAATTTTATTTTTTGTAACATTAAAGATAATTTCAGAATACCTTAAATCAATGTGTTAAGATACCCAACTTCTTTTTAATTGAATTAAGCAGCTCTTTCTTGCTTCATATTCATAAATCCTACTACCTGTCATTTTCTCAGAGAAAATTAGTAACAGAATATCAGCTTTAGCAACTCAAAATTCTCTGTGTGTTACCTCTGCTTGATTTCAAAGTCTTAGCTCATTTTATTGATAGACTTTGCTGTCTTTGTTTCAGCTAAGTTCTTCAAGATTTAGAAATAGAGTGGCTAACTTCCAGCTTCCAGGCCAACATGTTAGAAGCTTAGAAGTTGCTACTCTGTTCTGACAACTAGTAAAAAACTGTATAAACTGAAAAATCAACTCTTCTTAGAGCCATCAGAGAACTGATGTCACAGGGCAAACCATTGCCCTAAAAATTGGAGAGACAGACAGGCACATACAGAAAATCACAATTTACCAGAGCAGAAATCCATGAGCAGAACCTTCTTTAAGAACCAGTGCCTAGATAGGAAGACCTGAACTGTGATTGACAAATTTCTAGAGGTTCATTATGAACAAGTCTGAGGGTTAAAAACTCCAGGGGAATCCAGTCATAGGGGCATCCTCATGCTTTTGTGAGTTTTACCTCCAGGAGCTCAACCAGATCCTCAGAGTGAATATCAGAGAAAAATTCCCATGTGCTTCCAGCAGGGAGAGGGAAAAAGGAAACATTTTGAAATAGACCAGAACACTCTGTTCTTTTTAATAAGACCTGTCCTTGGGAGGAAACTATTTTATCAGAGCCTAATCTGCTACAGGGATTTTATCAGAGCCTACTCTACCTGGGGGAAGGGAAACACCCATCTTCCTCTAGTGTTCCTGTCCCACCTGGAGGAAGCAGCGGAGTGAGAAGTACTGGTGAAGTTTCAGGAGCACAGATTAAAAGAATGTTTTAAGCATAGAACTACAGAATGCTTCCCCTCCCCCACACCTCACCACTGCATCACTAAAGGCCTATTTGCTGCAGTTCTTTTACCCAGTACTTCACACCTGTCTTTCAACAAAAAAATTACAGTGCATACTAAAAGGCATTTCTGTTTGAACAGTTTGAAAAGACTTAAGGAGCATCAGAACCAGAGTTGGATATGGCAAGAATGTTGCAATTATCAGACCAAGAATTTAAAGAAAAAACAACTATGATTAGTATTCTAAGGGCTTTAATGGAAAAAGTAGACAATATGCAAGAACAGATAGATAATGTAAGCAGAGAGATGGAAATTCTAAGAAAGAATTGTAAAGAAATGATAGAGGTAAAAACACTAACAAAATGAAGAATACCTTTGATGGGCTCAGTAGCAGACTGTCCTCAGCTGAGGAAAGAATCTCTTAAGCTTGAGGATATGACAATAGAAACTTCCAAAACTAAAAAGCAAAGAGAAAAAATAATTTAAAAAGAAGAACAGAAAATCCAAGAGCTGCAGGACAATTGCAAAAGGTTTAGCATACACACCGTGGAAATACCAGAAGGAGAAAAAGGAGAGAAAGACACAGAATGTTTGAAGCAATAATGACTGAGAATTTCCCAAATTATTGTCAGACACCAACCCACAGATCCAGGAGGCTCAGAGAACAACAAGCAGGATAAATGCCAAACCAAACTATGTAGGTTCATAGTTTTAACAAATGTACCATTGTGGTGCAGATGTTGATGGTGGGGAAGTGTATGTGTGTGTGGGGAGAGCGGGCAGGGGATATATGGGAGCTCTGTTCTTTTTGTTCTGTTTTGCTCTGAAGCTAAAACTGCCCCAAAATTAAATCTTGTTAATTAAAGCAGAATCATTTAATATGCTAATTATCATCTGGTTCTTCAGCAGAATTACTCCCACTCAGGGTGCTGTAGATGATCTTATTTCAATACCTTAAGTTTCAAGTCAAAGAGAAACTTAACCAGACTGAATCCATCACTGCTTCCTCTTGACCACCTGACATTTTGGTCCAGTCAGGAACACTATAAAGCCAGTACTTTGTGTCAGAATAAGCACAAGGCATGGTACAATTGGACTGCTATTTTAAACCAAAAGAAAGAACCAAGGAGCTACAAAAATCTAAGATAACTGAAAGCTTGCCATCAGCATCACCTCTGTTCCTATATGACTCCATTAAACCAGAAAGCTAGCACTTGTGCTATGAAGAAAGTGCAAAATAGAAGTGGACCTCTGCTATCCATGCATTGTTCATAGCTTCAACCAGACCCAACTTGTACCCTATGGCATACTTGACCATGTTTCTGTAGCTTCTAAAATATGGTTTATTTTTCTGTTTATGGCTTTATTTCTTCAGGGACATCTAGTTTTATTGATTACAATTCAATCTCAGCCTTTTAACTTATTTACTATTTTTTAGAATCCAGTCTCTTCTCAAACTCTGTATCTTAGGAGAGACCACAATGGTAAGCATCTCTTTTTGTTTTTCTCCTGCATCAAGGTTGATCTTGGACTATCAATTCTCAGTCTTTATAATCACATGTAACCTTTGATTTGAGCCCAGTTATTCATCAGAAACTCTCAAACACTACCATATATTTTCATTCACCTCCTCTTCCCACTCTGCTAATTGACTTCCTCATCTTCTAAATGCTTTTACATTTGGACATTGTCAGCCATTTCCCCTTTCCTAGTGGGAATCTTCCCCTTCAACAATGTACGTGAGATTTCCTTATCTAAGTGATGGGTCTAATCAGAACTTCATAAAGCTTTAGTAAATATAACTGAATTTATTACCTACGTACCATTAAAATGACTTCAATTATTGTCAGAATAAATATCAGGGTGGGAATGGGGAAAGGAGTACTTTCCAAAAGAGAACCATTACTTTTCTTCATTTTTAAAAAGTACTTTTTGGAGGTAGTAGAAGGGAATAACTGGGTCTTCAATTACAGTTGGGATAAAATAAACGAACATCACTTGAACCTATAATTGTAAGAACTCCTGAAGAACATGTACACTGACTTTAAACCACAGAATAGTCATTTTGTACTACTCCGCCATTAGCTAACATAGTCTTTTAACCCACAGAATAGTCTTCTGAGAGATGGGCCCCTGTACTTGATGAGTGGCTTTAGAGAAATTGGTGGTTTTGCATCAGCAGTTACAGTAACTAGAGAAGAATTATTGCTTCCTTAACTTTGTGGCTCTGTGTGTTGACAGAAAAAAAAAAATAGCTAGAAAAATCAAAGCCAGATGGCTCTAAAGGAAATGCTTCTAATACTTCGGCTGTTGTTAAGACACCCTGGGAGGAATTCTTTTATGGCTGGTCACCATGGCCCTGCTTTACTGGCCCATCTGTTCCCTAGATCTTGTGTAAGACCACTTGTGGCCCCAGTTAACTTTAACTGAGCAGCAAAGTACCTTGTTCTGGCTCCATAGTGCCTACTAAAAAAATAACTTTGGTGGCATGAAGGAGGAAAGAACAGACAAGGCAATATGGTTAATATGCTGCTCATAGACTAATAAGACCTCAGCTAAAACAGAAAGGAAACATTTAAGACACCTTGATAGATCATTTTTAAATAAGCAGAACTGTCTCCTATTTTTTCACAAGAAGTGACCTTTTGGCAATGGGGAACCTAGAAAAGTTGTGAAAATTAATTTCCTTTTCCAGTAACCTTCAGGAAATCATCCTTTATAATTTTGCTCAACCACTTATATAGGAGTGACAAGGCATGAGGGTGACAGTCTGTATGTGATCCACAGATTCCTTAGTTTCAATAAGGTTAACAGATAGCATTGTTAAGAAATGATCATGTCTGGTAAACCCAGCGGCACACTGGTAAAACAACTCTCTAAGAGGTGGAAAAGGTCTAATTTTGTAGGCTTTGCAGAGTTTCATCATGTAACCCATGGCCCATTTAAAGCTACCAATAGTTTAAGAACAGGCTTGCAAAATTCCTGAATATTTAAAATTCAGCTCTCAAAGCCTCAATTTAGTGAGCCCCAGCTCAGCTCTGGACATGTTGCAAATAACTGGCACAGTTATGGTTTATAGCAGGTGTGTTTTGAAATGGAATGAGTTTCTTGCAAAGTCATGATGGGAAGGAATCTAATACATACAATAGGCATGACATTCCCTGGAATGGTTTAGCAAACACACAAAAAAAGGAGTTTGGTTCAAAGGCTTTTTATTGCTTTTCACAAACTAGTAAGAACATTGTTGGATTATGTTGCATAGGAATTTTCCTGTAAAATTTCAGTATTTAGAATAGCTTAAAAGATTTAGACAAAATTGAAACATAGAGTTGGTAGTCAGTTTTAGTCAACAATACAAGGCAAAAATGCACTAAATACTCCTAATATATAGTAATAAAAATTACAGTAGGAAATGGGTAATCTCACCATTTAAATAACTCTGTCCCTTTAAATTAAGCTGTTCATCTTACTGGTGATGCTTCTAATTGCAATGGAATTTAAGAATAAATGTATAGATGGCTGTGCATGTTTGGGGCTGTTGGCATCTGATTGTCAAAAGGAACATGAGAATTGACAAGAGATGCAAACTATAAAGCCCCTGAACGGTTTCAGGTTCTCTAGAATAGAACAGAGGGGTCTGATTACAGAGTTTATTGGTGTTTCATTTTCTGCTTTGCAAAGTTCCATGAAAATTATCATCCAAGTAATTAGTAAGCAAAAAAATAAAAACCCCAAAAAACTAATATTTTTAATACTGTCATGTTGTGTTGCCAAATCCAGGGCCTGTTCTCCAAGAGTACAATCTTTATATTAAAAATGGGTAAAAAGAGATGTGTGTAGTTTTGGCAAGGTTTGGGTAGAATTTACATGTTCATGCCATTTCTGATCTTTTTTTTTTTTTTGGTTTGTTTTAAGAAGGATTTATTTTATTATTAGAAGAGATACAGCCTTCTAGCCTTATTAGAAGAGCCTACAGCCAGAAATATTCCAAAAAAAAAAAAAAAAATGACTTGGAGTAGTTTGAGGAGTTTGATACATTTTGGCATAAATCAGTTTGAGAAATTTTTGCAATGAGTTTTTATAAGTTGAATATTGAAATTTTTGCATTTTGATAAACTTGATATATATATATTTCTTTTTTCTTTTCATTAACTCTGTGAAATCACCCGCTTCTAAATAAAAACGAGTGGTTGGATTAGAATTGTACTCTGATACTAGTTTGCTTGGATTGAAATCCCAGTCCCTTGGCCATTTTTAAAGAACTTATTTGTACTTCATTTACCACATCTGTAAATAAGTATTACAATAATAGTATTTTCTCCATATGGTTGTTACAAAGATTAAATGGGTTAATGTATATATTTTAACAAAAATCATGCCATACTAAAAGTACTCTTCTGAGATTTGCTTTTTATTTTTTTAAATACATTTATTTATTTATTTATCTTTGGCTGCGTTGAGTCTTCGTTGCTGAGCATGGGCTTTCTCTAGTTGCCATGAGCGAGGGCTACTCATCCTTGTGGTGCACGGTCTTATCATTGCGGTGGCTTCTCTTGTTGCGGAGCACGGGCTCTAGGCGCAGCGGCTTCAGTAGTTGTGGCTCGCGGGCTCTAGAGCGCAGGCTCAGTAGTTGTGGCGCACGCGCTTAGTTGCTCCGTGACAAGTGGGATCTTGCCGGACCAGGGCTCAAACCCGTGTCCTCTGCATTGGCAGGCGTGTTCCTAACCACTGCGCCACCAGGGAAGTCCCTGAGATTTGTTTTTCTGACTTAGTAATATAGTTCATTCATTTCACCTGTCAGCCTGATTCTTTGTAAAAATTTCCTGATATATGTATTGACATATATTTTGACATAAATTTTTCCAAACATCTACTATTATTAACAATGCTGAAATGATTATTCTGACTTAGTTTAGATATTCTGTGCTTCAAGTTCTGATAGTTACTTATATAGCTAGAGCCAATAATCAATTTACAATTTTTTAAAAACACTATCTTATTGATAGCAGCATTTACTTAACAGTTAATGCCCTTAATAGAGGGCATTTGCTTAATGGTTAATAGCATACTTGTATTTTAACTAGAATTTAAAGTTTAAAATGTATTTTTTATTAACAAGAAATAAGTATTCATTTGAATGTGTTTGGGAGAGTTAAATACAGGATATTTGGAATGCAGCATGCAGTCCTGCTTTCCCTGTTTCATGGAAAGGTAACCCGCAGCATTTAAAAGTGCTGTGTCCCTGGCTCATGGGTATATAAATGGAATAAGTGAAGCTGGTGTCAATCTTGAATAGTCTTTGCTAGGGAGAGTGCCCAGGAGGCAGTCCTGCACACACAGTCATATGGATCTACTTCATTCCTAGCAAACTATGCCAGAGCTTTAAAACTACTATAACTCCTAGAAGGACCTCTAATTTGGAGTTCTCAGAGCCCCAGTTTCTGTCCTCCTTATGAATTACTGAGTCAATTATCTGGTGAGAAGTCTTCTATTTAGTAGCGATAACTGCTGAATGGGCCTGTAAAGTAAAAGTAATAAACCTTCTAGGATGAAAAGTATTAGAAGAAAGAAGGTTGCCAAAAGGGTCTGTTTTTAACTAACATGTGCATATGTTGAAGGCATACATACAGAACCTCACTGTGGTTTCACAGGAAAAGGTGGCAACCCAACCTCAGCATGATAGCAATTATGTATGAAGAATAATGCATTCCCAACTTCAGTGTGATAGTGTTTATATTTTTAGGTGCCGTGTGATTTTTAAGTCTGTTGGGTTGGTAATTAAAATTAAGGTAGGTGCATGAATAATTCATGATGAATGAAAATGGCTTATATATATATAAAATGATACTACTAGTCAGGTATTTAGGAATTAGAACATTTGCTCTTTCCTTTCAGAAATTCATTACCTCCGGTGAAAAGTGTTAAAGAGCATACTTTTTAAAGCAAAAGTAAATCTGTCTCTTGAAACATTTCAGTGTGGTTGGCATTCATTGATTCCTTTATGCCTTGGGCCTCCTGAGGGAGTGAGGAGCACAAACCAAAATGAAATTCTGAAATACTTTTATTTATGTCACCGTTAAGGAGAATTTTGGAGGTGTTTGTAGTTATTTTGATGTCCATTAATCAATTTCAATTTAGGGTAACTTTATATTTCTTTGTAACGGTAAAGAATCTTTGGATTAAATTTTAAACCTTGAACAACACTGGACTTGACCAATTAGAGTAAGAACAGCAAATTTTAAGGTAATGTTTTTAGTTGAAATATCAAATTTCAAGCAAAAGATAGACTGTCTGGTATCATCATTTTATATTTACTTTGTGACAGATCATAGAGCATTACAAGCAAATCTAGGACCCTGCCCTCGTGTTCTGATTCTGCTTGTCAGGTTTTCCTCCAAAACCTCAGTGCCTCCCTGCAATTCACATTTGAGTGGGGCACGGTTCTTTCTACAGGAAACAAGAGCCGACCTGCAGCCCCAACAAAACATTAATCATAAAATCTTATTCAATGTCCTTGTACTACATTATGCTACTAATCCTACTAAGTGTAGTTTCGTGTCTGAAATCCTCTTGAATGAGGCCTTTGTTAATAATTTCCCATGGTAACTTACTTGATCTCGGATCTGGGAAATACATTCCTCTCATTTGAGATATTTAATTCTCTAAATCTATGATGTGTTGATTAATTCCAGGCTCTTCAGCTACCAGAAACTATACATAACCTCTAAACAGAATTAGTAAAGGCTCAAGAATATTCTCTTGCCTGCATATTATGTATCATCATTTAAAGGACACTAAGCCTACTTATAAAAATGAGACTATAATAATATTATTAAATACATAAATTTAATTTAATTTTTCCGGGTCATTATTAAAAGAAGTCCTAAAAAGGTAGAAAACAGATTAGGTTGCCATGTGTATCTCTATTAAAATAGGAAGGAATTTTAGAATTAGAAGACAAATTAATGTCAAAGTTTGTCATATGGAATTAGTGTAATATTATATAGTGATCCTTTTGACAACTGTTTTTGGTCATTGAGAATAAAATTCCCCATAAATAGGTCATAAATTAATGGTTGCAGAAAGAAAAGTATCTTGTTAACAGATCAAATTACCTTGCATTTGCCCAGAAATCTTTACTACTTAAGTTGATAACTTCTCCAGTTTTTCATGGTTTATTTAAATTATAATACTAGATAACAAATTAGCCATGGATAGTATTTAGTTAAATAAATTATATATAATATATTTGTATATATATGCATATATATCCACAGTACTATATTTTCTCATAAAAATAATGTCACAAGTACAATTAACATATACAGCAACCTTTAAAATTACATAATTGCAAGATATAAGACCAATAAACCTTTGTAGCCAAGGCATGATTCACTTTGACCCTAAAATAAGTTAGGAGAGGTTGGGAGGAGTGACCACCTCTAAAATCAGAAGCAAGGGAGAGGCTCTCAGGCTATAGATTTTTGGAGGAGAGGAAATATGTGCAAGTCACTTGTAATCTGAGTGTTCACTGCCTGACTAGAATCAGATGAAATTAGCGATAATTGTATTATTTAGCAAATATTCACCCTTTCCATGGCAGAATTATATTTTCCAGCTCCTCGACTCTGGGCAGGGTTCAATGAGATATTAGCAAATGGAACACAAGCAGGGACTTGAAATGTGCTTGGCAGTTGGACTTGCCCTCTTACCATCCTATCTTTTTTCATGAGAAGAAAATAACTTGGTTAGCTGTTGGTTTAAAGAGGACATATTGGAGCAAACTGAGATAAAACCAAGCCCAGTTTAGATTAGTCAAACTTCAGCTGATCTGTGGATGTAAAGGGAAGAAACAGCCTCCCTGGGTATCTGCGGGAAAGTGGTTCTGGAACCTACAGGAGATACTAAAATCCATGGATGGTCAAGTCCCATAGTCCAACCTCTGTATCCGTGGTTCAGCATCTGCGGATTCAACCAACCTTGGATCATGTAGTACTGTACGTATTTATTGAAAAAAAAATCCGAGTGTAAGTGGACCCACACAGTTCAAACCTATGT
The DNA here is from genome assembly GCF_028564815.1 of Eubalaena glacialis. NCBI lineage: Eukaryota > Metazoa > Chordata > Mammalia > Artiodactyla > Balaenidae > Eubalaena > Eubalaena glacialis. Next base: position 122,074,539 of record NC_083721.1, on the reverse strand, counting down.
TGTTCAAGGTTCAGCATCCGCTGATGACCTTGGTAGCAGCCACAATGAAAACATAAGCAAGTGTTTTACTTGCATTGCCTTATTTTATATAAGAGACATGATGCTCACATTTGGAATACTTAAAACTTTAGCTTTACTGGTTTGGAAATGTAATATTTGCATATATATAATTTGGACCCTCGCATTTCCCACTGGAATCAGTTTAGCCAACACTTTATTGTGGTTGAACCGCTGTAGACATAGGAGTAAATCCTGTCTTCATATGAAAAATTTGGTTTTCTGGGTGAGTGACAGCAAAGATGATCTCCTTGTCTTTGATGCTGTATCGCTCTGCCTTTGTGACTCTCTTACCTTTGTCGACTATTTGGTTGGGCAGTCCTTTACTCTTTAAACAGGCAAATGGTCTTTGAGAATATATTGCTTCATCCTTTCAGTAGCATATAACATAACTTGCTTAAGTACTGTAGGAAGATAGAGGTAATACAATCTATCCATTAACTACTGAGAGGGAGAGACAGGGAGGGAGGGAGAGAGAGAGAGAGAGAAAGAAACAGAGACAGGGAAATAAAAGTTTAATTTTACTCAGCATTAAAAAATCTCCAAAAACAAGGAATTGTTTCTGCGTTTTAAAGACATTAATATTTAATAATGTGGGAGAGAGAAGAGGTTTAGTCATGTCCTAAGCAGAGGAAAGAGAATGCTCAGTGGTGTGGAATACAGGGATCCACTGGAGAAGAGGCGAAAAGGTATAAGAAAAGAAAGTAGATCAGAGCATACGTGAACCAAGCCACACATGGTGGGGAGTGGAGAGGGATACTGGTGGTGAAAATTTAAAGTGGAAATGGAGATTAGGTACTTTAAAATTAGGCACTTACTCAATGTGTGGTTTTTAAAAAGGGAAGTTAAATCTGATTTTATCTCTTATTAGAAATAAACTTTGATATTAATGTGGAAAAGAGATGGTGGTGGAGAGGACCTAGAGACAGAGAGACCAGTGAGGAAGAGAAGAGATTATTTTAATACTTCTGGAATCCTAGTAGAGGCTATGAGGATGGAGAAGAGGGGTGAATCTGAGATGTCCCAGAAGGCAGTGGAAATTCCGGGACTTCGTAACAACCTGGTTTAGTCTGCTTGCTTTCTGTAGTCTCCAGTCCAACATTAATATCCAGGCCCAGAATCATGTCCTGTCTTTGTGATCCTCTACCATATGGGATGAAAAGGAAAAATGTGTTAGTTCAACCTGAGCAAGATAAAAGTTAATTTTTATTTTATAATCAATGCAGTCCTGGTTCTGCTAGACCTTACCTTACAAACTATTTTTAAGAATGCTAGCATTTTAATTGCTTCTTGGCCTTTTGACTAAGATCAAGTGAAGAATGCTAGCATTTTAATTATTGATGAATGAATAGATGCCAATTACACGAGAATTCGATCCACTCATTGGCGCAAGCTCAGAAGGAGGTCTTAGTGTGTTAGCTGATTCATTATGGAATGTATTTGTAAGAAAAAAATAAATTGCATCTTTTAAAAATGTAAAATTGACATCATACAGATAGTTTTCTATTTTCATTCAGACTGTTTCTTAAACTAATCTTTCAATAATAATATTAAAGAAAGTTTAAGGTACAAAGTTATATTATCATTCACCAATAATAGGCATGAAAGAGATATCTCAGAAGGAAAAGGACCACATCCTACCAAGTATAGTTCTGAGTGTGTTTTATTTTCATATTGTTAATCATATGTAAATATGTATTAGAACTGTTGATACATTCATCTTCATAATGTCTTTCCAGCTTGTTAAAGTGAAGTTTAAGAAGCTCCTGGAGGAGTAATAGGCTGCATATAATGGGCTAGGGAATGAAAAGTTTGGTTCTATATGCTTAATTAGTTTCTAATTTCTCTGTAATCTCATCATGAGTCTCTAACAGAAAATAATATTGACCATACATATGGTACAAGTGGGTGCTGGCATTTTAGATCATTCTCAAGGGGACTCACTAAATTATTTACTAAGCCTAATGTATTACTGATTCAAATTAAACTTCACCTGTAGTGTAATTTTAAATTCAATGAGTAAATAGCACCCCATGTATATCATAGGCTTAGTGTTAAATATAAGGGAAATCAGATGCCCAGCATAATGTCTGTGAAGATGTAATCTAACTCTGCCATGCTCCACTTAAAGAATAAGGGTTCCCATCATATTCTATATCAGGGAAAGAGAAAAGGTAAACAAAAACAAAGTGAGTTAACAACAATGACAACAACAAAAAACAGAATCATTCTGTCTAGTTTTAGTCCCCAAATTAAACCAAATCTTGAGCTTTCTTGTAAGTGACTGACTCTGTAATTTCATCCTGATCTTTCTAATGTGATGCTGCAGATATGTGACAGTCTTTGTTAATATGATAATCATGTAAGAAAGTTACTGATTTTCTACCATGAACACTCACTACAAATTTGATAAATGCCTCGCCAATTTTCTATTTTTAAAATTTTAACTAGTTTTGCTAAAATCTGCACTCCAATGAAAACTTTTCTGCAAGTGAACTTATTTTTTCCCCTAAGTTCTTTTGTCTCTAAGTCTGTCTTTGACGTCTGATTTCTACTAAGTGCTAGATAAATTATTACTGTTGTTATTATTATGATGCACCTTTTCACAGTATATAAATATATAGAAATCCACACGTACACCCTCTATGATAAACAAGTATTCTGGAGGCCTTGGCAAAACTGTGAGACATTGAGTAGACAGTGTACTTCGTTGCCTCATTATATGAAGCAGTGATGTGCCCCATGTTCAACTGAGCATGGTATTCCTATGAAAACACTGTGATCATATAAAACGGTACCAGCTGAAAATTTAAGGAAACATTCCTGGGAAGTTTGTCTATCTGGCTATCATTTAAAACATATTTACTCCACCAAGTACTATGTATAAATAAAATATATAACATATGTCCACCTGTCTTTCTTTTTTAATTAATTTTTATTGGAGTATGGTTGCTTTACAATGTTGTGTTAGCCTCCACTGCACAACAAAATGCATCAGCCATATGCATACAGATATCCCCTCCCTTTTAGACTTCCTTCCCATTTAGGTTACCACAGTGCACTAGGTGAGTTCCCTGTGCTATACAGCATGTTCCCATCAGTTGTCCATTTTGTACATAGTATCAATAATGTATATGTGTCAATCCCAGTCTCCCAATTCCTCCCACCCCACCCCTTTCCCCCTAGGTATCCATACATTTGTTCTCTACCTCTGTGTGTCTATTTCTGTTTTGCAGCTAAGATCATCTATACCAGTTTTCTACATTCCACCTATATGCGTTGTTATATGATGTTTGCTTTTCTCTTTCTGACTTAATTCACTCTGTATGACACTCTCTAGGTCCATCCACGTCTCTACAATTGACCCAATTTCATTCCTTTTTATGGCTGAGTAATATTCCATTGTATATATGTAACACATCTTCTTTATCCATTTCTCTGTTGATGGACAATTAGGTTGCTTCCATGTTCTGGCTATTGTAAATAACGTTGCTATGAACACTGGGGTGCATGTGTTTTTTTGAATTATGGTTTTCTCTGGATATATGCCCAGTAGTGGGATTGCTGGGTCATATGGTAGTTCTATTTTTAGTTTTTTAAGGAACCTCCATACTGTTTTCCATAGTGGCTGTATCAATTTACATTTGCACCAACAGTGTATGAGGGTTCCTTTTTCTCCACACCCTCTCCAGCATTTATTGTTTGTAGATTTTTTGATGATGGCCATTCTGACGGTGTGAGGTGATACCTCATTGTGGTTTTGATTTGCATTTCTCTAATGATTAGTGATGTTGAGCAGCTTTTCATGTGTTTGTTGGCCATCTGTATACCTTCTTTGGAGAAATGTCTATTTAGGTCTTCTGCCCATTTTTGGATTGGGTGGTTTGTTGTTTTGATATTGAGTTGTATGAGCTGCTTGTATATTTTGGAGATTAATCCTTTGTCTGTTGCTTCATTTGCAAATATTTTCTTCCATTCTGAGGGTTGTCTTTTTGTCTTGTTTATGGTCTCCTTTGCTGTGCAAAAGCTTTGAAGTTTCATTAGGTCCCATTTGTTTATTTTTGTTTTAATTTTCATTACTCTAGGAGATGAGTCAAAACAGATGTTGCTGTGCTTTATGTCAAAGGGTTTTCTGCCTATGTTTTCCTCTAAGAGTTTTATAGTGTCTGGCCTTACATTTAGGTCTTTAATCCATTTTGAGTTTATTTTTGTATATGGTGTTAGGGAGTGTTCTAATTTCATTCTTTTACATGCAGCTGTCCAGTTTTCCCAGCACCACTTATTGAAGAAGCTGTCTTTTCTCCACTGTATATTCTTGCCTCCTTTATCAAAAGTAAGGTGACCATATGTGCGTGGGTTTATCTCTAGGCTTTCTGTCCTGGTCCATTGATCTATATTTCTGTTTTTGTGCCAATACCATATTGTCTTGATTACTGTAGCTTCGTAGTATAGTCTGAAGTCAGGGAGTCTGATTCCTCCAGCTCCATTTTTCGTTCTCAAGAGTGCTTTGGCTATTCGGGGTCTTTTGTGTCTCCAGACAAATTTTAAGGTTTTTTGTTGTAGTTCTGTAAAAAATGCCATTGGTAATTTGATAGGTATTGCATAGAATCTCTAGATTGCTTGGGTAGTATAGTCATTTTCACAATATAGATTCTTCCAATCCAAGAGCATGTTATATCTCTCCATCTTTTTATGTCATCTTTGATTTCTTTCATCAGTGTTTTATAGTTTTCTGAATACAGGTCTTTTGCCTCCTTAGGTAGGTTTATTCCTAGGTATTTTATTCTTTTTGTTGTGATGGTAAATGGGATTGTTTCCTTAATTTCTCTTTCTGCCCTTTCCTTGTTAGTATATAGGAATGCAAGAGATTTCTGTGTATTAATTTTGTATCCTGCAACTTTACCAAATTCATTGATTAGCTCTAGTAATTTTCTGGTGGCATCTTTAGGATTTTCTATGTATAGTATCATGTCATCTGCAAGCAGTGACAGTTTCACTTCTTCTTTTCCAATTTGTATTCCTTTTATTTCTTTTTCTTCTCTGATTGCTGTGGCTAGGACTTCCAAAACTATGTTGAATAATAGTGGCGAGAGTGGACACCCTTGTCTTGTTCCTGATCTTAGAGGAAATGCTTTCAGTTTTTCACCATTGAGAATAATGTTAGCTGTGGGTTGGTGATATATGGCCTTTAATATGTTGAGGTAGGTTCCCTCTGTGCCCACTTTCTGGAGAGTTTTTATCATAAATGGGTGTTGATGTCTACCAGTCTTAATGGACTGACCCTACAGCAGACTGTGTAGACCACCCCCAATAGAAAGGCCTTATGGCCTGGACACATTGTCTATTCCAGATACACTGGCACTTAAATATTCTGATGATTCTAGATACACATAGGCAGATGTCCCAGACTGACCACTCCAGAAGAGACACAATGACTGTCTCATAAGTGACTCTAGAAACAGCTATTCTAAAAAAATGAACTGATCTGGACATAAAGACTGTCTCCCCATTAGCCCAGGAGAACCTGGCCTGCCCATGGAGGTGACCAAGTTGAAATATTAAATAATCTCTAGTGGGCCATCTTCTATCTTCTATGTATATAAATGCTTCATATGCTTTCTCCAGGGTTTAGTTGACCATAGTTTCAGATAATCTTACACTGTGTGTGAGAAATGCTTTTGCTACCAAGTCTCTCAGACAATTTTGGACAGAATCTATTTATCTTTCTATAGCTTATATTTAGTAGCAAAACAATATTCTACTCTCAATAATTTGATTGTTGAACTAATTATTATATGAGATGAATGAGACTGAGTTTGCAATGAATTAGTTGTTTTTTTATTGGAGTAAAGTTGGTTTAAAATGTTGTGTTAGTTTCTGCTGTACAACGAAGTGAATCAGCTATATGTATACATATGTCCCCTCCCTCTTGGACTTCCCTCCCACCCCATCCCATCCCACCCATCTAGGTCATCACAGAGCATGAAGCTGAGCTCCCTGTGCTATACAGCAGGTTCCCACTAGCTATCTATTTTACACATGGTAGTGTATATATGTCAATCCTAATCTCCCAATTCATCCAACATTCACTAACATTTTAATATTGACAATTAAGATTTATGAGAATGATGTGTGTTACAATGCATAATGTTAGTTTACTAAATATTACAGTTAGTCTTATTCGTTCATCATTCTGTTCCAGAAGAGTTTGTTGAACATGTACTGCACATTTGGAATGTGGAAATCAAAATGTTGATGCAAAATATATGAAAATGATAATCTTTGACATCAAATATATAATCCATTTTGAAAAACAAGCCACACCAAAGTGTGAAATACAGGCATCATATCAAAGCATACTTTTACTGGTTCTTTAAAGTCTAAATTAGCCATGAGCTGTCATTTAAATCTCTAAGTAATGGGACACTTACAAAATTTTTTATCCTGTCTTCCATTATTTTCTATATTACCTTACAACCAAGTATTTTATTTCACAACCTATTCAATATTTTTTGCTCCTCTACATGCTTTTATTCGTGCCAGAGGAAGTAAAGTTATATAAGGAAAAGATGGAGAAAATCACAGATGAAGTGAGACATAAACTGTGTCCTGAAAGGAAAACAAAACAGCAACCAACTGCAGAAAGGTCTTGACTGTCAGGCAAAGGAGCTTAGAACTGATTTGATGGATGCCTTGGCACCTCTGTATTTTCTCTTTCAGTATTGCTTTTTTTTTTTTAACATCTTTATTGGAGTATAATTGCTTTACATTGTTCTGTTAGTTTCTGCTGTATAACAAAGTGAATCAGCTATATGTACACATATATCCCTATATCCCCTCCCTCTTGTATCTCCCTCCCACCCTCCCTATCCCAGCCCTCTAGGTGGTCACAAAACACCAAGCTGATCTCCCTGTGCTATGCAACTGCTTCCTACTAGCTATCTATTTTACATTTCTAGTGTATATATGTCAATGCTACTCTTTCACTTCGTCCCAGATTACCCTTCCCCCTCCCCGTGTCCTCAAGTCCATTCTCTACATCTGCGTCTTTATTCCTGTCCTGACCCTAAGTTCATCAGAACCTTTTTTTTTTTTTTTTAGATTCCATATACATGTGTTAGCATACGGTATTTGTTTTTCTCTTTCTGACTTACTTCACTCTGTATGACAGACTCTAGGTCCATCCACCTCACTACAAATAACTCAATTTTGTTTCTTTTTATGGCTGAGTAATATTCCATTGAATATATGTGCCACATCTTCTTTATCCTTTCATTTGTCAATGGACACTTAGGTTGCTTCCATGTCCTGGCTATTGTAAATAGTGCTGCAATGAACATTGTGGTGAATATCTCCTTTTGAATTATGGTTTTCTCAGGATATATGCCCAGTAGTGGGATTGCTGAGTCATATGACAAAGGAAACCATAAACAAGACAAAAAGACAACCCTCAGAATGGGAGAAAATATTTGCAAATGAAGCAACTGACAAAGGATTAATCTCCAAAATTTACAAGCAGCTCATGCAGCTAAATATCAAAAAAACAAACCACCCAATCCAAAAATGGGCAGAAGACCTAAATAGACATTTCTCCAAAGAAGACATACAGATTTCCAACAAACACATGAAAGGGTGCTCAGCACCACTAATCATTAGAGAAATGCAAATCAAAACAACAATGAGATATCACCTCACACTGGTCAGAATGGCCATCATCAAAAAATCTACAAACAATAAATGCTGGAGAGAGTGTGGATATAAGGGTAATATTACTCTTGCACTAGTGGTGGGAATGTAAATTGATACAGCCACTATGGAGAACAGTATGGAGGTTCCTTAAAAAACTAAAAACAGTATTGCTTTTTTGTGTGAAAGCTTTGTCTCCATTTCTAGGCCTCTGGACCTTGGTTATCTTGTTTTTTGGTTTAGAGGCCTTTCTGAATTTAAAAAAGGAGGTTCAATCCAACCATTGGTAGATGGAATATGCATAGGAAAACAGCAAGGGCTGTTTCTTTTTGTCCATTTTCATGAAACTAGGTGAAACACTTCAGTTTTAAGAAACTCTCCTCTTTCCTTGGGTCAAAATTAAGCTTTCAGGTTTAGAGGTAGTAGAAAATCAAGCATCACCTTCCCTCTTGCTACAAACAAAAGAAAACAAACCTTGCAGCCAGGACAGCAGGAACCTGGCTTTGTGAAATTGCAATCAAAGCTGCTCTGTTGATCAGCCAGCAATGGATCTCAAGTGGTAATCTGGGAGCATGCCACCACCATGACGCTTTCAATCCTAGTTAGCAAATACCCCCTTCTAAGATGAAATCTGTCTCCTATGAGTAACCATCAGGGCCATAAGGTCGATAAACCCAAATGAGAACATATTTTTTGGTCCAAATTCCATTATAAATTAGACACATTTTAGAAACAAGTATTGTTTCTCTTTACCCATTTTTTAAACCAAATTCAAAAAGTTATAGTTTCATGACCATGGTGTTCTGGGATATGTGTGCCAATATAAAATGCATCATAGTATGCTATTCATCTTTTCAAAAGTAAAATGAATATGCAGTTACAGAGCATACAATTAAACCTTCAGACATACACAGAGTTATAGATAGGTATACAACTAAACCTTCTGGCAAGAAAAAAAAATGACAAAAAATGTGAAGAAAAATCAAAGACTGTAGCAATATAATGAGGTTTATATTTGTTTTCTTTTTCTTTTATCCTTGTAAAAATATCAGTATGTTACTTTTTGAGTATCTGATAATGTGATACCAATATGTTTAATAGCATGGTACTTCAAGTTTTCTTCTTGAAAGAAACCTTTTCTTCAGTTTTTTATGGAGTTTGGTTTAGCTGAGGTAAACTTTGTTTTAAGTGAAAATTTATTTAGCAAATACTACTTTCAAATTTTAGGGAATTTTTTTATTATAATCTGTTTACTTTGGAAAGATTAAAAATTAGTGGAAATTTTGAGTAATGACTTAATTTCTGTGAAGGAAGCAAACATCTCAGTGCATATCACATCTAAAATATCTTTTCCCTCTCAAAGAAATAAAATTAGATCATGGCAATCAAAGAATTTTAAATATACTCTTGAGAAGTACATAAAAATTTAAAGAAAATAATGAGGTTTCTATATTTAAGAGAAATTATTAGTTTTATAATCTATATTATGTATAGGAGACTCAGTGAAAAAGTGGTCTTTAGGGTTTTTACCTTTCCTTTTATGTGATGGAGTTTAAAAAGATGAAAGGCAAGCTTTTGTGTTTACATCTGGAGTATAAAAGCGGCTCAGTATGAGAAAAGGACATTCCATGAAATACTATGTCAGAAACATTCTCAGTCAGAATTCCAGAAATAGCAAGATGTTAAATAGATAATTAAAATGTCTTCAAGGTTTAAACCATAGGGACTTAGGGTTTTAATCATGCAGTGTATATTCATCAGAAGTTTTTGCTTTTATCTTGATCAGATTTTGATGCTGTCTTTGGAGGAAGAAAGACCAAGCTCTGTGCTTCCGAAATTCTTTGGTTTGATAGGATCTTATATTAGAATGCTTAACTCAGAATAGCTATCATTTTATTAGATGGCTGGCAGAAGCCTTCAGCAGTGCTGTCTTGCAGAAACATAATGGGCTCTTCCATTTCTGGTGAAATTGGAAAGCTGTGGGAACTTCTGTGTCATGGCATAGGAACTGTGTTACCCATGGTGTAAGATTTTTCTTTTCAAGGAAGGGAGCAAACAGAATATTGTAACAAATTACAGCTCTAATGAAAACAGGTTTTGATCCAAATAATTTTTTAAAATGTAATGCAAATATGAGAACAAAGGTTTGGCAGCAAGGTGCATATTTGATAAAGAAGTAGACATCTAAATACATCTTGGAACATTTATATCAGCAAAGATGTACAGCTTAGAAATTTACTCATTCCTGTCTCTTGGCATATGTGCATTATTCTTTTCCTACTTCATTCTCTATGTCTGAAAAAGGCACCATAAATATACTTGATAATTATGGGCATAAAAATTTAGTACACAAACGTATATTTTAATGTGAATTAATAGTATGTCATACATTGACACACTAAAATATATGTTTCCTAAAGTTAGAGTTAAGAACTAATACAGTAGTGTATACCACTGTTAAAGATCACAATTTCATTAAATATTTTTCTGTACCGATTCTCATATCAGTCCTTTTATCATATTAAACAAAAGATATGGATGTGAGTTGATTATTGTATCCCTTATTATCTTAGGTTAAAACCAAAGCAGATATTTATGCAAGTTATAGTGAATGAACACATTGTAAATAATATTTAAATAGTCCTTTGTATTCTTGCTAATGAAAAGGAAATTCAAATAATTTTAGAACACGATGTTTCGAGTAGTTGAAACATTTCAAAACTCTCCATATTTTACACAGAATAAAGAAATTAACTTGTCTCACTTATTTGTTGCACTGGATGAGAAAATGATAGGCAGAGATATAGAAATCATATCTATGGAAATCTTCTTATTCACAAATGAGTTTTAAGTAGTAAAACTGCAGATGCTGTTTATACTCTGGTTTAATTGCTTAAATACACATGCAGGTGGAGAAAATACTAACTTGTGCTTATTAGACAGGGTGATTGTTTGATGGCAAAGCAAAAGACCCTTCAGTTATAAAGAGAATCTGTAGAGTAATATGAATCAAGTGAAACTGTAATTCGTGCATTTAAAACATCATTCACAAATTTCTAAAATTTAGTAATAGAGGGAGGTCAAATATAAAAATTTCTGAAGGTAATGTTTTCAGTATAGAAATAGATCTATTTATGTATATATATGGTATATAAGTTATACTATATAAATATGTAATGTATAAAGTATAGTACAGGTAGAATGGAACATTTGATGGGAATTAGTGTAAATTTATTCAAACTTCTTAAAATGCCCGAATACACTAAGCAACTGAATTTTCTATTGACAATATTATCTTTAAGGTTTAGTTTCTAATCTTCTAAATAACGTGCCTGAGGTCGAGGGAACTTTAGATTTCCTTTAAAGACATTATTAAAACTGAGATCTGCAGCTGCCACACCAAAAACATCTGGTTAGAAAGGAGGATTTAAAAGGTGGTATAATTATTAAATCTGTGAAACAGAAATCAAACCCAATAGAGAAATGGAAAATTTGAAAAAGAAATAATTTTTTTCGGTATCTACTAGCTTGATATTTCTAGGATTAAATGTCCAACTTCACTGTTTATTTGTCAAAGTCACAGTGTTTTCTTTAAATTTGTAACTTTGTGATACCTCTACAATCAGATATTATAACGCTATGGTTCCCAGCGAACACAGAGGCACCCCTCCTTTATTCTGGAAACACTAAATCTTCAAATTTCATCTAATATCAGAAAATGCTCTTCAGTTTATCTAGTTCCATCCAAAATTCCTGAAATTGTTTTAAGCTCCATACAAAGTCTTTCTCAGCTTGAAGTCTGCCTGGATTTTTCTAAAAAATGTTTTGGACTTAACTTGGAAATCTTTTAGAGAAACAATAACATTGTGAGGTTTTAACTGAAAGGAAAGTTGGAATTAAATGTTCTAATGCAAAATCAGTTAAAATAAATATGTTATTGTGTTTCAGTTCCATTGAATTATTGGTCTCAGATGTTCAAGAGTACCAAAACATATTTAAAGCCTGGGGCTGTTTTTACACACACACACACACACACACACACACGCACACACACACACAACTTTAAAACATTCAGTTGAATAAAAATATTGGCAAGACTTTTAAAATTATGAGCTAGATATTTATCTGAATTTGCCTTATATTTAAAATAATTACAGAACTAAACTTTTTATATTTTAACAAAGGATCATTCATATATAAATTATAAAATATATTTTTCCTGAAGAGTTATTCAAATAATATCAATTTGTAATAGCAATTTACCAATAATATCAAACATATTATATTTTAGTTAATGTTACTGAAAAATAAAATTGGTTTATTACCCACCAACTCTTCTACCTCAAACTGGGAATTTCAGATAACTAAGCTTGGATATTTAAAGCACAAACTCATTCATATCAATCAGACATAATTTTTATTTTGCCTTTTTGAGAAATGATCTAAATACTCAATCATTTAGGAATGGAGATTATAATTAAAACAGTATGCAATTTAATGTTAATCAGAAATTATATGATGTACAGTAGCAGCTAAAAAGATTCAAATGACTTCCAAATAACAGAAGTAAAGCTGAGAATAGTTTTTTAATAAAGGCCATTTTGCCTGGTAGGAAAAGATTGTTAAATGCAAAAAGAAACCTTTTAAACTAATATGATGAGGTGCATGTAAAAATTAATATTATGCTCTAATGTTCTCTCTAGTGAGTAGCCTAGGTTGATTTATTCATTTAGGTAATTATGTTCAGCAATATTAGTAATTCACTGTTAAATTGAATTTGGAGAACACACAATAAATTGAAACTGTAGTCATATTTCTTTCTCACTGTGTAACAAACAGAGATGTATTGATGTAAGTTCTAAGTGTACTACATAAGTTAAATTCCCTAGACTGCAATTTGGTCAAAAAGCTTTAGACATTTACTTGAGCTATATTAGGCAGCTGCCATTGGATGGCAGTAAAATTCTACATCAATCACTTTAAGCAAAGTGAAGCAGGGAAAATAATGGGACTTTTCTTTTATTATTTAACAGCAGAATGCTGGTTTAAAAGGCAAAGCTCAGGGGGTTGTGTATATTGTAGCAATACTAACTAATTTTTTTAAACGGTTTTCTTTTCTTCTCCAATCTATTTAAAGGGAGATGCAATTTTGGAAGGATCATTTACAGTAGTTTATCACTCCAAGAGATTATGTCATTTCTTTTCTTTTATGTAATAAAAATTCATTTTATATTTTAAAAAGGAGTCAATAAAAGGAAATTAACAAATATATGTGATTTGAACCTTCTTTACCTTATCAGTGCCTAAGTCCATTTTTTTTCTGATTATAAAGCACACTTGTATTTTTGTTACATTCAGGCCTTTAAAGCCTGACCTATTTTAAAAAGTTATAAACATCATAATGCTTAAAATTTATTTAGAAAATTTTTGAAACAGAGAACAAAATTTCAAATCACATAGTAAACATCGCTAAAGGTGATCTTACAGAAGGGATTTTTCTTTCCAAGGAGGCTTTAAATTCTGTGCTTGCATACCTCTGAAATTAGGCAATATTTTACCCTTGAGATTTTAAAAACAATGTTGAATATTTCTGACTTTCTGTTTATTTGTAGTTACCCAAGAACAATTCACAGAGAGGGCAAGTCTAAAAAGAAAACCTCTGTCTATAAACCTGTTGTGATTATCACATGAAATTAACAGGAATAAATAGTGCAGAGTGCAAATAAAATGAGGCATGTCCTAGATGCTTTCTCATATAAAGAAATGTGTGTTCTTCTGCCCCTTCCTCTCATGTAGATTTTTATTTGGTTAGAAGTTGGTAAGTTCAATTCCAATTTATTTGGCCATAAAATGAACCGATTGTTTTCAGAAAATATTCAGGGTGGTCTGACACAATCAGAAGGCTATTAATCAGGATTTCCTGGAACAAACCGCAGACTTTCCTGCTATTTATCCTCTCCCTCACTTTATGTTTAAAGTCTATTAAAAGTTTACAGTCTTCCAAAGATCATATTAGGCATTAAAATTCAGGTATCTCATTCTTGCTGCAAAGATTGTTAGAAGAAAAGAAAATAAATGGGTTATCACGAATCCATTCGCATCATAAGCAGTGTAAAACGCATGCACAGTGGAACAATATTCATTTATTTTTACGACAATGCTTGAGAAGAGAAAAAAGGAAGTGAAATAAACCTAGGGATATGTAGTATTATTACTTCCATGCACAGGGAGTTAGGACGGCTGGAATGAAATACCTCAGCATTGCAGAGAAACATGTATTTAACTTCGTGTGTGAGGGTGTGTTGTAGGGTGTGATCTTTGCAAGTGTTGGTTTATTGAGTTAATGAGTTTATTTCTGATGCAAAAAACCTGAATTAACATTTATTTAAATCAGCAGTATTTTAAAAGCTTATTCTACAGAACGTTTGTCAGAATAAAGAAGACATGTACACATTTTTCTCCATTTGCCATTCTCAAACAAGACACAGTTGGAAACATATGTAAAAATGAATCTCAAATATTCATAGATATGGAGTTTAACAAAGATGAATTTTTTAAAAATTTACATATTCTGCATTTATATACAGGGTTAAAAACAAAAGCATTTCTTTCAATGCAGTACAAAACTGGTTGATGCTTGAATCTTAATCTCTAGTTGATTTTTTATGCCTATTTATTCAAAAAATAAGTGGATCTTACCCTGAAATTTAAGAAAGCATTTGCAAGTACCTAAACTGGACTTCTTTATATTGAGATACTATCTAGCCAAATCCAACTGTTAGATTATTTACATTGATTTAGAAAGATAGTGATATCGTAAAATTTATTCCCAATAAGCAGCACATGTTGCAAATTTTTTCTTAAATTTAATTTAAAATTGTTTAAAACACTTGTTTACTAGTTAATATCATAGAAAAATTGCTGCAGAACTTTGAATAAATTATGTGTCTTTATCCTGTTCACTTTTATAAATACAAATTTTTATAGTAAATATTCCTTAGAAACTATGAAATTTATTTGAGAATTCACAGTATGCTTTGCACTCTTCTGATGCATATTCATCGAATCAGTGTTATCAAGCTTGTACTTAGGCGTAGTATTAAGTGCATACACTCTGGAACTGAACTCTTTGGGTTTGAATATTGGTTCTGACACTGACTAGCTGTGTGACCTTGGAGAGTTTACTTAATCTTTCTGTGCCTTCATTTTCTTGCTCTTTAAAATGTATAGAATAATATTACCCATCTCACAGGTTTTTTGTAATGAATAGATGAATAAAAAGTATATACAATTATTACTTACAAGAGTCATGGCATGGTACAAATATTGCAATGATTGCTACTATGCCAGGAAAACAAAGGCAAAAGAGCCAGAGTCCTTGCTCTCAAGGAGCTCATAATCTGGCTTAGAAGATAGTTGGGTGTTTTTGAGGTATTAGTACAAACTAGGCATTGGAGGTACAAAGACGTACACTTCAAGGTGCTCTCAGGCATAGGTGGGAGACCCATAATGCAGTGCAGTAAATGAAGTGATAAACCTATGCTCTGGAGAGAATATAGTGCATCTAACCTGCAGGTTGCACAGTTGGGGGAGGTTGGGCTATAGAGGATCCATTCCATGAGGGGGCGCACCTTTAACTGGGTCTTTAAGAAGAATATGAGTCAGTCAGCAGAGGAGGAGTATGAGAACTCTAAGCAGAGGGGTCATCCTAGGCACAAGCATTGAACACATGAAAATGTTAACTGTTTGATGAACTCTAAGTAATTCATCCATTAAATAGAAGATGCATATAAAAAATTTAAAAAGATCCTTTTCCTCGAAGACATTTAATTTTAACAAGAAAGAATGAAATAATACTTTTCATATATATGATCTTACACTGTAGTAGAATTTCAATCTTGTCATTCATTGGGCATGAAGATTATCATTTATTATTTGATGTAAGGAAAATAGGGCTGGGCTCTATCATAGATTGCATCTATATTTTACAAATGCAAACAATATTGGAAATACAAACAATGAAATGTCAATGGCATCCAATTCTTTCACCTAAAAAAATGATTGTGTTTGGATTAAAAATCACCATCTGAGACCAGTAATACTTCAACAATACTACCCTTCGATCATCATATTATCAATACAGTTGTATAATTTCAAAAATAATGATTACTTGTGATATTATGATTTATAATAATATATTGTTATATATAATAGATATGTATAAAATACATAAAAATATATATTTGGTCTTCATCCCCATTCCTGGTGTAGAGCTTCTAAAATCATGGTTGGTAAACACATGGTGATTTGGAGAGCATGGTTCTCTCAGAGAGGCAAGGAGGTTCCTCACCCTTTTCCCATATCTTGCCCTATGCATCTCTTCCATCTGGCTGTTTCTGAGTCATATGCTTTTTATTATAGAAAACCAATCATCTAGTAAGTAAATGTTTTGGAGTTCTGTGAGCTACTCTAGCAAATTAATCGAACCCAAGGAACGGGTCATTGAAACCTCCAACTTATAGCTGGTTGGTCAGAAGCACGAGTGAAAACCTGGACTTGCAATTGGCAATTGGCATCTTAATGGTAGGGGGGCAGTCTTGTAGGACTGAGCCCCTAACCTGTGAGATCTGATGCTATCTTCAGGTAGATGGTGTCAGAATTGACTTGAATTGTAGGACACCCAGCTGGTGTTAGAATTGTTTGGCAGTGTGAGAAAAAATCCCACACATGGGAATTGGGTGTCAGAACTATATTAGTGTAATGAAAAGATATAAAACTTATATTAATGATTATACTAGCAGGTTGAAAAACAGGTAGGAACTGGGCCAAAATGGCATATTGCATACAAATTTGTCTCTCTTCCAAATGAAAATATGTATTTAATTTTTAAAAAGTTTTAAAGTATTATAAAGCTAAAGAAGATATATCATAAATAAAGTATCTCTTTCTCTCTTATGATATAAATACACAGTAAACCAGAAATTATGAGGAATTCCTGTAAGATAGAACATAGATGGAATTGAGTTAACAAAAAAGCTAGACCTGAATAAACCACAACAAAGAAAATAAGCAAGATAAAGCTTCGAAAAAGACAAAATAAAATTTCTATTTTGGCTTGAAGAAGTGCCTATTCAAATTAGAACCTCAACAGAAAATAAGAACCACTAATCTAAAATCACCTACCTTTTGAGAAAAAAACAACACCATGAAAGAAAGGGACCAAATGAGTAAATATAGTAAATGGCTCCCAATGAACAGAGTTAAAAGGGAAAATAGAAAATAACATAAATATAAGCAGTAACCTTCAAGGGAGGAAAGAAGGCAGTGTTCATTAACAACATTCATCAGCAACAATAACAAGAATAAGCTAGGATAAGAAATCAGAAACTGATCATCAAAGTATAAAATTCGATTATGGAAAATGTAACCAAATTGTCAAAGCAGAAGATAAAATTAGTGAGCTGAATGATTATGCTAAGGAATGAGAGCCCTAATGGACAGAATGTTTCTCTAATATCCAAACTTCATAGAATGTATTACTTTGGCTGGTGTTTATACAATAAAGAGGTATATTTACTTACCCAAACCGAAATACAACATTTTCAACAAAGTAAAGTGGGGAAGATCTTGAATTATAATTCAGCAGCTGGTCAGAATCGTGGGTAGATACTTTCAAGTATGTACTGTATCAACAAAGGGATGAGTATATTGGTTTTTCTGGGTGCTTAAAGAGGTTACTAAAAACTAATGTCAGCCTCCAGGTTCACATTTTTATGCAGAGCGCTGTTTAAAAGAATAGAATTTTGATATTAAGATGGAATATATACCTCAATATGTAAAACAAAAGCCCAAAGAGGTAGATGAAGACATGTTGATAGATGTAGAAGTCCCAGTGTCAAAGGCGTGTGCATTCCAAAAGTCAGGAAAAAGAAATGAGGAGTGAAATGCTTCAGAGGAAAGGAAGACATGTCTTCACGCTGAATGAAAAACCAGACGAGTAGACTCAATGTGGTGAAACTTCAGAACAAAGAAGATAATGGTACAATTATAAAAAAAATAATGTTGCAGAAAAAAACAAGCATGTAGGCAAACACACACACACACACAACCTAGGTTATCTACAAAGGAGAAATAATCAAAGTGGCATCAACAAAAAGTAACAAATTTGGAGAAAATACTTGAAAAATATATGAGACAAATAATTGGTATATATAATTTGTCTAAAATCCCTTAGAAGTTAATAGAAAAATTATAATCACAATTTAAAAATTGGGCAAAATTCAAGTATGGCCAAGTGACAAAAGAAGAAATACACAAGGGCAATGAAATGCAAAAAAATGCATAACTCACTAATTATCAGGAATATACAAACTGAAATGGCAGTGAGATGTCAGTTTTGCATATAATATTGGCAAAAATATTTAAGATTCACAGTATCTAGTGTTATAAGGGTTTGAGATATTAAAGTCTCTTACACATTACTGTCTTATGAAAAGCAACTTGCAATATCTACTTAAACTTCAAAAGATTAAAATTTCTTTACTCAAGAGGTCCACTTGAAAGATTCTATTATACAGAAATATTTGCCTAAGTATGTGTATGACTCTGTGTGTGTGTGTGTGTATACATATCCAAACAAGGAATTTAAATAGAGCAGTATTAGTGACCCCCAGAGTTAAAAATAATATAAATACCCGTATGCTTATTCTTAAAATCTGGCACATACTTAATATAAAGTATAACATAAAATAATACAACGGTTAAATCAAATAAGGTAAATGTATTTTTATTGATAGGTGTATAAAAATGATATATATATTATACATAATATAAAGAAGACAAAATAGTACTTTTTATCTGTTTTATCCATAGTAATTTGACTTATAAGTGAATATATATAAAAATACAAATATATATAAATATATATATACATATGAGTTTATATGAATGCATACATATATGTAAAATCATTTGAAAGTATACGCAACAATCCAGGTATCATTAGAAATTAATTTTGGCAGGGAAGTAGTTGTGGGTGACCAGCATATGAGTAATTTCCATTTTTATATATGTATTTCAGTGTTTGATATTTTAAAATTGTGAGTATATTTATCTTTATATGAAAAATATATGCTTATTTTTTAATGAAGATATTTAGGGGAAAATAAATTCTACAAGTTGGGGAAGGCTTTGTGGAGACAGATTATCTTTGGTCCATATAGTGTCACCTGGGAAAACTCTATTGAGACTCAAGGATCTACCTCTAAAATGGCCTCATTTACATGGCTGTCAAGTTAGTGCTCATTCTCAGCTGGGAGCTCAGCTAGAGTTGTTGATCTGGGATCTTGTTTCTCCTCCATGTTATCCCTCCATCTGGCAAGGTTGGTCATGTCACAGTAAAACAGTCTCAGAATAGTTGACTTCTCATATGGTAACTGGCATCCTCCAAAGTGAAACAGAAGAACTTGGCAAAATTTTCTTAAATCCTGGACTTGGAGATGCCAAAACAACATTTCCTCCACATTCTATTGGTCAAAGCAGTAACAGTACCAGTTTAGAAAAAAAGGGGAATGAACTATACAAGGACATGAATAAAGGGGGATATGGTTCATTGGGGTCCATCAAAGCAACAGAGTACTACAAACTGTCAAAAGATGGAGGTTGGGACTGCCAGAATAGCTGGAAAATTGAACAGGGATTGATCCAAGAGGAGAGAGAGCCAAAGCAGGAAGGATACCATATCTACATATAAACTCCCTCCAGATCCTTAATTGTCCTCTGAACTGAGCAAGACCAAGGAGTACTCAGAGAAGCCAAGCAGAAAGGGACAGCTGGAAATTAGAAAAAGTGGGGCAGAGATTTCAGCTGCTTCCCTCTGCCAGGGAAGAAAGTGTTGGAATTTCAGTCTCACCAATTTAGAGATTAGACAAAAACCTCAGGCTGTCTACTGAAATACCAGAATGGCCCCATTTTAAGAAGAAAATCTATATGCAGGCAATAGTCTCATCTTAAAAAAGTATAAAAGTGAGGCTCCTCAAGATCAATGTGATTAGTCTAATTTTACTCTCTGCTAGAACACATGCCAACACTCTTCAGAGGAAGATAAAAGAATCCAGAGTCTCTAAACATGTTACTCAGATTTACAATAGAATGTGACTCATAGATAGGAGAAATAAGCAGTCAACTGTAAAAGGCCCCACGGTGATCAAGGCAGTGGAATTAGCAGACCAAGACTTTAAAGCAGCTCTTAAAAATATGTTCAAGGATAAGGATTTAAAGGAAAAGAAAAACAGACTATTAGCAGAGAAAATTCAATATCTGAAACAAAAATATACTGGTTGGTTTTATAGGTGATTAGAGAGGTCAGAAAATAAGGTCAGTGGTCAAGTATGTGGTAGGCAGGGCAATGGCCCCCAGAGTTTGCCCACTTCCTAGTCTCTAGAACCTGTAAAAATGTTACCTTATTTGGGAAAAGGACTTTGCAGATGTGATTAAGTTAAGGATGTTGAGATGGGAGATTATCCTGGATTATCTGGATGGGCTCAATGTAATCACAGGGGTCATTATAAGAGAAAGGAGGGGAGGGTCAAAGTTAGAGAGAGATTGGAATATGCTTAACTGCTAGCTTTGAAGGTGGGAGAAAGGGACAGGAGCCAAAGAATGCAGGCAGCTTCTAGAAGCTGAAAAAATCAAGAGAATGGGCTCTGACAAGTCTCCAGAAGAAAGGTAGGCTTCCTGGCTCCTTGATATTAGCCCAAAGAAACCTATTTCAGACTTCTGACGTCTAGAGCCATGAGGAAGTAAATTTTATTCCAAGACCTGAAGAGTGAGAAAGTGCCAGTGATGAGAAGGGTGAAGGAAAAAGAGTTCCAGGTATGTGAAAAAGTAAAGGGAACGACCTTGAGCTAAAAAAGAACTTGACACACCTGAGGAACTGAAATGAAACTATATTAACTCTGGACTAGTGAGTGTTTGAGAGATGCGACCAGAGGTTTAAGCAGGAACCAGATCATGAAAGGCTTTGTAGTTAATGGTAAAGTATGCAATTTTTTCTATGACATATGTCCATGGAGGTCTTTTAAGCATAGTGACTTGATTTGATGTACAGTTGACCCTTGAACAACACGGATTTGAACTGGGCAGGTCCACTTATCTGTGGATTTTTTTCCAATAAATATGTACTATTATGTGATCCAAGGTTGGTTGACTCCACAGATGCTGAGCCGTGGATACAGAGGGCTGACTCTAAAGTTATAGGCAGATTTTCAACTGCATGTGGCTAGGCACTCCAACCCCCATTCAAGGGTCAACTGCGTATTTTAAAAGTAGAGAGTATTACAGAGCAGGAATTTGAAAAAAGGCAAGAATGGAAGAAGGTTAAGTTTTGGAAGGACCTGGCAAAAGATGAAGCAAAATATAATGATGGCTTGGATTTACTGTGGTTATGGAGGGTATAGACTGATTAGAGATATTTTGGAAGTCAAATTAGCACGACTTGATGGATTTGATGTGAAGGGTTAAGGAAGGAAGAAATTGAGGATAAACCTTAGGATTTTTGGCCAAAGTGGTTGAAAGTTGTGGGAGGTTTAGAGATGTTCAACAGTGTCACTTTGTTAACAAATGACTTAGTTGGAAATCTTGACTCCAAAGCACTTACTCTTAATCAGTGCACCATTCTGAAGAATTGTCCTCAATGTCTGAGGTTTTCTTCACTAAAAAGGAAAGACATTAGATGACCAAGATTCCTCTCAGCTTTGTGGTTCTCTGAGATACCTAAGACTTTCACCCTATTTCTCAGTCTACACATTCAAGAAACATGAAGTGGATCCATGTACATCCAGTTTAAATCACTCATTTGTACCAGTCTGAGAAATTCAACACAGAATCAAGAAACAATGGGATAAATTAAAAAGTACATGGATTTAGAGACAGAAATACCTGTTTTTGAGTCATAGCACCAGCCTTTTCTGTTATGTGTCATTAAACAAGTCAGTTAACTCTTCTGAAGCTCAAGTTTTTCATAGTTAATATATAAGTATTAATACTTATACCCATATCAATGTTGTAAGTGTGCTATCCAAATAGTTTTTATCACTTATGAAATGAAAAACTGGAAATACTTGTCTTTTTTCTCAGTGATCTAAGTTGTAAAAAGAATTGGTCACTGAGACATTTGAAAATAAATTGATGTATCTAAAATAAAATTAATGGTTTTCTTTTCTTTTTCCAACATCAAATATAGCCATTAATAGCTATTTGACTTGTGAACCTTCATATATTTCCAAACATTATGTTCACATTTTATAAAAGTGAGATTTCTATGCACATATACACAATACATTTATGTTCTTTTTTTAAAATTGAAGTATAGTTGATTTACAATGCATTTCAGGTGTACAGCACAGTGATTCAGTTATGCATATATTATATATATCCTTATATATATATTCTTTCTCAGATTCTTTTCCCCTGGGTTATTACAAAATATTGAGTATAGTTCCCTGTGCTATACTGTTGGTTCTTGGTTATCTATTTTATATATAGGAATGTGTATATGTTAATTCCAAACTCCTAATTTAATTCCCCCCACCCTGCCATTTATATACTATAGCTTGCTTTTGGAACCAAACAATATATTTTAGATATCCTTCCAAAACAATACATATGTCAACTTCATTTGTGTTAATGTCTGCATAATAATCAATGTTATGTACATACCAAGGTGTCAATATATATACCATTTAATCATTACAGTTTGGAGGAAAATTCAGATTGTTTCAAGTCTTTGTTATTACTAGCAATATTATAATAAGTATCCTGGAATATTTATCTTTTAATTCTGATAATTGTATTCCTATTTGACAAAAGCTAAGAAATGGGAGAGGTAGTTAAAATACTATACATATTTTAAGTATGAATTATTTAAATACCAAGTTAAATGCTAAATTAAAGTAAAATGAAATATTCAATAGTAATTATTTAAATACTATATTATTTTAAAAATAACTTAAAAAATAACTTGTAGTCATTCACATTTCTAATAGTACCCACAACTCTACCAACATTGTATGCTTTATTTTACCAATCCAATGGATGTAGTATCTGTTAATTTTATTTTCCTGAGAACTAATAATGATTTTTAATATATTTTTAATCTGTACTTATTTCAGTGAAGTACCTGGTTATTTCCTTTGCCTTTAAAACAAAACAAAACAAAACTACCTCTTTTAATGATTTCTAGGAGCACTCTATACATTAGGGAGATTAACTCTTTAACATTTGTTTGCAGTCATTTTCTGCTGATCTACCGATCATCTTTTGAATTTTTGGTGACTTTTTGCCAGTTAAGTTTTCATATTTATGTAATTAAATATGTACTTTTTTTCTTTCATGGTTTTTGGAATTTTAGTGTGAATTAATCTCATATTTTTAATTTTCCTATTTTCTTCAAGTATTTTTACTTTTTTAACATATGTTTTCAATTAATGAAGAAATTATTTCTCTTTATAATGTACAGTACAATTTGATCTAATTTTCCCAATGTAAATTGTGCTTAGCAGATTTTATTAAATAATGTGTCTATTACCCATGGACCTTATTAAGTTCCTAAGTATACTTTAACCTGTTTATAGATTTAATTCTGTTCCATTGATAAAATATTTATATTCCTCTGCCAGCCCTGTGATGTCATGACTATACCAGTTTTTTAAAATTAAGTTTTAATATCTTCTAGGCCACTTCTTTGCCTATTATTCTTTTTTTTTAACATCTTCATTAAAGTATAATTGCTTTACAATGGTGTGTCAGTTTCTGCTGTGTAACAAAGTGAATCAGTTATACATATACATATGTCCCCATATCTCTTCCCTCTTGCATCTCCCTCCCTCCCACCCTCCCTATCCCACCCCTCTAGGTGGTCACAGAGCACCGAGATGATCTCCCTGTGCTATGCAGCTGCTTCCCACTAGCTATCTATTTTACGTTTGGTAGTGTATATAAGTCCATGCCACTCTCTCACTTTGTCCCAGTTTACCCTTCCTCCTCACCGTATCCTCAAGTCCATTCTCTAGTAGGTCTGCATCTTTATTCCCGTCTTGCCCCTAGGTTCTTCTGACCACTTTCTTTTCCTTTCTTTTTTTCTCTTTTTAGATTCCATATATATGTGTTAGCATACGGTATTTGTTTTTCTCTTTCTGACTTACTTCACTCTGTATGACAGTCTCTAGGTCCATCCACCTCACTACAAATAACACAGTTTCATTGCTTTCTATGGCTGAGTAATATTCCATTGTATATATGTGCCACATCTTCTTTATCCATTCATCTGTTGATGGACACTTAGGTTGCTTCCGTGTCCTGGCTATTGTAAACAGAGCTGCAATGAACATTTTGGTACATGACTCTTTTTGAATTATGGTTTTCTCAGGGTATATGCCCAGTAGTGGGATTGCTGGGTTGTATGGTAGTTCTATTTTTAGTTTTTTAAGGAACCTCCATACTGTTCTCCATAGTGGCTATATCAATTTACATTCCCACCAACAGTGCAAGAGGGTTCCCTTTTCTCCACAACCTCTCCAGCATTTATTGTTTGTAGATTTTTTGATGATGGCCATTCTGACCAGTGTGAGATGATATCCCATTGTAGTTTGGATTTGCACTCCTCTAATGATTAATGATGTTGAGCATTATTTCATTTGTTTGTTGCCAATCTGTATATCTTCTTTGGAGAAATGTCTATTTAGGTCTTCTGCCCATTTTTGGATTGGGTTATTTGTTTATTTGATATTGAGCTGCGTGAGTTGCTTGTAAACTTTGGAGATTAATCCTTTGTCAGTTGCTTCATTTGCAAATATTTTCTCCCATTCTGAGGGTTGTCTTTTGGTCTTGTTTATGGTTTCCTTTGCTGTGCAAAAGCTTTTAAGTTTCATTAGATCCAATTTGTTTATTTTTGTTTTTATTTCCATTTCTCTAGGAGGTGGGTCAAAAAGGATCTTGCTGTGATTTATGTCATAGAGTGTTCTGCCTATATTTTCCTCTAAGAGTTTGATGGTGTCTGGCCTTACATTTAGGTCTTTAATCCATTTTGAGTTTATTTTTGTGTATGGTGTTAGGGATTGTTCTAATTTCATTCTTTTACATGTAGCTGTCCAGTTTTCCCAGCACTACTTATTGAAGAGGCTGTCTTTCTCCACTGTATATTCTTGCCTCCTTTATCAAGGATAAGGTGAACATATGTGCATGGGATTATTTCTGGGCTTTCTATCCTGTTCCATTGAGCTATATTTCTGTTTTTTTTTTTGACAGTACCATACTGTCTTGATTACTGTAGCTTTGTAGTATAGTCTGAAGTCAGGGAGTCTGATTCTTCCAGCTCCGTTTTTCTTTCTCAAGATTTCTTTAGCTATTTGGGGTCTTTTGTGTTTCCATACAAATTGTGAAATCTTTTGTTCTAGTTCTGTGAAAAATGCCAGTGGTAGTTTGATAGGGATTGCATTGAATCTGTTGATTGCTTTGTGTAGTAGAATCATTTTCACAATGTTGATTCTTCCAATCCAAGAACATGGTATATCTCTCCATCTATTTGTATCATCTTTAATTCCTTTCATCAGTGTCTTACAATTTTCTGCATACAGGTCTTTTGTCTCCTTAGATAGGTTTATTCCTAGATATACTACTCTTTTTGTTGCAATGGTAAATGGGAGTGTTTTCTTAATTTCACTTTCAGATTTTTCATCATTAGTGTATAGGAATGCAAGACATTTTTGTGCATTAATTTTGTATCCTGCTACTTTACCGAATTCATTGAGTAGCTCTAGTAGTCTTCTGGTAGCATCTTTAGGATTCTATGTATAGTATCATGTCATCTGCAAACAGTAACAGCTTTACTTCTTCTTTTGCGATTTGGATTCCTTTTATTTCTTTTTCTTCTCTGACTCGTGTGGCTAACACTTCCAAAACTATGTTGAATAATAGTGGTGAGAGTGGGCAACCTTGTCTTGTTCCTGATCTTAGTGGAAATGGTTTCAGTTTTTCAGCATTGAGGACAATGTTGGCTGTGGGTTTGTCATATATGGCCTTTATTATGTTGAGGAAAGTTTGCTCTATGCCAACTTTCTGCAGGGCTTTTATCATAAATGGGTGTTGAATTTTGTTGAAAGCTTTCTCTGCATCTATTGAGATGATCATATGGTTTTTCTCCTTCAATTTGTTAATATGGTGTATCACATTGATTGATTTGCGTATATTGAAGAATCCTTGCATTCCTGGAATAAACCCCACTTGATCATAATGTATGATTCTTTTAATGTGCTGTTGGATTCTGTTTGCTAGCATTTTGTTGAGGATTTTTGCATCTATGTTCATCAGTGATATTAGCCTGTAGTTTTCTTTCTTTGTGACATCTTTGTCTGGTTTTGGTATCAGAGTGATGGTGGCCTCGGAGAATGAGTTTGGGAGTGTTCCTCCCTCTGCTATAATTTGGAAGAGTTTGAGAAGGATAGGTGTTAGCTCTTCTCTAAATGTTTGATAGAATTCGCCTGTGAAGCCATCTGGTCCTGGGCTTTTGTGTGTTGGAAGATTTTTAATCACAGTCTCAATTTCAGTGCTCATGATTGGTCTGTTTATATTTTCTTTCTCTTCTTGGTTCAGTCTCGGAAAGTTGTGCATTTCTAAGAATTTGTCCATTTCTTCCAGGTTGTCCATTTTATTGGCATATAATTGCTTGTAGTAATCTCTCATGATCCTTTGTATTTCTGCAGTGTCAGTTGTTACTTCTCCTTTTTCATTTCTAATTTTATTGATTTGAGTCTTCTCCTTTTTTTCTTGGTAAGTCTGGCTAATGGTTTATCAATTTTGTTTATCTTCTCAAAGAACCAGCTTTTAGTTTTATTGATCTTTGCTATCGTTTCCTTCATTTCTTCTGCATTGATTTCTGATCCGATATTTATGATTTTCCTTCTGCTAACTTTGGGGGTTTTTTGTTCTTCTTTCTCTAAGTGCTTTAGCTGTAAGGTTAAGTTGTTTATTTGAGATGTTTCTTGTTTCTTAAGGTAGGCTTGTATAGCTATAAACCTCCCTCTCAGAACTGCTTTTGCTGCATCCCATAGGTTTGGGGTCGTTGTGTTTTCATTGTCATTTGTTTCTAGGTATTTTTTGATTTCCTCTTGAATGTCTTCAGTGACCTCTTGGTTATTAAGTAGTGTGTTGTTTAGCCTCCATGTGTTTGTATTTCTTACAGATTTTTTTCCTGTAATTGATATCTAGTCTCATAGCATTGTGGTCAGAAAATATACTTGATACAATTTCAATTTTCTTAAATTTATCAAGGCTTGATTTGTGACCCAAGATATGATCTATCCTAGAGAATGTTCCATGAGCACTTGAGAGAATGTGTATTCTGTTGTTTTTGGATGGCATGTCCTATAAATATCAATTAAGTCCATCTTCTTTAATGTATCATTTAAAGCTTGTGTTTCCTTATTTATTTTCATTTTGGATGATCTGTCCATTGGTGAAAGTGGGGTGTTAAAGTCCCCTACTATAATTGTATTATTGTTGATTTCCCCTTTTATGGCTGTTAGTATTTGTCTTATGTATTGAGGTGCTCCTATATTGGCTGCATAAATATTTACAATTGTTATATCTTCTTCTTGGATTGATCCCTTGATCATTATGTAGGGTCCTTCTTTGTCTCTTGTAATAGTCTTTGTTTTAAAGTCTATTTTGTCTGATATGAGTATTGCTACTGCAGCTTTCTTTTGATTTCCATTGGCATGAAATATCTTTTTCCATCCCCTCCCTTTCAGTCTGTATGTGTCCCTAGGTCTGAAGTGGGTCTCTTGTAGACAGCATGTATACGGGTCTTGTTTTTGTATCCATTCAGCCAATCTGTGTCTCTTGGTTGGAGCATTTAATCCTTTTACATTTAAAGTAATTATCAATATGTATATTCCTATTACCATTTTCTTAATTGTTTTGGGTTTATTATTGTAGGTCTTTTCCTTCTCTTGTGTTCCTGCCTGGAGAAGTTCCTTTAGCATTTTTTGTAAAGCTGCTTTGGTGTTGCTGTATTCTCTTAGCTTTTGCTTGTCTGTAAAGCTTTTAATTTCTCCATCAAATCTGAATGAGATCCTTGCTGGGTAGAGTAATCTTGGTTGTAGGTGTTTCTGTTTCATCACTTTAAATATATCTTGCCACTCCCTTCTGGCTTGCAGAGTTTCTGCTGAAAGATCAGCTGTTTACCTTATGGGGATTCCCTTTTGTGTTACTTGTTGTTTTTCCCTTGCTGCTTTTAATATTTGTTCTTTGTATTTAATTTTTGATGGTTTGATTAATATATGTCTTGGTGTGTTTCTCCTTGAATTTATCCTGTATGGGACTCTCTATTCTTCTTGGACTTGATTAACTATTTCCTTTCCCATATTAGGGAAGTTTTCAACTATAATCTCTTCAAATATTTTCTCAGTCCCTTTCTTTTTCTCTTCTTCTTCTGGGACCCCTAAAATTTGAATGTTGGTGCATTTAATGTTGTCCCAGAGGTCACTGAGACTGTCCTCTATTCTTTTCATTCTTTTTTCTTTATTATGCTCTTCAGTAGTTATTTCCACTATTTTATCTTCCAGGTCACGTATCCATTCTTCTGCCTCAGTTATTCTGCTATTGATACCTTCTAGAGAATTTTTAGTTTCATTTATTGTGATATTCATCTCTGTTTGTTTTCTCTTTAGTTCTTCTAGGTCCTTGTTAAACATTTCTTGTATTTTCTCCATTCTATTTCCATGATTTTGGATCATCTTTACTGTCATTATTCTGAATTCTTTTTCAGGTAGACTGCCTATTTCTTCTTCATTTGTTAGGTCTGTTGGGTTTTTGCCTTGCTCCTTCATCTGCTGTGTGTTTCTCTGTCTTCTCATTTTGCTTATCTTACTGTGTTTGGGGTCTCCTTTTCGCAGGCTGCAGGTTCGTAGTTTCCATTGTTTTTGGTTTCTGTCCCCAGTGGCTAAGGTTGGTTCAGTGGGTTGTGTAGGCTTCCTGGTGGAGGGGACTAGTGGCCATGTTCTGGTGGATAAGGCTGGATCTCGTCTTTCTGGTGAGCAGATCCACGTCTGGTGGTGTGTTTTGAGGTGTCTGTGGCCTTACGATTTTAGGCAGCCTCTCTGCTAATGGATGGGGTTGTGTTCCTGTCTTGCTAGTTATTTGGCATACAGTGTCCTGCACTGTAGCTTGCTGGTTATTGAGTGGAGCAGGGTATTGATGTTGAGATGGAGATCTCTGGGAAATTTTCACCATTTGATATTACGTGGAGCTGTGAGGTCTCTTGTGGACCAGTGTTCTGAACTTGGCTCTCCCACCTCAGTTGCACAGCCCTGACGCCTGGCTGGAGCACCAAGAACCTGTCCTCCACACGGCTCAGAATAAAAGGGAAAAAAAAGAAAGAAAGAAAGAAGAAGATAAAATAAAATAAAGTTATTAAAATAAAAAATAATTATGAAGAAAACAATTTTGTAAGTAATAAAAAAAACAAACAAAAACGTACAAACAGAACACTAGGACAAATGGTAAAAACAAAGCTATACAGACAAAATCACACACAGAAGCATACACATACACACTCACAAAAAGAGAGAAAGGGGAAGAAATATGTATATCGTTGCTCCCAAAGTCCTCCTGCTCAATGTGGTTGTCTATTCAGGTATTCCACAGATGCAGGTTACATCAAGTTGATTGTGGAGATTTAATCCACTGCTCCTGAGGCTGCTGGCAGAAATTTCCCTTTCTCTTCTTTGTTTGCACAGCTCCCAGGGTTCAGCTTTGGATTTGGACCCGCCTCTGCGTATAGGTCGCCTGAGGGCGTCTGTTCCCCGCCCAGACAGAACGGGGTTAAAGGAGCAGCTGATTCGGGGGCTCTGGCTCACACAGGCCAGGGGGAGGGAGCGGTACGGAGGAGGCGGGGCGAGCCTGCGGCGGCAGAGGCCAGCGTGACGTTGCAGCAGCCTGAGGCGCGCTGTGAGTTCTTCCGGGGAAGTTGTCCCTGGATCACGGGACCCTGGCAGTGGTGGGCTGCACAGGCTCCCGGGAGGGGCGGTGTGGAGAGTGACCTGTGCTCGCACACAGGCTTCTTGGTGGCGGCAGCAGCAGCCTTAGCGTCTCATGCCCGTCTCTGGAGTCCGCGCTGATAGCCGCGGCTCGCGCCCGTCTCTGGAGCTCCTTTAAGTGGCGCTCTTAATGCCCTCTCCTCGCACACCAGGAAACAAAGAGGCAAGAAAAAGTCTCTTGCCTCTTTGGCAGCTGCAGACTTTTTCTCGGGCTCCCTCCCGGCTAGCCGTGGCGCACTAGCCGCTTCAGGCTGTGTTCACGCAGCCAACCCCAGTCCTCTCCCTGCAATCCAACTGAAGCCGAAGCCTGAGCCTCAGCTCCCAGCCCCCGCCCGCCCCGGCGGCTGAGCAGACAAGCCTCTCGGGCTGGTGAGTGCTGGTCGGCACCGCTCCTCTGTGCGGGAGTCTCTCCGCTTTGCCCTCCGCACCCCTGTGGCTGCGCTCTCCTCCGTGGCTCCGAAGCTTCCCCCCTCTGCCACCCGCAGTCTCCGCCCGCGAAGGGGCTTCCTAGTGTGTGGAAACCTTTCCTCCTTCGCAGCTCCCTCCCACTGGTGCAGGTCCCATCCCTATTCTTTTGTCTCTGTTTTTTCTTTTTTCTTTTGCCCTACCCAGCTACGTGGAGAGTTTCTTGCCTTTTGGGAGGTCTGAGGTCTTCTGCCAGCTTTCAGTAGGTGTTCTGTAGGAGTTGTTCCACACATAGATGTATTTCTGATGTATTTGTGTGGAGTAAGGTGATCTCTGTGTCTTACTCTTCCGCCATCTTGAAGCTTCCTTGCATATTATTGTTGTTTAGCAATACCTTCTTGGAAATTCTCACATTTTTGTTCTTCTGTAAACTTTAAGGTAATTTTATTGATTTATAAAATATTATAACTTTCATATCAATTGGAATTTGGTGTATAAAGTTACCATATTTTATCTCCCTCCATAATTATAACATTTTTACTGGAAATATTGCTACTTAAAAACTGGAAACATGGGCACTTAAATTCTTTGATTGGGCCAAACCAAAAGCAAACAGCACAACAGAAATAAAGGCATTCTGTGCCTGAGATTGTTCCAGGAAGTAAGTATAAACCAAGAAACAAACTTTTGAAAGGAAAGGTAAAAGGGACTTAAAGAAGACACTAGTCAGCCTAAAAATAATCATAGCTACAGTTTATTAAATGCTTATCTATAAAAACGGTACTGTGTAACTTGGATCACTTCTTAATTCTTGTAAGAACACTGCAAGGTACATACTAACAAGGGAGACTGGTTAGGTATATTTGTGGTCCTGGAAAGTTGCTTTGCATGTTTTTTGAGAAAAGAGATCAGTTCTGACTTGAACTAAGAAGTTGTGATGAAATTAATGCAGAAAAATACTTAGGGAATGGGAAGAAATATTGTCTAGTTGACTAAGGGAGACTAACACTGAAACTGAGAAATCAACAAACTGGGCTTGTTCAGTAATTGCTTCTGTAACATGATTCCTTAGATAGTAACTTTCATGCTAGAAACAGATGAGTAGGACTGTGCTGGGTAGCTCACTTCAGAAGTCTCAAGTTTACATTCTCATGATAGAATGATTACATCAAGGTACTGAGAGAAGAAAAGCACCTGTTATCTATTCCACATCCGTGATAACTGATCAGCAACAAATGTGAAGAATCACCTATGGGGGAATCCCTACAATTTATACTTATCCACTGAAAACCAAACATAAGAAAATCAGACCAAGTCACAAAAACAAAGTCCAATTCTTAATACAGTGTTTAGGTGGTGAGACTTGAAAAACAGTGAACAGATTTCCAAAAAAGGCTCTGAGATACTTTTCAGACAGCTAGGTTAGAAGACAGGTATCTTGCCTGAAGGTGTAGAGAAAAAAAATAAATAGAAAAAATTTCAAATAACAGCACTACAACAAAAACTTCTCTTGCATCTCTTTATTTTTTTCTCTTATTTTTTTCCCCCTGTGATAAATTATATTGTGTAATTCCTAAATTTTGGTTACTACTTCTTCTAAATTACTCCTGCCCATATTTCTAACTCTGAAATGTCAGATCCATTAATAATTTTGAGACTCTTAAAGTGTAAATGATTTATGTAAAATTCAATAATATTAAGATTGTGTTTGAATTACCAGCATTTGTTTCCAAGCACAAAAAGAACACTAAGAAATAATATTTATACAGCTGTCTTAAGTTCAAACATGTATGGACGTGACTTGAATTGTGTCACTTCTGAGCCTGGAAAAAAATTAAATGAATGGTTTTCAAAACATTTTATTGTATATAATATCTATCTAATATAAAGTACATAGATTTTAATTCGAGCATATCCCCATTATATGTACTATTGGGAAAAATTTGGAGAAACGTGGATGGAAAAATAATTTAAAAGTAAAAAATCTAAGGTTTTGTTTTTAAAGTTAGGGTAAATTAGCTGTCATATATTACTATTTTTCTATGAGACATTGAACATACATGGCTGGCTGAATGGATATTACCTTTCTTCTAGCTTCCTTTGTGGATCACTAAAAGATATGTATATGAAAAAATAGGAATATTCAAAATATTATTTAATTACTTATGTAGCATGTCATTTTAGAAACAATAAGCCACAAGTATGGATTATGTAGTGAACAAAAATACCCATCAGCAATTATGTCCAGTGTCCTTAAAGCCTAGGAGTAATAGGAATCCTATCTGAGCCTCCTTGCACTATATCTACCACTTTGTCTGCTGATCTATCATTCTCTGGTTCTTGATTTCCTTATTGACCACATATTTCTTGCTCTTGGAATTTGTCTTATGTTTATGTTCAGCTGATTACTGTCAATCTCCATGAGGCTTAGACTCTTGTTTTACTAATCCAAATCCAGAATAGCACCTACTTTGCTTTATCTGCTGTGCCAAACCCCTCTACCCCATTTTCTGGACCTTCTTGGCACCAAGGCTACCTGTTCTAGGCACTGTCCTCAAGACCAGAAGGTTATGTTCCCTTCCTGCTCTACTTCAGCCCTTACCAGTGGGTTCACAAATGCATTTGAGAATAGCATCAATAACATATTCTTTAAAGAAGATGAAATTTTACATCTGAAGTGAGATGAGCAAATCTTCATGGGCTTTTCATAATGTAAAGGCATAAAAATAATTATTGACTGTCTATGTGTAAAAACATAGCATATAGTAAAGTAAATGCTATTTAAAATTTTTTTTTTTATTTTAAAAAATTTTTATTTTATGTTGGAGTAGAGTTGATTAACAATGTTGTATTAGTTTCAGGTGTACAGCAAAGTGATTCAGTCATACATATACATGTATCTATTCTTTTTCAAATTCTTTTCCCATTTAGGTTATTACAGAGTATTGATTAGAGTTCCCTGTGCTATACAGTAGGTTCTTGTTGGTTATCTATTTTAAATATAGCAGTGTGTACATGTCAATCCCAAACTTCCAATCTATCCCTCCTCCTCCCCCTTCCCCCCTGTAACCATAAGTTTGTTCTCTAAGTCTGTGAATCTGTCTCTGTTTTGTAAATAAGGTCATTTGTATCATTTTTTAGATTCTGCATATAAGCGATATCATATGATACTTGTCTTTCTCGGTCTGACTTACTTCACTTAGTATGATAAGGTCCAGGTCCATCCATGTTGCTGCAAATAACATTATTTCATTCTTTTTAATGGCTGAGTAATATTCCATTGTATTTATGTACCACATATTCTTTTTTTTTTTTTAAACATCTTTATTGGAGTGTAATTGCTTTACAATGGTGTGTTAGTTTCTGCTTTGTGACAAAGTGAATCATCTATACATATACATATATCACCATATCTCCTCCCTCTCGTGTCTCCCTCCTACCCTCCCTATCCCACCCCTCTAGGTGGTCACAAAGCACTGAGCTGATCTCCCTGTGCTATGTGGCTGCTTCCCACTCGCGATCTATTTTACATTTGATAGTATATATAAGTCCATGCCACTCTCTCACTTCGTCCCAGCTTAACTTTCCCCCTCCCCATGTCCTCAAGTCCATTCTCTATGTCTGCATCTTTATTCCTGTCCTGCCACTAGGTTCTTCATAACCATTTTTTTTTCTTTTTAGATTCCATATATATGTGTTACAATATGGTATTTGTTTTCTTTTTCTGACTTACTTCACTCTGTATGACAGACTCTAGATCCATCCACCTCACTACAAAAAACTCAATTTCGTTTCTTTTTATGGCTGAGTAATATTCCATTGTATATATGTGCCACATCTTCTTTATCCATTCATCTGTCGATGGACACTTAGGTTGCTTCCATGTCCTGGCTATTGTAAATAGTGCTGCAATGAACATTGTGGTACATGACTCTTTTTGAATTACGGTTTTCTCAGGGTATATGCCCAGTACTGGGATTGTTGGGTCGTATGGTAGTTCTATTTTTAGTTTTTTAAGGAACCTCCATACTGTTCTTCATAGTGGCTCTAGCAATTTACATTCCCACCAACAGTGCAAGAGGGTTCCCTTTTTTCCACACCCTTTCCAGCATGTATGGTTTGTAGATTTTTTGATGATGGCCATTCTGACTGGTGTGAGTTGATACCTCATTGTAGTTTTGATTTGAATTTCTCTAATGATTAGTGATGTTGAGCATTCTTTCATGTGTTTGTTGGCAATCTGTATATCTTCTTTGGAGAAATGTCTATGTAGAGCTTCTGCCTATTTTTAGATTGGGTTGTTTGTTTTTTTGATACTGAGCTGCCTGAGCTGCTTGTAAATTTTGGAGATTAATCCTTCATCAGTTGCTTCATTTGCCAATATTTTCTCCCATTCTGACGGATGTTTTTTCATCTTGTTTATGATTTCCTTTGCTGTGCAAAAGCTTTTAAGTTTCATTAGGTCCCATTTGTTTATTTTTGTCTTTATTTCCATTTCTCTAGGAGGTGGGTAAAAAGGATCTTGCTGTGATTTGTGTCATAGAGTGTTCTGCCTGTGTTTTCCTCTAAGAGTTTTATAGTATCTGGCCTTACATTTAGGTCTTTAATCCATTTTGAGTTTATTTTTGTGTATGGTGTTAGGAAGTGTTCTAATTTCATTCTTTTACATGTGGCTGTCCAGTTTTCCCAGCACCACTTATTGAAGAGACTGTCTTTTCTCCACTATATATTCTTGCCTCATTATCAAAAATAAGGTGACCATATGTGTGTGGGTTTTTCTCTGGGCATTCTATCCTATTCCATTGATCTATATTTCTGTTTTTGTGCCAGTACCATACTGTCTTGATTACTATAGCTTTATAGTATAGTCTGAAGTCAGGGAGTCTGATTCCTCCAACTCTGTTTTTTTATCTCGAGATTGGCTATTCAGGATCTTTCCTGTTTCCCTACAAATTGTGAATTTTTTTGTTCTAGTTCTGTGAAAAATGCCATTGATAGTTTGATAGAGATTGCATTGAATCTGTAGATTGCTTTGGGTAGTAGAGTCATTTTCACAATGTTGATTCTTCCAATCCAAGAACATGGCGTATCTCTCCATCTGTTTGTATCGTCTTTAATTTCTTTCATCAGTGTCTTCTCGTTTTCTGCATACAGGTCTTTTGTCTCCTTAGGAAGGTTTATTTCTAGGTATTTTATTCTTTTTGTTGCAATGGTAAATGGGAGTGTTTCCTTAATTTTTCTTTCAGATTTTTCATCATTAGTGTATAAGAATGCGAGAGATTTCTGTGCATTAATTTTGTATCCTGCTACTTTACCAAATTCATTGATTAGCTCTGGTAGTTTTCTGATAGAGTCTTTAGGATTCTCTATGTATAGTATCATGTCATCTGCAAACAGTGACAGCTTTACTTCTTCTTTTCCAATTTGGATTCCTTTTATTTCTTTTTCTTCTCCAATTGCTTGGCTAAAACTTCCAAAACTATGTTGAATAATAGTGGTGAGAGTGGGCAACCTTGTCTTGTTCCTGATCTTAGTGGAAATGGTTTCAGTTTTTCACCATTGAGGACGATGTGGCTGTGGGTTTGTCATATATGGCCTTTATTATGTTGAGGAAAGTTCCCTCTATGCCTACTTTCTGGAGCGTTTTTATCATAAATGGGTGTTGAATTTTGTTGAAAGCTTTCTCTGCATCTATTGAGATGATCATATGGTTTTTCTCCTTCAATTGGTTAATATGGTGTATCACGTTGATTGATTTGTCTATATTGAAGAATCCTTGCATTCCTGGGATAAACCCCACTTGATCATAATGTATGATCCTTTTAATGTGCTGTTGGATTCTGTTTGCTAGTATTTTGTTGAGGATTTTTGCATCTATGTTCATCAGTGATATTGGCCTGTAGTTTTCTTTCTTTGT
The DNA here is from genome assembly GCF_028564815.1 of Eubalaena glacialis. NCBI lineage: Eukaryota > Metazoa > Chordata > Mammalia > Artiodactyla > Balaenidae > Eubalaena > Eubalaena glacialis. Next base: position 122,038,380 of record NC_083721.1, on the reverse strand, counting down.
GACATCTTTTCTGGTTTTGGTATCAGAGTGATGGTGGCCTCAGAGAATGAGTTTGGGAGTGTTCCTCCCTCTGCTATACTTTGGAAGAGTTTGAAAAGACTAGGTGTTTGCTCTTCTCTAAATGTTTGATAGAATTCGCCTGTGAAGCCATCTGTTCCTGGGCTTCTGTTTGTTGGAAGATTTTTAATCAAAGTCTCAATTTCAGTGCTCATGGTTGGTCTGTTTATATTTTCTTTCTCTTCATGGTTCAGTCTCGGAAAGTTGTGCATTTCTAAGGATTTGTCCATTTCTTCCAGGTTGTCCATTTTATTGGCATATAGTTGCTTGTAGTAATCTCTCATGATACTTTGTATTTCTGCAGTGTCAACTGTTACTTCTCCTTTATCATTTCTAATTCTGTTGGTTTGAGTCTTCTCCCTTTCTTTCTTGAAGAGTCTGCCTAATGGTTTATCAATTTTGTTTGTCTTCTCAAAGAAGCAGCTTTTAGTTTTCTTGATCTTTGCTACTGTTTCCTTCTTTTCTTTTTCATTTATTTCTGATCTGATCTTTATGATTTCTTTCCTTCTGCTAACTTGGGGTTTTCTTTTTTTTTCTTCTTTTTTCTCTAGTTGCTTTAGGGGTAAGGTTAGGTTGTTTATTTGAAATTTTTCTTGTTTCTTGAGGTAGGATTATATTGCCATAAACTTCCCTCTTAGAATGGCTTTTGCTCCATCCCATAGGTTTTGGGTCATTGTGTTTTCATTGTCATTTGTTTTTAGGTATTTTTTGATTTCCTCTTGGATTTCTTCAGTGTTCTCTTGGTTATTTAGTAGTGTATTGTTTAGCCTCTATGTGTTTTTTTATTTTTTACTGATTTTTTCCTGTAATTGATGAGTAGTCTCATAGCGTTGTGTTCGGAAAAGATTCTTGATATGATTTCAATTTTCTTAAATTTACCAAGGCTTGATTTGTGACCGAAGATATGATCTGTCCTGGAGAATGTTCCATGAGCACTTGAGAAGAAAGTGTATTCTGTTGTTTTTGGATGGAATGTCCTATAAATATCAATTAAGTCCATGTTGTTTAATGGATCATTTAAAGCTTGTGTTTCCTTATTTATTTTCATTTTGGATGATCTGTCCACTGGTGAAACTGGGGTGTTAAAGTCCACTACTATGATGGTATTACTGTCGATTTCCCCTCTTATGGACGTTAGCATTTGCCTTATATATTGAGGTGCTCCTATGTTGGGTGCATAAATATTTACAATTGTTATATCTTCTTCTTGGATTGATCCCGTGATCATTACATAGTGTCCTTCTTTGTCTCATAGTAGTCTTTATTTTAAATTCTATTTTGTTTAATATGAGAAATGCTACTCCAGCTTTCTTTTGATTTCTGTTTGCCTGAAATATCTTTTTCCATCCTCTCACTTTCATTCTGTATGTGTCCCTAGGTCTGAAGTGGGTCTCTTGTCGACAGCATATATTCGGGTCTTATTTTTGTATCCATTCAACCAGTCTGTGTCTTTTGGATGGAGTATTTAGTCCATTTACATTTAAGGTAATTACTGATATGTAAATTCCTATTACCATTTTCTTCATTGTTTTGTGTTCGTTATTGTAGGTCTTTTCCTTCTCTTGTGTTTCCTGCCTAGAGAAGTTCCTTTAACATTTGTTGTAAAGCTGGTTTGGTGGTGCTGAATTCTCTGAGCTTTTGCTTGTCTGTTAAGCTTTTAATTTCTCTGTCATATCTGAATGAGATCCTTGCTGGGTAGAATAATCCTGGTTGTAGGTTTTTCCCTTTTATCATTTTAAATATGTGCTGCCATTCCCTTCTGGCTTACAGAACTTCTGCTGAAAGTTCAGCTGTTAACCTTATGGGGATTCCCTTTTATGTTATTTATTGCTTTTCCCTTGAGGTTTTTAATATTTTTTTCTTTGTGTTTAATTTTTGCTAGTTTGATTAATATGTGTCTTGGTGTGTTTCTCCTTGGATTTATCCTGTATGGGACTCTCTGCGCTTCCTGGACTTGATTAACTGTTTCCTTTCCCATATTAGGGAAGTTTTCAACTATAATCTCTTCAAATATTTTCTCAGTACCTTTGTTTTTGTCTTCTTCTTCTGGGACCCTTGTAATTCGAATGTTGGTGTGTTTAATGTTGTCCCAGAGGTCTCTGAAACTGTCCTCAATTCTTTTCATTCCTTTTTTTACAATTCTGCTCTGCAGTAGTTATTTCCACTATTTTATCTTCCAGGTCATTTATCTGTTCTTCTGCTTCATTTATTCTGCTATTGATGCCTTTAAAGAATTTTTAATTTCATTTATTGTGTTGTTCATCATTGTTTGTTTGCTCTTTAGTTCTTCTAGGTCCTTGTTAAATGTTTCCTGTATTTTCTCCATTCTGTTTCCAAGATTTTGGATCATCTTTACTATCATTACTCTGAATTCTCTTTCAGGTAGACTGCCTATTTCCTCTTCATTTGTTTGTTCTGGTTGGTTTTTACCTTGCTCCTTCTTCTGCTGTCTGTTTCTCTGTCTTCTCATTTTCCTTAAATTACTGTGTTTTGGGGTCTCCTTTTCGCAGTCCTCAGGCTCGTAGTTCCCGTTGGTTTTGGTGTCTGCCCCCAGTGGCTAAGGTTGGTTCAGTGGGTTGTGTAGGCTTCCTGGTGGAGGGGACTAGTGCCTGTGTTCTGGTGGATGAGCCTGGATCTTGTCTTTCTGGTGGGCAGGACCGTGTCCGGTGGTGTGTTTTGGGGTTTCTGTGACCTCATTATGATTTTAAGCCGCCTCTCTGCTAATGGGTGGGGCTGTGTTCCTGTCTTGCTAGTTGTTTGGCATAGGGTGTCCAGCACTGTAGATTGCTGGTCATTGAGTGGAGCTGGGTGTTAGCGTTGAGATGGAGATCTCAGGGAGAGCTTTCAACATTTGATATTACGTGGAGCCGGGAGGTCTCTGGTGGACCAATGTCCTGAACTCGGCTCTCCCACCTCAAAGGCACAGGACTGACATCCGGCTGGAGCACCAAGACCCTGTCAGCCACATGGCTCAGAAGAAAAGGGAGAAATAAAGAAGGAAGGAAGGAAGGCGAGGGAGGGAGGGAGGGAGGGAGGAAGGAAGGAAGGTGGAAATAAATTTAAAAAATAAACGTTTTAAAATAAAAAATTAAAAAAATATTTAAAAAATTAAAAAGTAATAAAAAGGAAAAAGAAAGAAAGAAAGAAAGAAGAGAGCAACCAAACCAAAAAACAAATCCACCAATGATAACAAGTGCTAAAAACTATCCAAAATAAAAACCAAAAAACCAAAAGAGGGAAAAAATGGGCAGACAGAACACTAGGACAAATGGTAAAAGAAAAGCTATACAGACAAAATCAGTCAAAGATACATACACATTCACAAAAAGAGAAAAAGGAAAAAAAAAAATTTTGTTGCTCCCAAAGTCCACCTCCTCAATTTGGGATGATTCGTTGTCTATTCAGGTATTCCACAGATGCAGGGTACCTCAAGTTGATTGTGGAGATTTAATCCTCTGCTCCTGAGGCTGCTGGGAGAGATTTCCCTTTCTCTTCTTTGTTTGCACAGCTCCTGGGGTTCACCTTTGGTTTTAGCCCCGCCTCTGCGTGTAGGTCGCCTGAGGGCATCTTTTCCCTAGCCAGAGAGGACAGGGTTAAAGTAACAACTGATTAGGGGGCTCTGACACACTCAGGCCAGGGGGAAGGAGAGGTATGGAATGAGGGGTGAGCCTGCGGCAGCAGAGGCCGGCATGACGTTGCAGCAGCCTGAAATGCACTGTGTATTCTCCCGAGGACATTGTCTCTGGATCATGGGACCCTGACAGTGGCGGGCTGCACAGCCTCCCTGGAGGGGAGGTGTGGATAGTGACCTGTGCTTGCACACAGGCTTCTTGGTGGCTACAGCAGCAGCCTTAGCATTTCACGCTCGCCTCTGGTGTCTCCGCTGATAGCTGCGGCTCATGCCTTTCTCTGGAGCTCGTTTAAGCAGTGTTCTGAATCCCCTCTCCTCGTGCACCCCGAAACGATGGTCTCTTGCCTCTTAGGCAGGTCCAGACTTTTTCCCAGACTCCCTCCCGGCTAGCTGTGTTGCACTAGCCCCCTTCAGGCTGTGTTCACACAACCAATCCCAGTCCTCTCCCTGGGATCTGACCTCCAAAGAAGCCTGAGACTCAGCTCCCAGCCCCTACCCGTCCCAACTGGCAGGTGAGCAGACAAGCCTCTTGGGCTGGTGAGTGCTGGTCAGCACTGATCCTCTGTGTGGGAATCTCTCCACTTTGCCCTCTGCACCCCTGTTGCTGCGCTCTCCTCCGTGGCTCCGAAGCTTCCCCCCTCCACCACCCACAGTCTCCGCCAGTGAAGGGGCTTCCTAGTGTGTGGAAACTTTTCCTCCTTCACAGCTCCCTCCCAGTGATGCAGGTCCCATCCCTATTCTTTTGTCTCTTCTTTTTCTTTTTTCTTTTTCCCTACCCAGGTACGTGGGGAGTTTCTTGCCTTTTGGGAAATCTGAGGTCTTCTGCCAGCGTTCAGTAGGTGTTCTGTAGGGGTTGTTGCACATGTAGATGTATTTCTGATGTATTTGTGGGGAGTAAGGTGATCTCCACGTCTTACTCTTCCACCATCTTGAAGGTCTCTCTGTACCACATCTTCTTTATCCATTCCTCTGTGATGGACATTTAGGTTGTTTCCATGTCTTGGCTATTGTAAATAGTGCTGCAATGAATATTGGGGTGCATGTGTCTTTTCGAATTAGAGTTTTCTCCAGATGTATGCCGGGAGTGGGATTGCTGGATCATATGGTAACTCTATTTTTAGTTTTTAAATGAACACCCATTTTGACAATGTTGATTCTTCCAATCGAAGAACATGGTATATCTCTCCATCTGTTTGTGTCATCTTTGATTTCTTTCATCAGTATCTTGTAGTTTTCTGAGTACAGGTCTTTTGCCTCCTTAGGTAGGTTCATTCCTAGATATTGTTTTCTTTTTGATGTGATGGTAAATTGAATTGTTTCTTTAATTTCTCTTTCTTATCTTTTATTGTAAGTGTATAGAAATGCAACAGATTTCTGTGTATTTATTTTGTATCCTGCAACTTTACCAAATTCATTGATGAGCTCTAGTAGTTTTCTAGTAGCATCTTTAGGATTTTCTATGTATAGTATCATGTCATCTACAAACAGTGACAGTTTTACTTCTTCTTTTCCAGTTTGGATTCTCTTTATTTCTTTTTTGTCTCTGATTTACATGCTGGGACTTCCAAAACTATGTTGAATAAAGGTGGTGAGAGTGCGCATTCTTGTCTTGTACCTGATCTTACAGGAAATGCTTTTAGCTTTTCACCATTGAGTATGATGTTAGCTGTAGGTTTGTCATATATGGCCTTTATTTGTTGAGGTGGACTCCCTCTATGCCCACTTTCTGGAGAGTTTTAACCATAAATGGTTGTTGAATTTTGTCAAAAGCTTTTTCTGCATCTATTGAGATGATCATATGGATTTTATTCAATTTGTTGATGTGGTGTATCACACTGATTGATTTGCGGATATTGAAAAATCCTTGCATCCCTGGGATAAATCCCACTTGATCATGGTATATGATCCTTTTAATATATTGTTGGATTTGGTTTGCTAGTATTTTGTTGAGGATTTTTGCATCTATGTTCATCAGTGCTATTGGCCTGTAATTTTCTTTTTTTGTGGTATCTTTGTCTGGTTTTGGTATCAGGGTGATGGTGGCCTCATAGAATGGGTATGGGAGTGTCCCTTCCTCTACAATTTTTTGGAATAGTTTCAGAAACATAGGTGTTAACTCCTTTCTAAATGTTTGATATAATTTGCCTGTGAGGCCATCTGGTCCTGGACTTTTGTTTGTTGGGAGTTTTTAAATCACAGTTTCAATTTCAGTATTTATGATTGGTCTCTTTAAGTTTTCTATTTCTTCCTGGTTCAGTCTTGGGAGATTGTACCTTTCTCAGAATTTGTCCATTTCTTCTAGGTTGTCCATTTTATTGACATATAGTTCCTTGTAGTTGTCTCTTATGATCCTTTGTATTTATGTGGTGTCTATTGTAACTTCTCCTTTTTGACTTCTAATTTTATTGATTTGAGCCCTCTCCCTCTTTTTCTTGATGAGTCTGGCTAAAGGTTTATCAATTTTGTTTATCTTTTCAAAGAATCAGCTTTTAGTTTCATTGAGTAAATGCTATTTTATAAAGAAGTAAAAAGTACCAGAAAGTTTTCATAGATAAATTGGCTTTCCCCTTCAATAAATATTGAATATATAATAATAATATATAAGTATATAATATTGCACATAATATATAATTTAGTATATAAGCTCTTCTACATTGTCTTCAGATTGTATCTTTAGGAAGTCATTAATTAATATAATTTGATTAAAAGCCTTCTGGTGCATTTGTCTACATCACAACAACAAAATGTTTTTAAGACTAAGTATTTTTGTAGGATTGCAAGCCAATAATAGACCTCTCAAAAATTGTCACTGGAACTTATAATAATTTATTGTGTTCTATCTTGGGTCCCTGTACATTTTATACATTTTAAAAGTTCTGAACCATTTCAAATGGCAAGTTCATTTTTCTTACTAAATTTTTAATGCAAAATAATGGATTTTAGGTTTTTTCTATGTGTATAGTAAAGATGAAATTTTATGCTGAAGTTTTGAAGAGGATTTTACTATCTTCCTTTAATGATGAAGCTTGTATTAAAATGTAGATAATCATTTTGGTTTACTCAATATCATGTTATCTAATTTATTAAACAGAAGAGCCCATTTGCTATTTTTGGATCACAATTTTGATAATGAGTACAGATTTTGTCAGACACTTACATAATGTTTATATTCAAGTTTAGTGTATTTTCTTTGGTTTTAGTTCTATTTTACAAAATCTCTGAATCTTGGAAAAGATTAAACAATGGGCTTACCTTCAAATATGTTTCCCATACAATCAGGATATTTGTCACTGAAGCAAGGTCTTGACAGATTTTGAGGGTTAGGAATTTTCTTAGACAATACTATGTACAAAACAGCAATTGGTAACATGCTCCAAAAATTTAAGTCAAATGAAATTGCACTGAGGAACACTTCTCTCATCAGAAAAATATTTCATCTAATGAAATGCCAAAAGATGTCTTTTGCCCATCATCTCTGAAAAGGAAAGCAAGTGACTATTACTTTCTATTTTGATACAGAAATCGAGAATTGTAGAAATAAGGGTAACAATCATTCACCTTTTTATTAAACAATGACCAAAAAAAAAAAAAAAAAAGCAAAGCAAACATATTGACTGCATTGGGCTTTAATCTGCAGAAGTGGGTTGAACTGTCCAGATGGTAGGATTGAACTGAATATTAGGCGAAAGACACTGATGCTTCTTGACAACATTGCATGGATGGTGCTGAAATGTGACTATGTAAACAGAAGGACCCCTCTTTCCCAGTCTGCTCTTCCTCTTCTCTCCTCCAGCCTCATCCAGCCTGACATTTGACAGTTGGCAGATACCTCATCCCAAGAAACAGCGCCAGATATTTGAGTTGAATAATCACCCAGAAACTGTCTCACTTTAATGCCCATGACCAACTTGTTTGCATTTTCTATTTCTTGGATTATGTGAAAATGTTTATTAAAAACAGTTGGAACTTTGGATGGGTTATCAGGTTCTGAATGTAGGGAATCAAGAGTTCTGTTCTTGGGCTTTCTCACAGGTGTAGAGTATAGCAGTGTGTTTCTTTCATTAAAAAAAAAAGTGCTTTGTTGAGAGAATTAAACTTTGAGGATTGTTGCCTTATTTGTGCTTTTGGCTTTTGCACAATCTCTAAAAATTTTCAGGGATGTCAGTTTGACAGAATTTGAAAATCAGTAGACAAGGCTGTGATTTTTTATGCAGCTCCTGTGTATTACATTCTTTTGTGGGTTTAGTATTGGAAATAGTGCTTGTCTTTGGTATTGAGAGTGGAGACTTATGATTTATGATGAAATAATTTAACACTATGCATTTGGGCCAAATCTTCTCTATTTTAGCATGAGAGGAAGCTGTTGCTAAGGATTATTGATTAAAACCACAAGACGGAGCACCAGCACAACTCCGGAGTGAGCTCCCGACTACATAAGTATCAATGCTCCTCCAAAATCTTCATTTATTTATTCAACAAAATTTTGTTTAGCATATGCAATGTGTTCCTTCCTGTGGATACAAGAAGGAAATAGAAGCCAGTCCATATCCCAAGAGACGGATGGTAAAATGGAAACAATATAGACCACCTCTGATTTCATATCTCTATAACAGTCAAAAAATTCAAAAATGAAATTTAAAAATAAAGCACTGACATTAGTATAAAAATTATCCAATGCCTAGGTATAATCTATTAAAGATTTTCTAGACTTCTTCAAAAACCTACTAGTTATTTTTGAGATAAATTAAAGAAAATTTATATAATAGAGATGTCACATGTTCATGGATTGGAAAACTCAATATGTGTAACATTTATATTCTTCACAAATTTATTTATAGATCCACTCCACTCTCAGTGAAAATATCTGTATTTACCCCACATTTATCCCACTCTTGGATGTATACTCCAGAGACACCTATGTGCAGGTCTCAGGGGAAGGAGTGTGAAGGTATTTATGTTTGTGGTAGTAAAGATTTAGAGGTCACCTAGGTGCCCATTAAAGGGGAAATGAATAAGTGAAAACTGGTGGATGAATTCTTTAGAAAAAAATGTGCATCATTTGGAAACAATGAACTAGAATTATACTTAACAACATGAACAGATGTTAAAACCAAATGTTGAAAGAAAAAAGTAAGAAACATAATGAATGCTATAGAATGAGTCTATAGCACAATACAATTTATATGTATTTAAAGAGCATACATAAAGATAATCTATATTTCTCAAAATTACATATGTATCCAAGAGCCAGATATGTTAGAGTGGGTGCCTATTGTGGCAATAAGAATAGGGATGGGCTCAGAGATGAAGATGAAAATAAACACAAGTAAAGCCAGAGATGAGCTTTATATAGGTTGATGGTAATCATTTGCTATAAGTATAAGAGTATCTTAAATCAACTTCATTCTTTAGATAAAATATGAAAATATAGTATAAATTATTGAATAGATGGAGGGAATCATTGGTTAAGTCCACTACTCCTGAAAATATGAGAAACATCAGGAAAAAACTGTTACTTGGACTTGACATCATGGTCTTCTTTAAAGACCTCAACAAGAACAATTTCAGTAGAGTAGCAGGAGTGTAAGTCAGATTAGATGGCCATCAGGGGTGAGCAGGAAGTGAAAAAGTGGTAATATCATGTGCAGAGTCTTTCATGCCTATAAGACATTGCAGGGAAATTCTCTTGGAACCTCCCAGGGACAAGGGGAATATGTAGCATTTTCCAAATATCTTTGACCCCAAACTCCTTACCCCAGGGCTAATGTTCCAAAAAACAAGTTTTAAAAATGTTAAATTAAGCAAAGGGGTGACTGAAGTCAATTCATTTCAGTCATGAAGGGCCAGATAAATATAGTTTTTTCCAAATTTAATTACAGAAATTACTACTTAAGTCTACATATATTTAATCCTCTCATTTGTTTTCATAAACTGAGATTCAGGGCAGAAAAATTTTGAATGAAAATGTAGCTCTTATCCACTTGATGAAATGAGTGACTTCAATCACATTAGGAGGCAGTTTTTGAGAGGGGAATAAATGTAATTATGAAAAAGCAGTCATGGGCTCTATATTAGTTTCCTACAGCAGTTTTAAGAAGTCACCACCAATTTAATGGCTTAAACAATACAAATTTATTGTCTTATAGTCTTAGAGGTCAGAAGTCTTAAAATCAAGGTGTTGACAGGGCTGCATTCCTTTTGGAATGTTTAAGGGAGAATTAATTTTCTTGCCATTTCTAGCATCTAGAGGTCACCTGCACTCCTGCTCATAACCCCTTGCTTTCTCCATCTTCAAAGCCAGTAGCATAGTATCTTCCAATGTCTCACTCTTTCATCTCTGTTTGCATATCATGGTGCCTTTACTAATTCTGACCTTCTGCCTGCCTTTTATAAGGACCTTTGTGCTTGCACTGGACCCACACAGATATTCCCAGAAAGTCTTATCTCAAGATCCTTAAAGTTATCATATCTCAAAATCTCTTTTACTATGTAAGGTAACATATTCACAGGCTTTGGGGATTAAGATATGGACATCTTGGAGTCCATTATTCTGTAAATCACAGACTCTAAATCTGTATTTCTCTTTTCAATTGATTTTTATTTTCACCTCTCTGAGACTAAGTTTACTAAATTGAGGGAAGCATATTTTATGTTTCATTCTTTATTTGGGTTTTATAAGGATGAGTTAAAGTAGTATATAAAATTACTTTGAAAGAATATATTATTCCCCCTGAGGAGAATAGAAAAAAATTTCTTTTTTATCTATCATTTCTACTTACTCTTATACAATACTATTTATGATTGTTGAATTATAAAAAGAATACAGGGGTTTTAAATGTCTTTCTATTTTCCTTTAATGTTAAATTATCTTTTCCTTCTCAATATCATTTTCACAAAAATTGATAACAAATGAAATATCAAATGCTAACAAAGTAGTATTTTAACTAACTAGTTGGATGGGAGGAAGGGAGAGAGAAGAGGGGGATAAAAAAGAAAAGGAAGAGAGAGAAGGAGGATGAAGGAGGGAGAATATACTGAGAACATATTGGCACTATTGTGCTAGGCATACCACAACCTACTTTCATTTAATCCTCACAGTAATAGAACATTACCATTTCCATTCTATAGTTTAGAAAACCCAGGCTTGGGAGAGTCACATAACTTGCCTAAGATCATAAGTAATAAATAGTTGATTAAAACCATTCTTTCTAACTTCAAAACCCATGACTTCCTACACCACAGTGGTAAATGTTTTATGTTAAACGTGTTGTGTTACTTTCCTAGGGTTTCCATAACAAATTACCACAGATTTTGAGGCTTAAAATAATAGAAAATTTTCTCACAGTTCTGGAGGCCAGAAGTCTGAAAATCAAGGTGTCAGGAGGGCCATGTTCCCTAAGAACACTTTAGAGTAGAACCCTTCCTTGCCCCTTCCAGCTTCTGGTGGCCCCACGTGTTCCTTGGTTTGGGGCTGCATAACTCTAATCTTTGTTACCCTCTCACAAGGCCTTCCCACCTGCATCTCTGTGTCTCTCTCTTTCTCTCTTTAAAACCACTTCATTGAGATATGATTGACATTCAAAAGCTGTACCTATTTAATGAACACAGCTGAATGCATTTCAGGACAATATATACTGGTGAAACCATCACTACCATCAAGGCCATAGGTATATCCATTACCTTCCAAAGTTTCCTCCCATCCACATTATGATTATGATGGTGATCATGATGATGATGATGTGTGTGTTAAGAACACTTAACATAAAATCTACTTTCTTAGAAAACTCTAAGTATACAATACATGAGTGGGATTGTGTTCCTGTCTTACTGGGTGTTTGGCCTGAAGCTTCCAACACTGGAGTTTGTAGGCTATTGTGTAGAGCTGGGTCTTGGTGCTGAGATGAGGAAATCCATGAGACCTCACTCTGATGAATATTCCCTGGGGTCTGAGGCTCTCTGTTCATCCAGTGGTTTGGACTTGGAGCTCCCACTGCAGGAGCTTTGGCCAATCCCACTCATTAAAAAAAAAAAGAAAAAAAATGAGACAGCAAAAAACTATGTCACAGACGAAGGAGCAAGGTAAAAACCTACAAGACCAAATAAATGAAGAGGAAATAGACAATCTACCTGAAAAAGAATTCAGAGTAATGATAGTAAAGATGATCCAGAATCTCGGAAATAGAATGGAGGCACGGACTGAGAAAATACAAGAAATGTTTAACAAAGATCTCGAAGAACTAAAGAACAAACAAACAGAGATGACCAACACAATAACTGAAATGAAAATTACACTAGAAGGAATCAATAACTGAGGCAAAAGAACTTATTCAGTGAGCCAGAAGACAAAATGGTGGAAATAACTGCCGAGGAGCCGAACAAAGAAAAAAGAATGAAAAGAATTGAAGACAATCTCAGAGACTTCTGAGACAAAACTAAATGCACTAACATTCGAGTTATATTCGTCCTGGAAGAAGAGAAAAGAAAAGTTCTGAGAAAATATTTGAAGAGATTATAGTTGAGAACTTCCCTAACATGGGAAAGGAAATAGTCACCCAAGTCCAGGAAGCACAGAGAGTCCCATACAGGATAAACCCTAGGAAAAACACACCAAGACACATATTAATCAAACTAACAAAAATTAAATTCAAAGAAAAACTATTAAAAGCAGCAAGGGAAAAACAAAAAATAACATACAAAGGAATCCCCATAAGGTTATCAGCTGATTGTTCAGAAGAAACTCTGCAGTCCAGAAGGGAGTGGCAGGATATACTTAAAGTGATGAAAGAGAAAAACTTACAACCAAGATTACTCTACCCAGCAAGGATCTCATTCAGATTCGATGGAGAAGTCAAAAGCTTTTCAGACAAGTAAAAGCTAAGAGAAATCAGCACCACCAAACCAGCTTTACAACAAATGGTAAAGGAACTTCTCTAGGCAGGAAACACAGGAGAAGAAAAAGACCTGCAAAAAAACCCCAAAACAATTAAGAAAATGGTAATAGGAATATACATATCGATAATAACCTTGAATGTAAATGGATTAAAAGCCTGAACCAAGAGACACAGACTGGCTGAATGGATACAAAAACAAGACCCATATATATGCTGTCTACAAGAGACCCACTTCAGACCTAGGGGCACATACAGACTGAAAATGAAGGGATGGAAAAAGATATTCCATGTAAATGGAAATCAAAATAAAGTTGGAGTAGCAATATTCGGATGAGATAAAATAGACTTTAAAATAAAGACTGTTGCAAGAGAGAAGGAGGGACACTGCATAATGATCAAAGGATCAATCCAAGAAGAAGATATAACAATTATAAATATTTATGCACCCAACATATTAGCACCTCAATACATAAAGAAAATGCTAACAACCATGAAAAGAGAAATCAACAGTAACACAATAATAGTGGGGGACTTTAACACCCCACTTACACCAATGGACGGATCATCCAAACAGAAAATAAATAAGGAAACACAAGCTTTAAATGACACAATAGATCAGATAGATCTAATTGATATTTACAGAACATTCCACCCCAAAGTGGCAGAATACACTTTCTTCTCAAGCTCACATAGAACATTCTCCAGGATAGATCACATCTTGAGTCACAAATTTAAAATTTAAGAAAATTGAAATCCTATCAAGCATCTTTTCTGACCACAACACTATGAGATTGGAAATCAATGACAGGAAATAAACTGTAAAAAACACAAATAAATGGAGGCTAAAAGGTGTGCCACTAAATAACCAAGAGATCACTGAAGAAATCAAAGAAGGAATAAAAAAATACATAGAAACAAATGACAATGAAAACACGATGATCCAAAACCTATGGGACACAGCAAAAAGCAGTTCTAAGAGGGAATTTTATAGCAATACAATCTCACATCAAGAAACAAGAAAAATCTCAAATAATCAATCTACCCTACACTTAAAATAACTAGAGAAAGAAGAACAAAGAAAACCCAAAGTCAGTAGAAGGAAAGAAATCATAAAAATCAGAACAGAAATAAATGAAATAGAAATGAAGAAAACAAAAGCAAAGATCAAGAAAACTAAAAGCTTGTTCTTTGAGAAGATAACCAAATTGATAAACCCTTAGCCAGCCTCATCAAGAAAAAAAGGGAGAGGATGCAAATCAATAAAATTAGAAATGAAAAAGAAATCACAACTGACACTGCAGAAATACAAGGCATCATAAGAGACTACTACAAACAACTATATGCCAACAAAATGGACAAGCACGAAGAAACAGACAAATTCTTGGAAAGGTACAATTTTCCAAGACTGAACCAGAAAGACTTAGAAAATATAAACAGACCTATCACAAGTAACGAAATTGAAACCATAATTAAAAATCTTCCAACAAACAAAAGTCCAGGACCAGATGGCTTCACAGGTGAATTCTATCAAACATTTAGAGAAGAGCTGACACCTATCCTTCTCAAACTCTTCCAAAATATTGCAGAGAGAGGAACACTCCCAAATTCATTCTACAAAGCCACCATCACCTGATACCAAAACCAGAAAAAGATATCACAAAATAAGAAAATTATAGACCAATATCACTGATGAACATAGATGCAAAAATCCTGAACAAAATACTAGCAAACAGAAACCAGCAGCACATTAAAAGGATCATACACCATGATCAAGTGGGATTTATCCCAGGGATGCAAGGATTCTTCAATATACGCAAATCAATCAATGTGATACACCATATTAACAAATTGAAGGAGAAAAACCATATAATCATCTCAATAGATGCAGAGAAAGCTTTTGACAAAATTCAACACACATTTTTGACAAAAACTCTCCAGAAGATGGGCGTAGAGGGAACCTACCTCAACCTAATGAAGGCCAGATATGACAAACCCACAGCAAGCATCATACTAAATAGTGGAAAACTGAAAGCATTTCCACTAAGATCAGGAACAAGACAAGGATGCCCACTCTTGCCACTCTTATTCAACATAGTTTTGGAAGTCCTAGCCACAGCAATCAGAGAAGAAAAAGAAATAAAAGGAATACAAATTGGAAAAGAAGTAAAACTGTCACTTCTTGCTGATGACATGATACTATACATAGAAAATCCTAAAGATGCCACCAGAAAACTAGTAGAACTAATCAATGAATTTGGTAAGGTTGCAGGATAGAAAATTAATGCACAGAAATCTCTGGTATTCCTATACACCAACAATGAAAAATCAGAAAGAGAAATTAAGGAAACACTCCTATTTACCATTGCAACAAAAAGAATAAAATACCTAGGAATAAACCTGCTTAAGGAGGCAAAAGACTTGTACTCAGAAAAATATAAAACACTGATGAAAGAAATCAAAGATGACATAAACAGATTTAGAAATATACCATGTCCTTGGATTGGAAGACTCAATATTGTGAAAATGCCTATACTACCCAAAGCTATCTACAGATTCAATGCAATCCCTATCAAACTACCGATGGCATTCTTCACAGAATTAGAACAAAAAATTTTACAATTCGTACAGAAACACAAAAGACCCCAAAGAGCCAAAGCAATCTTGAGAAAGAAAAACAAAGTTGGAGGAATCAGGCCCCATGACTTCAAACTATACCACAAAGCTACAGTAATCAAAACAGTATGGTACTGGCACAAAAACAGAAATATAGATCAATGGTACAGGATAAAATGCCCAGAGATAAACCCACCCACATATGGTCTCCTAATTTACGACACAGGAGGCAAGAACATACAATGGAGAAAAGACAGCCTCTTCAATAAGTGGTGCTGGGAAAACTGGGCAGCTGCATGTAAAAGAATGAAATTAGAACACTCCCTAACACCATACCCAAAAATAAACTCCAAATGGATTAAAGACTTAAATGTAAGACCAGACACTATAAAACTCTTAGAGGAAAACATAGGAAAAACAGTCTTTGACATAAACCATAGCAAGATCATTTTGACCCACCTCCTAGAGTAACAGAAATAAAAACAAAAACAAACGGGACTTAATTAAACTTAAAAACTTTTTAAAAACAATAAATTTATTTATTTATTTATTTATTTATTTTTGGCTTCATTGGGTCTTCGTTGCTGCATGCAGGCTTTCTCTAGTTGCGGCGAGCAGGGGCTACTCTTCGTTGTGGTGCACAAGCTTCTCATTGCAGTGGCTTCCCTTATTGTGGAGCATGGGCTCTAGGCACACGGGCTGCAGTAGTTGTGGCTCGTGGGCTCTAGAGTGCAGGCTCAGTAGTTGTGGCTCACGTGCTTAGTTGCTCTATGGCATGTGGGGTCTCCCCGGACCAGAGCTCGAACCCGTGTCTCCTGCATTGGGAGGCGGATTCTTAACCACTGAGCCACCAGGGAAACCCTAAACTTGAAAGCTTTTGGACAGAAAAGGAAAGCATAAACAAGAGAAAAAGGCAGCCCTCAGAATGGGAGAAAATATTTGCAAATGAATCAACAGACAAAGGATTAATCTCCAAAATATACAAACAGCTCATGGAGCTCAATATCAAAAAAACAAACAATCCATTAAAAAATGGGTGGAAGACCTAAATAGACATTTCACCAAGGAAGACTTACAGATGGCCAAGAGACACATGAAAAGGTGCTCAACATCACTAATTATTAGAGAAATGAAAATCAAAACTACACTGAGGTATCACCTCATGCTGGTCAGAATGGCCATTATCAAAAAATCTAGAAACAATAAATGCTGGAAAGGGTGTGGTAAAAAGGGAACACTCCTGCACTATTGATGGGAATGTAAACTGATACAACCACTATGGAAAACAGTATGGAGGTTCCTTAAAAAACTAAAAATAGAACTACCATATGACCCAGCAATCCCACTACTGGACATATACCCTGAGAAAACCATAATTCAAAAAGAGACATGTACCACAATGTTCATGGCAGCACTATTTACAGTAGCCAGGACATGGAACCAACCTAAATGTCCAATGACAGATGAATGGATAAAGAATATGTGGCACATATATACAATGGACTATTATTCAGCCATAAAGAGAAACAAAATTGAGTTATTTTTAGTGAGGTGGGTGGGCCTAGAGTCTGTCATATAGAGTGAAGTAAGTCAGAAAGAGAAAAACAAATACCGTATGCTAACGCATATATATGGATTCTAAAAAAAAAAAAAAAAAAAAAATGGTACTGATGAACCTAGTTGCAGGGCAGGAATAAAGAGGTAGACATAGAAAATGGACTTGAGGACATGGGGTGGGAGGGGTAAGCTGGGGCGAAGAAAGAGTAGCATTGACATATATACACTACCTAATGTAAAATAGTTGGCTGGTAGGAAGAAGCAGCATAGCTCAGGGAGATCAGCTTGGTGCCTTGCGATTACCTAGAGGAGTGGGATAGCGAGGATGGGAGGGAAGCTCAAGAGGGAGGGGATATGGGGACATGTGTATGCATATGGCTGACTTGCTTTGTTGTGAAACAGAAACTACCACAGTACTGTGAAGCAATTATACTCCAATAAAGATCTATTAAAAAAAATTATACAATACAGTATTGTTAGCTATAGGCATTATGCTGTATAGTATGTTTCCAAAACTTACTTGTCTTGCATAACTGAAACTTTGTACCCTTTGGCCATCACTTCTCCATTTCCCCCTCCCCATTGCCTTTGGCAATCACCATTCTCTTCTCTGTTTCTATGAGTTTGACTATTATAGATTCCACATGTAAGTGAAATCATATAGTATTTGTCTTTCTGTATCTGGTTTATTTCACTTAGCATAATGTTTGTGTCTTCTCTCATAAGGATTCAGTGTCTTCTTAAAAGACTCCACGTCTTCTCTTATAAGGACTTTTCACTGGGTTTAGGGCCCACCCAAATCCAGGATGATCTCATATTAAAAACCTTCATCTACAAAGCCTTTTTCTAAATAATATCATAATTACAGATTTTAGGGCATGGATATATTTTGGGGCAGAGGCTCATCATTCAACACACTATACACTGTTTATTGATTAAGCACATTTAAATTAAGGGTCAAATTGAGGGCAAAGACTGTCTTCACTTTTGTGTCATTGTGTATTTTGCAACATAGGTGCACACAATAGGTACTTAATAAATATTGCAAGAATTAGAAACACATCTGTGACCAGTAATTAAAGTTTTTCTAGAAGTTTGTTAAATGATGAAGTTAAACTAATTTTTAAGTTAACGATTCATCAGTAGAATACCATGGTTTCACACTATTTACAATGTGAATCCAGATTCTACTTATATACTAATTAATTGTCCCTGTTAGCAAAATACTAATTGTATGAAAAAGAAATGGGCCTGTGTATGATATGAAATATGTGAATACAATTTAAAAAATTGACTCTAACTATTGGTAATCACAGATAAATATTGCTTTACAAAGCTTATGTTGAAATTAGCTCAGTATACCACCATGGTCAATTACATAGCCAAATACATTCTTGATGGGACTTTTGTAATGGGCAATCATTCTTTCAAGAACAAAATTGTTTCCTATTCCTATGATTTGATAGTAAGTAATAAACATGTAATATATCAATTTACAAAGTCAATTACATAATCAAGAAGAGTGCCAACAGCAATAACCAAAATACTCTGTACTGTATTTACTTTCATATTCTCTACTTTCCCTAAGGCACCAGGCCTGGCATTTTTCCTACTTTCTCAATTTTCTTTGCATAATTTTCCACTTGGTGGACTGCCATTGTCAACAGCAGCACTCTTCAACTTCTGGAGGTTTGGTAAGAGCAGTTGAAGTGATGGGAACTGTGTTTAATTAAATCCTGGTTGCTGAATGTAAATGCAAAAGTGCTTAATTATTCAACATTGCTGGTGAGGAAAGTCACAGGAGAGGATCTAGAAGAAATGTGGTGTCTCATGAGCTTTGAGATACAATACTGAAAAGTATCAGTTTCCTGTTTACCTCCTTTAAATTAAAAAAACATGTGAAAGAATGCAGATGAAAGTAAGAATAACTCATAAAATACCTAGCTGACTAATTTCAGCTGCTAAAAAAGACATACAGACATAGATAATGTGGTCTTATAATTATGTATCAGATATGCTTCATGAAAACATCTACAGACTTTGTGATTCATGTATATTTGAGGGAAATCCTTAAGTAAAAATAAAGAAAAGGAGAATATTAATTTGAATTCCAGGACAAGAGAGTATTCCACTTTAAAATTTGATTTTATGTTTCTTTCAAAATTTGTTTTAGTGTTTAGGAACTGACTTAAATATTGGAGATTTCAAAGTGTTTGCAACTAATTATTAATAGGTCTATAAATTTAATGTAATTTTAATTACTACCCTAATTTCTAAAGTGTTTTTGAGTAAATATGAGTCAAACATCTCTCAGAAAGGATTACTACCAATTTATTTGTTAAATGTAACAGATATATTAGGCATCTACCATAGTCTTAAAGTCCTATTCCTTCAATATTCCTTCAATTTCTGTCTAGAAGAGATGGAATTCTTTGGGTAAATTTCACATTTTACACAGCATTGTATAAGAACTTTTTTTTATTGATTATTTAGTTTTTACTGACAGTATTGCTGATAACATTTGGGTAAGGTGGCATTTTAAATTTTACTGTAGAATAGCTAACCAGAAATAGATTAAATTTTATACATGTGTGGATATCCCCAGATGTGAATACAGGAAAAACTTAGTTTTGTCTCCGGGTTATATCACCATATAAATCTCCTAGCACATTCTTATCTGTTATGTAAATAAGATGTGGAATTCCAATAGGGTTTCAGTGTTCTACAGCAGATGGTACATTGAGATTTACCACACCATTACATTTAATGGGTTTGAATTCATTTGGATTTCTTGATGTTCTCTCTGTCCTTCTCATAGCAGCAGTGTTGCCAATGTTCCTGATTAGATATGATTTGAGAGAGTGCTTACAGAAGAAAAACTCCTTTATCTTAGAAATATGAGTATTTTATGTCAAAGTTTAAAGTGCATATGTATTGCATTGCAGAGGATTTATATGCCCTGTGAGAAAAGGATAGTTAATGAATATTCAACAAAGTACTTGCAGTCATTACACTCAAAGATATTTTATAAAATGGAAACACTCAATTAACTATTGTAGTGCTAGTAGGGAGTATTCATATGAAAAACAAAAAGAAATTTTCAGCCTACATCATCACGGATGAAGTGAAAAAAAAGTTTATTATAAGAGAATACAAAGACTCAGGAAGCATGTGTCTCAGTCATATTAAGGAAAGATGCTCATGACTATTTCTGTTAATAAAAATTTTTATAGTTTTTGGCTCACTAATTACTCTAGATTAATAAATAATATCCCTAAAAGCATTTGATCTGTGAAGGGTCAGACCTCAGTGACAATTAAAAATGGCATGAACCATATGCACTTTTTGTCTCTGAACTTGTTCTTTTTTTTTTTTTTCAAACATCTTTATTGAAGTATAATTGCTTTACAATAGTGTGTTAGTTTCTGCTTTATAACAAAGTGAATCAGTTATACATATACATATGTTCCCATCTTTTTAGGAGCAGAATGAGTGCTGGTGTAGCTTTCGTCAGTTAGTTACAGAAATTACTGTGGATGAACATAGAATGGAACAAGAATAAGGAATCCTATCTTGTTGTATAACCAGGTACCTCTAAATCAATATGTTTCAAAGAGTGACCAAAAAAACGACTATAAAATCTTATTAGAAATGGAGACGCCTGGGCCAGGTCCCAGATTCACTAAGTCAAAATCTGTGAAAGTGGAAGCTGTGAATCAAAACATTAAAAAAAACTCTGCAGTGATTCTCATTGCGTGTATATATATATGTGTGTGTGTGTGTGTATATATATATATATATATATATGTTGCAGGTCAACATTCAAAGCCAGGACTCTAAAGCAGACTTCCTGGGTTTAAATTGGGTTCCTTCACTCACTAGTTCTGTGACCCCAGGCTCATTACTTAGCCTCTCTGTGTCTTAGTTTCATCAGCTGTTAATGGGGCTGATCTACCTATGTCACAGGGTTGTTTTGAGTATTAAATGAATCAATATTTGTAAATCAGTTAGTACCTGGCACCTAGTAAGCACTAATCAAATAGGAGTTTGTGTAAGGATAATAAAAAATAATATACCTGTTTATTGGAACTGCCAGATCATGGTTAACATTTACAAGCTTTCTATTAAAAAAAGAAAAACAAAATCTTCCCCAGAAAATATCTACGTACTGAATAAAAAACTAACTATGATTCCATGTTTGAAGTTAATAGAAACCAAAGTTGCATTCCATATTGTTTTTGCTTTCTTCATTGTTACAACTTTATAATAAATATTTTTAATATTGTCAGAATCAGCTTCTAGTAATACTCTGAGTAAAACATCTTTTCAATTTTTTTCAGTCATGCTGAATACTAACTCTGGTGACATATGCACGCTCATGAATGGTGAACACATTTTTCATTAGAAAAAGATAAGGCTTAAATACAGTGTCTTGGTGTATATATGTGCCATGCTATTTCCTGCAAATCACCACAGTAATACAGCATGGCAGTCATCTTAAAGTGACACTACAGACAGTATTCCAGGCACTTGGTTTTCAGTTCATTTGTGGGACATTGGACTCATTTGGCAGCAGTACTGAAGTCACATTCATTTATATGCACTTCAGAGGCATCCTCACAACATCCCTTAATTACATTACAGTATCCTGCCATTGCCATTTGTTTATTGATTTCAGTTCTTAGAAACCTTTTCTATTATTATCTGTAAACTCCTTTGATTTACAGTCATTTGTCTACATTTAGAACAAGAAAAGCTGAGTGCTAAAGACAGATAGGAGGAGAGCTTGATTGTATTTCAGTTGACTGATAGCTGGCTTTTTACCTAATGACAACTAATTCCAAGAATGAACCACAGTTTTTGATATATCATGATGTTGCCATCATTTTACCCATTCTAATATCAAGATCTTGAGTTTTACATATATGCCATCAGTATAAGCAGACAAGGTCTTCTATATTGAAAGCAATATGTCTGGGCAGTTCATAATCGTACTTGCAGCATTATTCACACAAGCTTCCAGTAAGTCTAATTAAGTCTTCAAATTGGCCTGAAAAGCATTTAGACAGTAGGACTTTCCATTGGCCTAGAAGTCATTTGATCTCTTTATGACTTCCCTGAGCTAGCATCAGCCATTTCAGATTGGCTGTGACTGTGAAACAGGCAATGGTGCATCTGTTTTTTGGTTTGATTTTAATGGGAAAAACACTTTCTAAGAAGGCAAACTTCATATCCTTACTTATGAAAGAGTTATGTGTAACCCTTTAAAATATATAAATGAGAGCACCCATAGGAAAAAAAACGTTCATCAGAATGTAATTTGGAAACTGAAAAACGTACCCAGGTCAGTTTTAATGTTATACAATCTGTTTATTTTGGAGGAGGTGTGTGTGTGTGTATAAAATTATAAAAACACTACCAAGTTGGTTCAGGCAGATTTTACTATTCTAAATATAAATTTTAATAGTAATTTGGAAAGTTTTTAAATCATATGTTTTAAGTAGTGATAAAACTGAAATTTATGCTGAGTGACATGATTTTTGCCTTCTTGGAGCTTAAAAAAATACTATACTTTTTTTAAAATTAGCAGATTAACATGTTAGTATCCTTAAAAATACAAATAAATGTGGATTGCAGTTACTTGGGAACGTCTGAAAAATCATTTATTGTGTATTTTAATCTCAGAACAAATTAAGACTAACAAATTCTTATGAAATTGAAAATGATTTAGTAATAAAATCCTAAAGTCATTTACAAAACTTATTTTTACCCACTCAGTCTTTTCCTAGTCTCACCATTTAAAAAATGCCAATTTATCATAAAATTTGGGGAAAGTAAGCAAAGAAGAGTTTATTAGCAACTGTCAAATCTATCTTAATTGGGATTTGCTATAATAATTTGAATACTTCTTCAAGCACTTATTTTTAAATTGAGGTATAGTGGCTTTACAATGTTGTGTTAGTTTCTGGTGTACAATGAAGTGAATCAGCTATATGTATACATATATCCCCTCCCTCATGGACCTCCCTCCCCTCCCCATCCCACCCATCTAGGTCACCACAGAGCACTGAGCTTAGCTCCCTGCGCTATAAAACACGTTCCCACTAGCTATCTGTTTTACACATGGTGGTGTATATATGTCAATCCCAATCTCCCACTTCATCCTACCCCACTCCCCCATGTCTACACATCCATTCTCTATGTCTGCGTCTCTACTCCTGCCCTGCAAATAGGTTCATCTGTACCATTTTTCTAGATTCCACATATATGTGTTAATATACAATATTTGTTTTTCTCTTTCTGACTTACTTCACTCTGTATGACAGACTCTAGGTCTATCCATGTCTCTACAAATGACCCAGTTTTGTTCCTTTTTATGGCTAATATTCCATTGTATATATGTGCCACATCTTCTTTATCCATTCATCTGTTGATGGACATTTACGTGGCTTCCATGTCCTGGCTATTGTAAATTGTGCTGCAATGAACATTGGCCACCTCCTAAAGTAATGAAAATAAAAACAAAAATAAACAAATGAACAAACATATGGACACCAAGGGGGGAAGCAGGGGAAGGGGGTGGTGGTGGTGGGATGAATTGGGAGATAGGGATTGACATATATACACTAATGTGTATAAAATAGATAACTAATAAGAACCTGCTGTATAAAAAAATAAATAAATAAAAAGGAAAAAAATAAAATAAACAAATTGGACATAATTAAACTGAAAAGCTTTTGCACAGCAAAGAAAACCATAAATGAGACGAAAAGACAATTCTCAGAATGGGAGAAAATATTTGCAAACGAAGAAACTGACAAAGGATTAATCTCCAAAATATGCAAACAGCTCATGCAGCTTAATATCAAAACACCAAACAACCCAATCAAACAATGGGCAGAAGACCTAAATAGACATTTCTCCAAAGAAGACATACAGATGACCAAGAGGCACATGAAGAGATGCTCAGCATAACTAATTATTAGAAAAATGCAGATCATAGCTACAGTGAGGTATCATCTCACACAGATCAGAATGGCCATCATCAAAAAATCTACAAACAAAGTTCATGATAAACCTCAAAATATCTCATAAAATGCCAATTGTAACTCAGTGAAGATCAAAATAAAATTATTTTAAGAAGTGTACCCTTTTCTCTAATATTTATGACTGGGAAAGCAAAGGATTTAATGTATGACAAAGGAACATCATGCATGCAAGCCTTCTATTACTTATAATCATCTCTGACTTCTCCATATTTTTTATATTCTATATCCAATCAAATTTAAAATCATGTCAATATTGCTTGATTTATTTAACACCCACCATATCCAGTCACTGTAATAGGATGCTAGGACTAATAAAAATATAGTAATAAAGACAGTACAGGAGACAGACATCAAAGAAAAAATTGCATAATTATAACCTCTCTTTTGCACTGTGAAGAAAAGTTAGAGTGATCTATAAGAGTACCTCATCTAGCCTAATAAATTCAAGGAAGTTTTCCTTGGAGAAATTCTATTTGAGTTCAGATCTGAAGAATGAGTTAGAGTGAGTCAGGAACAATGAAGGAAATCATTCTAGTCCCTGAAACCCTGAGAACAAGGAGGGGAAAAGAAAGTCAATATGGGGCAGCACAGAGAGTGAGGAGGGAAAATGAGATGAGACAGGAGTTAGGTATGGAAAGCCTCATACAGCAGGAGGTTTTTAAAGAGCACTCTAGATGCAGAATACAAAATGAATTCATGGCAGGCAAAAAAAGTAGATGTGAGAACAATTAGGAGACTACTTCAATAATGCTGGGGGAAGGAGATTATTATTACTCAGAGCTGGATATTGAGGGCAGTAGAAATGGAGACGTGGATAATACTGAGAGGTACTTAAAATGAAGAATCAAAATTACTTGGTAGATTTGGATGTAGGGAATGAAGAATAAAGAGGTGTCGAGGATGATTCCTAGATTTCTGGCATGCCTAGTTGATGGATAGTGCTGCCATGCATTGAGATACAGGAGTCTAGAGTAGGATCAGAACCAGGGGAAGAAAACAGTAGTGGGATATGGCATAAAACAAACATCAAAAAAGAGATTCTTGCTCCTTCAGGTACTGAAAATCATAGTAATAGGAAGAATAAGATCCAAAAGAGAGGCAGAGAATAAGACCAGTAGTTCCTGATCTTCACTTTTTAGGGGTTTTAGCCTAGAGGAAGGAAGGCATAAGAGAAAGGAGTTAAAAGAAACAAAAAGGGAAAGAGACTTTTGCTCATTAGATTAATATAAGATTAGTATTAGTATTAGATTAGTGTAAGTATTAGTATAAGACTTAGGATTTGGACACATTTCCTTTAATGTTAGCTTGTTTTTTCCCCCAATTCTTACCCCCAAGCCATGCCCTTGCATGAACTTGGAGAGCAACTCCATAGCAAGTAAACCTGGCATCTCAGTGTAATTAAGGAAAGGAAGGTTTACTGTTTAACTGTCCTAAACTGCCTCTTGTTCCTGTCTTGTATGGTGGGACTCGGAGATTCTCCCAAGCTTCTTGGGGATGGGATGCACAGCAGTTGGAGCCTTCCAAAGGCACCGGAGAGGCTGAGGAGAGGACCTCTTGGCCAGGGTCTAGACAGAAGGTGTGGTAGAGCATTAGAGAGGATTGTCACCTATGAGTGCTGAAGGCTCTGACAAAGTCTAGAGAGGCGGGCTAGTCCATACATTATACTGGAGCAACAAGGTGAGCACTCACCAGAC
Source organism: Eubalaena glacialis (assembly GCF_028564815.1). Classification (NCBI taxonomy): domain Eukaryota; kingdom Metazoa; phylum Chordata; class Mammalia; order Artiodactyla; family Balaenidae; genus Eubalaena; species Eubalaena glacialis. Next base: position 122,012,888 of record NC_083721.1, on the reverse strand, counting down.
AGGGTGACTGGATAAATACTAGGAGAGAGGTGGCTAAAGTGACCAGAAAATGCCACAATGATTAACAGCAACAGCAGAAACTTTTCTCCACTAGTACAATGTCCCTCTTATATGTCAAATGCCATCTTGGGTAAGAAAAGGAGGAAAGAAGTGAAAAGAGAAAATTGAGCATTTTGCTTAAAGTGACTGTTTCCATTACCACATTGAGCTAAGTGTATGTGATTTACTGAATAAGACTTTTCCCCCCTCCCAAAGTTCAGGAGGTTCAAGAGGAAGATCAAATAACTTAAAGACATAATAAAGAAATGTTTTTCTTTATATATCTGAACATGCTGCAAGTAAATTTAAGCCTTTATATTTAAATATGGAATAAAATTGAATTGAAGATTCAATACTCAGATAATGATTCAATGACGGGTAAATACCATGGACACATCTTAACATCTTTTAATGTGTCTTACTTCAATTGGACTTTGTCTACAAAAGTGAACCTAGAGGTACTATAATAATGTGGGAAGTGACACTCATTACCACTGTCAGAGACAGAATTCTGAGTTGAATTAGCATTAACATGATATAAATTAGTGCATTCTTTGATATGTTTTCATATAAAACCTGAGATACAAAGAAACAATAGGATTATAATCCATTTAATGGATCACTTCTTTAACCTGGTTGCTTTTACCATAGACTTAGGTCCAAATCTTCAGCCTTTGATGGCTGTCCTAGACACTAGATCTTTAGAACTACATATATTTCATGATTAAGTTTTTGCAAAAAAAATAACAGAATAATATTTTTAAACGTAAGAGGGGAATTCTTTACTTGCAATCCCACTTCCAAGAGACATGCTGGTGATTTATTTCCATTACTTCCACATCCATCTATATGTGTGTATGTATTATACGATTAAGTGCATGATTTCTAGGTGCAGAAGTGCAGTCACAAGCAGATTCTTTTTCTCGAAATTCCTAAGCCTTTACAATGAACTCAAAGTCTATTGCTAAAATATATATAAGCTTTATTTTCAGCTCCCAGCTTTCTTCTGAGGGAAAAAAAAGATTTCTAGTCTCATGGACTGTTTGTGTTCCCCTCCCTCCCCCCAAAATTCATATGTTGAAGCCCTAACACCTGATGTGATGGTATTTGGAGGTGGGGCTTTGGGAAGTAATTAGGTTTAGATGAGGTCATGAGGGTAGGGCACCCATGATAGAGTTAGTATCCTTATAAGAAGAGGAAGAGACTATAGCTGTCTGTCTCTCTGCCAAGTGAGGGCACAGTGAGAAGGGGGCTGTGTACAACGCAGGAAGAGAGCCCTCACTAAGAACGTGTCCATGCTGGCACCCTGATCTTGGACTTCCCAGCCTCCAGAACCGTGAGAAATAAATGTCTGTTGTTTAAGCCACTCACTCTATGGTATTTTGTAACAGTAAATCAAACTGACCAAGATGTCTAGTCAAAGAGAGTTAGTAATTGCAATTTCCTACTATTCCAGACACTTTACTAATGGCATAGAAGAGTGAGTAGAGGGAACCCCAAAATTTTCTGTCTTGTTTGACCAAAGGAGGAGCCACATTTATATCAGCAGGTCTAGGTATGAAATGGTGTCTTGAGTCCAGTGGTCAGTGCAGATCCTTTTACTTTTGATTGTCAGAGAAACTTGGTCAGGGGACCTTCAGTTTTATGGAGACAGCTGGGTCTAGTTCTTACACTGGCCAAGAGTTGTAAGGTAATAGGAAATACACTTCCTGATCATATCAAATTTGGTCCAGGAGCTATGGATTCCAGAGCAAAATAATCCCCCAGGCCTCCTCAAACATAAAACTAAAAGCCAATCACACACTTAACGTTTCTGAGCTTACGCTGGTCTTTAAATTCAGCTGGTTATATGGTAACCAAATTGCTTAAACCAATTTAATATCTAAGTCTTCTGGCCTTGAATTTCTCTTGTTGACTGGTGACCAAAAAAATTTCATTATAACATGACATTTGCTTGAGGAGCCCTAGGCTTCAGAGAAAAAGATTTGTTATAGACAACTATAACTGAAAAACATATGTAGATAAAAATATATGAATGTATTAAAAATAGGGAAATATTTATAGTTTTGTGTTTCTTTTTTCACTTAACTTTATTTCATGAACATTTTCATAAGTCAGTGAAATTTCTTCAAATTCACCATTATTGAGTGGTTGCTGAATATTTCATCATACTGTTGTAGTATAAAGTCCCTATTTTTGGATATATAAACTAATTTCAACTTTTATATACTATATAATATTAATATATAACTATATGTATAGCATATGTATTATAAATACATAAAATATTATTTTATTTATTATAATTTCTAGTAGGTAACTGACCTTGAACATATAACGTTGTCAATGTCTCTATTATTTTTATAATATAGATTCCTAAATGTAGAGGTCTTGGGTCAAATAAAATATCCTTTTTAAAGTTTTTGAAACCTAGTTATAAATTGCTTGTAGGAAGTTGATCCATTTTTATTCCTATTATTTCTAATAGCAGTATTCACTTAATTTTTCTTTATTCTCAGCATTTCTGTTATAAAATTTTATTAAGTATAATTTGGAATTTGAAACACTAGAATGGTGTCATGTGTTCTGTTAAGATGCAATACTATTAGATTAAAAGTGCACTGCATAACAAATAAACAGATTTACGTAGCATGTTATTTTTATTTAATAATTCCAAGTTGGATTAAGATTGACAAAATTTAGGAAAGAATCTTAAACTAGGATGGGAAAATTGTGATATATTGATGAAAACATTATTAAGGTTTTAATCCTCATTAGTTTGAGATGAAAACAATTTACACTCATTAATGCACAGAACACATGAGACTTTTAGACTTGTAACATCAAGGATTTGTAAAAATTCATATGTATAATTTAAAGTAAAACATATAGATAAGTGAACTGACCTTCATTCTATTTTACACTCTACAATTTTCTTTGGGGCATTATTGGCTTTATTTAGTCCATTACATAAATAAAATTTAAATATATTAAAGATCTACTCTACATTATTAAGCAGCTATATGAACATAAAAGGTGAGATAAGGATCAGATGTAGCCATTTCAAATGTAATAGTCTATGGTATCACTATGTTCTATATTCCAATTAGGTGCTACTCTGGATTTGGATAAAAGAAATGTTCAAGAATAAAATAGTCACTAATATGTATAAAATAGTTAACTAATAAGAACTTGCTGTATAAAAAAATAAATTAATTAAATTAAATTAAAAAAATAAAATATTATCCATGTTGATTAACTGCAGTAGTTTCCTAGAGACAAGACATTTTATTCCTTCTGTTAAGCAGGTGTGTGCCTGTCTTAGGCAAGTGTAAGACAATTTAGCTGTGCTTGTGTTTGATTAGATTTACTTAATATGCACTTTTTCTCTATAAAGACATATTTTATGTACATTAGTTACATACCTGTTTCTAAAAACTTCTGAGCCTTTATTTTGTGCTGTCTGCTCATTAATAGTCATAGTCATGGTTTTGAAAAAGGAAACAAGCTGTTTCCCTGAAGATGTGAGCATATCATTTCAAAATATATGTTCTCTATCCTTACCTATTATAAACAATATTTTGCACCAATAGAATCAGTGCATTGTCCTTTTCATTGTTAGAAGAAAATTATTTTTATGTGTACTTTTTGGCTGGAAAGTACCAATTTGCTAACTATACATTTGAATTTGTCTACAAACTGAGAAAAAAATAGGTTCTTTTCAAATAATAATAATTGCAGGTAGCACTCAGAGTCAGGCATTTTTTACAGGCTTCACATATAATAATGCATTTAATATTCACAGGAAATTTGTGAGACAGCTATTATACCTACATTCTATAGCCTAAGGAAATGAGGCCACAGAGAGGCTGTGTTGCTTGGCCAAGGACACATAACTATGAAAGAGTCAAGCTGAGATTTTACCCAGGCTCGTAACCATGTTCTCTTTTGTTTTACACCCTCAGGTACCCAGGCAGGCACCCCCAACTATATTTTCACCCATATCAACTCAATCACCAGTACTTATCATATGCACTGTCTCAATATCTCTCTCATCTGTACCTGTGCTATATTTTGTACTCTAATTTAGGCTGTCATCACATTTTGCCTTGATATCCGAATAACATCTTCAATATCTTCCATTTCCAATTCCTTTTAGATACTGACATCAGAATAACCTTCTTGAATTGCGCTCATAGTGAAAACACTCAACAAACTAGGAACAGAAGGAAACTTTTCAACCTGATAAATGGCATCTATGAAAAAGCAACAGCTAACATCATACTTAATGGTGGAAAACACGACAAGGATGTTTTCTCTTGCTACTTTAATATTTTACTAGAAGTTTAGCCAAGGCAATTAGTCAAGAAAATGAAATAAAAGCATCCACATTAGAAAGGCAGAAATTAACAAAAAACTCTATTTGCAGATGACATGATCTTGTCTATAGAAAATCCTAAGGAAAGCACAAAAAAAACTATTAACTAATAAATTGGTTCAGCAGGGTTTCAAGATACAAGGTCAATACACAAAAGTCCATTGCATTTCTATACACTTGCAATGAAAAATCTAAAAATGAAATTAAGAAAAAAAATTTCATTAACAATACTATCAAAAAGAGTAAAATACTTAGAAAAAAATTAACAAAAACTACGACACCTATAATCTGAAAGCTATAAAATACTGCAGATACAAAAAAATGAATTTTATCCTTTGGTGAATGGTATAATATGTGAATTATATCCCAATAAAGCCAATAATATATAAAATAATACCCTTCTTGAAGTACTCCCTTCTCAGAATCCTTCAAGGGTTACAAATTTAATTCAAAACACCTGTGCATACACTGCAAGCTCTTGTGATCTGGACTTTCCAATTTTGTCCCTTTGTGGGTCCCTTCATGCTGCATGAAAACTAAGTATGACATATGCCACATTTTTTCTCTCCTTCATGCCTTCTCCACCCAGGAAATATCTCTCTCATCTTTCTGTTCAAATCTTCCCTAACTCTTAGTCCCAGCTCCTATGCCATCTCTTCTCTGAAAGAGGTGACTCCTTTTCTGTACTCAATTGCTCTGTCTCCTCTGAACCTTTGTAGCAAAGTACCACTGCACCTCTCTGATAGCACTGGCCAATTTCTGTTTTCCAGCATGGTTGAATCAACTTTACACAAAGTCCTTGAGGGCAGGGTCCTTTTGTAATTTATTTATTTTTTCATCTCCCACAAAAACTAATAAAATGGCATGCATGAAGTTTTTGCACAATAAACATTTTAAATGAGTTAATTATTTATTAAAGAACAGCAGAGAAAATGAATAAATGGAAATAGTAAACAAATGATCTAGTGAATGAATGAATCTTACTTTTTCTCTAAGCTTTCTAAGCAGGTTTCATGGCTATATATTCAGGGTCCTTAGTGGCAAAAAATAGAATCTACTGTGATTGTTTAGACAGAAAAGGAATATTTAAAATACATTATCTCTCAGCATTCTCCAAAAGAGCCAGAGAGCCATGCTCTTTAGCAATCTTGTTAGAAACAAAGCCCAGTCATAGTACAGAAGGTGATGTAGAGAAAACACCCTCCCTGCCAGCTACTCAGCACTTATGAGAGTCAAGATTGGACCACAAAACTCTGTTAATGTTGCCCCCTGAAGAACTGGACCCAAGTCTTAGCTAGATTTTACAGAATTAATATGTGTACTTTCCTAGCACCCACTGTGAATACTACTGCTTTCAGAATCTATTGCTTGTGAAAAACTAAATATGTTTAGCAAGGTATGGAACAGCTGCAGTCATTCATAGTGGTCACTGAATCACTTTTAAGCATAATTTAAAGGTGTCATAGACCTTGTATTTATTGTTCTGGAGAAACATTAATCTCATGAAGAGTGAAGTACTGAAGGCTGAAGGCCTGTAATTACCCACCAGCTAGGTACACTGTCATTAGCCAGGATGAAGCCGTCTCCAGGTTTCCATGTCAGTGCACATGGCCCACCTTACAAGGTAATACTCCACAGAAATGAGAATTCAACCTCAGTGTCTTGACAGGCCCCCACATTCACTCAGGCAGACCCCAAGCATGCTGAGCTCTCCTTGGGTTTCAATGCTGACTTTGCAAAGGGGTGGACCAGGATGGATGACACCTCAAGCTAAACATGAGCGCAGTGCAATATCTCTTGTCAGTCATTAAATGAGACAGAGTGTGACAAGGATGACCTTCAGGAAAAGGAACCAGAGTATTTGATTTTAATATCATCAGTCTTAGAAAATGTCCCTATTTAGTCATTTCCTTTCATGAGTATCTGACATAATTTCATACAGTTACTCACTGCAGTAAAACAACTCAGATGGATATTCCAGTCTTTTACTTAAAACATAAAAGCCTAAAAACCCCCAAAGCTTGAAATAGTAAAGCCTGATCATGGTGGAACTGACATTGGGTAAATCATCTGACCTTTCTTAAACCATGGTTTCTTCAACTCAAAAATAGAGAAACTTGGAAATTCCCTGGCGGTCCAGTGGTTAGGACTCTGTGCTTCCACTGAAGGGGTTACGGGTTCGATCCCTGGTAGCGGAACTAAGATAAGGCAAGCAATGTGGTACGGCCAAAAAAAAAAAAGAATAGAGAAACTATGAAGTGTACCACCTGATTGTTATGAAGACTGAATTAAATATGATATATTTAAAGGATCTAAGAGAGTGTCTGGCTCATAGTGGGCAATAAATAATTGGTAGCTATAACTCATTACTTTAAGCATAATATCTATCAAATTAATTAATATTTGTAATTGTTTATTTTTTCCTATCTAGTAGTTTTCTATGCATTATCTACAGAAATAGCACAGGCATTGTGCTCAGCATTTAACAGGTGGGGAAACTCAGGCAAAATAGTTATTTAACCAAGAGGAGTAGGAAAAACAGGGCTACAATTCTACTATAATTACACCCTTTCTACTGATGGTGGAGGGAATGGTGGCAAATATACAAAGGATGAAAAGAGTCAAATTATAATCGGCATAAGAGATATATTGACAGGGTGAAAGAGGATAAACTGATATTTAATACAAGAACCTCTTAGACATATCATTTTTCTTTATAAATAATAGATTTCATGAGTATTAAAAGGTATCCATTACTGGTTACTTATGGTATCTCTTTATCAAATACGATAATGCATTTTAAAATCCTTTATAAACTGTTTATATGTGTGAAAAATGTAACTTGTCCCCCATATCTAGCCTCAACTTTTTTTATGCAATAGAATTTTTTGCTAAACACAGAGAAATACTTCATATTCTATCTTTGCCTGAAGACAGGTGTGACCATGTGATAAAGTTCTGGCTAATGCAATAGATAGAAGTGTATGCAACTTCTGGGCAATGCTTTTAAAGGGAGGGGGCCAGCATTCCACTTCCTGTTCTATTCACCTGGCTGGCTAGAAAGTGGCCATGGCAACAGGAGGCAGAACAGCCTTCTTGGACCATGAGATGGAAACTGCCTGTTGAGGATGGCAGAGCAACAAAACAGGAGCCTAGATCTCTGACAACTTTGATGATGAGAGTCACTGTACCAGCTTAGAATGTTACATGAAAGACAAAGTTCAATTCTTTTTAGAATACTGCTGACTTGGGTAGCAGCAGTTTAAATGATATATTTACAATTTTTTATTTTATATAGGGCTACAATTGATTTACAATGTTATGTTAGTTTCAGGTATACAGCAAAGTGATTCAGTTATACATATACATGTATCTATTCTTTTTCAAATTCTTTTCCCATTTAGGTTATTACAGAATATTGAGCAGAGTTCCCTGTGCAATACAGTCTGTCCTTGCTGGTTATCTATTTTAAATATAGTTTTGTCAATCCCAAGCTCCCAGTTTATCCCTCCCCCCGACCTTTTCCCTTTGGTAACCATAAATTTGTTTTCTAAGTTTGTGAGTCTGTTTTGTAAATAAGTTCATTTGTATCATTTTTGTTTTAGATTCCACATATAAGTGATATCATATGTTATTTGTCTTTCTCTATCTGATTTACTTCACTTAGTATGATAATCTTCAGGTCCATTCATGTTGCTGCAAATGGCATTATTTAATTCTTTTTAATGGCTGAGTAATATTCCATTGTATATATTGATATGTACCTCATCTTTATCCATTCATCTGTCGATGGACATTTAGGTTGCTTCCATGTCTTGGCTATTGTAAACATCACTGCAATGAACATTGGGGTGCAAGTATCCTTTCAAACGATTGTTTTCTCCAGATATATGCCCAGGAGTGGGATTGCTGGATCATATGGTAGCTCTATTCTTAGTTTTTTAAGGAACCTCCATACTGTTCTCCATAGTGGCTGTATCAATTACATTCCCACCAACAGTGTAAGAGGGGTCCCTTTTCTCCACACTCTTTCCAGCATTTATTGTTTGTAGATTTTTTGATGATGGCCATTCTGACTGGTGTGAGGTGATATCTCATTGTAGTTTTGATTTACATTTCTCTAATAATTAACAAGGTTGAGCATCTTTTCATGTGCCTCTTGGCCATCTGTATGTCTTCTTTGGAGAAATGTCTATTTAGGTCTTCGGCCCATTTTTTGATTGGGTTGTTTGTTTTTTTGATATTGAGCTACATGAGCTGTTTGTAAATTTTGGAGATTAATTCCTTGTCAGTCGCATCATTTGCAAATATTTTCTCCCATTCTGTGAGTTGTCTTTTTGTTTTGTTTATGGTTTCCTTTGCTGTGCAAAAGCTTTTGAGTTTAATTAGGTCCCATTTGTTTATTTTTGCTTTTATTTCTATTACTCTAGGAGATGGATCTAAAAAGATATTGCTGCAATTTATGTCAGAGTGTTCTGCCTGTGTTTTCCTCTAAGAGTTTTATAGTGTCCTATATTTAGGTCTTTAACTCATTTTGAGTTTATTTTTGTATATGGTGTTAGAGAGTAAAACAATAAAAAATAAATGATATTTTAATAAAGTACAGTACAGTTTACTTATTCTACTATTGCTATCATGACTACTACTATTGAGTGTATACCCATTATTACAGAACTATGGAGTGCTATTAGTACAGTTTATCAGACATCAGCTAGACCAGTATCTTCCCACCCTTATCCCGTATTTGTCAAGTGAAGAAACTAAGTGGCAAAACTTAGATTTTAGATTTTAAGTAAATTGCCTAATTGCAATTTAATGTTGTTTAACAGTCTTAGGCTTCTGTTTTTCTTTTTCTTCTCCATTCTATAGTTAAAAATAAAAAGCATATAATGTCAATACTATGAATTGACATAATATTGACATCTATCTATATTACTTGCTTTACCTATATTACTTGTTCCAAGAATTTAATTTTAAAATAATTTAAGAGTTTAGATATCCATGAAAATTATTCATTTAAAAAATCTAGTTTTAGAACAATATGTGTTCTAAGACCCAGTTTTTGCTTCAAAATGTATATTTTTGTGTATTTATATTTGTATGGATGCATCTATGTATATTCAAATAAAAATTCTTATGGAAGCATACACTTCTCAGCCCTCTGGGAGAAAAGTTAAAGATAATAAGGGAAGAACTTTGACTTTTTTTTCTTTATACACTCCTGTATTAATTGCATTTTTCAATGATAATTTAAAACTTTTGTAATCTATCTTTATAAAATTTGCTTTACCAATTTTATATGATCCCATCCAAAATAGCAATAAAAAATCCAAAATTTGGGGACATAAATACAACTAAATCCATTTAAATTATTTAAATATGTCATTAATTTTATGTAAGTAAAACAGCTAAATGGAGCAAACAAACAAACTCTGTATACAGAGCACTAGGGCAATAATGAGTAACCCAACAGGGATTACTCCTTACTCAAGTGATGAAGAGTAATAGTGTAGGTGATGGTCAAGGTGTATCATCAAACACTGAGTCAGAGGGTATAGAGGTGCTGTCTTCCTCATTGTAAATAGTATAAAGAAAAAGTGGGGGGAAGAAGACAAAGAGAAGGATGGGAAGAATAAAAGAAGGAAAGAGGAGGAGGAGGGGGAAAAAATTAGAGAAGAATAAAATATAATCAGATTTTTACCAATCCCATATAGAGATTATTTGATAATAAAAAGGTAAATCTAACCTCACTAGTCAATGTCTCAATTACTCAGTGAGTAAAATGAGTTCATGTGTTCTTGATATGATTTAAGATTTTTCTCAATCATGTGAAAACTTTTATAAAATATGGAATTTTACTAATATCATAGCATATAGCATTAGAGCTTTAGTATTTTCAGTAATTTTAAGTTGTTTTAAAGAAAATCTTCCAAGTACAAAGCAATCTACTATGAGTTTTACCTATTTTTGTATTGTGTCAATTTTTTACTGGAAGTAAAGAAATAATGAAGAAAAAATTAATAAAAGCTATTTTTCACAAATGTACCAAGTTTATAATGTACAACAAGACACAAATAAAACACAGACCTAGAGAATTAGCCTATAAATACCATAGTTCATACATTCATGGAAGATAGGTAATATGACTCATCTTATGGTTAAATTGACCATGGGAGGTTGTGAAGAAATTAATACTCCATGTGTTATTTATAAAATAAATGTGTTTATACATTTTGAAAGGGAATAAAGAACAAAGTTCTGTTTTTAATCAGTATGGTTTGGAAAGAAAATAAAATTAGTGATATTTATAATAAAAAATTTAATATCTGCATATTCTGTTTTCAAACAAGATTGTGGGAAATGAATAAGGAGCTATCAGACACCTAGAAATAAAAAGCAAAGATGATACATTTTCCTTAATGAATATATTTTGTTACAGAATAGGACAAGTTTGTCTCAATATTGTTATTATTTTCTTGGTTAAATTTCAGTTCTGTTGAATCATGTGAGAGCAAAGATTAAATTGGGATTTTTTTTTTAAGAGGGGAAGGGATAATACAGGCATAGAAAAACACCATAGAAATTTAAACACTGAAAAAGTTAAAATATAACTGAGTGATTAAAATCGTTAGCCTCCAATGCAACCCAATACTTGTAAAATCTAGTGTTTCAAGATTCAAACTAAAAATCTAGAACCCACATAAAGCAATGGTTAATTAAAAGAAAAACCCTACAGAAATAATAGTTTCTGATATAGAGTAAAATGACTTTCTAAGTAGGTAATTGAGCTATAGGAGAAAAAACAAAGTTTTAAATCTGAATAAGGGAAAATTAAATGAAAATTACAGTGCAAGCCTACTGACAAAATTCTATTAATCTTGCTTCTTGTGAGTTTATCTTTATATATATTTCAATTGAGTAATATAATTGGTCTTTTAATAACATGTTTTCTATTTTTGTCCTAGAAAAAGAAGAAAAGTAGAAAAAGGAGATAATGAAGAAACAGCCGTTATTCAGTCATTTTTCTGCAGCTTTACCTGAAAGGAGAATTGCTTCTATGTGATTCATTGCAAGATACCAACAGCATCAGGTAGCAATTATCTTCTATTATAGTGCCAATATACCTGCATAGAATAATCAGTCTTTATGCCATTTCAGTATAAATTTATTTTTTAGTAAAAATGCCATAAATGTGTGTGCATGCGTATGTGTTTATATAGATGAGAGACAGAACATTTTATTAACTATCATTTATTAAGGGAATGTCCAGAAGATTTGTGCAACAGAGATAACAGATGTTTTATGTAAAAGAAAGTACAATGAAGAACAGAAATACTGCAAATTGTAGTAATCAAATGCATAATTAGATAACAAGATGCTAGTTTAAAATATAGTCAAGTCCTAAAGTTTTTTCTTTCTTTTTTAATACATGTCCTATAGTTGTTTTTTGAAGACTACTATATCCTTAGTCAGGTAAAAACATCACAAGATTTTTGACAGTTCTTAAGTATCATCATTCTGTATTAATTATGGAATTTGTGGTACTCCCAGAAGTATAAATAATCTAGGTACATAAGGAAATGGCAACTTTATGATGATTCTTAGCACATCTACATATATTCATTCATTCATCCTTTCCTTACTTATTGAACGCCAACTATACTCTAGACGCTATTTAGTTCTAGGCATAAAATGGTGAAGAAGATAAGCACAGTTTCTGGTCCATGCATTTTCTTTTTTATTGAGAAACAGACAATGAACAAATATACTAACAAACAAAACAGTTTCAAACTGTCGTCAGTTCTATAAGAGATAGAACCAAGGTGCTGTGCTAGAAACAAATGGCTGGAGGGGCTGGATGGTTATTTTCAAGATCGTTCAATAAGCAGGCCAGGGAATTCCTCTTTGGAGAGGTGTTTTTAGGCTGAGACCTACAAGACAAGAATAAACTGGGTCTGCCAAGATCCAGAAAAAGAGAATGATGAAAAAGGACCCTTGGGAATCAGCCTCCTTGATTTGATATGTGTGGTCAGGGTGCAGTACCCTGGGGGAGAGGGTTGAGATGAGATTGGAAGAGGGAGGGGAGGGGGAGACGAGGCCCTACAAGTGGTAGGAGGTGTGTATTTTAACTCAAGTGAAAAGAAAAATCACTGAAGAGTTTCAAGCAATTTTTTGACATAGATATTAATATTATTTGTCCGAATTAAACACTAGTTCCTAGATGCCTGAGACTCCAATATCAATAACTAGGCTATCTGACTCAAATCATAGATATTTAATATTATCCAAGTGCAGAGAAGGCACAGGAAACTATGTTGGAAGAGGAGTTTGGGGTAGATTGAAGAGGAAGGGTAATGAGAGTCCCTTATGATCCAATAAAGTCAGAAAAGAAAGATATCAAGGTGGAGAAAAAAGCAAAGAGTGAGACATAAGTGTCATAAGCTTTCACCAGATCTTCTGAAATCCCCATCAGAGGTGTGGAGTTAATTGAGGGGAAAGCCCAATCAGAAGGGTTTTTGCCCATTTCTCTTCTGAACTCTGAAAAGGGGACCTTACAGTGTGGTATTTGTAGCAACATGGGCCAGCCACGACACAGGAAAAAAAGTGAAGATACGGTGGCATTAAGCAGAGAGAGGACCTGAGACCGTGCTCAGAGCTTCCCTTGTTTCTCGGGGCATGCATGGGACTTAGAAGTGCCCACATGCCCCACAGAGAAGGTGCAGGAAGGTAGCTGAGTCCAGAGCTAGGAGACCAGTGTGTGGGTAGCTACAGTGGCAAGAGGCAAGGTGGCTATGGTGCAAAAGCCTCAGCATAACTAGCCTTGTCAGGCACCAGGTGGATGATGTTTCTGAACATCGGAGGGGAGGATAGCCAAGCTCTCAAGTGTCCAACAGAACAAGTCACAAATATATGCTGCACCTCAGAACATAGTGCAGTAATCCTGGGGATGGACCATCCATTATACAGCCGAGACCTGGGAGGATGCAGACGCCCAGAGGTCACCCCATGAGCTCCAGGTCTCCCCTCCACTTCTGCAGAGGCCCTTTTGTGTCCCCTCCCCACATTCCCACTTGCCATTTTGAGACCTGCGGATGGCAGTCTGTAAAACAAAGCACTTTCCTGAAACAAGGTTCAAGCCAGAGTCTAAGATGCTATAAATCAGCCAGTTAATATCCCCACCATGAACTCCGTCCCTGTTTGGCAGGGTCAGGGCTTGTGAGGAAGATTAGATTTGTTAGAGAAAATCAAGAACCTTCAATTATTTTGTACATTGGAGTTGTCCCAAGTGTAAATGTGCAGCGTGAACACAACACTTAGATTTAATAATTATTCCATTTATTTCAGTTCATTGACTGCCTACATGTAATTAGTATACATTTACAAATACATGTTTGTGAAGGTTGGTGTACTGCTATTAAGGAAGTACTCTGAAATGAAGAGTATTCTGAACCTGAGTAAGAAATCTCCTGTTCCGTGGCTGACACTGTGACTGCCACCAGCTGGTTCTGTAACCTGGGGCAAGTCATTTAATTTCTCTGGGCATTCATTTTCTCTGAAAAAATGAGGAGACTGGACCAAATCATTGCTAAGGTCCATTTTGATTTCTGATGTCTGTCACGCGAGTGCTGAAATGAGGCCTGCTGAGATGATGGTGGTTAGATTTGCATTAATCAAGAAACAAGGATAATAAGTGTAGAACCATTTAGTAAATCCAGGCCATTTGCCTGGCACAAAGTAAGTCATTTTATGTAGGTTATTTCTAATCATCTAAATAAACCCACGAGGAAATAGAAGTTCAGAGAGGCTGTAATTTGTTCTGTGCTACACACCTGGTAGGTGGCAGAGGCAGGCTTGTGACCCATGCTTTCTCTCTGGAGTTTTTGAATTAGATAGTATGGTGCTTATTATTCATCTCTATTGTTTAATTTGAAGATTCCACCTTCTAAGCATTGTTAAGATCCTATCCTTCAAGCTCCTCAAGTTATGAAGCTATTTTTATAGCATCAAGGCAAGGCAAACCGTCCCAAGTTCCTGAAGAACTCACTGATACCATTGATTTAGTACTTATTTTCAAGGCATGTATTTATATATATGTATATATATATATATGTATATAGATGGATAGATGGATAGATAGATAGATAGATAAATCTCCTGTAAATATATCCTGTGTACCTACAACCAAATTGTATATGCTTCGAATGAAGGCCAAGGACCCGGGCCAAGGAATGGTCAGGAGGTGTCTGGCACCACCAGGGCTGGAATTCAGAGTGAGGTGGTTGAGAGGTGGAAAAATCTCAGGAGCCACTCACTCCCAGGATCATGCCAGTGCAGGGCCACCTCACCCCAGTCCTGGCCGTGGGCAGCACAAAGCAGCTGGTAGATAGATACCTCACTGGGGCCATTTGAAGTTCAGCAAGATTAGTTCTCAAAAGTGATATCTATAGAAGTTTGGCTGCACAGTGAGATGCTATGTGATGCCTAGAGAATCAAACTTGTGGAGAGAAAACTGGTGTCCAGAAAGATAGAACAGGGCAGCGTTGGTGATATAGAGGTGAGCATAGCTGCCTTCCAGAGAGATAGATAAGAGGTAAGCCAGCGTGGGAGGATATTCCCTGGTAGTGTATCCTTATGGTAGAATGACGGG
This sequence comes from Eubalaena glacialis, assembly GCF_028564815.1. NCBI lineage: Eukaryota > Metazoa > Chordata > Mammalia > Artiodactyla > Balaenidae > Eubalaena > Eubalaena glacialis. The sequence goes on along the minus strand of NC_083721.1, from coordinate 121,997,823 downwards.
TCACCAGAAGAGCTGAAACAAAGGTAAATGAGCAGATATCTTTCCATGCAATCATTTCCTGGAGCTAAACCATAGCAATGCAATGTTATAAATGGAAAGGTTTCTGAAGCAACTCCTGTGTATTGTTTTAAGGTTTTACCCATGTGTGTTAGTCTCTAGGGCTGCCATAACAAAACACTACAGACTGGGTGGGTGAAACAACAGAAATTAATTTTCTCACAATTCTGGAGACAAAAAGTCCAAGGTCAAGGTGTCAGCATGTTTGGTTTCTTCTGAGGCCTCTCTTCTTGGCAGAGATGGCTGTCCTCTCACTGTGTCCTCACAGTCTTTTCTCTGTGATCATGCATCCCTGGTTTCCCTTGTGTGTCCAAATTTCCTCTTCTCCTACGGACACCAGGCAGATTGGATTAGGGCCCACTCTAATGGCTTCATTTTAACTACTTTTTTTTCTTTCCAGTTTTATTGAGGTATAATTGACATACAGCACTGTATAAGTTTAAGGTGTACAGCATAATGATTTGATTTATATATGTTGTTAATGATTATCACAGTAAGTTTAGTGAATATCCATTGCCTCATATAGATACAAAATTAAAGAAATAGAAAAAAATATATATTTTTTCCTTGTGATGAGAACTCTTAGGATTTACTCTCTTAACTTTTGTATATAATGTACAGCAGCATTGATTATATTTCTTATGCTGTACATTACATCCTAGTACTTATTTTTATCTTAGAACTGGAAGTTTGTACCTTTTGACTGTCTTCATCCAATTGCCCTCTCCCCACCCTCCATCCCTGGTAACCACATATCTCGTCTCTTTTTCTATGAGTTTGTTTTGTTTGTTTGATTTTGAAGTACAATTGACCTACAACACTGTGTTGGTTCCTGGTACACAATGTAGTGATTTGATATTTCTATACATTTCAAAATGATCACCATGATAAGTCTAGTTACCATCTGTCACCATGCAAATATATTGCATAATTATTGATTATATCCCCCACACTGTACATTTCATATCTTTGATTCATTTATTTTGTAACTGAAAGTTTGTCCCTCTTTTCTCCCTCACCTATTTCTCTCCTCCACCCATCCCATCCCCCCTCTGGCAACCACCTGGATTGGATTAGGGTAGCCTTAATGGCCTTATTTTAACTTAATCACTTTTTGTTAAAGGTCCCATATCCAAATAGTCACATTCTGAGGTACTGGGGGTTAGTGTTTCAGCATATGGATTTGGGGGGGGGAACACAATTCAGCCCATAAAACCATGGATTTAGTAAATTGGAAGCTTTCATATGGGCAAATATCCCTGTAATTGCTACCAGAATGTCATACACATTAATAGATAAGTACAGTTGACCCCTGAACAATTCATGGGTTAGGGGCACCAATCCCTGTGCAATTGAAGATCTGCATGTAACTTTATAGTTGAACCTCTGTATCCGTAGCTCTGTATCCACAGATTCAGCCAACCTCTGATTTTGTAATACTGTGGTATTTGTTGAAAAAAGTCTGTGTATTAGTGTTACAAAAACAAACTTGGGTCTGCTCTCCCATGCACAGCAAAGCAATCTCCTGACTCCAGGTTGTGGTGAAGGAAAGAACTGAGTTTACTGCCAGGCCAAGCAAGGAGTCCTGGTAGCTAATGCTCCCTGATGGATTTCAGGGAAGAGTTTTTAAAGACAAACTGAGGAAGAGAGTTGCAGGGTATGTAATCAGCTCATGCACAATTCTCTGATTGGTTGATAGTGAAGTAACAGGGTGATATTACAGGGGTTAACATCAACAGTCCTCAGGTTCTATCCAGTCCGGGAGCTATGTGTTCATGGTCATCATGCAGTTAGCTTCTTCCTGCTGGTGGGGGTTTTAGTATCTGTAAAACAACTCAGACACTATTATCTATGTCCTTCAGGGAGGAACTAAATATTCTGTGACTCTACTATATGACGAATCTATTGTTTAAATTGTTACCAGTTCTCGTCATCCAACTGCTATCTTTGGTTACTACATGTTCACATTATTCCAATTATTAACTCTTGAGCCTTTTGTGACTCAGAGGAGACCTGGGAAACTAAAGCTTTTCTATAAACGAGAGACTGACAGAGGACATTGTGGCGGGGGGCGGGGGGCTGTCCCGGTAAGGACCCCCCCTAATAGGGTCCTGCCCGGTTGTATTAGTGGACTCACACAATTCAAACCCATGTTGTTCAAGGGTCAACTGTATTTCATTTATTTCTTCCTCTTTCAAAATTCAGTTCTGACAACATAAGAATCAATATGATTTTCTGTATGAATGAATAAATTGAAGTTTACTATCTTGGATGGTCAGTAACACACTATCTGAATAATAAAACTTGAGTTAATTAGAGATATAGCTGAGATGCAATTTAATAAATCACCCAGTCTTTATTATTTGAAAGTTAATATTTTAATTAAATAATTGAACCTAAGCAATGTTACAATCTAAGTAGATAATTCTTATATAGCAGGAGCTCTTCTCTTTTTAGCAAATATCTGAAATTGAATACTTTTTGTTCCTTCTTTTTTATTAGCTTTAATCAGACCTAATTCATATTCCCAGTATGAACTGGATATTTATCACCCTTAATACTATATTAACACTAATTCATCTTTGGACTGGCTTTCTAGTCTTAGGTTATCTTGAAGTAAAAATATCATTTTGCATTCAGCTGCTGAAAAGGTCTCTGTATCACACATATGTATTTTAAGTATTTATTCAAACCATTATGATAATAATGTATAGTCTCCGTTGAATTTTAATCAATTTATTATATTTTTAGCCTTATACAGCTCCTCATCAGCCAAAAGATCAGGACCTTTTCCCTTGTATCCTCTGGGCTAAGATTGCCTGATTTATCTTTATCACATAGCCATGAAAGGAAAAGAAAAACTAATTGTCTAGGTTTTCTTTTTTTGCACATTGCAGTATACCACCAACATTCTTGTCAAGATGCTCTCTAATCAGATGATTATTCTCCTTTTGGCTCTTTAAAAATAAAATAGTCCATCACTCATCAATTATTACTAGCAAAAATCACTGACTTGTTTTAATTTGAAATTTAAATTGAATAGTTTCCCCTTAGAAACACGCCAGTGGCAACTGAGCACACAGAACTTATGCAAAGGTACTCGAGACATTTGTTTTTGGAAAAGTCTATGTTTTTATTTATTACATGTATTTTTATATTCTTTTTTACTTGAAAGATTTGAGGCCGATTATAAATTATGAGATGAAGCAGTATATTCTTTATACAGAATAGAATTTCTTATTGAGTTTTCATAAGATTAATTTAAAATAGCATTTAGCAAATAAAGCTTGTGCCAAGTTTAAAAGGCCCCAAAAGACATAAACTCATAGATGGAATAATTATTCATTTTACAGTAAAGAAACTGAAGCTAAGATCGTACAGGCAAAGTTGTATACAGAGGAATGATCTTGAAAGGGTTTTCATTTTCAGGTTCAGAAATTGTTTGAGGAAAGTGTTCCTGACAGTACCATTGACGAACAAATAAGTGTTCTCGCAGCTAAACATGCATGCACCAAAAATAATTAATTCATTAGGAGGAGTGTTGAGGTACTATGGTAGGATTTAAAGCCAATGGGAGAATGAGTCTTGTCTTGTGTACTGGAAGAAGAAAGTCAGTTGAGAAATAGCATAACATTCAGTATGACTTAATTGCATAGTTTGTGACAATGCTGGCTGACAAAATGGACTGAGATGGAAGAAGTGGGGTTAAGGACGCCTGTGAGAAAATGCCTGCGTCTGATCCATTTGTGAATTAACTGAGGTCTGGAGAAAGACTATGGTGATGAAAATGTGAAAACACATTTTCAAACGTGAAAAACACAACAGGAATTGACTCACATACTCACATATTAAGTCCTAAGGATAGCCTCATGACACTGAAATTAGGTCAAAATTTCAAAAAGAAAAATAAATCATTAATAAAGAAAGTAGGAAAAAGTTATTATTAAAGAGGAAAAACAGGGTTAAGGATGAGGACATCCAAAATTGGGGCTTTACTTTTTTTGTAGAGTAAATCAGCTAAGCCCATATTCATATTTCCTCAGGAATTATTGCTCACAGATTATTTTAAAAATAATGAAAAGTGGTAGCTTCTTTTTTTATTTTACAATAAACTAATATGACCACATAAACTTATATTGACCACATAAAAAGATTTTAAATGCACCTCGCCTTTTGTACTTTGTGTATTTAGCAGCTCTACTCAGAGGGTCTTATATTTTGGACCTGAGAGCCAGTCTACATGACAGCACACATATGCAGTGATGAAGGCCAGGGAAAAAAAATGTCTTTGCTTGCACACTTCCTTTGTACAAAGTCACTTGCCAATATGGAAAAACTCCCTTTTCTCTCTTCCCAGTGATGTTTACGGTAGGGAGGCGTTTGTGTATTGTTTCACAGTGTGCATTTGCAAGTTGTTTGGATGCTCAGCACTCTACCTCTGAGGACCTTGAGCTGGTGGGAAAGCTCAGAATCAAGTCATTTGAAGTGGGAAAACAACTCTGATGTATTGCTCCTTTTCTCTGTTTTCCTTGGTTGCTCAGCCCCCTACAGTGTTTTCAACCCTAGAAGTGTGAACGGCAGTGCAAAGCAAAATCATCACCACGGCTAAGGATATGTCTAATCTAAAGTCGTCCATATGCATTCAGTCATTAACTGTACAACACTTTCTGAAAAGGGAGTATACATCACAGTTCAAAGCTGGGCAACATCATGAAAAAGAACCAGCTTAATTGGGGTTGAGGAAATAACTTTTTTTTTTTTTAATTAATTTATTTATTTTTGGCTGTGTTGGGTCTTCGTTTCTGTGCGAGGGCTTTCTCTAGTTGTGGCAAGCGGGGGCCACTCTTCGTCGCGGTGCGCGGGCCTCTCACTATCGCGGCCTCTCTTGGTGCGGAGCACAGGCTCCTGACGCGCAGGCTCAGTAGTTGTGGCTCACGGGCCCAGTTGCTCCGCAGCATGTGGGATCTTCCCAGACCAGGGCTCGAACTTGTGTCCCCTGCATTAGCAGGCAGACTCTCAACCACTGCGCCACCAGGGAAGCCCCAGGAAATAACTTTTTTTAAGTGACTGCTCCAAGGTCATGAGATTTGGCAGTATACCTGAATAAAAAATATCCAAGGTTTATTACGTTACCTCACCTCTTCTTTTAGTACATGCTTTGCTTTGTGGAAATTGGTGTTGAAATCCCAAGAATTATTTGTTAATACTTGGTAGTGAGTTGAATTATGTTCCCTAAAAAGGCTATGTTGAAGTCCTACCCGCTGTTACCTGTGCATGTGACCTTACTTGGAAAAGACTCCTTCCTTCCAGAACCGTGAGAGAGGACATTTTTTGTTGTTGTTATAAGCAGCCCAGTTTGTGGAATTTTTTTACAGCAGCCCTGGGAAACTAATACATACTCTGAGCTCAATTTTTTCTCTGATTATAAATTATCTACTTATTGTTTTATTTTCATTTTCTCATTACTAAAATAATGTTCCCAATTTTTATTTAGAGAATATTGAGGTACCTTAAAAGACTTCTAGTAACCTTGGGAACTTCTGAACAGAACATACAAATTTAAAGGGAAAGAAACATTTCATCACCTTAATGAATCAATGTCGATTGTGTGAATATGAACATTCTCATTTCCATCTTCAGTCTGGCCTTGGCTTCACTTGCTAACATCCCAGAATTAAATTGTGTGACCTGTTAACTTCCTGAGCGTCTCAGAAGAAGAGACTGATGAGGATGGTGGTAGTGGTGGTGATTGCTAGAAACAGGATAATTCATATCTTAAATCTTTTTAGCTTGATAAGCATTTGTTAGTACTTACTGACAGGTTATATACACAAATATATATATATTGTGTGTGTGTGTGTGTGTGTGTATGCACACACACGTGTATTTACCTTTTGGATAAAAATGTAGGTTTCCATTTCCTTTCATCATAGATTGGATTCCCCAGAAAGCAAAGCCTGAAATAAAAAGGAGTATATGGAGACTTTACTGGGGCATATGAGATACATACACATAATTACTGAGAGAACAAAGCATGGAAGGAGGGAGATTTACTATGATTTTTTTTATCAAGTTGGCCACTTACGTGGGAAATTCTACTACTTTATGGTAAAGAAACTCCTCTATATCCACAACAAACTCAGTGAATATAGCCTTCCACCTCCTTGACCAAAAACCCGGGCCCTCTCTACAGGTCACCACTTCTCTTGCAGTTCACCAAGCAGAGGCAGCTTAATCTCTCACACTCCAGGTATTATAGAACCCCAATGAGATCAGGGAGTCTCTTTGCTTCCCCTGTTACATTGTTTCCCTGTCTTAAATTTCTGACCCTTTCCTTTGATTCTCACAATCTTTCTGTGCACTCCAGCTACTGCCAGCAATTATAATGACTTCAACATTTACCTGAAGGAATCACCAAACATGTGGACTCTCAGTTCCCGGACCTTCTGGTTTCCAAAAGCCTTCCTTACACTGGAGTTCACCCATTGTCTGCCGCTGTATTTACCTTAACCTCTTATTTTACCAATACCTTAAACTACCTTGCCTCTATGTCTCATGAGTGGAGGCCTAAATCTAGAAGACCCACACATCCAAGCTGTTTCCTGGAAAGCTGGCTGTCATGTTGGAGCTGCAATAGGAAGAGGTCATGTGTCAAGAAACTGAAGGCAGCTGGTAGCCGATAGCCAGCGAGGAGCTAAGGCTCTCAGCCCAGCAGCCCACAAAGAAGTAAATCCTGCCAACAACCATGGGAGTGAACTTGGATGCAGATCTTGCCCTAGTTGAGCCTTGAAATGACTGAAGCCCTGGCTAACATCTTGATTACAATCTTGTGAGAAGCCTTGAGCCACAGGTCCCCAGCTAAGTATAACCAGATTCCCAACCCACAGAAACTGTGAGATATTAAAGTTGTTCTTTTAAGCCATTAAGCTTTGGTGCCATTTGTTATTCAGCAATAGATAACAGATGGAGTATCTAAGCACCCCCCCCCAAAAAAAATAGTCATCCATTCCTTTGGAAACTGACATAAATCCTGAAAACCAGTGTTTTGTAATTAAGTAACTGTTAAGTGAAAAGCAACAATAGAGCCTCTAAGAAAAAGAGTCAGAAAAAAAGAAAAAATAGCCCAACGGAGAAACATATACCCCATGATACACCCTATGAATGCATCCAGATTTCTGCCTTTCCCATAAAAGTGCTGTTGGTGCCATTACTATTTATTGTCAGCTCCTAAGGACTCAGTATTCTAGTCAAACAGTACATAATGGATAGAATGACTCTAATGCGTTTTTAAGCCCTCTTTCCAGACTATATGAGCAATTTAATAACACTTATTTCTTCCTATTTCCAGCCTTCCCCTGCTCAGACAATTTATGTAGTAGCATTTTTATCTTATCCTACTCTCACCAATAGGATGTAGTAGAGTAGGTTTTTCCAAATTCTTCTTTGTGCGCTTTATTCCTATTGTTGCCTATATGGACTCTGATAATAATGCTAACAAAATGATGACGATGGAAGGGTCTAATCATATGCAGTTATGGGCCATTCAGGAGCAGGTCACCATCATTAACCTTTGTCCCTTCATGGTTAGACTCCATTGTTCCCATGTGGCGTCTCCATTCTAAATTTATCTTAGGATTTGCTTGTACTATATTTTTGTACTACATCTCACTTCTGTAAACAATCTCCAAAAGGTTTTCACACACATTATCTCACCCTACTGAGACAAAAAAAAAAAAAAAAAAAAGCGAAGGAAGAAATGACAGAGGGTATTGTACTCCTTTTCCAGATGAAGAAATGAAGGTCAAAAAATATTAAATAACAAGCATCAAATCTCATAAGTGTCAGCGCTAAGATTTGAATCTAGGTTTTCTCCTGAAAATTTTCCTGGAGCTTCTTCTGTCTGTTTTAGAGAGGTTGATAGGTGGAAATATGTGTTCTTATTGTATTGGATGGAGATTCAATGGTTGAGGATTTTTCTGCCCTTCACAGGCACATAGTCATGCTCATTCTTTCCACCGTAGAACAAGGTGGAAGTGCGATGGGAATTTAGTAAAGAGTTAAATGGAATATGTGTGAAAAGATGAAGTATTGACGTAATATATGGACACCCCTTGGGCAATCATCATCTAGTATCTCATCAAGATTGGGATGATGTATTCCTGTTTTTGTTTGGTTTTTTTTTTTCAATATCAGACAGTAACAGAGTAATTTGTGGCCAGTGTTTGAGTGTCGGTGTAATGATGCTCAGGACAGCACTTCCCAGTCTTTCTTGGGAGTATATTTTTGTTTTGTGTTTGTTTTAAGACTAAGAAAAGGTCCAATCTCACCATTAGATAGAATGAAACAAAACCATTAAATAAAGGAGGATGTGCACCTCATATTTTATGGTACCTGTATGATGTTTCTGGCTTTAACATAAGCCAATACATTGTTTTCAGCTCTACAAAATGTAATAACACAAAAGAAAGGGGCCCTACTGGTGGAAGTGTGTAAGCTCTCTATCTATTAACCAGTCCATTCAGAGAGTTAAATCTTTTTCTTTGCCTCACTCACATTTAATGCATCTTTGCCAAGAGTCCCGGATATCACACATTTGAAATATCAGAAGAATATAATGAAAAAATATCCAAAAGCCTGTTTTTATGTCTAGATAGTATCTTTTTATATTTTACTTTTTAATTTTTATAGGAATTCACTGTCAGCAGAGAGCTATCAGGTCCTAGACTTTATCTATAGCTCTGGTGAAAGCTCCGCCTGTCTACTTCTGGCTTGTGAGAGTTTCTTTCCTTTGGGGCGGTGGCTGGTGCCAGAGTGAGAGGAAATATCATGCCCTCCGAGAGTCAAGAGCAGCTGGCGCAATTGCCCTGGTGTTTATGGGATATTATAGGCATAAAGGCACATTTGGAGCTGGTTGGGGAACGAACTTAGTGCTTCTTTCTTTTATCTTTATAATCCACTTTCCTAGCAAGGATTATCCTAGCATTCATACTAAATTTAGCAAATGCAGATAAAAAGAAGAAAAAAAGAAAGCTAGGCTGCCACAAGGTACTCTGACAAGGCAATCCATATGCTGGGTAGATAAACTGCCTTTTATCAAATGAAACAATAAAGACACAAAGAAACTTGTTCAAATTGGTTTTTTTTTTTTTTTGGAACAATGAAAACCATTTTTGTACGAATTAACCAGAGGGAGTTGTACATCTGGAAAGCGGTAAACACATAGTTTCTGTTTGGGAGAAAACTGGCATTATTGCCCCCAAAATTATACATCTGCAGTACGATCCAAATTTGTCAAGCTGGGGGGTATCATGGAAAGGAATTTTCTACCAGAAATTTGCATTAGATGGTGTTTTTCATTATTTATTTTAATGACATCTTCCTTCGTTTTTGGCAGAATTTTTATAGTGTGTATTTCATGAAGAGCTACAGAAATTTAATATAATAAAATAAGTAAAATGTCAACATAGCAAAACTAGGCTCCTAAGGTCATAAAGGTGATTTTTTAAAATTTCCTCATAGAAGTCAGGTCTCAGGAAAATTTTGCAAATCACAGAAGTTATTCCTTAGTGCTCAGTTGTCTGCTTTTTTTTAATACTCTCATACTTCCCATAATTCCTTCCTATTATTTTTTTCCCCCTGATCATATAAGATAGGCCTTTTTGATGTTTATTCTTCATTCTTCGAATGAACATCCGCTCTTAGGACATTCACGTCTGCCTTATTCACGTATTAAATAATTAATCCAGAAGACAATTGAGGAGCAACTATGGCCCACAGACTTGAGAAGACACTGGAAATATAAAGATGAATATTTGAATCAATAGTGAACTTCTGTTCAAAACACATCGGAATGCTGTGTAAATGAAAGCTATTAAATACTATACAGCTGAACTCAAAGAAAAAATAAATGAAATTTGTCAGATGCTATTAATGTACCAAGAATACAAAGTCAATGAAGTGTTGAAGTCAAGGTGAGCCTAGGCTTTTCCAACATAGATTTAAATTTTATGGGGTTGGATCATAGATTTTGATGCCCAAATAAGGTTGCAAGAAGAGGCCCTTCATGTCTTGAAAGGCATGAAGCCTCCATATAAACTCAGGAAACAGGAGGCATACTCTGCTTATTCTCCTGAAATATGGCATGGAAATTTTCCATCTGCCCACAGCTCTGGGGGGGGGCGGAGAGTGACCTGGCAGAAATTGGAACCCAAGTCTGCCCACATACAGCTAGGAGATTAAAATTTTTATTCTCAGTGTTTTGAGAGTAAAATTTGCCCCTCTCAGAGGCAAACTTAGAAATCACGTGTATGCTTACATCTAAAACACAGGGTACACCCAGGAAAGACAGTGCCCTCTGGAAATAATCATACCATCAAAAATCACCAACCACATAATGAAGTTAACATCCATGAAAGAATCAACAGATGCAACACAGGTAAATGGAATTCAATTATAATAGTTGATATTCAATGTGTTATTTGGCACAATATTTTAGTATTGTCACAGTATTTTAATTTTTCTCAAATTAAAAAAAAAATTAATTTAATTCTCATTCCTACTTATGTTTATCTGTTGACTTGCACTGAAGTTAAGTTAGAGGAATTTTGTAGTTTTCTGGAATTTGAAGGGGGATTTCATGCACTTGCTTACTTATGCCCTTAACAAATATTTATTCAGAGCTATGTTGTATCAAGTACTGTGCAACATACTTGAGATACAGCACACAAATGACACTGTCAGTGTGGCTCAGGAGATAAAGCCTAGCGAGGCAGGGAGACTAGTAAGAGGGTAGCTATATTTCAGTGTCATAGATTAATGATATAAATAAACAGTACAGCACACAGAGCTCTTGAGTTAACCTGACTTTTTACAATCCTGGAGAAGGGTTACCCTGGTTAAATTTTTTTAATTTAATGCATAGAAAAACGTCCTATAGACACCAGAATGAAATTAAAATTTGCCTTAATGGAAATCACAGATCAAATTGGCCTCAAATACCTCCTCTAACCAAAACTCCAGAAGATTTGGCAATGTCTACACAATTGTTGGTGAAGAAAATGGTGTGCCTCAAAATTGTGTACTCTAAGTTTTCAATCACATGAGAAATTAATTGAAAGATAACCTTATAAATATATGAGCTTAGAAAGTTTGTCACTATGTTACTCAATGAAAAAAGTTGATGAAAAGCACATTGCAGTTGAACCAGAAATAAACCAAAATAAAGAATAGGAAGGTTGGGCTATAAAAGGATATAATTCCAAAGCAAATATAATTCCAAAATAAAAATCAAGTGTTAAAAAATTATTCTTGAAGAGGAAAATACATTCTCTGAAATAAAATTAATAAGAATAATCAGGGGTCTTTGGCTATTAGGATAGTTCCATATTGGTTAGTTAAGAAAAAGCACCTTATTAAAGGTGACAGAAAGAAAGCCAAAAAGAACGTAGTTGATCTTTCTTAAGTGAGATTGGTATAAAGTGAATCTATATTCAACATAGGAAATATTACAGCAACACTAGTGAGGTGACAAGGGCTCATGGAACCAAAACTTCACTGAATGTCCTCAAGTTCAGATTTCTTTTTGGTGAGCCTTGCCAATTGGCAGGATGATGACATTACATCTACAAATTTTTGATTTATTTTAATTACTGATGTTATTTAGGATAAAACCTGCCTGACCAACTTTCTTGAAGTTGATCTTTTCCATGATAAAATATGTTATTAAAACAAAATATAGTCTGTGATTTAAATTCTTGTTGACATCAAAACTATCAATTGTTATTTATTCCTTTTGCTATCTTTTCTTGTGTTTTACTAAAAAGTACCACAAATAAATCCCAAAGGCCTCTATGAGCAGTACCAACAGGTTAATCAAATCTGGAACAAGATAATGGAAAGCATGATAAAGACAAATGGTTTGAAATAAGTAGTCATTTTTTTCACCAGGGAATACTGCAAAAAATTAGAAAATGCTTGGTAGTCTAGTTATGCATTATCTGTTATCATCTTTATGTTTTGTTTGTTTGAAAAGTCAAAAGACTGAAGAAGGTCAAGTTTGTAATGGGAATTTTAATAGAACTTTATGATAAAGGTAAAGTAGTTCTGGGGAAAAAATTTTACCAGTGGAAAAAAGTAATCTGGGTGAAAATACTAGTTAATATGAACCAAAATTCAAAAGTTAGAAAGGCAGCAGTGAAATATAATAAAATATCCTCATCTTATAACAAGGAGAAATCAACCACTACTGTAACTTGTGATAATATAATTGGAGACTGATCTGTGTTTTAAAATTGCAAATGAAAAGTCTAGGATAATTAAAACAAGCTATTTACTTTTAAAATCACTAGAGAAATTAAGAAGGAAAAAGGAAGAACATAAGATAAAAAATTATTAAAATAAAAATTATTAAAATGATGGTTCAGAAATCTGAAAATAAAAAGAATAAACACTACCCTCTTTAACATTACAGTGAAACACATTAAAATAATTCCTCATCCACAATTTATTTTATTTCTCCTAAATATATATTTCTATCATAAGTGGTATTGGAGTTCATAGAGCAGAATACTTTTCTAGCCCTTATAAATGTTATTATATAAAGGTTTTAAAAAGGTAATTAGCTTACTATATTAAAAAGAAAGAAAAAATGTGAAGATGAAATGGGTTATTACACTCAAATTAAACTCAAATTATTTCATTATGATTTAACTTGTGTTGTACAGTGATTCAATCAGTTTTCTTATTTTGTAGTTGGATTCATTACATTATTTGTCATAATCAAATAACATTTATTCAATTTTGTAAAAGCTATCATTACAAAATCATATAATAAGCTCTCATGTTCAGACATTAAAACAGCTAAAATAGCTTTCTTGTCAACGAGTGTAGATTTCCCCTTTCAATTAAAAATAAAAATGAGATGTGACACAAAGGAAAGGTATTAATTTCCAAACCAGGATCAGAGTTCTGGAAATTGGATATATTTTCAATATGCGTAAATGAAGAGTCTGCTTTCAACTGAAAGGAAACTAAATCTTGAAAATGGGTTGACTAATCTATGGTCAACTAATCTATGACAAAGGAGGCAAAGATATACAATGGAGAAAAGACAGTCTCTTCAATAAGTGGTGCTGGGAAAACTGGACAGCTACATGTAAAAGAATGAAATTAGAATACTCCCTAACACCATACACAAAAATAAACTCAAAATGGATTAGAGACCTAAATGTAAGACTGGGCACTATAAAACTCTTAGAGGAAAACATAGGAAGAACACTCTTTGACATAAATCACAGCAAGATCTTTTTTGATCCACCTCCTAGAGTAATGGAAATCAAAACAAAAATAAACAAATGGGACCTAATGAAACTTCAAAGCTTTTGCACAGCAAAGGAAACCATAAACAAGACGAAAAGACAACCCTCAGAATGGGAGAAAATATTTGCAAATGAATCAACAGACAAAGGATTAATCTCCAAAATATATAAACAGCGCATTCAGCTCAATATTAAAGAAACAAACACCCCAATCCAAAAATGGGCAGAAGACCTAAATAGACATTTCTCCAAAGAAGACATACAGACGGCCACGAAGCACATGAAAAGATGCTCAACATCACTAATTATTAGAGAAATGCAAATCAAAACTACAATGAGGTATCACCTCACACCAGTTAGAATGGGCATCATCAGAAAATCTACAAACAACAAATGCTGGAGGGGGTGTGGAGAAAAGGGAACCCTCTTGCACTGTTGGTGGGAATGTAAATTGATACAGCCACTATGGAGAACAATATGGAGGTTCCTTAAAAAACTAATAATAGAATTACCATATGACCCAGCAATCCCACTACTGGGCATATACCCAGAGAAAACCGTAATTCAAAAAGACACATGCACCCGAATGTTCATTGCAGCACTATTTACAATAGCCAGGTCATGGAAGCAACCTAAATGCCCATCGACAGACGAATGGATAAAGAAGTTGTGGTACATATATACAATGGAATATTACTCAGCCATAAAAAGGAACGAAATTGAGTCATTTGTTGAGACGTGGATGGATCTAGAGACTGTCATACAGAGTGAAGTAAGTCAGAAAGAGAAAAACAAATATCATATATTAACGCATGTGTGTGGAACCTAGAAAAATGGTACAGATGAACAGGGTTGCAGGGCAGAAGTTGAGACACAGATGTAGAGAACAAACGTATGGTCACCAAGGGGGAAAACTGCGGTGGGGTGGGGATGGTGGTGTGCTGAATTGGGCGATTGGGATTGACATGTATACAGTGATGTGTACAAAATTGATGACTGATTAAAACCAAAAAAAAAAAAAAAAAAAAGAAAATGGGTTGAAATGGGGTTGTGATGTGACCACTGTCTTCTTAGTTAATCCTTTCTGAGTGCCATGTTCCCTCTGGCCATAGTATCTTTGCACATACTGTTCCCTCTGCCTAGGACACTCTTCCTCCTGTCCACCCCCTCAACACCTACCCCTTCTTCAGATCTTATCTAAAAGACTAATTCATCCTTAAGAAGGTCCATTTTCCCTTTTATGTTCTCATCCCAATATTTCATTTATTTAACAAATACCTACCATATTTCATTGAAACTAAGACACTGCTGATGGTAAGATACATCTTATTTTATGTGGTATCACTTGAAAGGAAAATGTGATGCTAATTAAACTATGACACAATGTTTCATAGGATTCAGAATTTTTATTTTTCTTTTATTGAAAGAGCTCTTTCAGAAATAGTTAGACCTATTTTTTACCATATATTCCTCTTGTGCATATATAAAATTTTTTTTGAAATGAAATAAAGATATTCCTAAAATACTCACATTCAGAATTCAACTTGCAATTCCTTTTCAATTCGGAGATGTCAATATCCATGTGATATTGGTCAATTCCACATGATATTCTCTTTTAAGGCATCAGAAGCATTGGGGGTGCAGTGGTTCATAAAAGTTTGCTCCAAACTCCAAATCACTGGCTTTCTTCTACAAGTTTGCTCCAAGTTTCTCCTTCATTGGAAGATTTGCATAGGCACTTTACTGATGTTACCAGAAGGTTTCAAATTAAGGTTTTCTGATACAATCAAAACTTTTAATTCTTCCTCAAATGGACATGAAATCAAGCCACAAAAATAGACAACCAGGTCCAAAACAATGCCAACTCTCACACCTTAGGTAAGTGAGTATAAGACACCACTAACTCTAAGAGCCCAATTTCCAAAATGTTAAACTATATATTTTAGACTGATGAAATGTTCTGTGTAAATGTCAATGTGCCAAGCCTTGTTTTAAGCACTTTATGAATAACTCATTTCATCTTCATGACATTTCTATGAGGTAGGTGCGATTAATTCCTTTTTATATAGGAGGAAACATAAGCACAGAGGTTAAATAACTTGCTGGACTTCACACAGTCAGAAAGTGACAGAAGTGTGTAAACTTGTGTATCTCCTATAATTACATTAGTACTTTCCCTGTTTTAAAAATTAATTCTGTTTACTACCAGATTGTAAACTTCTATGAGAGTACGTTGTTTTGTCTATTGAAACCCCAGTACATTTCAGTGCTTGATACAAACTAAAAGTCCAAGAGATGTTTGTTATAGATTGAGCATAGATACTCTTAGCTTTTTCTCTAACCTCAACATCTTTCCTTCCCTGTTTCTTACTGTTAACTTTGACTTTTGTGATCTAGATTTATGTGTAACGAGACTATGTTTTCTCATACGTGCTATAACAAGGAAAGTCAAAAGATTTTCACTTGAAATTATCTTCCTAAGTGATTAATGAAAGCCAACTTTTATGATTCACACTTTTGTGTTTGACATTGTTCTTTCTTGGAAGTTCTCTTTATGAAATTTAAATACATATGTGTGAGAGGTGTAATATGTTAATACTGAGTGAATTCATTTAGCTTATCTCTCTTATTGATAAACAGAGTAAAAATGGGTTTAACGTGAAGATGCCTTCTGTGGGAATCAGGGTGAATTCAGGGAATCTGGAAGGGTTAAAATCAAATCTCACCAAACCCAGATTGTTTTAACTTCTATGAAATATAACATACATACAGAAAAGTGTACAAGTCATAAGTGTACATCCTGATGGGATTTTTCACAAAGTAAACACACCTTAACCAAACAGAACAATATCAACATCCTAGAATCCCTAGTCACTAACCCTCCAAGAACAAAAGCTTTCTGACTTCGTTCATCCTTGATTAGTTCTGCCTGTTTATAAACCTAATATAAACAGAATGCTAAAGTATGTACTTTTTTGTGTATGGCTTCCTTTACTCAATTTGTGTTTGTGAAATTTATTTATAATTTTATGAGTCCTTGTAGCTCATTCATTCTCATTGCTGTGCTGTATTCCACTACATAAGCACGCCATGGTTTATTTACCTAGTTTACTTTTGGTAGCTGCTGCCATATTTTCCAGTTTGGGACTATTATAAGCAATACTGCTATGAACCTTGTATGTGCCTTTGGTAAAAAGTAAAATTAATTACTTTTGGGTATACAACTAGGAGTAGACTTTCGGGGCCACATGGTATGTGAAATGTTCAGCTTTAGTAAATACTGCCAAATGTTTCACTATCAATGGTTACTTTTTCTTTCTTTTTCTTCCCGTCTTTTGGTGGTTTGGGAGAGGAAGGTTCATCCTGGTCATCTTAACTGATCTATATTTTTTAATTTAAAAAAATGTTAATACAACTTTAAAGGTTACATTCCATTTATAGTTATTACAAAATATTGGCTATATTACCCATTTAGTACAATGCATCCTTGAGCCTGTCTTACACCCAGTAGTTTGTACCTCCTACTTCCCCACCCCTATATTGCCCCTCCACCACCTCCCCACTGGTAACCACTAGTTTGTTGTCTGTACCTGTGAGTCTGCTTCTTTTTTTGTTGTATTCACTAGTTTGCTGTATATTTTAGATTCCACGTGTAAGTGATGTCATACAGTATTTGTCTTAATCTGTCTGACTTATTTCACAAAGCATAACACCCTCCAAGTCCATCCATGTTTTTGCAAATGGCAAAATTACATTCTTTTTTATGGTTGAGTATTATTCCATTGTGTGTATGTGTGTGTGTTTGTGTTATATATACACCACATCTTCTTTATCTACTCATCTGTTCATGGACACTTAGATTGCTTCCATATTCTGTTCATGGATACCTAGATTGCTTCCATATCTTTTCAGTTGTAAATAAAGCTACTGTGAACAGTACGGTTCATGTATCTTTTTGAATTAGAGTTTTCTTTTTTGTTTTCAGACATATACCCAGGAGTGGAATTGCTGGGACATATGGTAGTTCTATTTTTAGTTTATTGAGAAACCTCCATACTATTTTTCACAGTGGTTGCACCAATTTACATTCCCACCAACAGTATACATGGATTCCCCTTTCTCCACATCCTCACCACATTTGTTATTTGTGTTCATTTTAATGATAGCCATTCTGACAGGCGTGAGGTAATATCTCATTGTGTGTTTTTTTTTTTTGAACATGTTTATTGGAGTATAGTTGCTTTACAATGTTGTGTTAGTTTCTGCTGTATAACATGGAATCAGCTATATGTATACATATATCCCCATATCACCTCCCTCTTGCGTCTCCCTCCCACCCTCCCTATCCCACCCCTCTAGGTGGTCACAAAGCACCGAGCTGATCTCCCTGTGCTATGCAGCTGCTTCCCACTAGCTATCTATTTTACATTTGGTAGTGTATATATGTCAATGCTACTCTCTTACTTCGTCCCACCTTACCCTTCCCCCTCCCCATGCACTCAAGTCCACTCACTACGTCTGCGTCTTTATTCCTGTCCTGCCACTAGGTTCATCAGAAACTTTTTTTTTTCAGATTCCAAATGTTTGTGTTAGCATACGGTATTTGTTTTTCTCTTTCTGAGTTACTTCACTCTGTATGACAGACTCTAGGTCCATCCACCTCACTACAAATAAATCAATTTCGTTTCTTTCTATGGCTGAGTAATATTCCATTGTATATATGTGCCACATCTTCTTTATCCATGCATCTGTCGATGGACACTTAGGTTGCTTCCATGTTCTGGCTATTGTAAATAGAGCTGCAATGAACATTGTGGTACATGACTCTTTTTGAATTGTGGTTTTCTCACGGTATATGCCCAGTAGTGGGATTGCTGGATCGTATGGTACTTCTATTTTTAGTTTTTTAAGGAACCTTCATACTGTTCTCCATAGTGGTGGTATCAATTTACATATCCAGCAACAGTGTATGAGGGTTCCCTTTTCTCCACAACTTCTCCAGCATTTATTGTTTGTAGACTTTTTGACGATGGCCATTCTGACCAGTGGGAGGTGATACCTCCTTGTAGTTTTGCTGTGCATTTCTCTAATGATTGGTGATTTTGAGCATCCTTTCATGTGTTTGTTGGCAATCTGAATATCTTCTTTGGAGAAATGTCTATTTAGGTCTTCTGAGCATTTTTGGATTGGGTTTTTTTGTTGTTGTTGTTATTGAGCTGCACGAGCTGCTTGCATATTTTGGAGATTAATCCTTTGTCAGTTTCTTTGTTTGCCAATATTTTCTCCCATTCTGACGGTTGTCTTTTCATCTTGTTTATGGTTTCCTTTGCTGTACAAAAGCTTTTAAATTCCATTAGGTCTCACTTATTTATTTTTGTTTTTATTTCCATTTCTCTAGGAGGTGGGTCAAAAAGGATCTTGCTGTGATTTATGTCATAGAGTGTTCTGCCTATGTTTTCCTCTAAGGGTTTTATAGTGTCTGGCCTTACACTTAGGTCTTTAATACATTTTGAGTTTATTTTTGTGTATGGTGTTAGGAAGTGTTCTAATTTCATTCTTTTACATGTAGCTGTCCAGTTTTCCCAGCACCACTAATTGAAGAGGCTGTCTTTTCTCTATTCTATATTCTTGCCTCCTTTATCAAAGATAAGGTGACCATATGTGCGTGGGTTTATCTCTGGGCTTTCTATCCTGTTCCATTGACCTATATTTCTTTTTTTGTGCCAGTACCATACTGTCTTGATTACTATAGCTTTGTAGTATAGTCTGAAGTCAGGGAGTCTGATTCCTCCAGCTCTGTATTTCTTTCTCGAGATTGCTTTGGCTATTCGGGGTCTTTTGTGTTTCTATACAAATTGTGAAATTTTTTGTTCTAGTTCTGTGAAAAATGCCATTGGTAGTTTGATAGGGATTGCATTGAATCTGTAGATTGCTTTGGGTAGTATAGACATTTTCACCATGTTGAGTCTTCCAGTCCAAGAACATTGTGTACCTCTCCTTCTGTTTGTATCGTCTTTAATTTCTTTCATCAGTGTCTTATAGTTTTCTGCATACAGGTCTTTTGTCTCCTTAGGTAGGTTTATCCCTAGGTATTTTATTCTTTTTGTTGCAATGGTAAATGGGAGTGTTTTCTTAATTTCTCTTTCAGATATTTCATCATTAGTGTATAGGAATGCAAGAGATTTCTGTGCATTAATTTTGTATCCTGCAACTTTACCAAATTCATTGATTAGGTCTAGTAGTTTTCTGGTAGCATCCTTAGGATTCTCTATGTATAGTGTCATGTCATCTGCAAACAGTGACAGTTTTACTTCTTCTTTTCCAATTTTTATTCCTTTTATTTCTTTTTCTTCTCTGATTGCTGTGGCTAACACTTCCAAAACTATGTTGAATAATAGTGGTGAGAGTGGGCAATCTTGTCTTCTTCCTGATCTTATAGGAAATGGTTTCAGTTTTTCACCATTGAGAATGACATTGGATGTGGGTTTTTCATATATGGCCTTTATTATGTTGAGGTAGGTTCCCTCTATGCCTACTTTCTGGAGAGTTTTTTTCTTAAATGGGTGTTGAATTTTGTCAAAAGCTTCTTCTGCATCCATTGAGGTTATCATATGGTTTTTGTTCTTCAATTTGTTAATATGATGTATCACATTGATTGATTGCATATATTGAAGAATGCTTGCATTCCTGGGGTAAACCCCACCTGATCATGGTGTATGATCCTTTTAATGTGCTGTTGGATTCTGTTTGCTTGTATTTTGTTGAGGATTTTTGCATCTATGTTCATCAGTGATATTGGCCTGTAGTTTTCTTTCTTTGTGAGAACTTTGTCTGGTTTTGGTATCAGGGTGATGGTGGTCTCGTAGAATGAGTTAGGGAGTGTTCCTCCCTCTGCTGTATTTTGGAAGAGTTTGAGAAGGATAGGTGTTAGCTCTTCTCTAAATGTTTGATAGAATTCGCCTGTGAAGCCATCTGGCTCTGGGCTTGTGTTTGTTCGAAGATTTTAATCACAGTTTCAATTTCAGTGCTTGTGATTGGTCTATTTATATTTTCTATTTCTTCCTGGTACAGTCTTGGAAGGGTGTGCTTTTCTAAGAATTTGCCCATTTCTTCCAGGTTGTCCATTTTATTGGCATGTAGTTGCTTGTAGTAATCTCTCATGATCCTTTGTATTTCTGCAGTGTCAGTTGTTACTTCCCCTTTTTCATTTCTAATTCTGTTGATCTGAGTCTTCTCCCTTTTTTCTTGATGAGTCTGGCTAATTGTTTATCAATTTTGTTTACCTTCTCAAAGAACCAGCTTTTAGTTTTATTTATCTTTGCCGTTGTTTCCTTCATTTCTTTTTCATTTATTTCTGATCTGATCTTTATGATTTCTTTCCTTCTGCTAACTTTGGGTTTTTTTTCTTTCTTCTTCTTCTTTCTCTAATTGCTTTAGGTGTAAGGTTAGGTTGTTTATTTGAGATTTTTCTTGTTTCTTGAGGTAGGATTGTATTGCCAAAAACTTCCCTCTTAGAGCTGCTTTTGCTGCATCCCATAGGTTTTGGGTCATCGTGTTTTCATTGTCATTTGTTTCTAGGTGTCTTTTGATTTCCTCTTTGATTTCTTCAGTGATCTCTTGGTTATTTAGTAGCATATTGTTTAGCCTCCATGTGTTTGTATTTTTTACAGTTTTTTCCCTGTAATTGATATCTAGTCTCATAGCATTGTGGTCAGAAAAGATACTTGATACGATTTCAGTTTTCTTAAATTTACCAAAGCTTGATCTGTGACCCAAGATATGATCTATTCTGGAGAATGTTCCATGATCACTTGAGAAGAAAGTGTATCCTGTTGTTTTTGCATGGAATGTCCTATAAATATCAATTAAGTCCGTCTTGTGTAATGTGTCATTTAAAGCTTGTGTTTCCTTATTGATTTTCAGTTTGGATGATCTGTCCATTGGTGAAAGTGGGGTGTTAAAGTCCCCTAATGTGATTGTGTTACTGTCGATTTCCCCTTTTATGGCTGTTAGCCTTTGTCTTATGTTTTGAGGTGCTCCTATGTTGGGTGCATAAATATTTACAATTGTTATATCTTCTTCTTGGATTCATCCCTTGATCATTATGTAGTGTCCTTCTTTGCTTCTTGTGATAGTCTTTATTTTAAAGTCTATTTTGTCTGATATGAGAATTGCTATTCCAGCTTTCTTTTGATTTCCATTTGCATGGAATATCTTTTTCCATCCCCTCACTTTCAGTCTGTATGTGTCCCTAGGTCTGAAGTGGGTCTCTTTTAGACAGCATATATATGGGTCTTGTTTTTGTATCCATTCAGCCAGTCCATGTCTTTTGGCTGGAGCATTTAATCCATTTACATTTAAGGTAATTATCTATATGTATGTTCCTATTACCATTTCCTTAATTGTTTAGGGATTGTTTTTGTAGGTCTTTTCCTTCTCTTCCCTTTCCTGCCTAGAAAATTTCCTTTAGCATTTGTTGTAAAGCTGGTTTGGTGGTGCTGAATTCTCTTAGCCTTTGGTCATCTGTAAAGGTTTTAATTTCTCTGTCGAACCTGAATCAGATTCTTTCTGGGTAAAGTAATCTTGGTTGTAGGTTTTTCCCTTTCATCACTTAAAATATGTCCTGCCACTTCCTTCTGGCTTGCAGAGTTTCTGCTGAAAGATCAGCTGTTAACCTTATGGGGATTCCCTTGTATGCTATTTGTTGCTTTACCCTTGATGCTTTTAATATTTTTTCTTTGTATTTAATTTTTGATAGTTTGATTAATATGTGTTTTGGCGTGTTTCTCCTTGGGTTTATCCTGTATGGACTCTCTGCACTTCCTGGACTTGATTTACTATTTCCTTTCCCATATTAGGGAAATTTTCAACTATAATCTCTTCAAATGTTTTCTCAGTCCCTTTCTTTTTCTCTTCTTCTTCTGGGACCCCTATAATTCGAATGTTGGTACGTTTAATGTTGTCCCAGGTGTCTCTGAGACTGTCTTCAATTCCTTTCATTCTTTTTTCTTTATTCTGCTCTGGGGTATATATTTCCACTATTTTATCTTCCTGTCACTTATCCATTCTTCTGCCTCAGTTATTCTGCTATTGATTCCTTCTAGAGAATTTTAAATTTCATTTATTGTGTTGTTCATCGTTTGTTTCCTCTTTAGTTCTTCTACGTCCTTATTAAATGTTTCTTCTATTTTCTCCATTCTATTTCCAAGATTTTGGTTCATCTTTACTATCATTACTCTGAATTCTTTTTCAGGTAGACTACCTATTTCTTCATTTGTTTGGTCTCGTGGGTTTTTATCTTACTCCTTCATCTGCTGCATATTTCTCTGTCTTCTCATTTTGCTTAACTTACTGTGTTTGGGGTCTCCTTAATGCAGGCTGCAGGTTCGTAGTTCCCGTTGTTTTTGGCTTCTGCCCCCCGTGGGTAAGGTTGGTTCAGTGGCTTGTGTCTGCTTCCTGGTGAAAGGGACTGGTGCCTGTGATCTAGTGGGTGGGGCTGGATCTTGTCTCTCTGGTGGGTAGGGCCGCATTCGGTGGTGTGTTCTGCAGTGTCTGTGAGCTTAGTATGATTTTAGGCAGCCTCTCTGCTAATGGGTAGGGTGTGTGCCTGTGGTGCTAGTTGTTTGGCATGGGGCATCCATCAGTGGAGCTTGCTGGCCGCTGGGTAGAGTTGGGTCTTAGCATTGAGACAGACATCTCTGGGAGAACTCTTGCTGATTGATATTACATGGGGCTGGGAGTTCTCTGGTGGTTCAATGTCCTGAACTCAGCTCATCAACCTTAGAGGCTCAGGCCTGACAGCAGCCCAGAGCACCAAGACCCTGTCAGTCACACAGCTCAGAAGAAAAGGGAGAAAAAAAGAAAGGAAAAAAATAAAAAGAACAACAAAAAAATTATAAATAAAAAATATTTTTAATTTTTAACATAAAAAATAATAATTAATAAAAAAAGAAAAGAGCAACCAAAGCAATAAACAAATCCACTAATGATAAGCACTAAAAACTAAACTAAGATAAACATAAATATCAGAAACAAATCTGTCACAGACAGGAAATCCCATGTCTACAGTTCCTCCTAAAGTCCACCACCTCTATTTTGGGACAAATTGTTGCCTGTTCAGGTGTTCCACAGATACAGGGTACATCAAGTTAATTGTGGGGATTTAATCCACTGCTTCTGAGGCTTCTGGGAGAGATTTCCCTTTCTCTTCTTTGTTCGCACAGCTCCTGGGGTTCAGCTTTGGTTTTGGCCCCACCTCTGCATGTAGGTCACCCTCAGTCATCTTTTGGGAAGTCTTAGGTCTTCTGCCAGCGTTCAGTAGGTGTTTTGTAGGAGTTGTTCCACTTGTAGAAGTATTTTTGATGTATTTTTTTGTGGGGAGGAAGTTGATCTCCACATCTTACTCCTCCGTCATCTTGAAGGTCCCACCTTCAATGTGGTTTTCATTTGCATTTCCCTGGTGATTAGTGACGATGTGCAACTTTTCATGTGCCTGTTGGCCATCTGCATTTCCTCCTTGGAAAGTTGTCTATTCAGTTCTTCTGCCCATTTAAAAATTTTTTGTTTATGTTTAGTTGTATGAGCTGTTTGTATATGTTGGATATTAATCCCTTATTGGTCATATCAATTGTAAATATTTTCTTCCATCCAGTAGGTTGTCTTTTCCTTTTGTCGATGGTTTCCTTTGCTGTGCAAAAGCTTTTAAGTTTAATTGGGTCTCATTTGTTTATTTTTGCTTTTATTTCCTTTACTTTAGGAGACAGATCCAAAAAAAAAGTATGACCATACTACCCAAGGCAATCTAAAAATTCAGTGTAATCCCTATCAAAATATCAAGGCATTTTTCACAGAACTAGATCAAATAATTTTAAAATTAGTATAGAAACACAAAAGACTCCGAATAGCCAAAACAATCTTGAGAAAGAAGGAAAGAACTGGAGGAATCACAATCACCCCCCCCCCGATTTGAAACTATACTACAAAGCTGCAGTCATCAAAACAGTGCAGTACGGGCACAAAACAGACACATAGATCAGTAGAATAGGATAGAGAGCCCAGAAATAATCCCATGCTCTTATGGTCAATTAACCTATGACAAAGGAGCCAAGAATATACAATGGAGAAAAGACAGTCTCTTCAGTAAATGGTGCTGGGAAAACTGGACAGCCACATGTCCAGTTTGAAATCAGAACATTCTCTAACACCATATACAAAAATAAACTCAAAATGGATTAAATACCTAAATGTAAGACCATATACTATAAAAATCCTAGAGGAAAACATAAGCAGAAACTCTTTGACATAAATCGCAGCAATATTTTTTTGGATCTGTCTCATCTTGCCTGATTTATAAGGGTTTTATGATACACTGAATCCTTCATTCAACATGTACATATTGGGAATCTGCTGTGTACAAGGAAATACTAATAGAGAATTTTATGCTTTGGGGTTGAAAATATGCTTGCCTATCCATTTTCCATTCAATCACCATAGAATCACTGTAAAACAGGCGGTAGAGGCACCATCATTCTTTCCTATATTTGGATTATGACATTCAAGAAGGTTAAATGACTTGCTCTTCCCAGCTGGTAAATGGTAGTGCTTGAACACAAGCCCAAGAGTTCTGACAACAAATCCTATGATGATTCTCCTCGGTCAGGTCACCTCACCTTAGAGATATGACATATTTTCTTCTATCAGTCTACTTGTCATTTGTGGGAGGTTTGAGGGCAGGATTTTTAGGAAATTTTTTTGGCTATCAAACCTGCTTCTTTGCAACATCAGGGAAGTAACTTTGACTTATTGCCTTCTACCATTTTACCAGAGGAGTTGCTGGGTGCAGGCACAGTGTGGGGCAAGGAGGTCAGTTCTCCTTCAACATGCCCTGAATTTACCTAGAGGTGAAAGTAGGCTGAACTTTTCTAGATGCCCCAGGCAAAATCATACCCTCAAGCCAGAGATGACAGGCAGGAAGGGTGAGCCAACATTGTCCAGCCTGCTCAGTTCTGCTGTTTCTGACAACCTCTTATTTCACAGAGTCTTACTTTTTTCCTCCCTAATCTAATTTTATAAATCTACAACTGTTTTTATCACCTAGATAAAATGAAACTTTGACTAACAAAATTTAGTTTCAGTGACAAGAGTCCAGTAAGATGGGTTGTAAGAGGGAAGAGATAGAAGAGAAATAGGAATAAAACATTTTTACTTGAATATTGATACAGTAAAGGAATAGAATATATAATAAAGTATTATTGCACAAATGAAAAATCTCTAGTTACAAAGTATTTTTCATAAAGACAAAAATCAAGCCAAATTGTACCTTTTATGATCTCAAATGCATAAATTTATGTCAGTGTTCCTAGATTCATTCAGGGTCCAGAGTGACACATTTTAATTGCACACAGAAGTCCTGGAACAATCTTTTATTTCTTTATTTACCTGTATTATAAAATGCCTTGGCAGACTTAGCCATTAACTTTTTCTGCTTTCTCAAGGAAAAAATAATTTAGCCACTTAAAGATATTAGGCTCCTGTGTATTATTTTCCTCCATTTGGTATCTGTGATTCCCCCTCTGAACACTTGAGCGCTTGCAATCAGGGCACAATGGCGCACTAATAACAACTGAACCACCACACCAGCCATAATGCTGCACAGCTCCCAGATTCACCAGCGCCGAGCCCCAGCTATGTGGAACGGAGTCCCAAAGCAGAGGCCGGCTCCTCTTCACAGCTACATCTGTTCCTTCTCCCTCTGGAGCATCTGTTGTGAACCATAATCCCTGCTGAGCATGTGTAGACCCAAACTCGGGCCTCTTTCCCCTGAAATTCTCAGACCCTAAAATTCTACTGCTTGCATTCAAATACTCAGACTCCAATAGCCATTGGAACAATGCTGGAGTTCAGAAGAAACAGTGTTCTTGTTTTCATCAAGGGTATTTTTCCACTGACAGAAATTGTTAAAAGAGGTTAGTATGACTTTTCTGGAAGAGAATTCGATATTTTAATTTTTCTGATAGGTGGTAAAAAAATTGTATCATTTTTTATATAAAATAAAGATCATATGATTCCAAAGATTGTCCCCATTGGAGGAATTTTGACACTTCATCAACTGTTTTATCTTATAATGCCTTACCTTCATCCTCATGTTCAAGCATGTCCAGTTTTATTTTTATGTGAATTAAAAATATTCAGCCATCAAGGATCAAGAACGGGCATGATCCTCTTGAAATAATGAAGATAATAGAGTAAGTCACAAATCAGAATTTTTAACCAAATTAAATCATGAAGATAAGATGGAATTTTCCCTTAGAAACAGCAGAATCATCAGATTTCTAGTGGCTATTTTGATATGCTGGGGGCAGATCATATAGTACCCAGGGTCAGCCCTCATGGAACTGTATTGTGATGGGCTCCCTCACCACTGTAATCTCACTTAGTCCTTTTAAAATTGCAACAGTATAATATAGGAGATTGGGACGGGGGGGTTGGAGGGATCTATCTTTTTGTCTTTAAAAAAGAAATCCATCTATGTTCTCTCCAGTCAATACTTCTAATGTGTTATTAGCCCAACAACATTCACCTCTCCTTATAGTCTCCCATTTGTCTTAAACATTATCCAACCAACTTGCTCATGCTGTCCATAAACCCTCTGAAAACAGCGATCATCACCTATACAACTAGCAGCGACTGATGTAGCAGCAAAGCTTGCAGTAAATATCTGTTGAATAAATGAATGATTAAAAACATGAATTATAGGATTTTCTGCATGCTTAGACTAGACATTTACCTTAGGAATGCCTATTATTTTAATGCCAAAATGTGTTTGATATATAACTTAAGTCATTTTTTTAAGATGTGAGTTTCCAGTTGTTCTCTCACTGTAGCCTGGACCTTGTAAAGGTAGACAGGTGTCTACACTGCAGTAAGAATAATCGCTGATTTACCTCTGGTCCTGCTCACCTCTTCTTTGATTAGCAAGGCAGGTGAGCTAAGAGGCTCTATTTTACCACATGCCAGCCTGAATTAGTCCTGAGCTGTTGTTGGAAGGGTTTGTTTTGTTAAAGGTATTAGTCCAGGGATGAAATAGAAGTAAAGTATCATAGGGCCTTCCTAGTCATTCTCATTAAGCCCTTTCAAGCTTCCTTGAACTCCAGCCTATTTGTAATACTCATCCCCGTGAGCAGACCTACTAGAAACAACCCCTTCAGCCAGAAAACCAGGTTCCCAACTCTCTTTCCTCTGGGTAGCATACCAAGTATCACTGAGATTTTTCTTCGGCATTACCAACCTGTTTTATGTGTTTGTTTGCCTCCCTCCCTTTTAATAGAAGAAATTAAGTATAAAGCTCAGTGTTTATATTAACTTCATCATTACCTCTCAGAAGAGTTGGAAGATCAGTTAACTAACATATAAAGGGACCAGGAATGTCTTTGGGGACAAGATATAATATTAATTACAGGCATGTACTTCCCGCTGCCTTTGTAATACCCATTTCTGGCTCCTGACAAGCACCTCCCCCAGAGCCTCCCCCAGTCACTCTGCAAGCAGGAATTCGGCTGAAATTACCATCTCCGTAGTCAGAAAAGCCTTTGGGCAGCAGAGGGGCTCTTTGTGTGTGCAGTCTTCTGCATGTGGCAGGTTGGCGTGGCCAGCCAGCTGTGGTTACCTGTGGGCATCAGTCAGGCAAGTCCACATACTGGGGAGGAGACCCAAACTCCCACACCCCCTCCTCAGATGGATACAGCTGGGATCTGAGACGCAGAGAGTTTGAGGCATGTGGAGTGGGGCGGCATCAAGGAAGATAATGGTCCCTTGCATATAACCCAGCCCTCTCCAAGCAGCTCAAGCCAACAGTGCATTTTATATCTATATCTTTCTTTTTTACAAGGCACTGGCAAGATCTTTCTCAATCAACCCCTCTCTCCCTCTGTCTCTCTCTGTCTCTCTCTCTCTCTCACACACACACACACACACACACACACACACAGGCTGCCAAAACAGAGAAGTGGCTATGCAAAGCTATAGAGCAGTGACTCGTTTTTCTCTGAAATAAGGAAGCAAAGCTTTAAATCACTGCGAAGCTTGCTACTTCCTCATTTTTTGTTTGTTTTCAGTTTAAATTTGGCCCAAATATCCATGGCAGCAAGGGAAGTGTGATTGGAGAGTCCAAGTCAGGTTCTCTGTTCTAAATCATCGTGGCCTTACAGAAACCTCTATTTGTGTGTTCTGAAAATGGCAAGAGATATGTATTGTATATTCGAATAATATAGCAGTAAAACCAAGATTCAAGGGTTGTTTATCTCAAACATATTATGCGATTGCAGAGCAACTAAGGTACTGAGTGTCTCCATTTTAATTACCAGGGTTGGCAGAGAAATCCAATTACGTTGTTGTGTCCCCAACATAACCCTTTCTGTCTTTGTTTGCTGCTCATCTATTCTGAGCGTGTTTTGATCAGCATTGTTTATTTATTTGTTTGTTTCTTGTGTTCTGTTTTCTACTATGCAAGCCTCTTGCTACACCTGGATAGATATTTTTAGAGGTTTTATTCTCATTGAAGGAGCTGCTCATCTTCCTCTTGTAATCATGAAATTTTTCATGTTAAGAATATTTTGTTTCTTTTATCATTCCCTAGTGGAATCTAGGCAATGAGGATGACTGGCTTCCCATATGTGCCAGACCATTGTTTGAATGTGATGGTTACGAGCACGGGTTGCACAAATTATTCTAACTCTGAGCTTCTGACATCACTGGCAATTTCAGGCTAGGGGTAAATTTTCGTTCCATATGAATCCTTAGTGCAATGCAAAGAAAAGATCCTTAGGTCTTCTGCTTCTAAACATATTTTCACATCCTAGTATCTGTAAGATCCCAGGACTGGGTGAAAATAAAATAAAATTTTCAATTCAAGTGATCACTCTCATTGACAATTGGGCTGAAATATTATCTGTATAGATAATGCACAGCACTTTTATAATAAATATCAGATTAGTGATCAAGTTCTTTGCATTCTACCCTCCATTATCCGTGGAATCCATACTTTCATTTCTTTTCCTTACTGCCACTGTCTACTTTAGCCCTCATTGTTCTTCTCTAAATATTTTAATAATTACCTGACTAGTCTCTTTGTTTCCAATCTGCCCTTGCTTTCTCCCTCACTTTGATTTTTCTGCCCAGACATAGGCGTGACCATCTCATTTTTCTGCTCAAAAAATTTACAAGATTTCAATCTGCCTATAAAAAACTATCATTCACTCTCCTTATCTGACATTCAAAACCTTCTCTGGCATGACACCAATCTAACCTTTCTATCTACACTTTATTTCTTCATATTCAACACTTCCGTCACACTGCATTATTTTTTAAAAGAAGAGTCTATTTGATAAGTAGTATTTTTTTTAACATCTTTATTGGAGTATAGTTGATTTACAATGTTGTGTTAGTTTCTGCTGTGTAACAAAGTGAATCAGCTCTACATATACATATATTCCCATATCTCCTCCCTCTTGCATCTCCCTCCCACCCTCCCTATCTCACCCCTCTAGGCGGTCACAAAGCACCGAGCTGATCTCCCTGTGCTATGCAGCTGCTTCCCACTAGCCATCCATTTTACATTTGGTAGTGTATATATGTCAATGCTACTCTCTCATGATAAGTAATATTTTAATATAAAATTGTCAGCTATGTCATTTTGAGGTTACAACATTAAACATTATTGTAGTGTCCCTATAAATGGGATCACCTTCATAAAAATCCTGAAGTGTCTAAATAAAGTGTTTTAAAATACATGGCCTTAAAGGTTTTTTTCTTATAAAACAAGTTGTCAGTTTCCTCCCCCCTCCCTCATTTAATTTATTTTTCAATTGAGTTATACTTAACATAAAATTTAAACTAATTATATTAGTTTTAAGTGTACAGTATAGTGATTTGATATTTTTATGCATTATGAAATGATCACCACCATTTGTCCAGTTACCATATGTCACCATAAAACTTGTTGCAGTATTATTGGCTATATTCTGCATGTATACATTACATCCCTGTAACTTATTTATTTTACAGCTTGAAGTTTGTACCTCTTAATCCCCTTTACCTATGTTGTCTGCCTCCCCATCTCCTCCCCTCTGGCAACCACCTGTTTGTTCTCAGTATCTGTGAGTCTGTTTTTGTTTTGTTTTGTTTTGTTTATTTGCTGATATTGTTTTTTAGATTCCACATATAAGTGAAATCATATGATATTTGTCTTTCTCTGTCTGATTTATTTCACTTAGCGTAATACCCTCTAGTTTCATCCATGTTGTCGCAAATGGCAAGATTTTATTCTTTCTTATGGCTAAGTAATATTCCTTTGTGTATATATACCATATCTTCTTTATCCATTCATTTATAGATGGACACTTAAGTTGCTTCCATATCTTGACTTTTGTAAATAGTGTTGCAAAGAACATAAGGGTACATATATATCTTTTCAAAACAGTGTTTTCATTTTCTTCAGATAAATACTCAGAAGTGAAATAGCTGAATTGTACAGTAGTTCTATTTTTAGTTTCTTTTTAAGAACTTCCCTACAGTTTTCCATAGTGGCTACACCAACTTACATTCCTACTAACTGCACCCAAGGGTTTCCTCTTCTTCGCATCCTCATCAACACTTGCTATTTCTTATCTTTTTGATGATAGCCTTTCTGACAGGTGTGAAGTCATATCTCATTGTGGTTTTGATTTTCATTTCCCTGTTGATTAGTGTAGTGATGTTGAGAAACTTTTCATATGCCTGTTGGCCTCTGTATGTCTTTTTTTGAAAAATGTCTATTCAGGTCCTCTGCCCTGAATAGACATTGAATAGACATTTAATCAATTCATTTGTTTGTTTGTTTGTTTTGAGTTCATGTTGAGTTTTATGAGTTCTTTATATATTTTGGATATTAACACTTGATGGTATGTATCATTTGCAAATATCTTCTCCCATTCAGTAGGTTGCCTTTTCTTTTTGTTGATGGTTGATGTGCAAATGCTTTTTTAGTTGATGTAGTACCATTTGTTTATTTTTGCTTTTGTTGCCCTTTCCTGAGGAGACACATCCAAAAAAATATTGCTAAGATTTATGTCAAAGAGGTCAGTGCCTATGTTTTCCCTTAGGAGTTTTATGGTTTCAGGTCTTACATTTATGTCTTTCATCCATTTTGTGTTTATTTTTGTATATAGTATAAGAAAATGGTCCAGTTTTATTCTTTTGCCTGTAATTGTCCAGTTTTCCCAATACCATTTATTGAAGAGACTGCCTTTTCCTCCTTTTAATAGTCTTTCCTCCTTTGTTGTAGATTAATTGACCATAGGAGTGTGGGTTTATTTCTGGGTTCATACTGTTTTGGTTACTATAGCTTGGTAGTATAGTTTCATGTCTGGGAGCATGATACCTCTGGCTTTGATTTTCTTTCTCAACTCAAGATTGCTTTGGCTATTTGGGAACTTTTGTGGTTCCATACAAATTTTAGGATTATTTGTTCTAGTTCTGTGAAAAATACCACTGGTATTTTGATAGGAATTATGTTGAATCTGTAGATTGCTTTGGGTAGTATGACCTTTTAGTGATACTGACCCTTCCAATCCATGAGCACTGTGTATTTTTCTATTTATTTTTTAATTTTTAAAAAAAATTTTTGGCCATGCCACATGGCATGTGGGATCTTAGTTCCCCAACCAGGGATCAGACCCACACCCCCTGCATTGGAAACACAGAGTCTTAACCACTGGACCACCAGGGAAGTTCCTATTTTTCTATTTATTTTTGCTATTTTTTATTTCTTTCCTCAATGTCTTTTTCAGAGTACAGGTCTTCCACCTCCTTGGTTAGATTTATTACTAGATATTTTATTCTTTTTGATGCAATTGTAAATGAGATTGTTTTCTTCATTTCTCTTTCTCAGTTTGTGATTAGTGTATAGTAATGCAACAGATATCTGTATATTAATTATGTATCCTGAAACTTTACTGAATTTATTAGTTATAATAGTTTTTTGGTGGGATATTTGGGGCTCTAGATATAGTATCATGTCATCTGCAAATAATGAGAGTTTTACATCTTCCTTTCTATTTTGGATGCTTTTTCTTTCTTTTTCTTGCCTAATAGGTGTGGCCAGGACTTCCAATACAATGTTGAATAAGAGTGGCACAGTTGGAAATCCTTGTCTTGTTCCTGATGTTAGAGGAAGTGTTTTAGCTTTTCACCATTGAGTATGATTTTAGCTGTGGGTATGTCATATATGGCCATTACTGTGTTGAGATATATTCTTCCTATACCTACTTTGTTGAGAGTTTTTATCATAAATAGATATTGAATTTTGTCAAAAGCTTTTTCTGTGTCTATTGAGATGATAATATGATTTTCATCTTTGATTTTGCTAATGTGGTGTATCACATTCATTGATTTACGGATGCTAAACTCTCCCTGCTTTCCTGGAATGAATCTCACTTGATCATGGTACATAATTCTTTTAGTGTATTATTGAATTCAGTTTGTTAATTTTTTTGAGGATTTTTGCATCTATGTTCATCAGGGATAATGGCCTGTAATTTTCTATTTATGTGGTGTCCTTGTCTTGTTTTGGTATCAGGGTAATGCAGACCTCACAAAATGAGTTTGGAAGTGTTCCTTCCTCTTCAATTTTTTGGAATAATTTGAGAAGAATAGATATAAACTCTTCTTTAAATGTTTTGTAGAATTCACCTTTAAAGCCATGTGGACCTGCACTTTTTTAGGGGGGGATGGGGGTTATTACTGATTCAGTTTGGTTTCTAGTAATTTGTCTACAGTAAGTCCCCTACATACAAACCTTCAAGTTACAACTTTCAAAGACGCGAACATGTGTTCCATCAGTGTAGGCCTGAGTGAAATTGCAGCTTGCCCTCTGTCTCCTATTGTTGACAGTCCTTCAGCTCTACCATCTCCCACTTCCTCTCCCTCCTCTAGTCAGTAACTCTTCTTGCCTGTTCACTTGATGCCAGCCCCTGTATGCCAGCTGTTGTACTGTACTACTGTACTTTTCAAGGTACTGTACTGTAAGATTTTAAATGTTTTCTTCATTTTTGTGTTCGTTTTTTTAAGTATTATTTGTGTGAAAAGTATTATAAACCTATTATAGTATAATACTATATAGCCAATTTGTTAGTTGGGTACCTAAGCTAACTTTGTTGGACTTATGAACAAACTGAACTTACAAACACGCTCTCAGAAGAGAACTCGTTCGTATGTAGGGGACTTACTGTATTCAAATTTTTAAATTTCTTCATGATTTAATCTTGGAAGATTGTGTTTTCTAGGAATATATCCATTTTCTAGACTGTCTGATTTGTTGAATATAATTGTTCATGTATTCCCTTATGATCCTTTGTATTTCTTTGGTGTCACTTCTAACTTCTTCTCTTTCATTTCTGGTTTTATTTATTTGGGCCCTCTTTCTTTTTCTCTTGATGAGTCTGGCTAAAGTTTTGTTGATTTTGTTTATCTTTTCAAAAGACCAACTCTTAGTTTCTTTGATCATTTCTATTGTTTTTTAGTCTCTATTTAATTTATTTCTGCTCTGACCTTTATTATTGCCTTCCTTTGGGTTGTGCCTGTATTTTTTTCTAGTTCCTTTAAATGTAAATTCGGATTATTATTTAAGCCTTTTCTTATTTATTGGGGTAGGCTTATATCACTATAAATTTCCCTCTTAGAACTGCTTTTGCTGTGTCCTCTAGATTTTGGAACATTGTATTACTTTCATTTGTCTTAAGGTATGTTTTGATTTCTTTTTTGACCAGTTGATTGTTTAGTAGTATGTTGTTTATTCTCCACATGTTTGTGTTTTTTTCAGTTTTCTTGTACTTAATTTTTCCAGTTTTCTTGTACTTAATTTTTAGTTTCATATTATTATACTCAGAAAATATGCTTGATGTAATTTCAATCTTCTTAAATGTATTGAGACGTGTTTTGTGGCACAGCATGTGATCTATCATGTTCTATGTTCACTTGAAAAGAATATGTATTCTGCTGCTTTTGGATGGAATATTCTATGTGTATATCTGTTAAGTTTATCTGGTCTAGTGTGTGACTTAAGGCCAGTGTTTCCTTATCGATTTTCTGTCTGGATGATCTGTCCATTGATGTAACTGGGGTATTAAAGTCCCCTACTACTATTGTATTGTTGTCTATTTTTCCCTTTATTTCTGTTAATATTTGCTTTATGTATTTAGGTGCTCCTATGTTGGGTACATAAATTTTACAAATGTTATATCCTCCTGTTGGATTAGCCCCTTTATCATTATATAATGCCCATATTTGTTTTGTTACAATCTTAGTTTTAAAGTCTATTTTGTCTGATATGAGTATTCTTACCCCAGTTTTTTTTTTTTTTTTTTTCATTTGCTTGGAATATCTTTTTTCAACACTTCGCTTTCAATCTATGTGTAACTTTACATCTTAGGTGAGTCTCTTATAGGCAGCAATATATATATATATATTTTTTTATCCATTCAGCTACCCTATGTCTTTTATTCTTCTATCTCCAGCTGTATTACCTGCTGACTCTCTCTTTACACAGTATTTTTATAATTTTATTTTTATTGAAATATAGTTGATGTACAATATTACATAAGTCACAGGTGTATAATCTAATGATTTACAATTTTTAAATGTTATAGTCCATTTATATTTATTATAAAATATTGGCTCTATTCTCTCTATTGTACAGTATATCCTTGTAGCTTATTTTATACATAATAGTTTGTACCTCTTAATCTCCTACCCCCTATCGTGGCCTTTCCCCCTTCCCTCTCCCCACTGGTTACCACTAGTATGTTCTCTATATCAGGGAGCCTGCTTCTTTTTTGTTTAGTCACTAGTTTATCTTATTTTTTAGCTTTCACATATAAGTGACATCATACCATATTTGTCTTTCTTTATCTGACTATTTCACTTAGTATAATGCCCTCCAAAGCCATCCATGTTGTTGCACGTGGCAAAATTTCATTATTTTTATGTCATTTGATTGGAGCATTTAGTGCATTTTCATTTAAAATAATTATCCATGAGTATGTACTTAATGCCATTTTGTTAATTGCTTTCCAGTTGGTTTTGTAATTCTCTGTTTCTGTCTTCTCTTGTTTTTTTCCCTTGTGGTTTGATGGGTTCCTTTAGTGTCATGTTTGGATTTCTTTCTCTTTATTTTTTGTGTATCTATTGGAGGTTTTAGTTTGTGGTTACCATGAGGTTTAGAGAAACTGACCTGTATGTATAGCCATCTATTTTAAGCTGATATTTGCTTAATTTTCAAGGCATTCTAAAAGCACTACATTTTTCCTCCCCACCCCCTGCACTTTATGTTTTTGATGGCATATTTTACATATTTTTATTTTATGTATCCCTTAACTACTTACTGTAGTTACAGTTGATTGTACTACTTTTGTCTTTCAAACCTTCATACTAGCTTTTTAAGTGGCCAATCCTCTACCTTTGCTATATATTTCCCTTTACCAGTGAACCAATGAGGTATTTTCTTTCAAATATTTTCTTATTTCCAGTTGTGGCCTCTTCTTTTCTGCTTAAAGAAGACTCTCCAACATTTCTTGTATGTCTGGTTTAGTGGTGATGAACTCCTTTAATTTTTGCTTGTCTGGGAAACTCTATCTCTTCTTTAATTCTGAATGATAACCTTGCCAGATATAGTATTCTAGATTATGTTTTTTTTCCCTTTAGCACTTTAAATATATCCTACTCCCTTCTTGCCTATAATCCTTCTGCTGAAAAGTCAGCTGACAGTCTTACGGAGTTTCTTTTGTATGTGGTTAGTTGTTTTTCTCTTGCTGCTTTTAAGATTCTCTCTTTATTTTTAAGTATTACCATTTTAATTATAGTGTGTCCTTGTGTGGGTCTCTTTGGATTCATCTTATTTGAGACTCTATGTGCTTCCTAGCAATAGACCTGGATATCTATTTCCTTCTCCAGGTTAGGGAAGTTTTCAGCCATTATTTCTTCAAAGTTTTCTGTTCCTTTATCTCTCTCTCTCTCTCATTCTGGGACCCCTGTAATGCAAATGTTAGTATGCTTTCTGTTTTCCCAGAGGTCTCTTAAACGCTTCTCATTTTTTTGGAATTCTTTCTTCTTTCTGCTGTTCTGATTGGGTGATTTTCACAATTGTATCTTCCAGATTTCTTACCTGTTCTTTTGTATCATGTGATCTTTTGTTGATTCCCTCTGGTGTATTTTTTATTTCAATTATTGTATTCTTCATCTCTGATTGGTTCTTTCTTGCATTGTCTAACTGTTGAAGTTCTCACTGGGTTCTTCCTTCTTCTCCTGAGTTCAGTGAGTATCCTTAGACCATTTATTGAACTCTTTATGAGACACATTCATATCTCTGTTTCATTAAGGTTTTTTCCCTGGGGTTTTATTTTGTTCTTTCATTTGGAATATATTCCTCTACCTCATAATTTAATTTGACTTGCATTTTTTGTTTCTATGAGTTAGATGAAACAGCTACCTCTCTGGTCCTGAAGGAGTGGCCTGTGTAGGTATGTACCCTGTGTAGACTGTTGTGCCAGGTGACGTTGACAGGCTGGCTAAGGCTGGAGTGATTTCAGTCCAGAGGAAATCCCTGGGGAGTGTTGTACCTGAGGCCACCTTGATGGGTTGGCTGGAGCTGAAGTGGGCACAGGCCTGAGCAGTCCTTGGGTGCACTGTGCTCAAGGCTGGCTTGACAGGACAGCTGGATCTGGAGCAGGTGTGGGCCTGGGGGGTGTCCTGGGGAAACTCAGATAATAGCTTTCACTGGCACCTCCAACCCCAGAGAGGGCTTCAGTAGTTCCCTGCCCCCTTGGCAGGAGCTCTAGTGTTAGTAAATGGATTTCCTTCCTGTATAGTCTAGGTGCCCTTTAAACTGCTGTCACTTTGCTGTGTCCCAGGGTGGGCAAGTCTGTGCTCAGGTCCCTCAGCAACATCCCTTCCTATTGCAGGTCATGCATTGGGAGTGGGGTTCCTGTGGATACCATATCTTCATCTTTCTTACCCATTTTATGTGGTCTTTCTGTGTGCAGTAGCTGTTCAATCAGCCCTCGGTTCTTCTTCAGGAAGAACTGCTATATATATAGGTATAAATTCAGTGTACCCGTGGGAAGAGTTGAGCTCAGGTTCTTCCTATGCCACCATCTTGAACCCATTCCCGAAACTGCATTATTGACTCTACCTGAATAGGCAACATATTTTTCTACCACTACCTTTTTGCTTTTCCTGTGCTCTATTATTAGATAGGAATTAGGTCTTGCTTCCATTTTTTTATATTCAAATCTCATCTTTTAAGACTGAGCACGGTTATTACTCTTGTCCCATTCAACTTCAAAGAAGTCTTTATCAATACCATTCTGTAGCATAATATTTTGTACTTGTTTAATCTTCATTATGTACAGATTGATATCATGTAACATACTGTAAACTCCTTGATCATAAAAGTTATGTTTTACACATCTTTGTGTATTCTCAGTTGCCTTAGTACTCTGGCATTCATATAGGTATTCATTCATTCAACAAATATTCATTGAGCTCCTACTCAGTGTCAGGTGCTAAATGCTAGGGAGGTGGCAATAACTATAACATGAAAAATTTTTCATGCTTGTGGAATATATATTCTATTAGAGGAAAACAGATAATAAACAAAGGATATTAGTAAATACGTAGACCTGGGGGGGGGGAAAGCTGTGCAAGAGATATAAAATTGAGATAGTGGGATGTCATTTTAGGTAGGGTGACCAGGAAAGGTGGCATTTGAGGAAGTAAGAAAGCTGAAGAAAGTATGAGAAAAGGTCATGGCACATTTTGGGGAAGGGCGTTGCAGGCTGACAGGACAGCAAGTGCAAAGGCCCTGTGGAGGGTTTGCTGAAGGTGAAAGAGAAATTTGAAGAGTAGTAGGAGATGAGGTGAAATTATAGGTGGGTGGGATGCACAGTGGTGAGCAATTATATAGTACTTTGGAGTTAGTTGTAAGGACATTGGTTTTAGTTTGAATACTATATATTATTATAGTATATTATCAGAATCAGATTATTATCAGAATTAGGCAGGAAAGGAACATGATGTGAATTATGTTTTAAAGCATCCACCAGTTTCAGAATTTAGAATGGATTGAAGGGGGCCAAGGGTGGAGGCGGGGAGAGCAGTTACAATATTATGAAGACTTGGGTGTGGTGTATTCTAGATATAAATGTATAGGATCCCTATTAAGCCCTCTTTCTAGCCAGTTGCATAAAGGCAGAAGAAGCAGCTAGATATATACTCAATAACATTGGAAAATAGTGACAGGCTCTGCCCCTAATCTTTGCATATTATTATGCAAAGCTAACTGGCCTGAAAGACAAAGCTAGCTGGCCATTATACAGTGTGACCTAATCAAAATCTGAAGAAGCAGGAGGAGGAGAAAAAGAAAAACATCCTCTCCAGCTCTTGTTGCACTGACCCACGAGTGCCACTTACACAAGACTGGACATAGTTGATAGTAGAAAATATGTCATGGCAAGTAGTTACAGCTTCTTTGATAAATTGATTTCCACAGATCTTTTTCCCTCCATGCATATGTTTCTTAAAAGAAAAAGTAAATTATTTCACTTCTATTCTTAAAATTCAGCTATTTTGTTTAGTCTTTGGT
Source organism: Eubalaena glacialis (assembly GCF_028564815.1). NCBI lineage: Eukaryota > Metazoa > Chordata > Mammalia > Artiodactyla > Balaenidae > Eubalaena > Eubalaena glacialis. The sequence continues at coordinate 121,958,778 of NC_083721.1, read as the reverse complement.
TATAGAAATTCTCTCTCCTTGGCTGCTCATCAATTCTGTCATAAGTTAATCAATAAAAATACCATATTTAACAAGCACCTGCAAGATATTGCTCTATGCATCTAAGGCAAAGTCCTATAGGAGATTACAATGCAGTTGGGGAGACAAGTTATTACATGTGTCTAAATAGGGTAATGACTCAATTAAATAATGGTAGGGACTGAAAGAAAAGAACAAAGAAGTAACCAATATATAACTAACTAGTTATGCCTCATAAGCAAAAAAACAAAACAAAACAAAACAAAAAAGCTAGCAATTCTGAACAAGAGCCATCTATTCTGTGTTGAAGTATTTGAGAAATTTTATTGAAGAAAGAGTTGATATAAGATAGAATGAAAAAAGAGGGAGAATTCCAGATGTAGAGAATGCATAAATAAATTCTTGGAGGAGTGTTTGGGCAATAGACTAGAAGAAATCAAATAGTTTGGGATAGAATAAAAATAAGACTGTAAAGAGGCTTAAGCTCTAATAATAAGAAGCTGAAATAACCAAGTGAATAAAGCTGGACTTTAGCCACTGGGCATTTAATAGCCGCTAAACGATTTTTAGGGAGTATAATAGGGAAAGAAAATGTTGAAATTATAAAAACTTCATTTCATAAAGATCAATCAGGAAGCTATGTACAAAATTGGTTGGAGGTGGAAACACTGACAATTTTGAGACATCACTAAAATCCCATCTGTACCTGTCTATAGGTCTCCTATCTTAAATAATACTTCTGTACTTGTTCTCAAAACTTTACACTGCTATTTCACTGCAACAAGTATATCTCAAACCTTTACGCTGGTTTATCTATTGCTGGATATAGTTCACACATCCAGCATTTAAATTGGGCTAAATAGATGTTTGTTATTTCAAAGTAAGTAAAGAAAAGCTAGCACAACCACATTTAGAATAGGACTTTTATCTTATAATCTTGACTAAATCCACATTGCTTATGATGCCGAGTACTAATCTGAATGCCACAGTCCTAAGAGAGGTGCTACACACATTGTGGTGGGACTAGTTAAAAGAAAGTCAAACTAGCCCAGCAACCATTTCCCATCTGCAACTTATGTAGATTAAGGCTAGGGGTGGATTGGTGAGGACAACATGTCTTGAAGTGAAGAAATTTGTAGGAGTAAGAAGAGCTGTCAGGATTTCCCTGTCCTCCTTGCAGTGCCCACTAAGGCAAGTTAGGATTTTAAAAATCCTTGGAGAGTTTAGGAGAAGTTGGGATCAAGAAGGAGGAATTGACTTCTTAATTCCCTGGCTGCACGTTGCTGAGCTCAGAAACCCACAGATGGAACCTATGCTGCTACCAGGGTGGAGAGTGTTGTGATGTCTTAGGATAGTTTGGCTTATCATTCCCTAAAGTTTTGGTATCAAAGAAACTGCAGCCTGGCTCTCACACAGAAAGTTCTGGAGCTGGGAGGAAGCCTGGAGCACCCTTACACTGGTGAGATAAAGAGAAGTCACCGTAGAAGCAAGCTGAAATTTGACAAGCAAGGGGGGTTAACTTTCCCTTGAGTCAAGAGGATACTGTGGAAGATAGCTAGGCTGCAGTCATCTTGAAAGCACTGTCCCCCACCCCAATAGGAAAAGGCTATTGGCCATGGTGAGGACCTAGTGTGGTGTACTGCAGGAGTACTAGCTGAGAGCAAAATCAAAAGGTCAGCTCAGGATGGCCACATTCTCACCAGAGAATATATAATAGTGGAGGCCACCATGGGGTGGGTAGAGGGGGTTGGTTCATAAAGAATCCAGTCATATATTTTGTAAAAGTTCAAGTCTGGATGTCTGCCGTGACAGAGAGCAATGACCAGCCAGTGCTAGCCAAGAAAGAATTCCCAATTATTCCACTTAGTCAAAAGACCTTTTCTCTCTTCTCCTCTAAACCTTCTTCAATATGCTTCAGTTCTTGGAAGAACCAAGAAGATGAGGAGGAAGAGAGGAAGAGAAAGGTGCAGGCAGGGGTGGGTTTACCTTGAAGCTAATGAAGCTCAAACTTCATAGCCTCTCACTGGCACAGGCCTCCTTAGGAGGCCATGGACCAAATTTGTATTCATTATTTGTATTATTTTTTGATAAAGAGGGTGCCTCTCCCCAAATTTTAAATGCTTTAGGCTCTACAAAACCTAGGTAGGAAAAAATAAATAAAAGGATAGATAATGCATGTCATTTTTTTTGTTCCCACTTGCCTGGCCATGAGTTAGACTAGGTTGGGGTGGTGTTTACATGAAAAGAAAAATTAATGTTTTGATATAGAATGGGCTGGACTTATCAATACCTGAAATTAAGACACTTCTAATACCTGAAATTTACTGGAAATCTATGCGATATGCTTCAATTGCGGTCAAGAAACAAGGGTAGGGAGATCTGAGAGAAGGTTGGAAGGCTGTGAGTGAAGGGAAAGATAAGCTGCATCCTCTTGTACCCTAGAAGTTTATCTCAATGAATATTTGTGTTTTGTTAGGAAAAAAAATACTGATGCCAGTTTTACGGTGAGACTTAAATGTGATTTGGAAGGAAGCCAACTTAACTCCTCTCTTTCCATTTCCATGTTTCATATTTGGACTGAATTTTAATCCTCAGAGCCAAGATTTTAGAGAGGTGCAAGGAAAAATGGCTTCAGTGCCATACATACACACATACACGCACACATACTAACGGATGAGTGCACACAAACACACACAAATATTTCTAACCAATATTTGTTTAGTAAATCTATAGTAAATTTATGGGAAAATCACTCTAAAATTACCAGCCTTGGGCTCATCTCATGTCCAAGGAAATCATTAAAAAGGTGAGAATTTTATATTTTTACCTCCTATTTAAAGTAATATAAATAAAAAATGTGTACCTAAATAAATGACATATTCTGTTACCTCAAAAAAAAAGCTCATTTTGCCTAAGAAACTGTCCTACTTCTGTGTAAAATTAGATATTGTTGATATGTTTATTGTGTGACAGTATATAGCTTAATGTATTTTATGATCAATGAAAAGACAAGAAAAGTTCTCTAGGGAAGGGAAAATAAAGCAACATGTTGTGATGCTAGTTGCAGTAAAATTTAATATTTAAAATGCAAGAAAAATCTGAGCTGAAATTAAATCAGATAGTGAAACTTCAGATGTGTAGTGTGTTATTTTATGTAGTTATAATGTTTTTGTGTTCTTATTTATCAGAACATCTTATTTATCAGAATATCTTATTTATCAGAATATCCATGAACATACTATAATTTGCCCCCCACTAGTTATAATAAGCTCATCTTTTATGTGAGATTATCATTTTTTCTTCTTGGAACATTGTGCCCTCAAGTCACATTTGTTATACTTCTGGTCCCATCACAAACCTTTTGGAACACAGAGTGCTATTGAATTGAGTTTCCATTTGGATTTCTTCCAGAGCTATTGCTTTGAGAGCAGCACATGAAATAACAAAATTGGCACGTGCTGGTTTGACTCCGTGGCTAACTCTGTTGTTTTCTGTTGATGATAAGTGTGTGGAATAGTTGTCTCTCTATGCAGACAGATTACATTATATATAATTTAGCATTTATCTTCAATTACATTCTGAAGCTTCACACATCTCAGTAAACATCTCTTTTATAGCTTATGATAGATAATTGATAACAATAGAGGATTGAAGATGAAGAAGCAGAAATGATAGCACTCCCTTTCACTCGCTAGCACACAATAGCCAACCTTGGGTTTTTCTCTTTTATGGTGATAGTTTTTTGGCAAATGCAGTAATGTGATTTGGAGATTTGATATTCTGTTTATGTTGCTATGATATCAAATAAGGGTAAGCATCTTGGAATTAATGAAACTTAAAGGAAGACAGAGGACATTAAGTATTATCAGGGTATTTTTGAGAGGAGTGTATACTGCTGTGGAATAGAATACTGCTGTGGAATCCTTGTTACGATTTCACTTGCTAAAGCAGCATTCTGGAATCATGCTTCTAGAAGAAATGTCAAATGCTTCTAAAATTCATAGGTAAAAAGCATACCAATGAATTTTGATGTCCAAGAAAGGTACGAAATATGTTAATTCTAATAGCCTAGATGTCAGCCTGGGTGTCCTATCCATCTGGATTTAAATGAAATTGCCTCCATTCCTTTCTCACACCACATGCCCCTGAACCACGAACTCCTCAGTATTTCATAACTACACACAATTCTCCACTTCTTAATTATGTTACCTGAAAAAATGTATAATTTCACTTCTAACCCTAAAGCAAAAACAACAGATGGGTCTCATGAGAACCTGATGAAGTGGTGGAACATGTGAAGGGAATGCTTTCAATTTCAGCTTTGGCAAGAGATACGTATTTCATTAGTTTACATTTTTAAAATATGTGAACACTTATTAGTAGCTACTAAATGTTGCTTTGAAAGGCTCATAATTTATTAATGTTTAAAAAGGAAACAAAAATCGTCTGAAAGTTAAATATAAATACTTAAGCCTCAAATGATTTGAGAAAAAAGAAGAATGCCGTGTTTTATTAAGTTAGACCCTCACCTTTTTGTGAATAAGCTGATCTTCAACTAGTAAGTAACAACTAATCCCTAGGCTTAATTGCTGACCCTGAATTCTCTGAGATTCTGCCCAGGCGCTATCTCCTCATAATATCCCCAACTAGATTCCATGATGCTGGGTCTACTATACTGTACCAGTATTGTCATTTATTTTGGCTGTACTCTTTTCCTTTCAAAAGTATTAACACTGAGGATGCCAACCATTGTTCTAAGTATTTAATAAAACCTAATTTTAAAAACTGCACAAAAGACTTGAGCAAGATATATGAATTTTCAGTAAGAACATAAAAAAGAATTCAACATCATTAGTTATAAGAGAAGTGTTAAAACAATAATGAAATATCCACTAGACTGGCTAAAATTGAAGAGTACCTGCAAGAATCTAGAGAAACTGAAACTCTTATACATCGTTGTTGGAAGTCAAAATTTTACAACCACTTTGGAAATTGGTCAGGTATTTTTTCAGAAAACTAAACATATATCTACCCTACCACCTTAAAGTCTCATTTGGAATTCTGAGGCAAGATTATGAAACCAGCCTCAAAACTCTGTTAGACTTCTGTAATTCAAGGTCACTATCCAAAATGTAAATATCTCTAAGTTGTAATTTTACATAGGCTCAACACATTTTTTTAACACTGTTCCTAGTTGAGGTTTTCTTTGTGAATGGCATATACTTCAAACCAAACGTAAAAATTAATTTGAGGTGGATAATAAGCCTACATGTAAAAGCCCTAACTATAAGCCTTCTAAAAAAAAAAACATTGGAGGATATCTTATATGAATTTGGGGTAACATTGCACAAAACTCATTAATCATAAAAGAAAAAAATAAAGCTACCTTCACCAAAATTAAAAGTTTTACCCATTGGGAACCATCATTAAGACTGGTAAAAGGCATCATAGAATGGCAGAATTTATTTGCAGTGCATTATCTGACAAAAGACATATTCAGGATGTGTGTATGTATGTATGTTTGTGTGTGTGTGTGCAAACATCAATATTACAAAAACAAATATGGGCAAAATACTTGAATAGGCACTTTACAAAAGAAAATATCAAAATCTCCAGTAAACTTATGAAAAGGGGTTTATCTTCATCAGGGATATGCACATTAATATGACAATTTGATGTAATTACACGAGTACCATAATGATAAATTCAAAAAGACTGACAATTCCAGAGTTGGCAGTGATGTGGAACAATTAATATTCTCATGCACCTCTCTGCTGGGGGAATAAATTAATACAACCATTTTGGAAAACTATTTTTGCTGAATCTATCATAACTAAATTTATGCAACTCAAATCCCATATAAATATCTATCAGAAATAAGAAAATATGTGAGCCAGGATCTTCATAGTAGCAGTATTTGTAACAATCAATACCTGTAAAGACTCAAATGTCTGTCCACAATACAAAGGATGAATACACTGTGGTGTACGTATACTATGAAACACTGTACAACAATATTGCATAAAACAATATGGATATATCTCACAAAGGTTCAGTTGAGCCAAAGAAGCCAAATACAAAAGAATACCTATTTATGATTTTATTTTTATAAAATTCAAAAACAAAAACTAGGAGGAGCTTCAAGATGGCAGAAGAGTAAGACGTGGAGATCACCTTCTCCCCACAAATACATCAGAAATACGTCTACATGTGGAACAACTCCTACAGAACACCTACTGAACGTTGGCAGAAGACCTCAGACCTCCCCAAAGGCAAGAAACTCCCCACGTTCCTGGGTAGGGCAAAAGGAAAAAGAAATAACAGAGACAAAAGAATAGGGACGGGACCTGCACCAGTGGGAGGGAGCTGTGAAGGAGGAAAGGTTTCCACACACTAGGAAGCCCCTTCGCGGGCGGAGACTGCGGGTGGCGGAGAGGGGAAGCTTTGGAGCCACGGAGGAGAGCGCAGCCACAGGGGTGCGGAGGGCTAAGCGGAGATTCCCGCACAGAGGAGCGGTGCCGACTAGCACTCACCAGCCCGAGAGGCTTGTCTGCTCAGCCGCCGGGGCGGGCGGGGGCTGGGAGCTGAGGCTCGGGCTTCGGTCGGATCGCAGGGAGAGGACTGGGGTTGGCTGCGTGAACACAGCCTGAAGGGATTAGTGCACCACAGCTAGCCGGGAGGGAGTCCGGGAAAAAAGTCTGGAGCTGCCGAAGAGGCAAGAGACCATTGTTTCGGGGTGAGCGAGGAGAGGGGATTCAGAGCACCTCCTAAACAAGCTCCAGAGACGGGCGCGAGTCGCGGCTATCAGCGCGGACTCCAGAGACGGGCATGAGACGCTAAGGCTGCTGCTGCCGCCACCAAGAAGCCTGTGTGCGAGCACAGGTCACTCTCCACACCGCCCCTCCCGGGAGCCTGTGCATCCCGCCACGGCCAGGCTCCCGTGATCCAGGGACAACTTCCCCGGGAGAGCGCACGGCGCGCCTCAGGCTGGTGCAACGTCACGCCGGCCTCTGCCGCCGCAGGCTCGCCCTGCATCCGTACCCCTCCCTCCCCCCGGCCTGAGTGAGCCAGAGCCCCCGAAGCAGCTGCTCCTTTAACCCCGTCCTGTCTGAGCGAAGAACAGACGCCCTCAGGCGACCTACACGCAGAGGCGGGTCCAAATCCAAAGCTGAACCCCAGGAGCTGTGCGAACAAAGAAGAGAAAGGGAAATCTCTCCCAGCAACCTCAGAAGCAGCGGATTAAATCTCCACAAACAACTTGACGTGCCTGCATCTGTGGAATACCTGAATAGACAACGAATCATCCCAAATTGAGGAGGTGGACTTTGGGAGCAACTATATATATATATTTTTTGCCTTTTTCTTTTTTTGTGAGTGTGTATGTGTATGCTTCTGTCTGTAATTTTGTCTGTATAGCTTTACTTTTACCATTTGTCCTAGGGTTCTGTCTGTCCGATTTTTTTTTTTTTTTTTAGTATAGTTTTTAGCACTTGTTATCATTGGTGGATTTGTTTTTTGGTTTGGTTGCTCTCTTCTTTCTTCCTTTCTTTTTTTTTTATTACTTTAAAAGATTTTTCCTTTTAATAATTATTTTTTAATTTAATGACTTTTTATTTTATTTTATTTTATTTTATCTTTTTCTTTCATTATTTCCTTTTTTCTCCATTTTATTCTGAGCCGTTTGGATGAAAGGCTCTTGGTGCTCCAGCCAGGCATCAGGGCTGTGCCTCTGAGGTGGAGAGCCAAGTTCAGGACATTGGTCCATGAGAGACCTCCCAGCACCACGTAAAATCAAATGGCGAAAATGTCCCAGGGATCTCCATCTCAACGCCAATACCCAGCTCCACTCAACGACCAGCAAGCTAGAGTGCTGGACACCCTATGCCAAACAACTAGCAAGACAGGAACACAACCCCACCCATTAGCAGAGAGGCTGCCTAAAATCATAATAAGGTTACAGAAACCCCAAAACACACGACCAGACACGGTCCTGCCCACCAGAAAGACAAGATCCAGGCTCACCCACCAGAACACAGGCATTAGTCCCCTCCCCCAGGAAGCCTACACAACCCACTGAACCAACCTTAGCCACTGGGGACAGATACCAAAAACAACGGGAACTACGAACCTGCAGCCTGCGAAAAGGAGACCCCAAACACAGTAAGATAAGCAAAATGAGAAGACAAAAAAACACACAGCAGGTGAAAGAGCAAGGCAAAAACCCACCAAACCTAACAAATGAAGAGGAAATAGGCAGTCTACCTGAAAAAGAATTCAGAATAATGATAGTAAAGACGATCCAAAATCTTGGAAATAGAATGGAGAAAATACAAGAAACATTTAACAAGGACCTAGAAGAACTAAAGAGCAAACAAACAGTGTTGAACAACACAATCAATGAAATTAAAAATTCTCTAGAAGGGATCAATAGCAGAATAACTGAGGCAGAAGAACGGATAAGTGACCTGGAGGATAAAATAGTGGAAATAATTACTGCAGAGCAGAATAAAGAAAAAAAAATGAAAAGAATTGAGGGCAGTCTCAGAGACCTCTGGGACAACATTAAATGCACCAACATTCGAATTATAGGGGTCCCAGAAGAAGAAGAGAAAAAGAAAGGGACTGAGAAAATATTTGAAGAGATTATAGTTGAAAATTTCCCTAATATGGGAAAGGAAATAGTTAATCACGTCCAGGAAGCACAAAGAGTCCCATACAGGATAAATCCAAGGAGAAACATGCCAAGACACATATTAATTAAACTATCAAAAATTAAATACAAAGAAAAAATATTAAAAGCAGCAAGGGAAAAACAACAAATAACATACAAGGGAATCCCCATAAGACCCACCTCCTAGAGAAATGGAAATAAAAACAAAAATAAACAAATGGGACCTAATGAAACTTAAAAGCTTTTGCACAGCAAAGGAAAGCATAAACAAGATGAAAAGACAGCCCTCAGAATGGGAGAAAATATTTGCAGATGAAGAAACTGACAAAAGATTAATCTCCAAAATTTACAAGCAGCTCATTCATCTCAATATCAAAAAAGCAAACAACCCAATCCAAATATGGGCAGAAGACCTAAATAGACATTTCTCCAAAGAAGATATACAGATTGCCAACAAACACATGAAAGAATGCTCAACATCATTAATCATTAGAGAATGCAAATCAAAACTACAATGAGATATCATCTCACACCAGTCAGAATGGCCATCATCAAAAAATCTACAAACAATAAATGCTGGAGAGGGTGTGGAGAAAAGGGAACCCTCTTGCACTGTTGGTGGGAATGTAAATTGATACAGCCACTATGGAGAACAGTATGGAGGTTCCTTAAAAAACTAAAAATAGAACTACCATACGACCCAGCAATCCCAGTACTGGGCATATACCCTGAGAAAACCATAATTAAAAAAGAGTTGATACAGCCACTATGGAGAACAGTATGTAGGTTCCTTAAAAAACTAAAAATAGAACTACCATACGACCCAACAATCCCAGTACTGGGCATATATCCTGAGAAAACCATAATTAAAAGAGTCATGTACCACAATGTTCATTGCAGCTCTATTTACAATAGCCAGGACATGGAAGCAACCTAAGTGTCCATCATCAGATGAATGGATAAAGAAGATGTGGCACATATATACAATAGAATATTACTCAGCCATAAAAAAAAAGTGAAATTGAGTTATTTGCAGTGAGGTGGATGGACCTAGAGTCTGTCATACAGAGTGAAGTAAGTCAGAAAGAGAAAAACAAATACCATATGCTAACACATATATATGGAATCTAAAAAAAAAAAAAAAGGTCATGAAGAACCTAGGAGCAAGATGGGAATAAAGACGCAGACCTACTAGAGAATGGACTTGAGGTTATGGGGAGGGGGAAGGATAAGCTGGGACAAAGTGAGAGAGTGGCATGGACATATATACACTACCAAATGTAAAATAGATAGCTAGTAGAAGCAGCCGCATAGCACAGGGAGATCTGCTCCGTGCTTTGTGACCACCTAGAGGGGTGGGATAGGGAGGGTGGGAGGGAGGGAGACGCAAGAGGGAAGAGATATGGGGATATATGTATATGTGTAACTGATTCACTTTGTTATAAAGCAGAAACTAACACACCATTGTAAAGCAATTATACTCCAATAAAGATGTTAAAAAACAAAAAAACAACAATAACTGATGGTGATAGAATTCAAAATAATTTTCTAATCTTTGAAAAAAGATAATGGCTGGGAAGAGGTAGGAGAAGGCTTCCAAGTTATAGATTACTTTTCATTTATTGATTTGGGAGGAAGTTGCAAGGATGTACTTACTTGGTAAAATTTCATCAGGATTACAGTTGTGAATTGGGTCTTTTTCTGTATATATACAGTCACAGGCTATTTTTTTAAAAATGTTGCAATCCAAAATATGGGTTTAGATGCCCCAAAATGTAATAAGTAAAGCTTATATAATTTTCTTATACAAGAGTTGCCTTGACTCCCATTCTTGCCTTTATTTTATATACAACTCATACCAAATTGCCTTTTCTTGATTTCAAAACAATGTAGATGAGCAGTAGGGTGGGAGTATTGGTTACTCAAGGAATGCTCACTGTCAATAGAAAGATAAGCAGTGAACCAAGGAAAGAAGAGAGGAAACATGTAACAACTGAAAAGGTACAGAAATCTGGAGACATAAAGATCTTCGATTCTTGATAGTTCCTAAAGTAACTTGTCATATTACAAGAGAATGGAGTAACAAATAATTCAGTGTGACAGTCTTCAATCAACAATAAAAGCTTAAATAATTCATTCAATGAATTAATTTAACTACATTTTGTATTAAGTATTATATTAAATCTGTGGCATGGGAAGTTACAGTGATGACAATAGACATATTCTCTGCTTTTGTGGAGCTTGCATTTTCTTCAGGGAAATAGAATGAAAACAAATAAAGAGACACATAAGGTCACTTTAGATAGTGCTAAGTGCTGTGAAAAAAAAGAGTGATGGGATAGAAATGACATCTGATCTGGTACATGAATGAGAGGTAATGGTCTGTGCAAAAGCTATGAAGTAGAAACAAGCTAGATGTGTTCATGAACAGAGAGAAGACAAGTATGGATGAAACATGGTAACCATGGGTAGAGGGTGGGGGGAACCGAGGATGGGGGCGAAGTGAGGTCAAAGGAGGAGGCAAGATCCAGATCAAGTGAGGTTTAAAGATGTGCAAGGGGTTTATATTTTATTTTAAGTGTGAATTTAAAACCCCTTACATAGTTTTAAGCAGGGCTGGTATAAAATAGTCTGTTTTACATTTTTAAAATTACTCTGTAGGACGTGGACTGTAATGGGGGCAGGGGAGTGGGAACATGATACCAGTTATGTATCTATTGAAATATTTTGATTTGTGAAATAGAGAAATAGGAAATATCATTCATAAATATAACAAACCAAATATAGAGATTATAAGTTATATGGCTAATTATATCTTTAGCTATACTGATAACTCAAATTTCTGATGTGATATTTTCACCAAATTTCCTAAAGTTTTCGATATGTTTTGTAAGCATGCTTTTAAAACAGATGAGCCCAAGACAGATAAAGGCATATTTATTTTCATAACTGTGATTTTTTTAAAAAACAAAGGTAATTGAAGAGTTGCAATAAAAAGGCAGAAGTTTGAAAATTTAACTGTGAAACATGCTCAGAGCACCTTTCTGTAACTTTAAGAATTGAGTGTTTACTAAATTTGACAAGATTTGCTACTCTATAGCTAAGTAAGTCACTGACCTTCTTGGCACTAAGAATCTGGTTCTAATCATAGAGCCACTGTTAAATGTGGGATTTGAAGTATTAAGTGATCATTCAGAATATTTTTAATTTAAATATTCTATGATCATCATGATGAATTTAAATGATATTGTACTTACTTACAGAACTAAAGAGCACAATTAATTGTATTCTCCTGTGCTGTTTAGAAAAATTGTTAGCTATTACTAAGACTTAATAGAAACTATCTTTTAAAGGTCGGTGTAGTATTAACTTTTAAAAATCTTTTGGGACTTCTACTTCTGGGCAGATGAAGTAGACATACCTTATTCCTCCTAGTAAGTACAGCTATTAACTCTAGAATTGTGTATAAAACAACCATAAGACTACTCTGAAAGGTTAGAAAAGGGGGCAGACCAACTATAGCCTGGGGATGCAATGAAAGAGGATGGTGAGTTCCTTGGGTTTTCTTTTAGCTTCATATATCCCACCTGAAGCTCGCAACCCAGAAATGCCAGGGCATATAGGCAAAAAAAGTCCTAATAGAAGTCTGTCCTCTTTAGCCAAAGGACCAGGAAAGGGTCAGCCTAGCAGGAAAGAAAAATTTCAGACAATAATTCATATGTAATTGGTAAAAAAATTCATCCAGCCATTTTAACTAATGAACGGTAGATGTACAGACACGTGTGTGTGTGTGTGTGTGGTGTGTGTGTGTGTGTGTGTGTGTGTGTATGTATTCATAGACCCATACATTCAAGCCCTCAAAATCTACAACGATGAAATTTCCATACATAACCAAATAATAGTTAACCTTCTGTTTTGAATTTTGAATTTGCAAGATGGCTACATCATAGAGGAAATCAACTAATCAAGGCCTTTCATTTTTTTAAATGTTGCCGTTGCCACTATTCCCAATTCAAATTAAATTCTTGTAATAATTTGATTATAGATGAGGTACTCATCTTCCTCTGGCAAGGAATTTTAAAACATAGTAACAGTAGCCTGCCTAACCATCTCAAACTTTTAAAAATGTAGATGTAGTAAATATCAAACAAACAATAAACTTAGATTACAGCTATTTACAGGAAAATCTCACCTTTTTAAAAATTTTTTATTGGAGTATAGTCGAATTACAATGTTGTATTAGTTTCAGGTATACAGCAAAATGATTCCGTTATACGTGTACATATATTCATTCTTTTTTAGATTATTTTCCCTTGTAGGTTATTACAGAATATTGAGTAGAGTTCCCTGTGCTATACTGTAGGTCCTTATTAGTTATCTATTTTATATACAGTAGTTTGTATATGTTAATCCCAATCTCCTGATTTATCCCTCTCCACCCCTTTTCACCTTTGGTAACCATAAGTTTGTTTTCTAAATCTGTGACCGTATTTCTGTTTTGTAAATAAGTTCATTTGTACCATTTTTTTTAGTTTCCACATATATGCGATATCATATGATATTTGTCGTTCTTTGTCTGACTTACTTCACTTAGTATGATAAATCTCTAGGTCCATCCATGTTGCTGCAAATGGCATTATTTCATTATGTTTGTGGCTGAGTGATATTCTGTTGTATATATGTACCACATCTTCTTTATCCATTCCTCTGTTGATGGACATTTAGGTTGCTTCCAGTCTTGGCTATTTAAATAGTGCTGCAATGAACATTGGGTTGCATGTATCTTTTTTTTAAAATTAATTAATTAATTAATTAATTAATTAATTAATTAATTAATTAATTAATTGTGGCTGCATTGGGTCTTCGTTGTTGCTCACGGGCTTTCTCTAGTTGTGGCGAGCGGGGGCTACTCTTCGTTGTGGTGCGCATGCTTCTCATTGCGGTGGCTTATTTTGTTGTGGAGCACGGGCTCTAGATACGCGGGCTTCAGTAGTTGTGGCATGCAGGCTCAGTAGTTGTGGCTCGCGGGCTCAAGAGTGCAGGCTCGGTAGTTGTGGCACATGGGTTTAGTTGCTCCATGGCATGTGGGATCTTCCCAGACCAGGGCTCGAACCCATGTCCCCTGCATTGGCAGGTGGATTCTTAACCACTGAGCCACCAGGGAAGTCCTGTATTTATTGAATTATGGTTTTCTCTGGATATATGCCCAGGAGTGGGATTGCTGGATCATATGGTAGTTCTATATTTAGTTTTTTTAAGGAAACTCCATACTATTCTCCATAATGAAAAGCTGAGTATTATAGGTCTTTAGAATAAATATAAACAAAATATTTTAAAATTTAATTTAATTTAAATACTTTAATTTTTCAGTTTTAAAGAGTTTTGACTTTTTACAAAGGTCACTATTAAAAATTATCACGTTTTAATGTGACAATGATCCAAAGCCTTCCTTGGCAAGATCCTGCCTTCTTAAAGGTGAACTTTCTGAATGTGTAGTCTCATTTTATTGTGGATGTGAATTATATGTCCTTTTATTAGCCTTTAATATTATACAGTCATTTTAGAGTTTTAGTTAATTCATTAAAATCATGTTCTGGGACAGTTAGTTATCAGTTCTTTGCAAGCAATTCTTTGATTCAACTTGCTCTGTATTATCATCCTGTCTGAGGGAGGAAATTAAAAGGCAGAAGTCTAAAATTCAAATAATCACCAGATAAATAATTATTAAAATCAAAAGGCTTTCCTAACACAGGTTTTCTTTGTTGGTCTTCACAAATCTTTTTTTTTTTTTTTTTTTTTAACTCTTCTACAGGTCTTCTGGAGCTACATGTAACTTCTAAAGAATTTGTGTTTGACTCTGGATTATGTTGTTTTGCTTGCTTACTGTTGTCTTTGTTTTTAATTCCTGTGAAAGAGAGGAAGAGGAAATGAGGAACAAGTAGAAAATCTTACCTAGAATAATAAAATTATAAATCTGTAATTTAAGTTCGAAACCATCTTGTTTAGTCTCTATCTTTACCAAGTTAGAGAAAATTTTATCCATTTTGTAGTTTAGGCAGTAGAGGCTAAGAGATGTTAAAGTGATTTCTAAGAACTCTGAATGGCACATATTAAGGACTTAAATATTGGTTGAATGGATGTTTGACTAACTATTACTAAAAGTGCTAAAGTTGGGAATATAATGTATGCTTCTCTCTATTAACACTATACCACCACTAACTGCTTTGCTGATTACATTAAATATAAAGAACTTATAAAACTATTAAATTCTATTTATGTTCAAGGATTGACACTTCTTATTAAAATTCTAATCTTTGCTTTTTTTCTCTTCCCCAAAACATTGTCTATTTAATGTCAAAACAAAGAGAAAAATCATAACCCTGTGGGAACCAGGAAACCATTCATTAAGCCACCTTATTTAGTCACTTAAATATATGATATTTAATCCAGACCTTTCCTTCAAATGTCATATTTGCATCCTTCTAGAAATTATATATTTTTCAAACAATTATGAAATGTTTTATATGTCTACACCTTGCTATATCCATTTACATGAGCTGCTCAGCTGAAAATCATATTAGTCTTATAAAACTTTATTTTTTTTGGTTAACGTATACATTTCACACTTAGGAACAGGTGTAAACTCTGACATCCGAAACATCCATCCAAAAAGAATGTCCCTGAGGCACTTACACAAGAGGATATCAATACACATTCACACAATGACATTTCAGACAGATAAATGCCCTTATATGAGGGCACCAAATAAGAAAAATAGAAAGCATGAGCAAAGAGCACATGACATAAAATGAAATACATATGTAGAGACTGAACATCATTTGCAGGGGTTAGAACCCTATTCCATGGTGAAACTGAAGTCCATTTTAAAATGGAAGATTTAACATTTAACAGCTAAGCACATAAAAAAGAATTTGTAACAGAAAAACCTACATCAATTGCAGTGACCTTTCTCAGAGATATCTTTTACAGATTTTCCTTCTGGCTGTCTCTTTTCTTCCTTGCTCTACCCTAGACCTTTTTCAATAGAGATCTTTTTCTTTCTTTCCTCATACATAAACCACAGTTTAACATGTTTAGTCTTATGAATCAGCTTCCACCGTGGAAAAGTTTGAGACGATATTTCTGTCCTGGTGTTTGATGACTTTGGGAATTCCAGAATTCTCTGACTGTATCAGACTCCTTCTGTCAGGAAGTTGGTTCAAATTATGATAATAGAAAAAAGAAACATGGAAATTTGTCACAGTTGATATACATCAAACCCTTCAAATATCCTTTTGTCATGTTTTCTTTATTTTATCCCATCCATAGAGAAATCTAAGAGATCCCATTTGCCAACTCTAACCCATGAGCCAAAGTCAGTGCATGAAAAGAAAGTCACAAATTTGATATTAGAAGACTCTTTGAATGATGGACGTAACCTCATTATTATAATAAATTTGATTAATATTCTCTTAGGAATGGATTAAATAAATACTATAGAAATATGTAATCCTTATCTTTTTTTTTTATTCTTGGTCAAAACCTTTATTTTCATGGCAACTAATTCAGACCCACAGAGGAAGGTTTTGGAAATTTACAAAACTAGTTATTCCAATACCTAAATTGTAATCAAGTTGCATTTTATTATCACAAGCTTAAAGGTTACTGTTTTTGGAAAAAGGTACAAGAAAATATCACACTTGGGAAGTTTAATGAGCAGGGCTTCTGGAATCTCCTCCAGTTCCCTCATTTAGATATGTACTCAGATGGTGTTAAGCTTATGTCAGTCCAGAGCGAGGACTGAATCCTAGCCAAGATTCAGGGAGCATCAAGAAAGGGCTTAACAAACATCTTATTACCCCAGTCATATCACTTAGGAACTCTAATACTATATGGTTTATAAACAACTTTTTGAAAGACATGTTACCTCTAAGTTCAGGTTATAATGTCCTGTAAGACCAACATTATCTTGTGTGTATTTTCCATAGAATATGTAAAAATGACTAGGCATCACCCATGTATAATAGCTTTGAAATATATGTAAGGATGACCAGTATGGGCATGTGCGATTATTTATTTATTGCACGTAGGGCTTAGGAGTGACTGAGCCTAAAAATCCTGACCAAGTCCTATCAGGGCAAAAGAGTAATTTCTTAGAGAAGTGCTTCTTTAAGCAGATTGTTGCAATGAGTCAAAATGATGTATGTGGTGCTTCAATCTCCCAAGGTCCTTGAGAATGGCCAACATGGTTACTGTTAGGAATAACACTGACTCATGCTAGGAAACTCAATCAGTGACCCTGGTACCATGTCATCCAAACGGATAATAAAAGGTACTGCTCTCTTTGTTCTTCTATTAGAAAGGTCCATTAGTTCCAAATGTAAACTACGGTATATCAGGGACAAATACAATAAAATAATTCACTTGAAGCCCATTCAGTATTATTTTTAAAATAATGAAGAAAACAGCCTCTTCTTGAATAGAATATTATCACTGGAATATATGTACATGTATGGCAAAAGGATCGTAGCTTGAGAGACCAAGTTGAATTCACCCTAGGATTCAGATATGTTTCAGCAAGTCTAGTGAGTATGTTTAATTGCATGCAGGACTAAGGAACCTCCTAGGAAAGAATAAGTCTCTTGGAAAAAAAAGAGTCAATGCACACAAAATTGCTTTAAGTTTTGAGAAAAGGTGGAAAATTCATGTGTAGATCAGATATTATCTGCTCCCTCTCTTTCCTTAAAGACATATAGCAGAGACCTGAGTATAGGGGATATACATAAAAAAGAGCTGGTTCCTTAAAAATCTCTGTAAAACATGAAGAGAATAGAGCAAACAGAGCCTAGTAGTCTACACAGCGGAATGTAGTACTTCCTGTAATTTAGATAATTATTGATCTCTGTGGTCACATTATCTGAAGCAGAAAACCAATCCAGCCTCTGTGTAGTATGAAGGGCTGGAACATCAGAGCATTAGGAGAAGAAAGACATGACCTCACAAAGGCTGAAGTAGGAGACAAGAGAAATGGAGGACTCCCTGTGGTGACCAAGAAGAATATGCAAGAGGAAATTATACTCTTCGTGTACGAACTGATGGACTGCTTTTGGCTATCTCCATGGGGGCTGCTTGAAGTCTGTTGGAGACATCTAAGGGAAGCTGAAGCTCCTGAAATTTTATGGATAGTGGCAAAAACAGAGAAATAATATTTTATTACTCTTGTTAGGCCATTATCTTTACTCCTAGAGTGGTTTACTTTGGAGAAATATGGTTTACAAATACATGGTATTTGGGGAATTTCTTCTTCTTCAGGTTATTTTTATAATGATCTTACCTTAGAAAAAGCTGAAGTAAAAGTCAGCCTGAATAAGTGTTTGATGGAATGCGCTCTTTTGAGCAAATGACTTGGATAATTTTGTACTGTCAGTTAAGAGCTGGCTGGAAATAGAAGTCTGTTTTCAGGATTCATTAAACTTTGTGTCCCTAATTAATATATGATAGTTGACTCATTAATGACTAAGTCTTGCCTGTATGAGTGGATCTTAAACAAATGAACAAACATACAAGAAATGCCTGCATCCAGTGCCCTGACTGACAGAATCAGAAAGGAGGTAGAGTAAAAGGACTTTCCCAGTGACTTGCTTGTTTCCCAACTCATGTTTGTTCAAAGGATGCTACAAGACTGGGTGTAAATCCTTTGACTTTTCCTCTTGTACAGGCCACTGAAGTCAGGTCCCCAGAAGTGTAGAGTCAAGGTCAATGTTACCCATTAGCTAACATCACATCTTTTACCATTCACTTCCATTCCAAGGTAAAAGCACTTTGGATACAGAGTTGGGAGATTGGAAACCAAGGAGGAGGTGGAGGGGAAGAGATAGATGTCTTATGCCATTTGCTTTCTTGCCTTCTCTTAGTATCACTGTTCATTTTGTTTGTTTGTTTCTTCTCTTTATTATGTTAGCGCATCTGATGAATACTCAAGTGATGTGGCACATATTGATGCCCTAGAGAGGATAAACATTTGCTCTAAATTCCTCTAATTCAAAAGGAGTCATCTAAAATATATAAATATATATGCAGCTTTTCTCTCTCTCTCTCTCTCTCCCCCCTCACTCTCTCTCTCTCTCCCTCTTTCTCTGTGTCACACACACACACACACCATAAACATACACTTTCATATCAAATTTATCTGACAAAAGCAGACATACATATTTTCATTTTTATTCTCTACTTTGATATATTTATATTTTGTTTTACTATCCTATTCTTTGGGGGAAAAAGCAATATGGGTAACTTAACCCACTGGACCTAGAACCAAATCAACAGTCCCTTTCACCCTATTATTAGGTGAATACCATTAATTCAAACTCATGTTTAGAAAAAATATTGTTATTCATGGAATTTAAATAATCCAAAATTGTTGTCTTTGGTGATGTTTTTCTTGCATGGTAATGTTTCTGGTATCTGTGATATAATGTTCTCAGTAGAAAGAACTGGGGGAAAAATAAAAAGAAATAAATATCTTAAAACTTTAGTTTTTGGTCTTCCTAAAAAAAAATCTCTTTCCTCCTCACAGACATGGGATGCCAAGTATCTAATTTATATAGCATAATTTAAATGTTGAGTAGAAAAAGAAATATCCAAACATGATTGAACATCATGCTAATTGTACCAAGATCAGAAATCAATGTTCTGTAAAGATGCTTTCACCCTTTTCTCTTTCATGATGAAGAAATCACACCCTTGCAATATCCACCAGCCATCTTCAAGAGAATACCTTAAGCTAAGCTGTTGATTAGGTAAAAATCACCCAACTCCAGGAAAAGTGCCTCACCAGCACTGTATTGAATTCATTTCTGTATTGAATTATTTCATTGCTTAAATGAAAAACACCATGTTTTGGAAAGAACCTTGAAGGACACCTGGTGTTTTTATATAATATATCCAACTGCTGTGTTACAGCTATGCTTTAGTGAATGTTTATTTACTTTCTTATTAGTTTTCTATCAATAAACTTGTTTTGCCCTTAGCATCAAAAGCACATTTTCCCTCACACCCCTGACCTCCCCCCAAAAAGGATAAAAACAAACAAATAAAAAACCTCTCAACTTTTTTACAATAAAGAAGAGAGCATTTACAAACAGCTAAACTTAGGATAGAAACAAAGTGATTTCAACTTAATTCAACAGAAAGAATAGCTCACTTTTCTTTTTTTTTTGGCTGCGCCACAGGGACCTTAGTTCCCTGATCAGGGATCGAACCCGTGCCCCCCGCAGTGGAAGTGCGAAGTCCTAACCACTGCACCTCCAGGGAATTCCCTAGCTCACATTTTTAATGCATGTTCTGAAGCTAGATTTTTTCAGGCTCCTTTTAAATGAGTAAAGGGAGAGGTAATTGAGACTGGGGAATATAATGAGCTAAGAAGGGCTCATGTAAAGTACACACTGCCTCTGAGATCCTAGAAGTCTTTCATAAAAGCTAAAATATCATGGGAAATATGGGATGATAGGATTCAGTGTATTTCATTCTTGTAAAATAATTGTGATTAAATATACTTTTATTATCTCTTAATAAAGTTAATTATCTTTTAACTTCTCCTACAGCACGTAGGCTTAAAGTTAATCTGAAGTAAATTCTTTGTCTTAGAAAAGGATGAATTCACTTTTGGTGAAAGATAATTTATTCACTGACAACAATCACGAACATGTTTTTTTTTTTACCCTCAATAGAAAGCATAGTCATCAGCTAACAGGTTTATTTACTTTTCAATTTTGATTAAATTCACACAAGTTAATTGGGTGAAAATTGATTTTTTTTCCCTTTTTTGAACTGATAATCTTCCATACCTTCCACACAAGGATAGAATGTGTGACTTCTTCTATGTGTGAATAACATCCCCAGAAGCACTTTCTTAAGTATGTTTTTTTCACAATAAAACAACAAAAAACTGTCCTTCATATTAGATTCATGTCCCTCTTCATGTAACAACGACACTGACAGTACCATTGAGAAAAATCAAAGAAATATGAGGCAATTCTGAACTACCAACTTTTTGAGAGTTAGAAACTATAATTTAGTTTATCATTGTATCTCATACTTTCATTTTTAGACGTACACATATCATATGTATATTTTTAAATATGAATACATGTATATATAAACAAAAAAATTGAAAATGCAAAACCTCTTCAGTTTGTAGCAATATGGTACTACGCTAACAGAGTGTTATATAGGAACAAATCCAAAGAGATAGCTTTAGCGAATGAACTATGTGCATGTGCCCAGCATACAAACAGACTTCCTATTTAGCAGGAATAACAAGATAGGTAGTAAGCAGGACTCTATCTCCCATTACAAAAGACAAAGTGGGGAAGTTGTCATATGTACGGTAGAGGATATATCATCAGCTAATCAGACACTCCCACCTAGAGTTTCAAACCTTGAAAAAGTGAGAATAAAAGTGCGGGGTCCAGTTGAGATTATTTATGGTAGATATGGTAAAGTGGCACATCAGCTAATATCAGAGATGGCAGAGAGTCCCAAACTATGTTATGTTCTAAGTTGACAAGTGTTAGGGTCTTGGCCTTCCTGCCTATGCCTGGTTTTCCAACCTTCTTTTCTATTCTATGATGTGTCCTTCCAGGATATTCCTTTTCTGCCCAGATAGCCAAAGTGGTTTCTGTTGTTTATATCCAGGGATCCCACTCATACAGTGTCTCACCTTCATATGCATTGGCATTAATCCATGATAGTTTAGGCTTGGCATGGACAAATACAGGGCTTAAGTAAGTGTGTTTCCCTTTTAGAATCAGAACACACAAAAGAGGAAATGTAGTTAACATTACTCATAGAAACACATTTTGTAAATATTTACTTTGAAATGTGAAATTGCTGACATTTGATGATTTTTGACATTCAGTGGTGATTTCATATGGTTCAACCTAACAATAAGAATATCTTATTGAGTTAAATAGACCCTTTTATGACATACTTTCTTCTTAGGAATTATAGAAAAATGGATTTCTTTTCCACATTAATATTCTTATCTGCCAGAAGTTACTGAATTTCTGTGATTACCTATAAAATATCAGAATGTTATCTGAACTCCAGGTGGAGGCTTTCATGATTAGAAAGGAAATAAATTTTGACTATGATTTACTGAGAGAGAATTATGAAGTGGTTTATTTTGAAAAAATTTTGTGTCCACATATAACTCACATATAAAACACACCTTCCCATGAGATCACTAATTTCCGAGTATGATGTTAACTAGCATATTTTCTTTAAAGGGACTCCTGGGAATGTCTTATATAAAAAATAAAACAACTCAAAACAAAATACCTGGAAAGTACTTAATTATTATTAATATTCAGAATCAAAATTCTTAATATTTATTGGATACCTACTATGTCCTAGCCACTACATTATGCTCTTTATATATATTATCTCATGTAATCCTCACAGCAAGCCTATCAAAAATATATTATCATCATGCTCACTTACCCAATGAGATATTCAATTTTAAAAAGGTCAAATAATCTCCTAAAGAATGTGGAGTAAACAGTGACATGGCTAGGATGATAACCAGGTCTGTCTGACACTAAAACCCATGATTACTAACACTATTTTATTAATTAGCAGACTACCTGAATATTACTGCCAATTACCAGATAATAGGCAAACACAAAGCACAACAAGATTGAAATACTTTGATTTTCTTTTAATCCTTTGACAATAGTGGTTCCCTCTATCGAGAAAGCTCTTGTTTCATCCTAGGCACCTGCATTTTCTTCTATACTGTCAAAAAACACTTGTTAAAGCTGATGAAGAAGACTTTATTCAAGAGACTACTGCAATAGGGTTTTGCAGTAAGGAAGAGGAGTTACTGGGCTCACTTCCAAATACAGCATGGACAAGTGGGGATTTATAGCCAAGGAGCAGGGTGGGGTGGAGGGCTGTGGATAGAAAATTACGAAGAGGAAACATCAGGGGTGGGGCGTCTTGTTAAACCAACTCAACAGGATTCTTGCTGAAAGCAGACAAGAGTAGTCAGTGTCCAAGGGTGGAGGATTCTGGCTAAAGTTATTAAGCAGGATTCTTGGACAGTGTAAAGACTGACATGTAAGTCCATAGGTCAAAGTCCAGTCCAGAAAATGACTCAGAGGAGCTTGACTAAAATTTGGTCCAAGAGTTTTTGTCAGTCCCTCCTTTGGTTCAAGGAAATAAGAGACGTTCTTCCTTCCCTTGAACAACATGTGTGCATTTTCTCTTGCAGCTGCCTTTTGTTCATTGAGGATCCTTTCAACCTTCTGTTGAGAACTCGGTAATATTACCCAGCTCAGGTCTGGCTGCCACTACTCAAAAGTCAATACTCAAGAGACAAGTGCTGGTAGAAACAGAAAGGTTGCTTTAATCAGAAAGTTGGCATTCTGGGGAGAAAGCGGACTCGTGTCCCAAAACTAACTCTGGAGATTCTGCTCAGCCATGAAAGTTTTTAAAAGGAAGAGGGGAAGTAATCTCAGTTACTCATTGAGATAGGGGATCGGACTCATCACCATCTCCCACTGTGTGCAGGCTTGTCGACTCCTCGTGATCTTTCTTTAGATACTATCTTTTTTTTTTTTTAACATCTTTATTGGAGTATAATTGCTTTACAATGGTGTGTTAGTTTCTGCTTTATAACAAAGTGAATCAGTTTTACATATACATATGTTCCCATATCTCTTCCCTCTTGCATCTCCCTCCCTCCCTCCCGCCCTCCCCACCCCACACCTCTAGGTGGTCACAAAGCACAGAGCTGATCTCCCTGTGCTATGCGGTTGCTTCCCACTAGCTATCTATTTTACGTTTGGTAGTGTATATATGTCCATGCCACTCTCTCTCTTTGTCACATCTTACCCTTCCCCCTCCCCAAATTCTCAAGTCCATTCTCTAGTAGGTCTGTGTCTTTATTCCCGTCTTGCCACTAGATTCTTCATGACCTTTTTTTCCCCTTAGATTCCATATATATGTGTTAGCATACTGTATTTGTTTTTCTCTTTCTGACTTACTTCACTCTGTATGACAGACTCTAACTCCATCCACCTCACTACAAATAACTCCATTTCATTTCTTTTTATGGCTGAGTAATATTCCATTGTATATATGTGCCACATCTTCTTTATCCATTCATCTGATGATGGACACTTAGGTTGCTTCCATGTCCTGGCTATTGTAAATAGAGCTGCAATGAACATTGTGGTACATGACTCTTTTTGAATTATGGTTTTCTCAGGGTATATGCCCAGTAGTGGGATTGCTGGGTCGTATGGTAGTTCTATTTGTAGTTTTTTAAGGAACCTCCATACTATTCTCCATAGTGGCTGTATCAATTATCTTGTTCACAAAGTTTGTTTGCAAGATTACTGAAGGGCAAGCTAGGGAAGAGATCTGGTCGTCTGTTAATTACTTATTCTTTATTTCTACTTCTTTGATCTACGGAAAGAACCAACAGGTTAGGCAAGGTATTGTGTGATCAAAAGATTTGAAAGGTGTGCTTGGTCCAGATACGAGTAGAGCATGAAGTGCCTGGTTTAAAATTTAGTTACAATATAGCTTTGTAAAGTGACAAGACTAAAAGTGTCTCCTGCTGAGGGTGGTTTCCTGCAAAGAGCTGCTTACAAATCCCCACTTCTCAGACATGGTTCCATTTCTATGGGATCACGGGCGAAGATACATCTTCTGTAACTTCTTCATGCTGACACAGGGCATCATATTTTTAGAGTGGAAGATGTCTACATGGGTTTGTAACATCTCTTTGCTGACAGTTTTAGTTGCCTCCTTACATATATGGGCAGAGCAAGCTACAATTATTTTGATGAGCAATAGTATTAATCCCATTCTCTTGAGGCCAGTTCTTGGAATTGTGCTAGCCATAGATTCAGTACTGCTCAACATGGAGCAGCTTATGTCATGGCTACAGTCTGGTCATCTTGTAGTTAGCTTTTTTCCTCTGGTGGCAGTTCTAGTATTTGTAAAACAACTCAGGAATGTGCATCAGACACTGAAAGATTCTGTGACTTTATTGTCTTAGTCATTGACTGTTTGAACCTGCTCTTTTGTGACTAGGGAGGACTAGGAGACTTCAGCTTTTCTACAAAAAAGAGACAGGGGACATGGAGGGGCCTTTGTACTTGGGGGGAGGGGCCTGCAGGGTTCTGCTCAGTTTCAGTAGTAGAGAATATTTGCTGAATGGTACAAGCAGTCAGGCATTTAATGAGGGGAATTTCTATGGAAAAACAACAACAACTGGTGGTTGCAAACCTAGTTTCTGAATCCAGAGAGCAGCCAATTGAGAAGATTTCTAGTTATTGAGCTCAAAATATTTTTAGATGGTGGAGTGAGAACAGCAGCCTTCTGGAAGATTCATCCATGGCCATTCACCTGTGCCACATTGCCTGCATCTACAACATGCAGGGCAAACTACCTGGGCATTTAACCCTATTACTAAGTTATATGCTTCACATTTCAGAGACGGAGAGAGAGAGAGAGAGAAGTAGAGACAAAGATAGAGACAGAGATGTTTTGTATAACATAAACCACTATCCTATTCTAAATAATGACAGTGTGTCAAGTGCTTTTTGGCTCTTAAGCCTCTGGTTTCTGCTCTCTAGTCCACACAGTCTAACAGCTCAAGATACCAAAAACATTACGTTTAGGCCTTTATTAATTAAACCAACATTGGCTACCTTGAAACAAATAAAGTAGTTCAAGACCAGGTTACATTTGTTAACTTCTAACCTAGGCTACTGGTGGCTTCTAGAGAGTTTAACAATGTATAGCCCAGGAAAGGTTAGGACAAGGGAAAATACCTTATGATAACAGGAGTTGCTTTCTGTTTACATGCCCTTTATGCCAACTGCTAGGAGACTCAGCATCTTCAGCTTCCATCCATATTCTCAACTTTGAAATCCAAATTTTCAGCCATAAAACAATAGGCATTTGTCCTAAAAATTTTATTTTTGTCTAGTAGATTAACTCTCTCAAAAGAATTTTAACCAAAATGTTTGAATATGTATATATGCATACCTTTTATCACCTTTATCATGTAGAGAACATCATTGCTAATTAAGATCCGTGATGAGAATGCAGTGTCTCTATAATAATCTATGGCCTTCAGAAATTCCAAACCTGTGCTAGCTCTTTGAGGGGGAAGGAAATGGATGGTGGAAGAGTACAGAGGAAGCATGCTAAGATGTACCATTAAACTCATTCCTATTATTCACCTGAGTACCACAATATAATATAAGCTCTGAAATATATTTTAAGAGTAGTTACCAGGATACAGAATGCCAATCTTCTCTGATGCAAATTAGTGGTCTCATTCATTAGCTGTTGAAAGCATCTCCAAAAATAAAATTATTCTCTTTTAGGCTGATTGTTTTGGTATTGTCATAATTTCCTTCTTTGTGTATGAGAAGAATTGAGAGTGAATAATAATGAAAGCATACTGTGCACAGCAATTCAAGTGGCTGCTTAGAACCTTATTCTACTTCTTGTATCATCAGAAATAATCAATTTCACACAACTTCTTTTCTTTTTTCTTCTTCTTTTTGGCCCTCCTGCTTGCAACATAAACCTTTTGCATTTCAGGTCATGCTTATCAAGTTTCTCCTCTTCAGTGTATGTGCCTGAACATGTCAGATTCTGAGCAGAGGAGTGATAGGACCCCTCACTAATATTTTGAAAGTAGCATTCTGCAGTATTCGGAATAATGATAGAAGGGTAGACTATCTGGGAGACTGTTGCAGTTAATTAAGTGAAAGATGATGGCGGTTTGGGCCATGGTGTTAGCAAAGCTTGTGGTGAAAATTTAACAGGTTCTGAAAATGTTTTAAAAGTGAAAAAACAGATTTTCCTGATGGATTTAATATAAAATATGAATAAAAGAGAGACATTTAAAAGGACTCTAAGATTAAGGAAGGGTAGATTTTCCATCAACTGAGATCAGAAAGATTGTGGAAGGGAAGAAAGTGTGAGAGGAAAGTTCAGAAGTTCATTTTTGGAGACAGCAAGATTGAGATGTCTATTAGATACCCAAGTGGAGATGCCCAGTGGGCAATTGGAGATATATACATGAGTGTGAAGATTCGTATTGGGGAAATGTTGGCACAGAGATGAATGTTTTTGTAAAACCTCTGAGTCTGGATGAAATCACAGAGGATGTGGATATTGATAGAGGAGGATGAATTACTGAGCTCTGGGGCAACATTAAGAGTTAGCAGAAAAGAAGATGAACCAATGTCCAGCTAGGACACTAGAAACCACTTGAGTACTTTTGAATAGAGATATAATATTGGAATTATTTTATATATATTTTTTGAAAGAATGGAAGAACAAAAAAAGAGAAAGACACTGTTTCCTAAAGATTCAGTCCTACGTAAGATGTTAAGGCCTCCACAATAGCAAGAACTTGTCTGAGCCTCAGTGCCCTCTGCAGCTGCTGCAGGAGTTCCTGTCATCTGCTGGATATCACCCTTAAGGAGCCACCACTCACCACAATAGCTGTACTGCCAGAACCCTAGAACTACATGGAAAACCTACAATAACCTTCAATGGCCCAGAGTCTCCCATTGCTACCACTCACTTGCTACCTTCGGAATTCTGGCACAATGGCTGGAACCACCTGTACTTTTGCAGGAGCCCATAGTCACTCACCTACTGCCACCAGATGAGAACAGTTTCTACCTGCTGACAGCCTTCTTATCTGGTGCCAGGTCTCTCTTAGAAGAAGACAACCAGAACCTCGTTGACAAGAGAGTTTGTGAAATGTAATTTACAGTCTTAAGCCTAATGGTACAAAGGAGAGTATAGAAGAGAGAAGAGTATAATAGGGTTGAGTGTGAACTAGTAGTGTCTGGTAACTCCCAACCCTTTGATTACTTAGCTTCCATACATTCTCTTGCCATATTTAAACTTTTGAATGGCAGCAACAACGCAACAGCATATTTCTACTCATCTGATGCAACTATTCTTTATACAAACGATGACACTTTCATTCATTCCCCCCTAAAAGTAGAAAAATAGTCCTATCACCATAACTATTTTTGGAGAATGTTAATTCCTCTTCTATTTAAGTTGCAATTTCATCCTCAATATTCTTTATTTAAAATAATGAGAAATATATATATATACACATAAAAACAGACAAGGAAAGTAATTGATCACAAGATGGTGTTTGACATTTATGATTTCCTTTGTCCACTATCCATTCCTTTAACCTCACCTAGCCAGGATTTTCCACAGTTTAAGATGGCTGACTACCTAAACCTTTATTTCTCAAGATCTAATCTCTAAGTAATCTTCCCTTTATTGTTTACATGTAGTCTTCTATTAACTTTTACCACTGAATACTGAAATACTAAGGCGGACCACAAATAATCCATTGGATCCTACACAGAACTCTCTCCTTAATAATTGGTGTCTATGATAACAGAATAAAGTACCTTCTTCTTTGCCTGTTTGCACAGAAAGCCCCAAATGGTCAGGTAGCAATCACAATTTACATTTTCAAAAATAATTTTTGTCCCTTTATTGGAATTATTTCTCCTTTTGAACTAACATTTTAAACTAACCAAGCCGAAAGCTTTCAGACAAGAAGCAAAAACTTGGCACGTGAGATGTTGACTTTATAAGAGAGAGAAGACATTCTTACTTCCATCTGTTAAATTCTAGTCCTGGGTATACTGGTCATGGAAGACTGCTGGTTCAAAGCATGCACTGAATTTTGTAGAACAGTGCCCAAATTTGCAAGATTTTGTTCATCAGCTGTCAGTGAGCCTTCAGCAAGTTATTTCATTGTTCCATTGTTCTACAAGGTCAACTACTTTTAGTAGGGTATCTTGTAAGAGCAGCAAATATCATTGGTATAAGCTCATTGCTTTTATTACTAAATGAGTTCCTTAGTCAAAACAACATTATCTGGAATAACATGATGGAGAATAAGTCCTTTAGTAAGTCCATAGATGGCAGTGTTAGCAAAAGTAAAGCAGATAGGAAAAGAAAAAAATTAAGTAGAATAAATATCCATCCCTGTGAGGACCCCTCCATGATAGAAGTGTTCAATGTAGTCACTTTGCTATCAGATGGTATGCTGGAATTCAGAGGCCGTATCTGGAATTCAGCTTTGGACTTTGCTAATGGCAAGATGGGCACCATTAGTGGCAATTGCCAAAAAAGTTTTGTTGAGTGGGGATATTTGTTGTTGAGCCCATTCATAACATCTTTTTATGAAGCCATGGTCACTCTGTGCATGAATCCATTGGTCATATACTGGGAATACTGGGGAAAGAAAAGTCAACTGACATCAACAGAGTGGATCTTGTCTCCCTTGGTACAATCTTCTCTGCAGTGGATGAAATCATGTAATATAAACATCCTAATATGCTATGGCCTTTCCAACATGCTTATCCACCTGCTTTCTTTCTTTCTTTCTTTTTTTAAATATCTTTATTGGAGTATAATTGCTTTACAATGTTGTGTTAGTTTCTGCTGCATAACAAAGTGAATCAGCTTTACATATACATATGTCCCCATATCTCCTCCCTCTTATCTCTCCCTCCCACACTCCCTATCCCACCCCTCTAGGTGGTCACAAAGCACTGAGCTGATCTCCCCATGTGATGCAGCTGCTTCCCACTAGCTAGCTATTTTACATTTGGTAGTGTATATATGTCAGTGCTACGCTCTCACTTCATCCCAGCTTACCCTTCCCCCTCCCCATGTCCTCAAGTCCATTCTCTACATCTGCATCTTTATTCCTGTCCTGCCCCTAGGTTCTTCAGAACCTCTTTTTTTTTTTTTAGATTCCGTATATATGTGTTAGCATATGGTATTTGTTTTTCTCTTTCTGACTTACTTCACTCTGTATGACAGAATCTAGATCCATCCACCTCACTACAAATAACTCAATTTTGTTTCTTTCTATGGCTGATTGATATTCCATTGTATATATGTACCACATCTTTATCCATTCATCTGTCGATAGACACTTAGGTTGCTTCCATGTCCTGGCTATTGTAAATATGCTGCAATGAACATTGTGGTACATGACTCTTTTTGAATTATGGTTTTCTCAGGGTATATGCCCAGTAGTGGGTTTGCTGGGTAATGTGGTAGTTCTATTTTTAGTTTTTTATGGAACGTCCATACTGTTCTCCATAGTGCTGTATCAATTTACATTCCCACCAACAGTGCAGGAGGGTTCCCTTTCCTCCACACTCTCTCCAGCATTTATTGTTTGTAGATTTTTTGATGATAGCCATTCTGACTGGTGTGAGGTGATACCTCATTATAGTTTTGATTTGCATTTCTCTAATGATTAGTGATGTTGAGCATTCTTTCATGTGTTTGTTGGCAATCTGTGTATCTTCTTTGGAGAAATGTCTATTTAGATTTTCAGCACATTTTTGGGTTGGGTTGTTTTTTTGATATTGAGCTGCGTGAGCTGCTTGTATATTTTGGAGATTAATCCTTTGTCAGTTGCTTCATTTGCAAATATTTCTCCCATTCTGAGGGTTGTCTTTTTGTCTTGTTTATGGTTTCCTTTGCTGTGCAAAAGCTTTTAAGTTTCATTAGGTCCCATTGTTTATTTTTGTTTTTATTTCCATTTCTCTAGAAGGTGGGTCAAAAAGGATCTTGCTGTGATTTGTGTCATAGTGTTCTGCCTATGTTTTCCTTTAAGAGTTTTATAGTGTCTGCTCTTACATTTAGGTCTTTAATCCATTTTGAGTTTATTTTTGTGTATGGTGTTAGGAAGTGTTCTAAAGTCATTCTTTTACATGTGGCTGTCCAGTTTTCCCAGCACCACTTATTGAAGAGACTGTCTTTTCTCCACTGTATATTCTTGCCTCCTTTATCAAAGATAAGGTGACCACATGTGCATGGGTTTACCTCTGGGCTTTCTATCCTATTCCATTGATCTATATTTCTGTTTTTTTGCCAGTACCATACTGTCTTGATTACTGTATCTTTGTAGTACAGTCTGAAGTCTGGGAGCCTGATTCCTCCAGCTCCGATTTTCTTTCTCAAGATTGCTTTGGCTATTCAGGGTCTTTTGTGTTTCCATACAAACTGTGAAATTTTTTCCTCTAGTTCTGTGAAAAATGCCATTGGTAGTTTGATAGGGATTGCACTGAATTTGTAGATTGCTTTGGGTAGTTTGCTCATTTTCACAATGTTGATTCTTCCAATCCAAGAGCACGGTATATCTCTCCATCTGTTTGTATCATCTTTAATTTCTTTCATTAGTGTCTTGTAGTTTTCTGCATACAGGTCTTTGTCTCCTTAGGTATGTTAATTCCTAGGTATTTTATTCTTTTTGTTGCAGTGGTAAATGGGAGTGTTTCCTTGATTTCTCTTTCAGATTTTTCATCATTAGTGTATAGGAATGCAAGAGATTTATGTGCACTAATTTTGTATCCTGTTACTTTACCAAATTATTAATTAGCTCTAGTAGTTTCCTGGTACCATCTTTAGAGTTCTCTTTGTATAGTATCATGTCATCTGCAAACAGTGACAGCTTTACTTCTTTTCTGATGTGTATTCCTTTTATTTCTTTTTCTTCTCTGATTGCTATGGCTAAAACTTCCAAATCTATGTTGAATAATAGTGGTGAGAGTGGGCATCCTTGTCGTGTTCCTGATTGTAGAGGAAATGGTTTCCGTTTTTCACCATTGAGAATGATGTTGGCTGTGAGTTTGTCATATATGGCCTTTATTATGTTGAGGCAAGTTCCCTCTATGCCTACTTTCTGGAGAGTTTTTATCATAAATGGGTGTTGAATTTTGTCAAAATCTTTTTCTGCATCTATTGAGATTATCATATGGTTTTTGTCTTTCGATTTGTTAATCTGGTGTATCATGTTGATTGATTTGCATATATTCAAGAATCCTTGCAATCCTGGGATAAATCCCATTTGATCATGGTATATGATCCTTTTAACGTGCTGTTGGATTGTGTTTGCTAGTATTTTGTTAAGGATATTTGCATCTATGTTCATCAGTGATATTGGTCTGTAGTTTCCTTTTTTTCTGACATCTTTGTCTGGTTTTGGTATCAGGGTGATGGTGGACTCATAGAATGGGTTTGGGAGTGTCCCTCCCTCTGCTATATTTTGGAAGAGTTTGAGAAGGATAGTTGTTAGCTCTTCTCTAAATGTTTGATAGAATTCGCCTGTGAAGCCATCTGGTCCTGGGCTCTTGTTTGGTGGAAGATTTGTAATCACAGTTTCAATTTCAGTACTTGTGATTGGTCTGTTTATATTTTCTATTTCTTCCTAGTTCAGTCTCAGAACGTTATGCTTTTGTAAGAATTTGTCCATTTCTTTCAGGTTGTCCATTTTATTGGGATATAGTTGCTTATAGTAATCCCTCATGATTCTTTGTATTTCTGCAGGGTCAGTTGTTACTTCCCCTTTTTCATTTCTTTTATTTATTTATTTATTTATTTTGCCCATGTTGGGTCTTCGTTTCTGTGCGAGGGCTTTGTCTAATTGCGGCAAGTGGGGGCCACTCTTCATCGTGGTGCGCGGGCCTCTCACTATTGCCGCCTCCCTTGTTGTGGAGCACAGGCTCCAGATGCGCAGGCTCAGTTGTGGCTCATGGACCCAGTTGCTCCACGGCATGTGGGATCTTCCCAGACCAGGGCTTGAACCCGTGTCCCCTGCATTGGCAGGCAGATTCTCAACCACTGTGCCACGAGGGAAGCCCTCCCCCCTTTTTCATTTCTAATTCTGTTGATTTGCGTCTTCTCCCTTTTTTTCTTGATGTATCTGGCTAGTGGTTTATCAATTTTGTTTATCTTCTCAAAGAACCAGCTTTTAGTTTTATTGATCTTTGCTATTGTTTCCTTCATTTCTTTTTCATTTATTTCTGATCTGATCTTTATGATTTCTTTCCTTCACTAACTTTGGGGTTTTTTTGTTCTTCTTTCTCTAATTGCTTTAAGTGTAAGGTTAGGTTGTTTATTTGAGATTTTTCTTGTTTCTTGAGATAGGATTTTATTGCTGTAAACTTCCCTCTTAGAACTGCTTTGCTGCATCCCATAGGTTTTGGGTCATCATGTTTTCATTGTCATTTGTTTCTAGGTATTTTTTTTATTTCCTCTTGGAAATCTTCAGTGATCTCTTGGTTATTTAGTAGTGTATTGTTTAGCCTCCATGTGTTTGTATTTTTTACAGTTTGTTTCCTGTTATTGATATCTAGTCTCAGCGTTGTGGTCAGGAAAGATAGTTGATACGATTTCAATTTTCTTAAATTTACCAAGGCTAGATTTGTGACCCAAGATATGATTTATTCTCGAGAATGTTCCATGAGCAGGTGAGAAGAAGGTGTATTCTGTTGTTTTTGGGTGGAATGTCCTATAAATATCAATTAAGTCCGTCTTGTTTAATGTGTCATTTAAAGCTTGTGTTTCCTTATTTATTTTCAATTTGGATGATCTGTCCATTGGTGAAAGTGGGGTTTTAAAGTCCCCTACTGTGAGTGTGTTACTGTCGATTTCCCCTTTTATGGCTGTTAGAATTTGCCTTATGTATTGAGGTGCTCCTATGTTGGGTGCATAAATATTTACAATTGTTATATCTTCCTCTTGGATTCATCCCTTGATCATTATGTAGTTTCCTTCTTTGCTTCTTGTGATAGTCTTTATTTTAAAGTCTATTTTGTCTGATATGAGAATTGCTACTCCAGCTTTCTTTTGATTTCCATTTGCATGGAATATCTTTTTTCATTCCCTCACTTTCAGTCTGTATGTGTCCCTAGGTCTGAAGTGGGTCTCTTGTAGACAGCATGTATACGGGTCTTGTTTTTGTATCCATTCAGCCAGTCTGTGTCTCTTGGTTGGAGCATTTAATCCATTTACATTTAAGGTAATTATCGATATGTATATTCCTATTACCATTTTCTTAACTGTTTTGGGTTTGTTATTGTAGGTCTTTTCCTTCTGTTGTGTTTCCTGCCTAGAAAAATTCCTTTAGCATTTGTTGTAAAGCTGGTTTGGTGGTGCTGAATTCTCTTAGCTTTTGTTTGTCTGTAAAGGTTTTAACTTCTCTGTCAAATCTGAATGAGATCCTTGCTGGGTAGAGTAATCTTGGTTATAGGTTTTTCTCCTTTATCACTTTAAGTATGTCCTGCCACTCCCTTTGGCTTGCAGAGTTTCTGCTGAAAGATCAGCTGTTAACCTTATGGGGATTCCCTTGTATGTTATTTGTTGCTTTTCCCTTCCTGCTTTTAATATTTTTTCTTTGTGTTTAATTTTTGATAGTTTGATTAATATGTGTCTTGGTGTGTTTCTCCTTGGATTTATCCTGTATGGGACTCTCTGCACTTCCTGGCTTGGGTGACTATTTTTTTCCCCATGTTAGGGAAGTTTTCAACTGTAATCTCTTCAAATATTTTATCAGACCCTTTTGTTTTCTCTTCTTCTTCTGGGACCTCTATAATTTGAATGTTGGTGTTTTTAGTGTTGTCCCAGAAGTCTCTGAAACTGTCCTCAATGCTTTTCATTCTTTTTTCTTTATTCTGCTCTGTGGTAGTTATTTCCACTGTTTTATCTTCCAGGTCACTTTTTTGTTCTTCTGCCTCAGTTATTCTACCATTGATTCCTTCTAGAGAATTTTTAATTTCATTTATCGTGTTGTTCATCATTGTTTGTTTCCTCTGTAGTTCTTCTAGGTCCTTGTTAAACGTTTCTTGTATTTTCTCAATTCTATTTCCAAGATTTTGGATCATGTTTACTATCATTACTTTGAATTATTTTTCAAGTAGACTGCCTATTTCCTCTTCATTTGTTTGGTCTGGTGGGGTTTTACCTTGCTTCTTCATCTGCTGCATATTTCTCTGTCTTCTCATTTTGCTTAACTTACTGTGTTCGGGGTCTCTTTTTCTCAGCCTGCAGGTTTGTAGTTCCCGTTGTTTTTGGTGTCTGCCTCCAGAGGGTGAAGTCAGTTCAGTGTGTTGTGTAGGCTTCCTGGTGGAGGGGGCTTGTGCCTGTGTTTGGTGGGTGGGGCTGAATTCTGTCTCTCTGGTGGGCAGGGCTGCGTCCGGTGATGTGTGTTGGGGGGTCTGTGAACTTAGTATGATTTTAGGCAGCTTCTCTGCTAATGGGTGGGGTTGTGTTCCTGTCCTGCTAGTTGTTCAGCATGGGGTGTCCAGCACTGGCCCTTACTGGCCGTTGGGTGGAGCTGGGTCTTAACATTGAAATGGAGATTTCTGAGAGAGCTCTCGCTGATTGATATTACGTGGGGCCTGGAGGTCTCTGGTGGTCCAATGTCCTCAACTCCTCTCTCCCACCTCAGAGGCTCAGGCCTGACAGCAGGCCAGAGCACCAAGACCCTGTCAGCCACACAGCTCAGAAAAAAAGTGAGAAAAAAAGAAAGAAAAATAAATAAATTAATAAAAATAAAATAAAATAAAATAGTATCATTAAAATAGAAAAATAAAAAGAGTAATAATTTTAAAAAGAGTGCAACAAAACCAATAAACAAATCCACAAATGATAACAAGCACTAAAAACTATACTAAGATAAACATAAATATCAGAAACAAGTCAGTCACATACAGCAAACCC
The DNA here is from genome assembly GCF_028564815.1 of Eubalaena glacialis. Lineage (NCBI taxonomy): Eukaryota > Metazoa > Chordata > Mammalia > Artiodactyla > Balaenidae > Eubalaena > Eubalaena glacialis. The sequence goes on along the minus strand of NC_083721.1, from coordinate 121,923,482 downwards.
CAAGTCTACAGTTGCTCCCAAAGTCCGTCACCTCAATTTTGGGTTGATTTGTTCTCTATTCAGGTGTTCCACAGATGCAGGGTACCTCAAGTTGATTGTGGGGATTTAATCCGCTGCTCCTAAGGCTACACGGAGAAATTTCCCTTTCTCTTCTTTGTTCGCACAGCTCCTGCGGTTCAGCTTTGGTTTAGGCCCCACCTCTGCATGTAGGTTGCCCTCAGACATCTGTTCCCACCCAGACAGGATGGGGTTGGGGTTAAAGCAGCGGCAGATTAGGGGGCTCTGGCTCACTCATGCCCGGGGGGTAGGGAGGGGTACGGTAGTTATAATTGGAATGAAGGGCGAGCCTGCGGGGGCAGAGGCCAGCAAGAGGTTGCAACAGCCTAAGCCACGCCGTGTGTTCTCCCGGGGAATTTGTCCCTGGATCACAGGACCCTGGCAGTGGAATGCTGCTCAGTCATCTGGCGGTGAGGGGGCATGTGGATAGTGACCTGTGCTTGCACACAGGATTCTTCGTGGCTCCAGCAGCAACGTTAGCGTTTCATGCCTGTCTCTGGTGTCCGGGCTGATAGCTGCAGCTCACGCCCATCTCTGGGGCTCGTTTGAGGGTGCTCTGCCTTCTGTGAGCAGAGAGAGAAGGAATCCCCTTTCCTTGTGCACCCCGAAACAATGGTCTCTTGCCTCTTAGACAGGTCCAGACTTTTTCCCAGACTCCCTCCCGGCTAACTGTGGCACACTAGCCCCCTTCAGGCTGTGTTCACGCAGCCAAACCCAGTCTTCTCCCTGGGATCTGACCTCCGAAGCCCGAGCCTCAGCTCCCAGCCCCCGACCGCGCTGGTGGGTGAGCAGACAAGCCTCTCGGGCTTGTGAGTGCTGGTCGGCACTGATCCTCTGTGCGGGAATCTCTCCGCTTTGACCTCTGCACCCCTGTTGCTGCGCTCTCCTCCGTGGCTCTGAAGCTCCCCCCCCACCCCCTGTCTCCGCCAGTGAAGGGGCTTCCTAGTGTGTGGAAACTTTTCTTCCTTCACAGCTCCCTCCCAGAGGTGCAGGTCCCGTCCCTACTCTTTTGTCTCTGTTTTTTCTTTTTTCTTTTGCCCTACCCAGGTAAGTGGGGAGTTTCTTGTCTTTTGGGACATCTGAGGTCTTCTGGCAGCATTCAGTAGGTGTTCTGTAGGAGTTGTTCTACATGTAGATGTATTTTTGATATATTTGTGTGGAAGGAAGGTGATCTCCATGTCTTACTCCTCCACCATCTTGAAGGTCACCCCTCCACCTGCTTTCTGCTCTCATTTTTCCATCTTGCTTTCTCAGTACCATACCATCCATCAGTGAAGAAGAATATAATTTAAAAGAATATGCTTTTCTTTTTACACAAATAATTTTTGATTACTTGTGCCTAGCACTCTCCTGGGTGTTAATATTATGGTGAGCAAAGCAGCAAGGAAATCAAAAGGTGAAAAGTGCTGAGTAAAAGGGATCTTGTTCTCAAGGAGCTTACGGTTTAGAAATGAATACACTAATCAAATAATTGCCAAAGAATATAATTTCAAACTCTCACAAGCCTATTGAGAAAAGAACATTACAGAAGTTATAAAAGCATAACCACAGATCTAGTATGGTGGGTCAGGGACAATTTTTCTCAAAGTTGTATTTGAATCAAGATGTAAAGCTGTGCTCTACATGATTTAATTAAGAAAAAATGTGGGGAAGGGAGGAATATATTTCCAGACAGAGAGTATTAAAGACTCTGATGTGTTTTAAGCACCTGAAAGAAGGCCGATGTGCCTGGAGTGCATGGACTAGGAGAAAGTGGTTTGAGATGATGCTGGAGATGTGAGATGTGGGAACCAGCTTATATAGGACTTTGAAGAATAGACGAAGAATTGGGGTCATCAAATACAGCAAAGGGAAACTTTGAAGAAACAAAAAAGAGATGTAATAAGATTTAAAGAAATACCTCTGACTTTAATATAGAGGAAAGATTAAAAGGAGGTAAGAGAGAAAAGGAGGTCATCAGTGGCTGAAATATTTCACCCTCAGTGAAATTCAGCCATATTTAGGTTAAGTGGGCTTTGGGATGTTGGCTTTGGAAGTCAGTTGGCACTTACAACATTGGATGTATAGAAAAGCCAATTCTTCATTCTAACTAACTACTCAAGTAGGTAGAGATCTCTGTTTCTGAAATAGTAGTCACTGCTCTATATAGCTCTTTTCTGCCCACAACCCATTATTTACATGGCAGCTAAGGCTGCAAAAACACCCGTGTTATGGGCATAGGAGGTAGGGTAGCTAAGAAAGGCATGGACTTTGGAGAAAGAGTAACTTGATTTAGAATATCAGATTCATCCTTTGTTAACCGTGTAACTTTCTGTAAATAATCTCTCCAGGACTTGGATTTTTAGTTTGCAATATTGTCTGGCTTGGAATTTGTATAATACCACCTAGTGCAAAGGGTCATCACAAGGATGAATGGGACAGAATGGAAACACAACACCTAGCATAGACCGAAGCTCACAGAAGGCAACTCACACGTGTTTAGTCCCTTGGCTAAAGTAATCTGAAAGCCTAGTGGTAGAACTTTCAGGTCTGTTAATGTTACTTGCATATAACAATATCATTACAATTTATTGTATATATTTTGCCCATCATTGTATCCCATTTTCATGCAGTTTCCATTGTTCAGATTATATCATGAACAGAGCAAAGTAGGAACTACATCTTTTCACTCTTCTAATTAAAGCTAAAGCACCTAGGATATGGGAATTATGCTGGACAAGAGTTCAATAAATACTGGTTAATTCTTATGCTGATAAAAATTGAAAGCACTTAATCTAGAAAATGACTTTATTATATTTAAATTTAGAAGTCTTGAAATTATAAGATTGTTTTTTCTTCTTCAAATAGCCAGGAATGCCCTTTTTATATTCTTCATTAGAAAAAGAAATAAAGGAAACAATAATTTAGAGTCTTATAGAAATCACTCTATGAGAAGTGTTTTATATATTTGTCCCATCTTTTCCTCTATGTATTATTGTAGCTATTTTACACTGAGGGAGGCTGAGGAGGGTCAAAAAAGTTAAAGTCTCTAGCCCAGTGGCATTCAGGCCATAACTAAAGGAGCCAGAATTCCAACAAGGAACAACTGGCTCGTGTTCTCTCCTGTCCACTTGGTTGCTTTCTGGGGCAGCTACTAAGAGTAAGGGGTCCTGGGTTCCCTTTGTTTCCTCTCTGTCTCTGAGGCTGGCTCAATCCTCCTGGGAAATCAGAACATGACAAGGGACAAAATCTATTTCATAAGTCAATGGCTTTCTTAATGTCATGAAATCCTCAATAGAACTCAATAGCAAACAGGAACTCAATATCATAAATAGTATATATAAATTTTAAAAGAAAGCAAACTTAATATTTTTTCTTTTCCACTTCTTTCTTCTTTCATCCATTCATCTCAGGAGAAAATGCTCTCCTAAGGAACTACTAGAAAGTATTTAAGTGTGGTGTCTGAATATCTGCTAGCCAAGCAGTAGGAATAATGTATATGATGCTTTTATGACAGGCATGTTTCCCCCTGGCTGTTGTTTAAAACCACATATGACTTAGTAATTGTGGAATATACTAATAGCAGACCACTTTTTTTGCCCATGTAGGTCCATTGGGAAAAATGTGACATTTTCCAGATGTTTAGCCAAAGCCACTCTAATTAAGCTGTATATGCTTATTAAAAAAGTAAAGTAGTTTAAAGCAAAAATTACTTGGAATCTAGTTTGGAAGAGAGCTTGCCTTGATAATTTTGATGATATTCTGAGGCTTGATTAAAATATTATTCCCTGAAACTTATAAATTTTAATGAAGATGGTAACATTTCAAAACCTTGTCTATATATGTTACTGCATCTGTGTGGACAGGTATTTTTTTAAGTTGTGAAATGAACACTACTTTAAAATGTTGAGTACATATGTATGAAATTCAAAAAATGAGATTACAATAAGTATAAAACAGAGAATGAGGTGGTTAATTTAAAAGTATCCTCGTGAATTCTGCCTTCAGGATCCAAAACTTACAAGACCCAAATGATGCTGGTTCATGTTTCTCCATGCTCAAGGCAGTCCCCTGGTTCAGAGACCAGGGTTCAGAGAAATGACCCATGCTTCCACAGAAAGCTTTCTCTCTCACCTTTAGTGACAAGCTTAATGAGTTTGTATGTCAGGAAAATCTTAAACATAGGATTTCCATACTTGGCTCAACTATTTATAAGCATAAACACACATATGTAAGACACATACATACACACACACGAGAGAAAGATTACATATTAAAGTAAGTTGTTTTTTATCAAGAAAACTTTTCCTTTCCATCTTTGCTTCAACAGGAAAAGGATCATCTCAGGAAAATTGGTAACAATCATTGAGTAAATCTCTGTTTTAACACATACAAAATTGAAAAGTTTAGAAAGTACTCTTGCTTTGCAGTGGTGTGTTTGGAATTTTTCAAATTAATGTTTTATAAGAAGGAAAAAAGTCTATTTTTAAAATTCATGTAGTACAATAATTCTTTTTAGTAGAAAAAAAATATGCTATCCCAGCAAATCAGTCTCTGCTCCTTGTATGGAAGGTGATCTGTTTGTAGATGACACCTTAATGCTGTCTATTTTGATGCACAGTAGGTGAACACAGTTTCCAGGAAATATTCCCTTCCCTGGCATTCTTTTGGTGGCCCAGCAGATAGACTGTGACATCACTGGTGAAGCTGTGAATATAATGTAAAGGTCATCTCTAGCATTAATCTAAGGTCAGGGAAGATTCTGAGTGCTATGAGATGTTCTTAAAATACTTTATACACACAGGGCCATAGAATCCATTTACAAGCATGTTTTCATTGTACTTTTCTAGTCTGTGATAGAATTAGCTGGATTTGCACTTTGATATAGAGTTAAGAGGAAATCTCTTAGTACTGCTGACCTTTTTTAAAGCACACACAAAATATCTGTATTTTTTATTCAGAAAGATGCAGAATATTTTGTGTAATTTCAATTTGCCGACTTTAAAATAGACGTTAGATATATATACAATCACCATGAAAACAGAATAATCCAAATTTCCCAATTAATTTTTCTTGAATGGATGGAGAGACATAAAATTAAAAAGGGCAGAATGTATAAGATAGTTTAAGCCCCACGTTCTTCATAGGTACTGCTCTTAACTCTTATCTCTAAAAGTACAGGTTAGAATAAATTGCTTCTGAATAGTGAAGGCAAATGGAGCTAAATGACAGAAAATACAATGTAAATTGGCTTTTGAAGAAAAAAATGGTAAGATAAAATTGACTCCTATAATGGAAGGTCTTTGATCCAATGTTCAAACACTATCATTGGGATATTTGTGGGGGTTTTTTTTGTTGTTTTTTCCCATCTCTGGTCCATTTCCTCAAATAGACACTTTCCTCATTGGGAGTAACTCCAATCATATTCTTCTAAGTCCAAATGAAGAGTATTAGAGAGCACCTTTCTCTCCAGCCCAGATCCTGGATCAGTTATGATTGGCTAGGATTGAATCATATGCTTATACATGAACTGATTATTATGTCAGGAAAGGATTAAGAGTGTGGCCAATGGTGCTTCCCCAAAATGAACTCAGGATATATTACCAAAAGAAGAAGGAATACACACTACTATATATAAAATAGATAACTAATAAGGACCTACTGTATAGCACAGGGAACTCTACTCAATGCTCTGTAGTGACCTATGTGGGAAAAGAATCTAAAAAAGAGTGGATATATGTATATGTATAACTGATTCACTTTGCTGTACACCTGAAACTAACACAACATTGTAAATCAACTATACTCCAATAAAAATTTTTTAAAAATGAAGAAGAAATCAATGGCAGGCAACCAAACATACAACAAATGTTCTTTACATCAAGAACAACTTTGATGGATCCAAAATTAAATGCTGCTGTTGCAGGTTTATCAAACTGTGAGTTCAAAGGAAAGAAGTTTCATGTGTGTTTGAAGAATAGATAGTAGATCAGAATAGCTAGAAAACGTAAATAGATTTATATAAAACTATAAGCATGTTAAGACAGTTCAGAGTGTGACAAAAATTTGATGAGGTAAAAATTTTGGATTTTAGTTCTCTAATTTATGAGTAATCAGAACTAATGGTTTGAGGGACAAGAATGTTATCTGCATCTAGCACAATATTTAGTACCCACATGTCCTCAATGAAGGGTGCATTTTAAGAAAACTAATATGATATTAATTAAAACACTGTGAATTGGAGTGGTGGGGTAATACAGTTAGGATTCTGCTAAAATAAATCAGTAATGAAATTCAAAGAACCTATCAAATTCTGATTTGTGAAAGTTTTTTAGGTCCTTGCTAATTGATTCTAACTGTATTGAATTGTTTGAAATTGGTTCAGAATTGTTAGGAGAGATCAAAATGAATTCTCTCTTTTTGTTTGAATAGTAACGGCAACTGGTTCAACTGATTGTAAATAATTCAAAACCAATTAAGAGCTAATTTAAAATTGTTTTCATACTGAAACTGAGTAATCATAAGTATTTGGAGTCTTTGAAACTACTGTTTTCTTGAATATTTATTCTTCTTGGAATCAAATCAGAGATCCTGAGCATAAAAAATGATTGGAAATTTGACAATTGGAACCTACATGGACGAAAAATTGGAGCAAGCTGTGAGAACTACAGAGCCTTCTCGATGACACTTTCTGCAAACACTGAAAAGCAGTCCTTACTCTACAGAGTGGGAGGCACTTAACACTTTTCCTCTCATATTAGAAAGACTAGAGAGAAAAATTAGTCTTGTGTCTGTCTGTTGGAGTCTGTTTTCCATATTCTAGCTTGAAGTTTGTAACTTGCTTACATTTTCCTCAACAAAGGAGGACAAATGATGCTTGTTCTCCACTCATGATTGTGCCATGTACCTCCATCTGGTCACCTGACCATCAATCAAACCCTTTCTTAGAATGGACCCTCTCATGGAAATAGTTCAGTCAGCATCCTAGAGGCTAATCAACCTCACTTTTTCTGGCATTTCTAGTTTTGTGTCTAGCCACAGGGAACATAGATTTTTACTCTGAAGAAACAGAGGCTGAGAACGAGGTCAAGAACATTAAATGCAGTGAGGTGAGTTATTTCATATGGATAGTGTGGTCCTCAAACTTGAATGACCAGAGATAATATAGCCATGGTTCAGAAGTGATCTTATAGATACCTGGTGCTTAGTCTTTCTAGGCCTTATTTCCTTGTCTGTAACTTGAAGTCAGTGAGGTTCCTACCTCCTAAGGTGGTTGTGAGGATGCTGTCATAATGCATTCAGTCAATGTGCCCAGCCCAGTATCTTGCACATAATATTCTCAACAAATATTAGCTCAATAAGAAAGAGATCTAAGAAGAAATGCTTGATATACTTGACTAGCTGTATGTGGTGTGGAGCAGGGTGATGAGAAAGTCCCAAAAGATGTGGGATTTAAAATAAAGTTTTAATCAGTGCAGGGAGTAAAGTATTTTGCAGCTTATATTTTATGATGCCATATTAGAAGAGAGATGGCAGAAGGTAGGAAAATTCAAGTGTGACCCTGAGGAATGCTAACAGTTTTGATGGCTTAGAAAAATTTCAGGAAAATAATGTGCCATTTAGCACATTATTAAATATATATCCAGAGTAGAAGCTTATAATACAGGCAGAGCAATCCACTGAAGGCCACTAGAGAAAATTGGAGATTCAAAATAAACAATTAGACAACAGGAAAAATGTTCATTCAATGAATATTGCCAATAGTAGTTGTGAAAATGTTCTGAAACTTAAGAGGTTGAAAGGGCTAAAGGAAAAAAATCTATTTAGGAAACATCTGAGGAAGAATATATTAATATATCCATATAAAAATCTCTAAGTGTAGTTTTAAGAACTGGGTTTATACTGGAACAGATATAGAAAATTCAGACACTAGAATTCAACTAGTGTTTCTTATTATTTAAAATATAAAATATTAAAAACCCTATTTTATAACTATATTTTCAAGTTCGTTCTTTCTACCTTATATAATCATCTCTTCTCAGTTAAAGGAAACTATCACTTTCATTAAGACTTTTCATTAAATTAATATTTGTAATTTAATTAAATTCCACACATATTTGTTTACTGTGCATACTCCTCCTATATGCTCAGTAGTATGCCAGGTTAGAAGATTTAAGAGGAATGTAAATAGTGTCAGCTAGGCAGACCCCTAACCAGATCTGGCTGCTCTCACTCTCCACCCCTCTCCTTTTCCAGAGAGCACTAGCATATGGGTGACCAGAGGCACACCACCAGGAGTACTAGAACTAGTATATGCCACACAATATTCTTATACCTTTGATATTGTTTTACTTCTCTTAAACTCTATAAATTAGAAGGTTAGATTAAAATAACCAGCAAACAACTTCCTGAGTGTACGACCTATCAGTTATTTTAAGTTTTATCAGAATTTTAGAGGAAATGAGAGTTTTGAATGAAGGGTGATAAGAAAAATAATTTCATAGTGTGACAAATAACAATTACCACTAATTGAACCTTTACTCTGTTCTAGGTCCATGGCATATTTATATTTTGTCAACTTTACCGAATCTTAAGGTAGAAATACAGATTTCACTAGGTTACACACGAAACAATGAGGTTCAGTGCAGTTAACTGACTTGCCCCCAAAATAGCTGTAAGTTGAGGTGCCAAACTTTGAACCCGACATTTTTTCCTTCTTTTTTAAAAATTATTTTTGAAGACTATTTTACATGTCTTAAAAATCATGTTTCAAGCATACAGTTCAATGATTTTTTTAATTTTTACTTTACTGAGTGGTGCAACGACCACCATAAATCAGTTTTAGAATATTTTTACACCCTCAATAAGATTCCTCATGAACATTTACATTTAATCCTCATTCCCATCCCTCCCCCCCAGCTTCAGCAAATAGTAACCTACTTTCTCTTTATAAATTTGCCTTTAATGGCCATTTCATATTAAATTCAATCGTATTTTTTATACAGTCTCTGTATCTGACATCATTCACTTAGTGTGATGTTTTAGGTCCATCTGTGGGTGAAATGTTCAGTCATATCTTTTGCTCACTTTTTATTGAGTTGTTTGTCTTTTTATTATTGAGTTCTAAGAGGATTTTATACATTCTAGTTACAAGTCCTTAACCGAATATGTGTTTTGCAAATATTTTCTCCCAGTCTGTTGCTTGTCTTTTCATTTTCTTAATGAAGTATTTTGAAATGTGAAAGTTTTGAATTATTATGTCCAATTTATCCATTTTTTCTTTTATGGACCAGGTTTTCGTGTCATATAGAAAAAATTTTTTGCCGAATTCAAACTCTTAAGGATTTTTTATGCTTACTTCTAAAATTTATATCGTTTTAGCTTTTATATTTAAGTCTGTCTTCCATTTAAGCTAATTTTTAGGTATGATGTAAGGTGATTGTCTAAATTCATCTTTTTGCACGTGGATATCCAATTGTCCCAAATCCAGGCATTTCTGATCCCAGTGCCAATGCTGTTCCACTATGCTAAGCAGGGTAGATAAATCTGATGGGAGGTCGGCACTGACTGGCTTCCAATAGTGACTTATTAGCAGCTGGATGGAACTGGATACCTAAAGACAAGAAAGTAAAATTTATCTGAGTCGAGAGTAGTCTTCAAGTGTGATTAGTTCAATTAGGTGAGCTGACCACATAGACTCTTGCTCTTTGACCCACTATTTAGACTAATATAATTGGTTCCATACTTCAGCCAAATATGAATGTAAAGGTCTCATAAATGTCCATAAAAGTTTGCACAAGAAATTTTTATAACAGTCTTAATCAGAATAGTCAAGACCTAGAAACAATTCAAGAGTCCAACAGGTGAAGGGATAAACAATTGTGTACATTCATAAAATGGAGTGCTACTCAGTAACTGAAAGGAGACAATTACTGATTCACATAGCAATGTGAATGAATTCCCCCAAACAGTAACCTGAGTAAAAGAAACAAAAAACAAGAGTAAATCCTATATGAATCCATTTATATGAAATTGTAGCAAAACTAGTCTCTGGTGATACAAATTATAACAGTGGTCTCCTGGTAGATGGAGGGGAAATTGATTGGGAAGCGTGATGAGAAACATTTTTAAGGTAATGAAATATTCTGTATCTTGACAGGAGTGTGGATTTCATGGGTATATATTTCTCAAAACCCATCTGACTATAAATTGTAAGTTATAATTGTAAGTTAAAACTATAAATTATACCTCTCTAAAAACTCATTTACTTTAAATATATTTTTAGCATAGCATTGGAAGTCCTAGCCACAGCAATCAGGCAAGAAAAACAAAAGACATCCAAATTGGAAGGGAAGAAGTAAAACTGTCACTATTTACAGATGACATGATACTATATATAGAAAACCCTTAAGTCTCCACCAAAAACTATTAGAACTAATAAATGAATTCAGTAAAGTTGCAAAATACAGGATTAATATACAGAAATCTGTTGCTTTTCTATAAACTAATGAACTATCAGAAAGAGAAAGCAAGAAAATAATGCCATTTAAAATTGTAGGAAAAAGAATAAAATACCTAGCAATAAACTTAACCAAGGAGATGAAAGAGCTGTACTCAGAAGGAATTTGAAAATGATACAAAGAAATGGAAAGATATCGCATATTCTCAGATTGGCTGTACTCAGAAGGAATTTGAAAATGATACAAAGAAATGGAAAGATATCTCATATTCTCAAATTGGAAGAATTCATATTGTTAAAATGTCAATATCCAAAGCAATATACGGATTTAATGGAATCTCTATCAAAATGCCCATGATATTTTTCACAGAACTAGAACAATTAATCCTAAAATTTATATGGAATCACTAAAGACCCCAAATAGCCAAAGAAATCTTGAGAAAAATGAACAAAGTTGGAGGTATTAGGCTCCCTGTCTTCAGACTATACTGCAAAGCTACAGTAATCAAAATAGTATGATACTGGCACAAAACCGACACATAGATCAATGGAATAGAGAGCCTAGAAATAAACCCAGGCACTATGGTCAGCTAATCTATTGAATAATTTGGGATAGAGAAGAAGAGAAGCAACAAGGATATACCGTATAGCCCAGGGAATTATAGCCATTTTCTTCTAATAACCTATAATGGAATATAATCTGCAAAAATACTGAATCACTATGCTGTACACCTGAAACTAATACAATACTTTAAATCAACTATACTTCAATTTAAAAAATAAAATTAAACAGCCTGCATTTTTAAAAACTGATAGCTGAAACAACATGCTAAGATTTGTTATCATTTTTAAGTGTGAAGGATGTGGAAGGAACGTTTTAGAATGAATGTTTTTTGCCTCTTTCATTTCTTTTTGATCCAGTGTAAGTCTGGGATTTCTATAATATTTAACAAATACACATATAGATAGAAAACTGTATAGAGCTAAAAATGAGTTATATTTCTGAAGAGTAGTCTCCTCAGGTAATTGTTTTTGTCCAACTCAAGATTTCTTTTGAATTCTATTATAAAAGTGTATATGTCCTTCAAGGGAAAAATAATCTCAAGCTATTAATCTAGAAAACAGTTTGATAATAAGACCTACCCTCCCTTTAATCCACAAGGTTGATTTGCCTTGGTTCCTTAGATACATACAATGTGGGCCTTTCCTTAACCTTTCCCAGAGCAGTTGGGTACTTTCCTAGGTAACTGTGCACTAGCAAAGGAGAACTAACCATAGTTTTCATGGACTGGTTCCAACAAAACACTATTCAGGAGCATCCAGACCAAAACTTGCAACCAGTCTTAAGGGCCTATGAGAGTCATGTGATGAATGGAATTCAAACGTGAGTTAATCTCACAACCAGTTCTCTGAGGCCCAGACTCCACTCTGTGGATATTTCCATATTTGTTTTGTTTGTGGTTTGAATGGACATCACATAGAATCACTACAGAATCACTTGCAGAATCACTACAGTAGCTTCCTGATACTTGGAATAAGGGCTATTATGGTAGGAAGTAAAAGCAAAAGCCACTGCACCTAACTTCTCCTATCACAACAATAAGTCAAGCAATATAGCATATCTCTGAGAGTATTGAAGTTGTTATTGTTACCAGTTACTTGGAAGGTGGAGATTTGTCCATTCCCATCACATCTTCTATTCCTATTCTGGGTAATTAAAAAGTCTAGTGGAGGGCTTCTCTGGTGGCGCAGTGGATAAGAATCTGCCTGCCAATGCAGGGGAGACGGGTTCAATCCCTGGTCCGGGAAGATCCCACATACCGCGGAGCAACTAAGCCCGTGCGCCACAACTACTGAGCTTGCGCTCTAGAGCGCGCAAGCCACAACTACTGAACCTGCGTGCCTAGAGCCTGTGTTCTGCAACAAGAGAAGCCACTGCAATGAGAAGCCTGTGCACCGCAACGAAGAGTAGCCCCCACTCGCCATAACTAGAGAAAGCCCGCATGCAGCAACGAATACCCAATGCAGCCAAAAATAAATAAAAATAAAAAAATTTTAAAAAAGACTGGTGGACTGCAGAAAGATGGTGGATTATTGACCTTGATCATGTTATGACTCTAATGCTACTGCTGTTCTAGTGGGTGCTTCTTACTAAAAATGTAAGTGTCCCTGGTACTTGTGCATTTAAATGGCAAGTACATTTTACTCCTTCCCATACACAGAAAATTAGAAAAATATCTTAAAGGGCCAGCTGTACAAAAGTAATACTTACCTCAAGGATAGAAAAACACTCTAGCTAAATACTTCAACCATCCTACTATTCTACAGAATAGCACACTGATTCACTGTATTGATGCCATCGTGGTGATATACTCTAAAGAATGAGAAGTAGTAATTGAATGTGATGCACTGGAAACAAATGAGAAATAAATTCAGAGAAAATAGTAATGACCACATCATAGAATTTTCTGGGGTTGAATGGCATTGAACATGTCAAATAACCTTCCTCTAGAGAATGATAAGTCATTCCTCTAGTGGAGGACAAATCACTTTACCTGGCGTGTTACCTGCATTTTGATGGCAAGCATATACCATCTGTAGGTGTCCTCCTCCAAATCCTTTACATTGTGATCCAAAATTGAGTTAGGACTCCGAGAAAATGCACAACCCAACTGGTTCAGACCATAGTTTGAGCAGCTCTGCCACTAATCCTTTTGACCTCGTGAGCATCTTGAGAGGCCCCTCTCATGCTCCTGGATGAATCATGTGAAAAACCCTGATAGAATAGTCACAGCAAAGGCCACTAGGATTTTGGAGATAGGCCACATCTCCTTAAGCAAGTTATTATTTCCTGTCTGAGAAATAGCCTGTGTCTATGGTTGGATAGAGCTTGGGCGATCAGGTGACCAACTTACCTGACTTATCCTTCTTGAATTAGGCACTATGTGATCTAATCAGCCATAAAGTGGGGTTCCTTGTCTGAATAGGTCGGCAAGGTCTAGACAAGTTTTTTAAGGAACTGCCCACACTCCCAACATGTCTTTTCCTCCCACAGCATTGCCTGCCCTCAATCAATATCAAAGATGAAGACCTCATGGGGAGCTTCCCTTCAGTTTGAAAATAAGGAAACTGAAGAGTAGATTATAGCAGCTCTGAGCAAAACGCATTCGCTTGCTGAAAGTGGCAGTTATTATATCACAGCTCCACTCAGTGGGCGGCCCTGCAAGAGTGTGGAGAATGGGGCCCCTCCCAGTGGTCAGCATAACTTGAAGCATTAATGTTCACTGTTATGGTTGAGATGATTGACCCTGGCTCTCAGGGGTAAGTGGAGTTGCTGTTAAGTGAAACTGCTGGTGGTGGTGGTGGGTGGAAAGTATAGATGTAGGGAATTCCTCTTGAGTACTAATACTAATTCTATTCAATACATTGTCAAGAATTAAAAACTATGGCATCCCTATATGGGCAGGACTCACTAGAGGCTCTGACTCCTCAGGAATAATGACTTGAATCACCCTAATAAGGAAAAAACCTGTGAAAAGCAGAGATACTGAATAAGGAGAATATGAAATGAGTACTGGAGGAATTAAGTCAGATATACCAGTTCTGGCTTTCTTGCAACTTGCAAAAATTAAAATTGTAATCTACTCCTTGCTTGCTGCACATATGGTATTTAAAATTCTCTATTCTTTTTATTTTTTCTTCTCATGTACATACGATGAGTTGTTGGGAGTAATATACATGATTTGCCTTTATAGGTCACACAATCTCATGAGAGAACCATGACAGAACTAGAGGAAAACAGACATTGTCCAGAGATATCCCAAAGAACGGTGACATCATTTTTGTATGTAGCAGCCGGACATGACTTGGGCTTGTCTCTCATTAAGAGGGAAAAGCCCATTTGAGGTGCTATATAGGAGAGAATTATGTTCAGCGAGCCATTTTTCAATCATATATTTAGAAAAAAGAAAATTTCTGTGAAATTTTGGAGGAGTTTAGGGAGCTATTGTTTTTATCTTTCCAGAATACTTTACTTCTTCCACTTTTTTTTTTTGACATCTTTATTGGAGTATAATTGCTTTACAATGGTGTGTTAGTTTCTGCTGTATAACAACTGAATCAGCTATACATATACATATATTCCCACATCCCCTCCCTCTTGTATCTGCCTCCCACCCTCCCTATCCGACCCCTTTAGGTGGTCACAAAGCACTGACCTGATCTCCCTGTGTTATATGGCTGCTTCCCACTAGCTATTTTACATTTGGTAATGTATATATGTTCATGCCACTCTCTCACTTTGTCCCAGCTTACCCTTCCCCCTCCCCGCATCCTCAGTCCATTCTCTACATCTGCGTCTTTATTCCTGTCCTGCCCCTACGTTCAGAACCTTTTTTTTTTTTTTTAGATTCCATATACATGTGTTAGCATATGGTATTTGTTTTTCTCTTTCTGACTTACTTCACTCTGTATGACAGACTCTAGGTCCATCCACCTCACTACAAATAACTCAATTTCATTTCTTTATATGGCTGAGTAATATTCCATTGTATATATGTGCCACATCTTCTTTAGCCATTCTTCTGCCGATGGACACTTAGGTTGCTTCCATGTCCTGGCTATTGCAAATAGTGCTGCAATGAACATTGTGGTACATGACTCTTTTTTTTTTTTTTTTTTTTTTAATTTTATTTATTTATTTATTTATTTATGGCTGTGTTGGGTCTTCGTTTCTGTGCGAGGGCTTTCTCTAGTTGCGGCAAGCGGGGGCCACTCTTCATCGCGGTGCTCGGGCCTCTCACTATCGTGGCCTCTCTTGTTGCGGAGCACAGGCTCCAGACGTGCAGGCTCAGTAGTTGTGGCTCACGGGTCCAGTTGCTCCGCGGCATGTGGGATCCTCCCAGACCAGGGCTCGAACCCGTGTCCCCTGCATTGGCAGGCAGACTCTCAACCACTGCGCCACCAGGGAAGCCCGGCATGACTCTTTTTGAATTATGGTTTTCTCAGGGTATATGCCCAGTAGTGGTATTGCTAGGTCTTATGGTAGTTCTATTTTTAGTTTTTTAAGGAACCTCCATACTGTTCTCCATAATGGCTGTATCAATTTACATTCCCACCAACAGTGCAGGAGGGTTCCCTTTTCTCCACACTCTCTCCAGCATTTATTGTTTGTAGACTTTTTGATGATGGCCATTCTGACTGGTGTGAGGTGATACCTCATTATAGTTTTGATTTGCATTTCTCTAATGATTAGTGATGTTGAGCATCCTTTCATGTGTTTGTTGGCAATCTGTATATCTTCTTTGGAGAAATGTCTATTTAGGTCTTCTGCCCATTTTTCGATTGGGTTGTTTGTTTTTTTGATATTGAGCTGCATGAGCTGCTTTTATATTTTGGAGATTACTCTTTTGTCAGTTTCTTCATTTGCCAATATTTTCTCCCATTCTGAAGGTTGTCTTTTCATCTTGTTTATGGTTTCCTTTGCTATGAAAACGTTTTTAAGTTTCATTAGGTCCCATTTGTTTATTTTTGTTTTTATTCCCTTTCTCTAGGAGGTGGGTCAGAAAGGATCTTGCTGTGATTTAGGATCTTGGAAATTGCTTGTGATTTAGGAAAAAGGATCTTGTGTTCTGCCTATGTTTTCCTCTAAGAGTTTTATAGTGTCTGGCCTTACATTTAGGTCTTTAATCCATTTTGAGTTTATTTTTGTGTATGGTGTTAGGAAATGTTATAATTTCATTCTTTTACATGTGGCTGTCCAGTTTTCCCAGCACCACTTATTGAAGAGGCTGTCTTTTCTCCATTGTATATTCTTGCTTCCTTTATCAAAGATAAGGTGACCATATGTGCGTGGGTTTATTCTGGGCTTTCTATCCTTTTCCATTGATCTATATTTCTGTTTTTGTGCCAGTACCATACTGTCTTGATTACTGTAGCTTTGTAGTATAGTCTGAAGTCAGGGAGTCTGATTCCTCCAGCTCTGCTTTTCTTTCTCAAGATTGCTTTGGCTATTCTGGGTTTTTTGTGTTTCCATACAAACTGTGAAATTTTTTCTTCTAGTTTTGTGAAAAATGCCATTGGTAGTTTGATAGGGATTGCATTGAATCTGTAGATTGCTTTGGGTAGTATAGTCATTTTCACAATGTTGATTCTTCCAATCCAGAACATGGTATATCTCTCCATCTTTTTGTATCATCTAATTTCTTTCATCAATGTCTTATAGTTGTCTACATACAGGTCTTTTGTCTCCTTAGGTAGGTTTATTCCTAGGTATTTTATTCTTTTTGTTGCAATGGTAAATGGGAGTGTTTCCTTAATTTCTCTTTCAGATTTTTCATCATTATTGTATAGGAATGCAAGAGATTTCTGTGCATTAATTTTGTATCCTGCTACTTTACCAAATTCATTAATTAGCTCTAGTAGTTTTCTGGTAGTATCTTTAGGATTCTCTATGTATAGTATCATGTCATCTGCAAACAGTGACAGTTCTACTTCTTCTTTTCCAATTTGGATTCCTTTTATTTCTTTTTCTTCTCTGATTGCTGTGGCTAAAACTTCCAAAACTATGTTGAATAATAGTGGTGAAAGTGGGCAACCTTGTCTTGTTCCTGATCTTAGTGGAAATGGTTTCAGTTTTTCACCATTGAGAATAATGTTGGCTGTGGGTTTGTCATATATGGCTTTTATTATGTTTAGGTAAGTTCTCTCTATGCCTACTTTCTGGAGAGTTTTTATCATAAATTTGTGTTCAACTTTGTTGAAAGCTTTTTCTGCATCTATTGAGATGATCATATGGTTTTTATCCTTCATTTTGTTAATATGGTTTATCACATTGATTGATTTGCATATATTGATCTTCTTCCACTTTTTAATAACAAATTGCATCCTTCAGACTACTAAGGTGAGTTACATTACATGATCTATTATTTCTCCTTGAGCTTTCAGCATTGGTCATTGATGTGTTGGGTGAGAGACAATAAGATTTGAGTAATCTAATGGTGACAAACAAGATACAAATTGATGAGATAAGAGGAGAGACCTCTCTCCTTGATTTACTTTTGCTTGGATTTTGTGAGCTACCTTAGTGTCTTTCTAAACTCTTGCTCTCCTCTTCTCTCCTTTCCCCTCCCCTCCCCTCCTCTCCTCTTCTGTTTTCTTGTGTCTCGGAGTCATTTTATGTTTCTTGCAATCAAAGTACTTTAGCTTATACAGAAATGGAGTTACAAGCAATAGATTCTTAGAGAAATATAGATGTTTGGAATTGGTTATTAGATTGGTTATTGGATGAAGCAAAATGCACTGAGACATGCATAGGGAAATGAAAGCATTTCATTTCTTTAAGAATCTTAAAAGCACCGCAAGCATCAGCCTGTTGGGACCTGAGGCTCCTAAAGATGAAGCTGGGAGAACAGGTGGCTATTGCCAAAAGCCCATTTAGAGGATGAGGCCCACCAAGTAGAATGGCTTACCTGAAAGGCTCAGTAATGACACTGGAGAAGGAGAAGCTCAGGCCATAGGTTGGCTTGTAAACTGCCCCTGTACACAGAGGGCAAGGAGAAACCAAAGAAAGGGGGAAACCAGTCCAGATTAGTAGGTGGCAGTTTTAATAAGCAAGAGAACTTACTTACAAGGCTTGTCTTTGGGAACTTCAAGGCAAGTCGATTTTTCCCTCACCTGCCAGAATCTTCAAAGTTTATATAGAGGTCTTAACCAGGTTCAGTCATGTATACTGCCCAGATGATCTCAACAACACCTTACTCTCTCAAGGCAGTGTCCTTGAAACAGCTCCCAGGGAGCTGGGGAATGGTACGCAGAATGTACATTGAAGGACAGGGGAGGGGATGAGGGGTCTCTGATTGCCTGGGTCCAGCTCACAGGTCAACCACTGATCATGTCTTCTCTATTTCCTCCTCCAACACCATACATCCTTCAAAGCACAGGATGAAACTCAGGATCCATGTGTGAGTATGCAAAATAGTTGCTTACTGCTTGTGGCTGTGCAGCTGAGTACCCTGAAAATTAATCCTAGACATGCATTTTGCACATTTCTGAATTACAGTATTAGTGGAATTCACAAACTCTCCAGGTCATTTATGTGAAAGATAGGACATTGACTAAGAAAGTGTCAACTCAGTATAATGTCATAGTAAGACACTGGCGCCCGAATTCCTGGCCTCAGAATCCTACCTCTATCTACCACAAATAACTGAGGGATCCTGAATAAGTTACTTAATTCTGTGTCATATTTTTCTAGGGGAATACTGATAATATTATTACTAAAATTATTTAATAATTAGGTGCATTTTGAAGATTGAATTAGATAATCCACATGAAACACTTACATGCCTGGTACATAGACAGTGTTTAGCAGTGTTTAGCTATTAATTCAAGTGAAATCTTTAATAAGTTTCAAATAGATGATAGAGAATTTATAATTAAGCATTATAGATTTATCAAATGCTTACCCTGTTAGAAACTCTTCATGTTTAAAGAAATTTAAAGCATGTTTCTTAAAGTCAGGGAGCTTCTGATTATTCTGGGAAGGCTGGACTAAAATTTGAAAATTTACATGACAATATAGGAGATAAATAAAGTTCAATGTAGTGAGACAAGAAGTCACAGGGTTTCACAGAACTGGTGAATGCCAGATGAATGCTCTTGGTTTAAAAAATGGGGGGGGGGTATATTTTTTACATGACTCTATTTGGTTTACTGTATTCAAATAGTTAAACTCATCTATACACGCGTCTTATTTTTGTTTATGTTCTTATAGCAGGGATCAGTCAAACCTAAATAGTTGTTGCAGAACTTCACACTTTGGATTTTGACATTTATTTTCAATTTCATAAGTCAACAACTGAATTTTTAAAATCTGTAAGATTACTGTATTGTAACACAATACAGTAATCCAGGTGGAAAATACTTTAAAGCTCTTTGTAGTCAGCAATAAGGCTTTATCAATGAAAATTGTTCTCACATGATGGATGTACTTGCCATAATAACTATGGGCTTATACTGTTAGTATTAGTAAATCCTTGAGCAATTCCCTAAGTGACCATGTACAATTTAATGCACCTAGCCTCTCCAAACACGCTGTCTTGTGATTTGTCAGTAGTGTATCTTAATGAGAATAGTGTCCTCTTAAATCAAATATAAATTACTTTTTTGAAAATAATTTGACTACAGATATAACACACTTTCAAAAATATAATCTTGTAAGGCATTTGTTAAAAAAAAGTTTTGGTAATTGAATCATGTTTTCCATTGACTTACGTTATTACATTAGAGATGTATCCTTATGGGAAGAAATTTGACCCAAGATGAATAAATATCACAATTTAGAAATGCATAATATTTTTAGATCTCATACTCAGAGAGGAAACATTTTACTAAAATAATACTCAAAAACTTATCTGTAAAATGCTCTACACACCTATAAATAAGTTTTAATAATAATACCTTTATTCCTGTCCTGCCCCTAGGTTCATCAGAACCATTTTTTTTTTTTTTTTAGATTCCATATATATGTGTTAGCATACAGTATTTGTTTTTCTCTTTCTGACTTACTTCACTCTGTATGACAGACTCTAGGTCCATTCACCTCATTACAAATAAATCAATTTCGTTTCTTTTTATGGCTGAGTAATATTCCATTGTATATATGTGCCACATCCCACAGATGTAGAGAATGGACTTGAGGACATGGGGGCGGAGGGGGAAGGGTAAGCTGGGATGAAGTGAGAGAGTAACATTTACATATATACACTACCAAATGTAAAATAGATAGCTAGTGGGAAACAGCTTCATAGCACAGGGAGATCAGCCCGGTGCTTTGTGACCACCTAGAGGAGTGGGATAGGGAGGGTGAGGGAGGCTCAAGAGAGAGGGGATATGGGGATATATGTATACATATAGCTGATTCACTTTGTTGTACAGCAGAAACTAACACAATATTGTATAGCAATTATACTCCAATAAAGATGTAAAAAAAAAATAATACCTTAATCGCATAGCCTTTGTCTGGATCAATTAAATAAGACTTTAAATACTATCAATTCTTTAGACTATGAAATATCTTTATGATCATCCTCTCCACAAACAATGTGGCTGGTTTGTAGTACACCTTGCTTGCTCTACAGATGCTAACATGACCATTCGGTACATAATGTTGCCCAAAATCATTTCCACTTTCCCTTTCTTCTAAATTGTCTTATTACTTGTTTATTAATATTTTCTTGTATTGAAGATCAACTCTATTATTCTTAATTTTTCCATTGATATGTAGCTTGTGACAATATCTTAACTCATTATTAATCCCTTAAATTTAGTCTGCATCATAGCAGGTGGGTTCCTCCTTCAGTTAAGATCAGGGAGAGAAAATTTAGATCATTTTGCCTGGAGTGCTCAATAGCTAAGAAAATTTTAATCCGGCTCTAAAATGAGAAAAGTGACAGGGAGATGTTGAACATACCCCTCTCTGCTTTATTCCTATTGTTCATCTCATGATTCCAATTCAACCATAATACCAGAAGTTGGATTCTCTTGGTGCTACAGTCACATGAGAGAGATTGCTGAAATGCACACTTAGTTGTCATGTTTCCTTAAACCCACCCACAAAGCATTTCTCCTTTCTACTCTGTCTTCTCCATTCTACCACCATAACTTGAGTTCAAATGGACTTTTCTTTCCCTGAACTATATAGCTCAATGATCTAGTTTAACTACACATTACACTTGTCATTTCATAACACCAATGACCTTCAACTATCTAGTCCTCTTCTCTCCCATTGACCTTCCCAACTACTGACAAGTTATAGTCTTGAACGTAAATCTAATCGCCTTCCCACAAAACTATCAATAATTCTTCATTGCTTATGGAGTAAAATCCAAACTCTTAAGTCTACAACTATAACTACTATAATCTGGTCCTACTTCTCATCCATGCCCCATTTCTCCCTGATGCACACATCAAACTGGAGCACTCACTTTTCTTCTTCACACCATATAAGCATCCCCTTCACTCTTTTGCTGATGTCAGACCTGAGCATACTGCTTCCATCTCCTCACACTGATGTTCTCCATCCCCTCCTAATAGGATCTCTTTTTTTAATATCAGAATATTTAATTTTTAATGCTCATATGCACTGTTTACTTCTGTCTTAAATTATTTGAAGCTTAGAATTTTCACTAGTTAAATGAGGAGATTGAATTTAGTTCATCTATAAGGATCCTGAAGATCAAAAATTGTATTCCAGGCACTCAAAATGTCATGAAAAAAGGTGAATATTTCTGTTGATGAAAGTGTAACATAAAGGTTCTGTTTGAAGGATATTTGCCAATGCTTGCTTTAGTTTTGCTTTAATGCTTGAAAAGGGCACTAGTTATAGATGGCCATAGTCTTCTAAGGTACCATGATTTTTGATTTTCCCACCCTACCTAAGGCATGGCCCGGCTCTTATTAAACATAATAAGCAAGGAGTAAAAGTTTAATAACGCTTTTTAAAAATTCTAGTTCCCACTTGGGGAGTATTTCACCCTTAAATCAATATTCTATTTAGGTCGTAACAGCAAATATTTAGCAAACTATGGAATATTTAGAAAACACAGTGGGAAATGACCAGAAAATTGTTCACATGTCTTTGGAAAGCTGGATTCTTTAGGTTTGATATAAAGACTTCAGACTATTCCAGAAAGGGTAATTCAGAACTTATAAACTGATAAGCACAATTGTTTTGAACTGAGCTTTCTGCTAATACATATCTTTTCAACTAGAGTTCCAAAACTAAGGAAAAGAGGCCATTTATAATCAATTTTATGAAGCATTGGAGTTTTGATTGAACTCTGATACTTTGAAGACTTTTTTTAAAAACTTTGATAGTATGTGATGAATTTTAGAAGAGAGATTTGAATCATTAGAACAGGCTTCACAGGTGAGAAAGATGAAGTGAAAACAACATAACATCTCCAAATGAATTTCCATCATTTTACAGCTTTTAGAAGACAGAAGGTAAATCTGTGCCCTTCATTTCATGTATTCATTCAGACAACAAAAGTTTTGAACACGTATTGTGTACCAAGCACTGTTTGGGGCAAGCTGCTACAGCAGTGAACAAGTAGGCAAAAATCCCTGCTTCTTGGAACTTACATCCTAGTTGGAGGACACAGACACAATTAGCAATAAATTATACACTAGGTTAGAAGGTGATGTGTACTATAGGAAAGGGAAAGAAGGAAGTCTGGGGAATAATGATGGTGTAATTTTAAATAAGATAAACGGGGAAGTCTTTACTGGTGCTGTGACTCAAGTAAAGCAGCCTCACCCATAACATTTGTCGGTGTCCCTGGAATTGACAGGGCACTCTAGAAAGGGGCTGTCAGTTTCGGTAGATTTCCCCTTGTCTTGTCCAACTCTTTGCTTTGTGGGAGGTGGGGCTTAGCAAGAAGGGGAGCAGAACTAGTACCTCTAAATGAGCAGACAAAGGGAAGAGGCATCCATTTCCCATGTTTAGGAGTCATCCTGTGGCCCAACTTGAAGAAGGTGAGGGAGAGAGAGGGGTGTATCTGGGGAAAGAACACTCCAGGCTGAGAGAACTACAAAGCTTCTAACAACAAGGATGCCTGGCAAACTTGACACACCAAGAGCTGAGACAGAGCAATTGGGGGTGAGTTGGGGGAGATGGGGTCAGAGTGTAATAATGAAGGGACAAAGCAGCAGGATTCTGCAAGAACATTATAAGGACAAGCTTCTTATCTGAGTTTAACGGGTGTGGGGAATTGTTGCTAGAGGATTTTAAGCAGAGGATTGTCGTGATCAGTTTTATGTGTTAAAAGAATCATGACAAATAATAGAAGAAGAGCTAGCAGATATCTTTAAGTAAATATCTTAATTTACTTGGATTCTCATTCAGAGTATCATTTCTGGATAATAACTATTGTTTGTGTAAATAGATCTGTGGACTGGGAGGAAGAAATTCTGATTCTAGTGCCAAGTAGATACATAGTTTTGAAAAAGGCTCTTGATCTTGATCTCACTGCACTTTTTTGCCCTTTACCTGTAAAATTAACCTGTTAGACTAAGTAGCCAAAAATCATAACTTGGTAGAGAAGTTATTGAAAATGTACCCTAAAACCCTTCTTGAATTATTCTGCTTTTTAACTCATTTTGAATATTTTCCATCCAATTTATAGGTTTTAAGTAACTCTGATAATCAGTCATTTCCTTCTGGCAAAAGTTTAACAGTTCATTCTGATATTAGTGAAATTATTGTGCTACTTAAAATAGAGCATATGCTTGTTGCCTATGGCAGATGCAGATATTTCTTTCTTGCTTTCTCTGTGCACTATAAAGTTTATTAATAAACTCATAGCATAAGCAGTTACTGGGAGAAAAACTGTGCATAATTCACTTAAAATAAGAATGGTATACTGCATCTATCATTTTTCTATTAAAAATAGATTAATTGGAGAGATCTGAATGCTTACAATTTCAATATTCCTGAGATATTATTATGTTTATAAGTATCCTACACCAGAATATGTGAATTTGTGATCATAAAGCAACTCATAAAAGAATATCTACACAGACTTTAGCATTTGATCAATTCTACAAATTGTTCTTGGAAACATGAAAGTAGCTTCTTTAAGTAGACTAAATTGGAAAAAGAAAAAGAAAAATTAATGCAATTAATGACTCATAATGAGTCACATCGTTGGCACGGTCAGAAATGCAATCTAGATGTTAGGAGTATTCCCTCTATCTTGGAAGAAACTTTTTGGAAGTGTGTATCTTTCATTTTCTCATCTGAGTGCCCACTCCAAGCCTTCTCAATCAGCTCTGTTTGGCCACCACTTTTAAGAGTTTAACTTCAGTTCTTCATGCATGAATAGCAACTTCAGAAGAGAGCTCTATTCATTGAACAAATTGGTGAATAAAAATTGGGGAAAATTAAGGCTCTCAAGTACTGATCAACATTTCCCTTGGCATCCTATTCATCTCATGCTGTAACTGCTTGACAATAAGACTACACAATGATCTTACAATTATAGCTTCAAGATTTTAACCTGAATGGGTTTACTGGGTCCCACTTCCATTATTTCTGCTGTATGTCATACTAATGAATGTTTGTTGTAGGCTTTCTTAGCCAAGTCTTTCTCATGAGACTGGGAAGTCAAAACAGTAATATCTAATTTACTGTATAACAAGAAAGATATCCTAAGCGGTTGATAGTTTCTTTGTTTTATATCTACCAATGTAACTTCATCATGAAAGTCTTATTTGTGTATCTATTTTCATACCATATTTCATTCATTTATTCATTTATTAATTCATTCATCTACTCAGGCATCTAACCTACCAGAAATGTTGCATATTTTATACTGTATTCATATACAAAATCTGGGATTTGTTTTGAGTTAACATAAAATTCTAAAAGTTTGGTTTCTGGCCAAATATTTTCACATTGGTGAAAGTTTATTCTGATGAGTGTAAGTTTATTCTGAGAGTTTATTCAGAATAAATGATAAATGACAGAATAGGTGATAAAAAGCATTTTGTTTGTTTGTACTTAGATGGAAATAAAAATAGGCAAAAATGATTCATTGGCCTACAAGAAAGCCTTTTTGACTAGATTGATTTCCTTAAACCAACTAAATCATGTTTAAGACTTGAAATGTCCCACTGATATGTCCTACTATGTATCAAAATGTATTGTAGCATAAAAAATTTTAAGCAGATCAGTGGAAGCAGAGGCTAGTATATGTAAAAAATAGCACAGTTTAGTGGGAAAAGAATTGACTATTCTAAACATTCTTGGGAAACCTGGCCATGTACGGAGAAAACAAAATTCAGCTTAGATCCTCATCTCTGACTCTACATAAAAAAGTTCAAATGGAGAATGAGTTTTCTTTTTTTTTTGTGGGTGGGGGGTGAATTAAAAAAAAGAAAAGAAAAAACACAAGAGCTTGTAGAAAAGCTAGACATGAATAAAAATACCTGGATAGGAAATAGCATTTCCAAAAAACAAGGAAAGAAATAACAAAAGGAAAGATTGACCATATAAAATTTAAAATAGCATGAAAATTAAAAGGCAAAATGACAAATATATTTGCAATATATGTGACAGAATATTGCACAATCTTATATAATAAGATCTTATGAATGAGTAAGAAGTGTTTTATGCATCTCAGTAAAGGAAAAATGAGGGTAAATGCAAACATGATACCAAGAAGCAAATGTAAAACTCAGTAGTAAATAAATTTGTGTGTATATTAATTATATTAGTCAAAGCAAGTTGGGATTATGGTAAGGCTTTTGCACCTGTAGCCTTTCTGGAAAATAGTCTGATGCTATACCAGGAGCATTAAAGATAATAGTACTTTTGATGTTAAAATTTTACTACTGCTACTACCAATGTATCTTTAAAAGGTCATTAGAGATTCTCATAAAGATTTATATTGAAGGATGATGAAAATGTCATCCCTTTTAAGAACGTAAAAGTAAAAACCATCTTTCTAACTGTATGATTGTAGTAAAATAAGATATATATATATATATTCTACAATGGAAATGCTGCCACAAATATCATAGTTTCTATAAATATTCCATGATATGGGTAAATGTTAATGGTATAATTTGAGGGAAAAACAGAATCCACTTACATAGAGTATTTTTTTCTAATTCTTCATAAGTAGGTAGAAAAATGGATAGGTAGATAGATAGCTAAAAGCCTGGAATAAAATAAATAAAAATATTAATAATGACAATTTCTTGATAATGGCATTATAGTTGCTTTTTAAATTTTTTAATTCAAATTTAAATTTTTACGTTTTAATTTGTATTTTTCTAAATTTATTTATAATGAATGTGTATTACAATTATACTTATTAAAAAAGTCACCTTCTTTCTGTCCTTTCCTGCCTCCACAGCCCAGAACAACTCCGTAAAATTGACTAACACTGAACACTGAAAGGGCAGAACTGAAAATGGGTGCATTTGACCCTGAGACACCTTGCTTCTCTTCTCAGACCACACTTTCCCCCTACTTTCTCTTCCATACCCACCTTTACAATTTGTGAACATGTCTGGCTCCTGAATTAGACCCAAGATCCTTCAAGAGCATGAAGTCTCTGCTTCCACCCCTATACAGATGCCCCCAGCTCCTCCTGTTGCAACTAAGGTCACCACAGTAGCCAGAGAGGTCCTTTTACAATTTAAATCAGATTAAACTCTGCTCAAAACCTTCAGATAGTGTTTCTTCACCTCAGAGGAAAAGCTAAAATTCTTTCAGTAACTTTCAATGCTGTCATCATCTGGCCCAACGTTATTCTCTCTCAACTTCTAATATTCTCCCCCTCACTCACCCTACTGCAGTTTCTCCAGTCTATTTCCCGACATTGAACCTGTCTAGCATGCTCTCACCACAGAGCCTTGACCCCGGCTGTTCCTTTTGCTTTGCATCACTTGCTGAAACTGCCCCATTTAAAATTACAACCCCTAGTTCTCCCAATCTCTTTTATTCTGCTTTATTTTTCTCACTAGCAATTACCACCTAATAAACTTTAGGGTTTACTTATATACTGTGTTTTTGCCTGACTTTGCCCACTAGAACATCAGTTCAGTGAATCGTTGTTTCTTCTATTATTATCTTCAGTGCCTAGAACAGTGCTTGGCTTGTAGGATGGGCTCAACATAAATTTGTTGACTAAATGGAAGTTCACAGTCCCAACTCCTAGCACAGGGCCTGGCATAAAGACACAGTATGTATTCAATAAATTTTTTTGATCAAAATTTAAAAATCATTTTATATGAGTTGTTTCCCCTTATCAGTTTACAACTTGTTTCCTGCTTCCCTCTCTCTGAAAAGCTTTACTAAAACAAGTTTGAAGGGAAGAGGAGAGCTAAATCTTGGCATCCAGCTGTGTAATACCAAATCTTATTTAATACAAGTCCTGTTTCCTCAGTTGAAATGCAAAATTTAGGATGAAAAAAGTAATTTCTCTTTTTTTAACCAGCAAAGCTAAAAATGCTTTCCTTTTTTTTTAAATTTTTTTATAGAACATTAGCAGAGATCTCTTATCTCATCAAGTATTCTTCTTAAATGTTGTTTTGTCTTTATCTTTCATTTTATACATTTTGTATATACATATTATATGTTTTTTATATAATGAATATATATAATACCTATATTTCCTCAATAATTTATTTCCAGGGAAGTTTCACTCCCCCACCCAAAATATTAAATTAGAAAACATGGATGAGAGATGAACATAGCAAAGTTGAGGGCTGATTGTCTAATTAGGAATAGATGGGACTTCCCTGGAGGTCCAGTGCTTAAGACTTTGCCTTGCAATGCAGGGGGTGCAGGTTTGATCCCTGGTCAGGGAGCTAAGGTCCCACATGCCTTGAAGCCAAAAAAACAAAACATAAAAAAAAAAGCAATATTGTAACAAATTCAATAAAGGCTTTAAAAATGGTCCACATCAAGAAAAAAAAAAAAAGAAAAGAAAAAGAAAATCTTTAAAAAAAAAGGAATAGGTATCCTTTACACAATAGGAAAAGTCTAAGTCAGTCAAGCCTCTTAATCTTTCTGCAAATCAGAGTAAATAACTCAAATACCTTCATAACTCATCTACCTACAATGCTCAGCTTTAAGCTAATTTCAACAAAACAGTAAAAATATGATAGAAACAGAATAAAGAAGTGCAACCAGGAATTATCTAATATGTTAGTCACTTGAGGACTGCCATGGCCCCCATCCTAATGCTGTAAAGGGCAGCAAGTTGTACTCAGAGATACTTGAGGCTCCTGGGACCTGGTGGAATCTTCCTAACACAGAAACGGCATTAGCCATCAAATTTCAGGGGGCCTCCATAAAGTGCTACATGTTGGCTAAATTAGTGGTACATCAAAGGGAAAGTGACTTTAAAAGGAGTCTGAATTATCTTCCTTCCAGATCTTAAACCTGGGTCGGACCCTGTAGGTTGGCCTAGTTCATCAGCCTGGTTTTCATTCTATTCCAAAGAAGCCTGGATTTAATTTAAAGCTCAATAAAGGCATTAAAAAGGCCCCCTTACACCTCATCTAGTAAGGATATACTCATCTCAAACCCTAAAGTCTAACTAACCAAGATAAGGGTCTAGTCTAGTGTCCAGAAATTCAAATTCCCCAAGAAATGGCAAATGGCGAGTACACTGACATGCCCTGATTTGAATCATATATCCACATTCTTAATAGCTCTCTTTCTCTACAATGAGGCTTTAACATAATTGCCCTGCAGAAATAAGGAATGCCAGGAGGACAGAATTATAAGGAGACTGACTTTAATTACCTGAGAGGATTCTCCTGACATCTTTAGTTTATTCCTTTTCATAGAAAGAAATAGTCCAGTTTTTTTTTTATTATAACAACCAGGTTATATTTATTTTTTAAATTTTTATTGGATTATAGTTGCTTTACAATGTTGTGTTAGTTTCTGCGGTACAGCAAAGTGAATCAGTTATACGTATACATATATCCCCTCTTTTTTAGATTTCCTTCCCATTTAGATCACAACACAGCACTGAGTAGAGTTCCCTGTGCTGTACAGTAGATTCTCATTATGAGTTATCTATTTTATGCATAGTAGTGTATATATGTCAATCCCAATTTCCCAATTCATCCCACCCCCCTCTTCCCCCTTTGGTATCCGTAAGTTGTTCTCTACATCTGTGTCTCTATTTCTGCTTTGCAAATAAGTTTGTCTGTAAAATTTTTCTAGATTCCACATATAAGTGGTATTATATTGATATTTGTTTTTCTCTTTCTGACTTACTTCACTCAGTATGACAGTTTCTAGGTCTATCCACATCTCTGAAAATGACACTATTTTGTTCCTTTTTATCGCTAATATTCCATTGTACATATGTACCACATCTTCTTTATCCATTCCTCTGTTGATGGACATTTAGGTTGCTTCTATGTGCTGGCTATGGTAAATAGTGCTGCAATGAACATTGGAGTGCATGTATCTTTTTGAATTATGGTTTTCTCCAGGTATATGCACTGTAGTGGGATTGCTAGATCATGTGGTAGTTCTATTTTTAGCTTTTTGAGGAACATCCATACTGTTCTCCACAGTGGCTGTATCACTTTACATTCCCACCAACCGTGTAGGAGGGTTCCCTTTTCTCCACATCCTCTTCAGCATTTATTGTTTGTGGATTTTTTGATGACGGCCATTCTGACCAGTTTGAGGTGATACCTCACTGTAGTTTTGATTTGCATTTCTCTAATGATTAGTGATGTTGAGCATCTTTTCATGTGTTTGTTGGCCATCTGTATATCTTCTTTGGAGAAATGTCTATTTAGGTCTTCTGCCCATTTTTTCATTGGGTTGTTTGTTTATTTTGATATTGAGCTGCATGAGCTGTTTGTATATTTTGGAGATTAATCCCTTGTCAGTTGCTTCATTTGCAAATATTTTCTCCCATTCTGAGGGTTGTCAGAAACAGTCCAGTTTTAAAGTAGGTACAACTTGAGTTTCATACTGGCTAAAACTCACTGAAAATATATGTTGCCTGGTCATGCCATAGATTATTTTGTGAAAATAGTCTGTCTGCTGAGTTGTGCCTTCACTGCCAAATGGTAGACAAAACCAACAGATTGTTTATCTCACGCTTTGGTATAATTGTATAATTAACTTAAAATTGCACAGTACTATCCTTGCATAAAAACAGTGGACAATTTCAGAAAAAGAAATGAAGAATTTAAAGTAGACTCATAGGGGAACCTCTATGTCTGGCTTGGTAAAGTTTGTTAACACTAGTACATTTCTACCAAGGTATTGCCTGTCCTCACAAATGCCGTATTATTTCACTATTTAAATCTAAAATTGGAATCTTCAAAATAAACAGTAGATTTTTTTCTTTCTTAACATAAAACATTTTAAAACTGTGTGTTTGCCACAGGCAAATTATGTGACCTATGATTCATTGAACTGTAAAAAAAAAAAAAAAAAAAAACCCAAAACATGATCCCCTAGACAACAGAAAGGTAAACATCTGGAGAAAATCTAGTACCCCAAGATGGATTATACAGTGTGGTAACAGGTGGTGCTAAGAACTATTAAGCTGATTTTAATAAAAAGGGCAAATACCACCAATTCCATTTCTTCCAATAAATTCCTTTAAGCAAGTGCAAGGGCAAAGCAAAATCTGTTCCCTTGTGTTAAGTATGAAAGAGCTTCCTCTTTTTCTTTTTCTTTTTAGAATCTTTGAGATGACATTATTCTAATTAAAATATCACTGTATACATGTTTTGTTTTTGTCATTCAAAAGAAATGTAAATAATACATTATCAAAGTAGCTAAATATCTGAAACAACTGTCTACATGCTGACAGATTAAATGGAGGAAAAAAACAGTCTAAAAATGTAAGACTACTTTTCTTTCCTTTAAAAGGGGTTAAAATTTTGTTTTAAACTAAGTCCAAACAATAAAGACATATTAGAAAAACAGCCTTTAAAAAATCAAAGGAAAATCCTGGTTCTCAGAGGAAGTTTCCATTTTATCTCAGGCTAACCACTTCTGTTACTCAGGCCTCAGTTTTCTCAGCTCCAAAGTAAAAACAGGAGACAATTTGGTCTCACCATATTAAAAAATATGGCATAAATCTAAGACTTGGGGTAATTTTTTTAAAGAAATATAAGGGCTCAACTTTCTCATTTGGACCCAAGATAGCCAAGTGATAAAGATTCAGACAGGAGATGAATCCAGCTAGACTGACAACTCAATAAATGGAGGTCAAGTTTTAATTACCTGTAAACAATGAAAACTCTGAGGTTAACAGACCCTGCAATTGTCTGGGTACTTAAATACTCTGACCACCTATATTTCTTTATAATTTTAGTACTTACAGAGCTGACATCTATAAACTGATGTTTTTCATTACACTTTTAATCCATGCCATGCCAGGCATAGACTCTTTATGGGCAGCACCAAGAGAGGTCTGCCATGCCTAATCTGTTTTGCAGATTCATGCACTGATGTGGAAACCTTTGGTGACTCATGAAGTCTGAATTTTCATTTTTAAAAAATATTCATATTTTGATACATTTTCCCAAGATTTATGTCTCAAATGTTTCTGTGAGAATTGGATGCCAGAAGATATGTTATATAGAATAATTTAATTTCCTATCTGAAGCAAAACACTTCTCAAATTATTTTTAAATGAATGTGTGTTTTCTTTCTTCCAGAAGTCCATGAAGCCATGTAATCTAATTTGTATAGTTTGCAATTGTTTGACTTGCATCCATTATAGCAAAGTAAGATTCTATCAATGTACAGTTTGATTTATTTTCTTACATCTACATGTGCTTCCTAATATGTGTTACAATTCAGGCTTCAGAAATACTGCTTGACACATTCCTAAATTCTCTCCATATTTATTTCTGAAAGAGTACACACCTGCTTCACTACATAGCAATTTCTATTGATATATTTCCCTATGAAACCAAAAAAAAAAAAAAAAAAAAGAATTTGACACCTATATTTGTAAATATAGAATTCGGAAACATTGTAGCTCTCTGTTTCTAAGATATTTTAAGGAGACAGATTCATAGTAATTCAAGGGTTGGTTCAGTTGCTTGTGTTTTCAGATCTCCAGATAATTCTCTAAAAAGCAAACCAAAATGAATCCGATCTTTGTTCCATTCTTCTTATATAGATTCTCACCTCACAGGCTGAGAAACTCACAGTGAGGATGATAAAGTTGCTATTCAGTGAAGATGATTAGAGAAGCCCTGTGAATTCTTTAAGAGTGAATAAGACTGTGCTTAAAAGAACACTGCTGAGATGCAAGCAAGAATGAGGCACCGAAAATATTTCCAGATGCAGCCCCTTTCCTTTAGAATTAGTGTTTCTGTTTCATCCCAGCGAAGTTGTTATATTCTACACTAATATAACAAAATATTGTAACATCACGTCCATTTTTATAACCACAAAGAATGATGGACCTTTTTTTCAATCTGACAATACCATGCCAAAATAACTCGTTTATTCGGTGAAGAAAAAAACACAAGAGATTTGACACTGCAGCCTAGCTGCTACTTTTTCTCCAGCCACCACAGTTAAGCACTATCTTTTCCCTTTCCTTCTTACCCTCTCCCTTTTCCCATCACTCCTGAGTCAAACAGGGAAAAAATATGGTTTCTACCTTCAAGGAGCTTAGAACCCAGCAGAGAAAACAGAAAATTAGTTAAACTTCAGTGAGTATTATGATAGGGTAGAAGATAGGCTGGAAGCAAAGTCATGGGAGGCCAAAGAGGAAGTCACCACCAGTTGAGACCCGAGGGGTGAGTTGGAGCCAGGTGAACAGGGAGGGGATCCTAGGTGAAGACCCAGAGGCAGAAGAGAGTTACAGGCATTCTAGGTACTGATAGAAGTTAAGTATGGCTTAAGGGTAAAGATGAAGCAAGCTTTGGTAGAACCTGCTAGCTGTGTACCAAAATTCATTTTATCTTCTTCCTGGTTATCCACCAACACTGTATTTCCTGGCTTCTCACCCTTGCATTTAGGTGTGGTCACGTGACTCTTTCCCACCAACAGAATGGAGCAGAAATGATGTATATCAGTTCTGAGCCAAGGCCCACTCCCTCTTTCCCTTTGTCAGCTAGATACAAAAAATACAAGTTCCTGGAGGAAGCAGAGTCCCATGTGGGAAGAAACTAGGTTCCTGAGACACAGGGGCATGGCCTGCCAACAGGAATGCCTTTATGGACTATTATCTAAACAGAAATACACATCCATTGTGTTTGACCTACCTCAACTAACACAGGAACTAAATGGTGGGGGGCCTTGCAGGCCACGTTAAAGAGTTTGCTCTTTACCTTAAGGGCAATAGGGAACCACTGACACATTTTAAACTGGGAAGTGTCATGATCACAAACCTGTTCTCTTCAATTAGCTCTATCTAATTGAAGAAGTTGTTGTTTCTAATAATTTAGATAATTTCCCCCAGGTTTCTGCTCCTCTCCCATAATGAATAATATATGGCATGATTTATTCATATAATTTTAGTAAATACCAGTCTTGATACAGATAATCACAAATGTCAGGAGCTGGAAATGACATAATAGATTATTTTCTCAAAATCCCTTATTGCATAGAAAAAGAAGGACCGTAAAGGTGAGGTGTTTACCCAAGGTCACCTGGGGATGTTAAGAGCAGAGTAGAGATCAAGGGCTACAGCCAAGCTCTCTTGCTGTCAGTCCAAGGCTCTTTCCATTGTGCCCGGCTGTGTTAAGTCTTTAGCTCCAGTGTTTGCCACAGATTGGATTACTCTGGGGAAATGAATTTAAGGGATTAACCATTGAAAAGCTTTAATTTTGGCAATAGTTTTGTTTTAAAATTTGTTATAAGTTTGTTTAAAATTTGTTTTAAACTTTGGAATCACTTTAAAATTTGGAATCACTAATTTTAGAAATACAGAAATGCAATGAATTGTTTCTTCTACATTCGTTTAGTTGATGTCTTATTGAACAGAAGTAAATGAACTATTTTAACACCTTACATCTTCTTACAAGAAACATCTTCATCAACTAAAGAGAATTATTTTGACTACAATTTTCTATCTTTGTTTCATAATTTTGGTCTTTATTATCTGAAACTCCCCATAAGCTTTTTCTCTGAACTCATTTTCTGGCCTTGAAAGGAATTGCCACAGTGCATAAGCCATTAGTAGAATATCTGATAAAACTGAATTGACTTAGATTGGCATTTTGCTTATACTGTCGAATATTAAGAGATAAAGAGCACTATGTTGAGGAAGTTGCTTTTTAATTTTCCTGGGGTAACTAAAAGCCCATGGCCACTGGTGGGGAAAGATGATAGAAACATATCCATCAGCAAATATGAGTATAAGAGAGTTGTTGCATCTATCGAATAAAAATGAAGGAACATTAGAGTAACTGATAGAGCAGGAAATGAGAAACTATAATAAAGCACATAATAGCACATATTAAGAAAGTAGTACCCAACATGGACATTTTTCTGCATTGATATAAACTTAGTGTCAATATAGATTCAAAGAATGGAAAATCATCTTAGTCGCTAATGGCAAATTGGAAATTAGTGGAAGTAATATAAATCAAAACTAGCCAATAGTACATTTGCAATTAGCTCTATATCCTATAATCCTATAAAAGAGCATAATCCATCAGTGCTTGTAAATAAAGAAATCTGTCTATAATAAGATAAAGCACCAGTAAGGGTGGATCTTCCATTAATACACAGAAATCATTTAAAAATAAGCTTGAAATATCACGTGAATCTAGACTTTCAACATTTATGGCTTATGATTGTAAGTCCAAGAATAGGTTATAACCATCTATACTTTGGAAATGCTTTTACAAATGAATACTCATATCAGGGATAGTAAATGAATATTGATGATATGTGAGACAGCCAAATCTAAGAAAACAGCAAACTGACTGGAAGTGGAGGTTGTGAGTACTGAAGGAAGAGATAAACCATCCAGAGTAGGTCCAACTTT
The DNA here is from genome assembly GCF_028564815.1 of Eubalaena glacialis. Lineage (NCBI taxonomy): Eukaryota > Metazoa > Chordata > Mammalia > Artiodactyla > Balaenidae > Eubalaena > Eubalaena glacialis. The sequence continues at coordinate 121,888,463 of NC_083721.1, read as the reverse complement.
GGGCAGGAAACTTATCTGTGCTTCATTTTCCTTACTTGAAACTGGACATGATCAGAACCATCTTACAAGTTTTATCTGGGAATTAGGAATTTTACACACACATACACACACACACACATACACACACAGACACACACACAGTGTCTGGCATTGTATCTGACACATACTAGGCATCTGAAGCAATATCTAAAGTAATAAAAATAGTTTTATTGCCATCATTATTGTATTGATATTACTTTTATTATATTATTATGATGATGATCATTATTATCACATTAAGTTGGAAAAAGTGCCCAATGACTATATCAATACATTGTTTCTTTTAGAATGAATTGAGTGGTGAGTGATGATATGAATATTTAACTGAATGATCACTACTTAAAGAGAGATGAATTTTTCTAATACATACTATATATATAATTACTTATAATTTCTAATTATATACATATATAATCATTACCATTAGGTAGAAGAATACAAAGATTTTCATTCTTCTACTAGGATTAAAATAAATGACATTATGCACCAATTACTTGCTTATTTCATGAGAAAGAGATAATTTGCCACAGCTGTTATCTGAAGTTTCAACACCTTTTGTTAAAGCTGTATGAAAGTACTCTTCATTTAACAACAATGAATAAAAGGTGGTTAACTAAAAAAAGAAATGCTTCAAACGTATTATTTCATGGTGGCCCTGGAGAGCACTGGACAGAAAGTTCAGGATAATCTATAAAAAGCAGGGTGAAGGGAGGGGGTGGTGAAAGGGGCTAAGGGGCTAGGGGGCCATGTGAATCCATGTGGAAAAATGATCAGTGCTGGAGAAGGTTAAATTCTCAGTCCCTGAAGTCTTGCTGTTGTGGCTACAGCCCAACAAAGTTAATGAAAGAAAGGAGCACTGGCAACTCCTGCTGCTTCGACAGGAGCTTACCACCTCATTACTGGCCAGATTCTTACAACCAAAAGAAAAGAATACTCCTGCCAAGGAAGAGTAAGAGCTGGAGTGAGAGAGTCATCCAAGCAAGGCATTGCTGATGTTGGACGAAGATCAAAGTAATAGCAAACAAAAGGAACTGGACAAGAAATAGCTGAGCCAAGAGCTATGACCACAGACTAGACAACTATCCAAATCCTAGGCAGTAGAGATGGAAAGAACCCATTAAATCCCTTAGTCCTCCCTGCCGAACAGGAAAAAGTAAATGAAGTGACACCATCTGCTCACTTTCCCAGAAGAGAGAGTTTCAACTTCTCATGGTTAGCAATGCAAACATTTTCAAAAGCATTACTCTAATTACAAATGATTAGAAATGATTCCTAGAAGTAAAGACTTAACTCACGGTGTGCCTGACTAATGAACACTTTCTGCACATCCCACTGCACTTGGAGCTGACTTTGAAAGCACCGGCTAGGGATGGTTTCTGAGGTTTTAAAATGATCCTCATAAATATAATAGGATTCATCACTTTTTCTCTCTATTTCTCTAAGCATATGATGCATGATCTTTTTTCTAAAGTACAGTATAAAATCACAGGGTCTTTCAGGACTAGAAAATGCAGTTTTTGTTGTTTTGTTGGTGTGTGGGGGTGGATTTGTGATTGTGTGTCCATGCCAGACTGAGGGAGGAAAGTACATATCAACTAAAATTAAATGTTTAAACTTAAATTTATAATAATACTTCCCATGGAGATATAGTTCATGTTATAGGTTTAAATTCCAGTATCATCTCTGTATAAGGAGTAAATCATCACTACACCCCATTAAAAGTTGACAATACCAAGTGTTGGTAGGGAAGTGGAGCAACTGGAACTCTCATACATTGCTGGTGGGTGTAAATTTGGAAAGCTGTTTGGTAGTTTCTATCCAAGCTGAACATAAGCTTCCCCTATCTCCCAGCAATTACATAATTCAGAATATACATAACCAAAATACATATGTATGTGCATCAAAAGATGTGTTCTAGAAGTTTTTTTTAGCACCTTTAACCAACAGTAGATTGGATAAATAAGTTGCAGTATAATCTTACAGTAGAATACTCTACAGTGTGAGTTGGTGAACTATGGCCCATGGACCAAATCTGGCCACCATTTGATTTTGTAGATAAAGTTTTATTAGAACACAGACACAGCGATTCATTTACACATTGTCTATGGCTGCTCTCATACTGTATCGTACTACAGTGGTAGAATTGAGTAGTTGCAACAGAAACCATATGGCCTAAAAAACATGAAATATTTATTGTATATACCTTTGATAGAAAAAGTCTGCTGACCTCTGCTTTCTAGCAATAAAAACAAATGGACTCTGGTTATAGTTAACAACATGGATAAATAGCAAAAATAAAATATTGAGTGAAAGCAGGCAGACACAATAAGAGACCTTACTGTTTGATTCCGTTTATATAATGTTCAAAAGCAGGCAAAATTAATCTAGGATGATAAATGTCAGAAAAATGGTTACCTTTGTGAAGGGATTAAGGACTAAAAGGGAGCATGATGGAGATTTCTGGTTCTATCTCCATGTGGAAATGTTCATTTGTAAATGCACTTACATTTGTGAACTTTTCTATATATTTCAATGAAACTTTGCTTTAAAAAGTCAAAAATAGGTTAACCGAAAGTAAAAAATGGAGGCAATATTATGTTTGCTGATGATTAGTTAAGATATTTTCAAGATTTTACCTATCTCCCTATAGTCTTCTTTGTACCGAAGAGAGCAAATAAATGTTAAAGCTCATTAATGGAAAATGAAACCATGGACATTATGGATACAGCATATTTTATTTTTTATTGAAGTATAGTTGATTTACAATGTTGTATTAATTTCTGCTGTACAGCAAAGTGATTCAGTTATGCATATATACATTCTTTTTTAAATATTCTTTTCCACTATGGTTTATCACAGGATATTGAACATAGTTCCCTGTGCTATATAGTAGGACCTTGTTGTTTATCCATTCGATATATAATAGTTTGCATCTGCTAACCCCAAACTCCCATTCCATCCCTCCCCATCCCCCGCTTTTCTTTGGCAACCACAAGTCTGTTCTTTATGCCTATGAGCTTGTTTCCGTTTTGTAGATAAGTTCATTTGTGTCATATTTTAGATTCCACATATAAGTGATATCATACGGTATTTGTCTTTCTCTTTCTGACTTACTTCACTTAGTATAAGAATCTCTAGATCCATCCATGTTGCTGCAGATGGCATTATTTCACTCTTTTTTTATGACTAATATTCCATTGTGTATATGTACCACATCTTCTTTAGCCATTCATCTGTCGATAGACATTTAGGTTGCTTCCATGCCTTGGCTATTGTGAATAGTGCTGCTGTGAACATAGGGGTGCATGTATCTTTTTGAATTATAGCTTTGTCTGGATATATGCCCAAGAGTGGGATTAGGATACAGCATATTTTAAAGTTGAGAGTCACGAAAATGAAAATGAACACATTATCATGAGTAGCAATTTACCTCTATACAATCAAAGATATATATATGCTACTTTTGCCTACTCATAATTCTTGAGGGTTCCTACTTATTTTCCAAACAACATACAAAATCACCCTCTAAAGTGTCCAATCACTGCATTTCTACAAGAAACCCTCAAACAGCAACAACACAAAACCATGTTGTTTTGAGGTTGTTCTTTGATATTTCCACCTCCATTAAGTTATTTAGAATATTTAGAGTTGTTTAGAATTTTTTTCTTTTTCAGACTTAATTAAAAGAAACTATTACATTTATTAATACCAATTTCCCCCTTTACTTTTCACATGGACTAAGTGAGTAGAGTTATAACTGAGCACATGGATGCTTGTAATTTGTATTATGGCATATGAAATTGAAAGGCTACCTAGGATTACTTTTTTAAAATTATGACATAACCCAGATATGATTACTAATGATAGTTTAGAAAATTAATAATATATTTTGGAAATCCATTAGAGATGGCTTAAATTTAAGCTCTTTTGCCCTCACTTCTTTTTCATCTTTATCATTAATTTTTAATATTACTAAGAAATGTCACTTAAAACATAGTTTAATAAACTAGAAACCTTTTGGGGGGGATAAAGAAATCAAAGGATAAATGCTTCTTTTATCAGTTCTATTATTAAAGAGAATGTTCTATCAGAAAAGCAGCTCTCAGCTGCAGAACTATCCTGATTTTCTGAGATTCAGTTGGTTTTGGTTTGTTTCTATTTTTTAATGTATGTGGACTATTAATGTGATTCCTACATATAAAATATTAGAATTTAAAAGTGATTTATTCAATGTTCTAAACCTTTGAAAATCCATGATTTCTTCCAAAAGAAGGTATTCTGATGGTTAGATAATACCTATAAATTGTTTAATAAATTAATAACAAATCAGGAACAAAATCAAGTGATTACCTAATTTGGGTGGGGGGGAAAGTACCTAAATTTATGGCTAGAAAAATTCAGTTTAGCTGTAAAACCATAATTCCTTCTGTAACACGATCAGAATAAGAAAAGCATGCAGGCACACACACACACACACACACACACACACACACAAAATGGCAGATGTTCAAACACAGACAACTTCTGAATGTCTAGATTATGAACATTGCAGGTTATCCATTTATTTTTATCCACCTACAATAGGACTCACACTTTTTAAATTGAAACCTGAGTCTTTCATAAATTGTTATCTTTGGCTTCTCTAACTATAAGTTCCATGAAGGTAGAGATATGTGTGTTTGCTCAATATTATTTTTCCAAGGGTGGTATGGTACCTGAAACATAGCAGGAAGTCAATGAATATTTACTGCATGAAAATAAATAAATTAATTAAAGAAGGCAGGCAAGATGAACCCCAAATAACAGCAACAGAGCCATCAGATTAGAGAAACTTCAAAAAATATATAATCTATTAAGTAAGATGTGAAATGCACAGTCAAGGGCAGGAAAAAGGGACATTTTGGGGTTGTGGAAACCCTTGTTTATTAATATCAAACCATGAATCAAATTCAATTAATAACAGTTAATTAAGACAAATATTAGGGGCTATTTCAGGATGATAGGGTTAAAAGTGATAAATGTTCTTTTTATTTTTAGGTGTTTTTCAAATATTCTACAACAAGGTTTATTATTTTATACTCAGAAAAAAATGTGACATGAAAGAAATTAGAACACTTATTTCAACAAATATATACTTATTACTGTCTAGTATGCTAGACCTTGTTCAGGTATCTACATGTAGATATATTAAAAAAAACAAAATCCCTACCATTCAGAGTTCAGACTTATGGGGAAGACAGACATGAAGATGTACCATTATAATCACTATAATGAGTATTGCAATATGTGTATTTGTTAAGCACTAGAAAGAACACAATCAACTATGTGTGTGTGTGTGTACTAGGGCAGAGAGGCCTGAGAAGTTTCATGTAGTAGGTGACCTATAAACTGTTCCCTTCAAGATAACATCTAAAGGAATTATTAAATGAAGCATTATTTTTAGTAATAATGATCTTAACCCACTCAATTACATTTTTATTAAAATTATAACATCTTGAGAAAACAACCTGATCAATAAGCTAACCATTTACGATTTAAGTAACAATCACCAACATGAAGTGAGGAAAGGAATAAATGATAGGAAATATTTGTAGATGAAGGAGAAAAGGGAGTTTTCAGGTCATGTCAAAATTAATTGAAGATGAATGAGTTTTTATGTCAGTAGTTCTAAGATTTTGTTATTTTGGAAAATGATAAAAGTTTATTTTTTTTCTCTTAGTGATCAATCCTATGACAGAAAAATCTGATGATCCCATAAATTTACCAGATCATATGAAACTAAGGTAAATGTTGTATTTATTTTTTTTTAAAGCAAAACAAAAACAGATAAAAAAAAGAGAGGTAGAAAGAGACCTGGGAAATGAAGACCACCATGTTTCCTATTACATGTCCTGCTTTTGTATATTCATTTTTTAAATCCCTCAATGGAGGATTAGTAAAGAGTATTTTCCCCTTCCACTTCTGGAAGCCTGAAATCACTGGGATCTTTACACACACACACACACACACACACACACAAGATTGACTGTGAGAGGAATAAAAGCATCAGCCTTTTGAAGCCAAAACTGTAGTCATATCAATGCCTCACCCCATATGAAATGCAAACATTTTAAATATATTCGGCCTGCTGGAGGGACCTTTTTGAACATTTAACTGATCAATGAATTAAATAACATCTGATTTCAGGCAGTAACTTTTCTACCTTTTTAGTTGCTTCAATTGGAAAAGCTTTGTGTTAAGGGTGATTTTTATTATCATTTTCTGAGTTTTGTGGAGGTTCCAAACAGTGAAACAAATGTAATAGGATGGCATCTTTGTTGCTCAACTGATTAAAAATAATGTTTAAAATTTATTTATTATATAAAAGCTGACCCTATCCAATATAAAAAAGCCACCTAGTCATCTTGCCCAAGGAATCAATTACTGACGAGTATCGGGACTTAACTCTCAGCACATCTTGAAGGATGAAAGTTAATAAACCATGAATTGGAGCTTTGCTCTTCACAAGCCTGGAGCTGAGAGTAAAAGATCTTCAGTGGTAATAAGTGTTTTGGAAGGCTTACCTTTTCTAGGTTTATTTGGAAGATATTAGACACCTATCTTATAATTGCATATTCTTTACATTCAGTGTGCCCTCAGCTGGGGCTGGCAATGGTCATTTTCTAGGTATTAATGCACTTTAGCAGGTGGACTTGGGACAGAGTACACCATGTGCAGATGCAGTATATGTTAACTAAATCTTGAAAGCAGATATTTCATCATTTCAAATTTCAGACATTTCATCCAAACAAGATGTATATATTGTTAGATATTTTTGAAATTATTTTTCCATACTAACAAAGGAGGTTAGACTTAAGGATAGTGTGAGAGAAGAGGTTTTTAAGGGGGTATGAACTACATAATTATATACTCATTCGATAGAAGAAAACAATCTAAATAAAATAGTACAAGATACATATGTTCTCTACCCATCATAATGATAAACGGTAGTGTAATAAAGAAATTTGGGGTCATTCTTTGAAATTCAGGTATAAATTAATCTGGCCTATCAGCTATACTACCAAAATGATTTGTATTGGGACCTTATGTGAGTTTCAGCTGAACAATATTCCCCCATTCCGCTGCTGATAATAGATTTTCCAAGATGCATTTAATGTTCTGAATCCCACTGAAGAATGCTTCCATCAACCTCCTACAGAGGAAAAGTCTACCATGAACTCTTTCTTATTTTAGTTGCCTATCAGGAGGGTATCACTAGGCTTGTAGTCTTCAGAATTTCATGAAGAGCAGATGCTTCTGTTATCTAATACAATATTACCCTAGTTCCCTCCCTCACCCTTGGAAGAATGAACCAGAGGCCTGGATACAATTATACATCTTAAAATGCATCTTAGAAAATCAAGGTTTCAAGTTAACTAGGTTTGGAAATATCTGCCATATCTTTTCAGACTGGATTGAAAAATCAACATTCATCAAGATTGAAAAAGGAAGATTTAGGAGCAAAGTATTAAGACCTGTGCCAGAATTGCAGTTTCTTTTAAAGAGAAAATGAATTAGCTGTCATACCCCAGATGGATGAACATAAGGCAAACTAATTTCCAGGCAATGAGCAAGTCTTGAGGGAAGGCCCTCTCCCACCCTGTCCCATGTATCAAGAGAAGCCTCTTTCCAGCTCTACACTCTACAGGGGCTTCACCTGCCTCCCACCATCCCCCTCTACTAGGCTCCATCAGTCCAAAGGGGAATTCAAAAAGGCATTATAAGGTATGATCATCTATTAGCTATTCCAGATTTCTAGTTCTCATTAATTTTATCACATATGCACATAATTTTAAACATTATGTGTTGTAGATTTTTTTTAATGTCAACTACAGAATCAATTTTATTAGTGCTGACTTAGAATAGTATCTCATTGTACTCATAATTGTAGCCATAATCATGACATACAGCTTCTTACTCTAATTTTTTTGACCCAACCTCTTGGCTTCATAATCTCAGGTTCCATTTATAATGTACCTACTGTATGTCAGATGTGGGGGTAGACAGTGAGAAGGTGGGTTGTGCTGTCATGGTGCTTCTATTCTAGAGGAGAAGACAGGCACGAAGTGAATGGATAAAGAAAGATCTAGTGATACAAGCTATGAAGGCAACAAAACTGGGTGATGCTGTTCTTTGTAGAGAGAAGTTTGGCTGGATCATCAGAAAGAACCCTCTGGGATGCAGAAATGAGGTAATTTCTGAATGTTGATGAGGAGGCAGTCATGGCTGATGGGCTAAGATAGGGCCAACCAGAAGGAAGATCATGAAGAAACCCTGAGTCAGCTCCATGATTGGTATGTCCTAGGGATAGACAGGTAGCCAGTGAGGGCAGAGAGCACAGGAGAGCTTGGTATGAGGTGAAATCAGAGAGATAGGAAGATCACAGCAAGATTATGCAGGGCTTTTTAGTTCTGAAATTCAAAGTGTGATGGAGAAGCTGCTGATAGATCCTATGCTAGAGTGTAACGTGATCTAACTTGTCTCCCTGACCGCATGTGTGGAATGGATTGTAAAAGGAGCCAGGCATGGAAGGTGCGGGCAATTCAGAGGCTAGGTGGCCAATACTGGAGGCTTGTATTAAGGGCACTAGTCACAATGGATGGGGAGCATCCTAGATGGAAAGCCAATATTACTTACTAACCAACAGGATATAGAAGCTGAGGTGCCTCAAGACTTCAGAGACCCTTATGTAATAACTACTTTAAGAAGTGCAATGATGACATTTATGCACTCAACCTTCTATGTACATACTTTCCGTACTTCTCTAACCCCAGACAAAAGGTAATAAAGGTTAAAATTGTGTTTGCAAGGATTGAAACAAAGGAAAAATATGAACATTCTAATTGCATGAACATCTTGTCAATTTATGGTGGGAAACTGTGTTTCCCACAATTAAAGAGGAGGAAGATCCTCTTTAATCAAGAGGATCTGATTAGTAAAAACAGATATTTAATGAAGGGAATATTTCATTAAAGGATATTTAAATGAAGGGAACAAAAATCTTCCATTTTCAAGATATAAAGTAGTAAGATAATTAAGCTGGAGAATAGAAGATTTATTTGAAGCACATATGTTCAAACTAATCTCAAGAAATAATCAATAACAACACAAACAAGGTTAATGGCAATGGCTAACTTTAACAACAGTGATAGAGCACCCCAGGAATTTCAACGATCTAGGATAAACAAAAACCACGAAGATACGTTTTTCTTTATAAGCATAATTTTTTTCAAGATTGCCTCTTAAATAATGGCTTACCTGAAAAGAAGGGAGAAGGGGATTAGCAATTTAAATGTGGATGGGCATAGACCACTGGGGGTGGTGGGGTAGAAAAGAGAGAGAATTGGGGAAAGAAAGTCTCCCTCACTGGTTCACTCCATCTCTTGGCTCTAGAATTAAAGGGGGAAATTGCTTAGAAAGCTGATATGAATATCTCTTCAGTCTTTTTTTATTAATACCTCAGTAAGATGACTAAATTCTTTAGTAGGTTGACCCACTTTTTCCTTAACTTTAAAAACTACTAGAAATTATTCGTTCAGGAACATTGTTATTAAAACTTCCATAGATCTCAGAAAGCCTTGCCTCTTTTTTGATGTGTCTATTGGGACGATGGTGGTAAAGAAGGAGAGAGAAAAGATTATAAAACAACAAGGAAGTACACAGGATCTGCATCTTTTTCCTTGGGAAATGATGTTTTTAATTAAATGGTTTGTAAATTTTTATTGTTTCTTCTGGTAGTAGTATAAAATATTAAGGAGTATTAATTTTAGAGATGGATTTTTGCACAAACAAATCATAGTATCTATAGATGTTGTCTTGTTTTTACTTGGTTAAACACAATTTCTCCACACAACAACAATATAAAAGAAAAATTAACCACACACAAACACAATTCTAGGCTGCATTTTTATCTCTGAACCTAAAAAGAGCCATTATGTAGCTTTTAGTTTATGTTTATATGAGCTTAAAACTTAAATATTAATTCCCTTGGTGGTAAAATCTAAAAATTATTATTTTGGAGGTATTGATGTTTTGAGCATTTGACCTTTCCATATCTATTCATAATTTCAAGGAAAATATTTTAGCAAGAAAACTGAATTGAAACCTGACCGTTTATCAAATCATACTAAGGTTTCAAGGTGCAACATATTCCAATAATAAACTGTAAACAGACTTGTCATTACACAGTTGACTTTGCTAAACCTCACCTCTTGTTCTCTGCCTTCTACCTGCTGAATAAAAGAAAGACATATTTGGTGGTGTCTGTAGCAACCATATTCTCATGCTTTCAAGAAAGCAAGTGTGACATGCCAAAGCAATAGAGTAATGAAAACTTGGTGGAAGAAATTATATCTATTCTGGGAAAGCTGGAATAAGAAGATAGGAAACTTTGTGTTCAGTTTTATGGAAAGGTACAAGGGGAATAAAATGCCCCTTGGGTGAAAATTAAGGGAACAAATCATCTACATGTAAAAGACAAAATAAATATGCTCCCTAAAATAAACTTAAGTGTAACTATAAAAAGCCTTTATTTTATCTGTTCATTGTTTCGTATTACACACTCTTTTTTATATACTCTTTTCTTACACTCTATAAATTCTAACCTTGAAGTGGGAGAAGGATTATGGGAATATTTAGCTGAGACACTAGAGAATTTGGAAAGTTTTTATTTGAAGAGACAAATCACAACAAAAGATGTTTTGAGAATAAGTGATCATCTTGAAAACTCATCTTAGAGATAGTAGGCACTCAGTAGAATTTTTACCACCATTAGACCCATATTATCAGTAATGGTAAAGCTTACCAGGGTTTCTAAAAAGGAACACAGTCGGGACTTGTTCCTAGCAAAATGCAGTATGCTCTTTGAAAGGTAGGGGTTCTTCCAAAGGGGATCTTATCTTGCCAAAAAGCTCATTTGTATGAGCTTTCCCCCCTCCCAGGCTCCCTAGAAACCCTCCCCTTTGCTTGGCACCATACAGCATCAACATGTGACTTTTTGGACTGGCTGATTGAGTTCATTGAACATAAAGCCTTGGCAGTGGCAATTATCTTGGCAGTGGTGGAAGCCAGGAAACATATACCAGTAAATGGATTTCATTTTAATCACTGTACATAGGGTGTGCTTGATTTATCCCATATCATACCAAGCTCCAATGTTGCAGCAAGACTCTGCACTCAGTTGCCATGCTCAACAAAAGCGTTAAGATTGAACTTTGGTTACACTGCCAATGTACAGTTTTCTATGAGTATCTTTTCCTTTATAAATGCTTTTCTGTCATTTTTGTTCCTCTCTTAGGGTTCAATGATGAGGTTGAAGAGATTCAACTTTAATTTTTAGAAACTATAGAACTATACAGCTGTTTCTGCTTGAACCACAAGCTACGTTTAACAGGATTTTAAAATAGAGATTAGAAATCATTATTCTGAAGTAGATTAGTAGAATTTCTTGCTCCATTAACTTTTCATGTATTCTGAATCTTTTTTTTCTCCATTAATCTTTCTTTAAACATAGTACTTCATACTCTTTCTTTAATTGGGTTAATAGAGTTAAAGTGCTCAAAATTGTGCTGAGAACATAATACATACTCAAGAACTGTTAGTTTTGCTACTATTTGAACTAATCACGTCAGTTTATTTGTTTAATATTTGTCTCACCCTTAGACTCTGATCCACTTGTGGTCACTTGCCCTGCTGATTTGTATCCCCCGTGCCTGTCAGATATATTGTGCTCAATCATATTTGTTAACCTATAGCAAATAGTCATCATTATCATCATTGTCATCACTGTCATCATGAAATATATCTCACTATTATTGCTATGAATATGAAGCTTTAATAGTTACACTTCAAAGGAAGCAAAAGAGACTCAGTTTCTAGTCCATAGGCTACATACTTACTAAGGGTAGATTAGAAATAGGAGAAACTAAGTTGGGAAATGGCTTAGGAACTCTACAACTTTGCAGACTGATCAGAAAGAGACAGAAGTAAACAAAGAATTGCAATATGATGTTATAGGTCCTAATTAAATGTCCATAACTAACTTCAGTTTGTTCTGGGAGTGGTCAACAAAAAGTTTCACAGACTCTATTTTCTACTTTTGAGAAGCAAAAAGACCAGAAAAATTAACGTTTATTAAACAACTAATATGTGCCTGGTACCATAGTCAACAGTTTATACTGTTCATCCTTATACTGTGCCATATTGATGTTACTATTCCTTTTTAAATGTCGGAAACTTGTGGCTAGAAATTTTTATTAAGTTCCTTGGTGTTTTAGTTAGTAAATGCCTGAGCAAGGATTAAGATGAGGAAAGTCATATTGACACTTAACATATTGTGATGGTCTTTTCGATGTGTCCATTTGGCTAGGCTACCATCCATCCACAGTTATTAAATAAAACATCAATCTATGTGTTGCTGCGAATGTATGTTTGTAAATGTGATTAAAGACCATAAACAGGTAACTTTAAGTGTATCCTAAATAATACAGGTGGGCTTGATTCAGTCAGCTGAAAGCTCTTAAAATCAGAGCTGAACATTCTTTGTAGAAGAAGAATTCTACATGTGAACAACAGCTTCAGCCCATGCCCAAGAATTATAGCCTGTCCTTCCTGATAGCCTGCCCTATGAGTTTCAGATTTGCCTATACAACCCCCAAAATCATGTAAAAAGATTCCTTATTATATATCTCTTAATATTTATCTCCCACTGTTTCTAGTTTTCTGGTTGAACCCTGACTGACACAGATTTTGGTATCTGGGGATGACAGAACTGCTGTAACAAATACCTAAAAATGTAAAAGTGGTTTTGTAATTGGGCAATGAGAAGAGGCTGGAAGAATTTTAAGGAACATAATTAAAAAAAAAGAAAAACCCACCTAGATTGCTTGAATATACTATTAGTAGAAACATGGGTGTTAATAAGTTTACTATTAAGAACTCAGAGGGAAATGAGGACCATTAAAGAGAAAACCTAAATCATCTTTGCAAATACCTAAATTGTGATGAACAAACTCTTAGCAGATACATGGATGTTAAAGGTGCTGCTGGTGAGGATCAGGAGGAAATGAGAAACACAATATTTGAAACTAAAGAAAGGGCAGATTCTTATTATTTAGTGGCAGAATTATATTCTGAAGTTATGTGGAAAGCATAATATGGAAACAATGAAATTTGACATTTAGCTGAGATTTCCAAACAAAGTGTGGAATTTGTGGCATGGTTTTTTTTTTGGCTGCTCAAAGTAAAATGCAAAAGGAAAGAGATAAATTGAGAAAAGAAATATTAATCAGAGAGGAACCAGGAATTGATGATTTGGGAAATTCTCAGCCTATCCAATTGCAAAAGATCATAAAATTAAGACATTCCCCATCAGAAAAGCAGACTCTAGAGAAAAAAATCGTGTGGTTATACAATCTTTAGCTAATACCTCAAGAAGATAAAAATACCAGAACATTCAGTAACACAAATGCTCTCTGCAGAGATAAGGTGTGTGATTCATAGACACCCTCAGTCAAATAGATAGAAGCCAAAAAATAGATATGAGATTTTCTAGGAAAGATTTATGGAGGAGATCTTTATCTACTGGAGTGAATCTCCATGACATATACAAGAAACCCACAAGATTCTTGAGAATGTTATACCAGGGGAGACACTGCCAGCTTGGGTTGAAAGGACAAAATAAAAGAAAGCTTTCTGATCCCCAAAACTCTCCAGGGAGGAAACAGGTTGATAACACTACTCAGAAGCATACATATGCTATCATTTTATAAAAAAAGAAAAGATGATTCATGCGGTGGAATCACAGGATAAGAGGGTAGAACCACAAGCTCAGACTGCAGAGCTTGAAGTCCAGAAGGTGGACCCACTGTTTCCAGAACTTGAAACATAATAGTGTTTGTCTGGCTGGATTTTGAAATTGTTTGGAATCAGTGACTCATTTTTGTTTCCTTCTCTCCCTTTTTGAGATGAAATGTCTATAACCCCTATCCTATGCCAGTCCTACTATTGTATTTTGGGAACAACTAATTTTCTAGTTTCACAGGTTCAAAAATGGAGAGAATTTTGCACCGGGATGCATTATACTTACACCTAATTTAGATGATTTCAATGATGATTAGTTAGGGGGCTTTTATGCAGATGATAGTTAGATAAGATGTTGGACTTTGAGTTGATGCTATAAGGGGTCGAGATATCGTGGACCTTGGAAAAGAGTGAATATATTTTGTACATAGGATGGATTTGAATCTTTGAGGTACAAATGATAAGCTGTGATAATAAAATAATAACTGTCCAAAGATGTATACATCCTACTCTCTGGAAGCTGTGAACCTGGTACCTTATGTGGCAAAGGGGACTTTGCAAGTGTGACCTAAAGATTAAGAACCTTGAGATAAAGAGATTACCTTGGGTTATCTGGGTGGGCCCAATGTAAACACAAGGGTCCTTCAAAGTGATAAAAGAGGGAGAAGAGAGTCAGAAAGAGATGTGACTGTGGAAGAGGTCAGATGCCATGTGAGGGATGTGATAAGGACTTGATTCACATTTGCTAGCTTTGAAGACAGAGGAAGAGGTCTACAAGTTAAGAATGCAAACAACCTCCAGAACCTGGAAAGGCAAGGAAACAGATCCTATCCAGAGATTACAGAAAAGAATGCTGGCCTACTTTAAAATCTCTATTTTAGCCTGTTGAGACAGTATCAGACTTTTGTCCTACAGTGCTGTAGGATAATAAAGTTGTGTTGTTTAAGTCTGGTAAGAGTCCATACTGATACATGGTTTTTTGCCAACAGTCTGGCTGAATAATCAGGTATTTGGGAAGGAACACAACTTGAAATCTGGTGTCAAGGAGGTTTGGCAGAGAGATATGTAAGTAGACCTCTTTGAATGGGTAAAGAATGTGAAGATATTTGTATCCCATGTGAATGTTTACCAAAGGGCGACCTCAGCAAAGGAGGATTTTAATAATCAATTGCAAAGGATGACCTATTCTGAGGATACCAATGAGTCTGTTACCCCAGGTGCTCTTCTCATTGCCCAATGGGCTTGTGAACAAAGTGGCCATGGTTGCAGGGATGGAGATTATGCATAGGCTTAGCAACAGAAACTTCCTCTCGCCAAAGCTGACCTCGATACAGCTACTGTTGAGCGTTCAGTTAACTAGCATTAGACACCAACACTGAGTCCCTGATATGACATCATACCTTGGAGTGATCAGCCAGCTACCTGGTGATAGGTTGACTACATTGAAATAAGTCCATCATAAAAGAGGCAGCACTGTTTTAGTCTACTAAAAATGACACATTCTAAATATTGATTTGCCTTCCATGAACACAATGCTTCTGCCAAAACTATCATCCATGGACTTACAGAATGCCTTATCCATCATCATGTTATTTCACATATCATTGTTTCTGATCAAGGAATTCACTTTACTGAAAATGAAGTACATCATTAGGCCCAGGCTCATGGAATTCCTTGGTTTTACCATGTTCCCCATCATCCTGAAGCAGTTGGCTGGCCAGAAAAAATGGAATAGCTTTGAAGACTCAGTTATAGTGCCACCTAGGTGACAATATCTTAGGGACTTCGACAAGCTCCAGGATGCTGCATATACTCTTAATTAGCATCCAAAATTTGATGTTCTTTCTCCCATAGCCAGGATTCACAGGTCCAATGTCGAAAGGTGGAAATGGGCATGGCACCATTCACTATTACACATAGTGATTCATTGGCAAAAATGTTTGCTTCCTGTATCCATGATCTTATGCTCTGTTGGTCTAGAAGTCTTAATTCCAGAGGGAAAATAGCTTTTACCTGCAGACGTAATGATGATTCCATTGAATTGAAAATTAAGAGGGTCCCTTTGGGCTCCTCATGCCTATGAAACAACAGACAAAGAAGTGGGTTTCAGTGTTAGCTGGGGTGCAAGGTAAATTTGTTTGCTACTACACAATGGAGTTAAGGAAGAGTATGTCTGGAATACAGAAGAACCCTTAGGGCATCTCTCAGTACTACCATATTCTGTAAAGTCAATAGGAAACTATGACAACCCAATTCAGGCAGGACTACTAATGGCTCAAACCCTTCAGGAATGAAATCATGGAATGCGTCATGCCACCAAGTAAAGAACTATGCCCAGCCGAGGACAAAGGAAATATAGAATGGGTAATGGAAGAAGGTAATTATAAATACTAGCTGTGGCCACATGATCACTGTAGGAAAAAGACTATAATCATTGAGTATTTTATCCTCATTTTGTTATGAATATTTCTATATATCTTAACCAAACATTTTTGTTTTCTTCCATCTATTATCCCTTTATCATCTAACATAAAACTTATTAATAATAGTTAACTTTATCTCACAGTATTTAAGCTGAAGGAAGTCAAAGGAAGAGAGTGAATATCACCCAAGGACTTTTCATCCTCTTTTAAGGAAAGGGTTAGTTTGTTTTTTGTTTTTCCCAAGATATTGTATCATGTTTAGCAGAAATATGATTTTGTCATTGTCTTTATTTGGAGATTAAATAAGATTTAAGGAGATATGTTCCAAGGAGATAGGTGCCTTGACAAGGGTATACTGTGATAGTCTTTTTCATGTGTCCACTTGGCTAGCCTACAGTCCCTAGCTATTAATCAAATACTAACCTAGGTATTGCAGTGCAGGTGTTTTGTAGATGTGCTTAAAGTCCATAATCAGCTAAAAGTGGACATTCTGAAAGAATTAAGTAAAGCTGCAAAACTGAGTATTTTCTGTAAATGGAGAACTACATGGGGTGTCTAGAGTACAATTTAAAGGCAGTGCTAGAAGGTGAGCTGAAATGCTTTGAGTGACTCCATTCAACCCTGATTTAGTACTTCATGGGTAGAATGTAATGCTTGCTTGAAGAAAGGAAGTAGAGAACGGGTAATGTGTGCTATAGGGCATAATGATTGGTATGAAGAACAAATTAGCTGAGGTCAGAGAAAGAAGATTGACATGGATAAATCAGAAGGGGTGATTTGGGATATGAGGATAGTAGATGCATGGAACTAAAAGCAAGATTTTGCTTGGCATTGATTTTGATGTAGAGCATGAAGAAAAACTAGTGAAGAATAGAGTACTGAAGAATAATAGAAAGCAAAGTGCTGGATGGATTTAAAAGCTGTGTATGGAGTACTAGTACCAGCAATATGGAAATTAAAGAAAATAGTATTAAGACAAAGAGTGTTCATTAAAATAACCAGTACCTATCTGAATACTTGTGAACTGTAGTCACCCATAGAGAACCTGTACCTTAGCATTTTATTGCTACAACAGAAAGAACTAGTCTCATCTTGTTATCTTTAAAATGAGGGAACAGAGGCCTGAGCAGGTGCCATTGTCAGCATCACAGAGCTAATTCACAATGGCAGAACTAATAGAATACATCTTTGTTTTCCATTCATTTCAGTGCCAAGCTAAATCACCACGTTCCTAGTTTAAGAGGTAGCATGGTGTAGTGATTAACAGCACTGGCTCTCAAACCAGACAACCTGGCTTCAAATCCTGAATCTGACACTTATAAGTGGTGTGACCTTAGTCAAATGGTACCTTGGCTTACTCATCTCCAAAATGAGTATGGTGGCAACTGTGTCAATCTCACAGGAATGTTGTAGAGTATAAATGAGTTTGTTCACGCAAGTAAGTGCTGAGTAGATGTTAGCTATTATTATTATGTGAACTGCACGATGAAATTAGCATGGATAGATTCTGGACTTTTCGATTCCAAAAGATATGGAGCACCTAGTGATAAGTTTAAATTACAGTCCTAATCTCTGCATTGCTAATGTAAGGATGGATAAACAGGAGGATGAAGGAAAGACACCATAAGGTCTTTTTTCATTGTACTGAATTAAAGATTGTGATAGGGCATACATTTAAAAAGTCAAATACAAGTGATTTTTTTTCTAAAAAATGATTAAGACATTTAAAAGCTACCAAAGCAAAGGATTTGGCCAGTAGAAATTGAAGTCCCCTCTTAAAGTCTTCAATGACAGGTGGGTTGAGGAAAAATACAAACTTCATCCTAGGACCTCTTTCTGTGATGGGAATGGTTATGAGGGGATTCCCAAGCAGAAACTTCAGCTAAGTGGTCAGAAAGGGGGAGGAGCAAAACATCTCTATCTCTTTGGATGGCTGGAGGGATACTTAATAAGCCTATGAGCTGCTGATAGATTGAAAGAATTACAGCAGGCAAATATTTTCAGCCTCACTATGTAGAAAGAAGCAGGGGCTGGGAGCCATAGCATAATATTCAACTACTCAAACGAAGAGTCATTAGACTTAAATAGACTAGTAGGGCCAATGGAACTCAGATGAAACCTCTCAGTGGCATAACTGACTTTTTGAGAGCAGTTAAAAGTTAAATGTATTTAAAATGCTAAGCTCTGTGATGGAATCTTTCTCTGGATACATTTCTGTGGAAATGGCTTTTTGAATGGGTGGAGCAATGGACTAACCTTAACTGAACAAGACTCCATATGTTTTTGGTATAGGAGTTGCATCAGTGAATCACAAAATGCAGTTAAGGAATTAACCATTTATAGTGCTGGGTACTAAGAATTTTTGTATCTGGCTACATAACATATTTCCTTTCCACAGGAGGCAGTTATGACAAATTAGAAGTCTGAAAATTTTCTGATGGTGTAAAGGCCCAGCTGTCACTGGGGAGATAGTGATCAGATTTCATAGCTGCTTGGTCCCGTGGCGCCATGGAGAGCTCCATATGGTCACCCAAATGTTCCAGCTAAATCCACTGAAAATTTCCAGTCTGAGTTTTACTTGTAAAGAATAAAACTCTCCTTGTATAAATTTATCATTATGTGCCTACCAGGAGAAAAAGTCTTGTTCACTGGTTACATTTTAAAAAATGGAAAAAATAATCCACTTAAGAACAACTTTGTACAGCTGTTATGCTGGCTTCATGATAAACAGATAATGATGCACTCCTGGGAATTCACAGAATTTACTTTATTTCAATTGTAGTATAACCTAAGGAAGGTGGACTTTTAAAGTGATCTATAGTGAATAACTAAAATCTGTGGGAATACCTACTTCTATGATAAAAACCATTTTATAAACCACTGTTCTCTCATTCCCCCAGAAAATCACCTCTGCTAAATTGTTAATGTGATTACGAAGTGCTCAGACACTTGTAAGCATGTCAAAATGTCAGCTTAAGTCTTACCCAGTAACAAATGACAAATGCATAATTTATTGATGCATAAATGGCTATGTCCTTGGGTGTATTCCATATAAGTAATTTGCTTAGAAACACATCTGGCTCATGAAGGTAACAACTGTTTTAAAGAAGGTCAGCTCTATATTTTAATGTTAAAGGAGGATATAGTAATCTTATTTGTTACACTTCTTTACTGAATCAAGAAAAGTTTTAGGTTTCATAGGTCCATTTTGGGTTTTATGATGTAAATAATATAGCAAAAACCTTTAAATGAAATTTCTAAATATTGAAAATATAAGCAATGGGCCAAATGTTACTTCATAAAATACTGTTTGGTTTTTACCGAAAACATCTGATGTAGCTAATTTTAATGATACACATCAGACTCTACTAGATTGAATATTTGTTTTTTATGCAATGTATATGCAAGGATTTGGCATTTATTATTCAACATACAGGACTGTAATATTAATGAGGGTACTTCAGATATTTAACATCTTTAATTAAAATTATTTTGCCATTAATTGTATATAGCCTGCATAATTAGCATTCCTTGTAGTGGTTCTGAGCTCATACAAACATTTAAAATATTACCTTGCATTAATTATCTTATCCTTTATTTTCTCTGATAGAAGCAAAATATGCTTTTTAAAATACATTTCAAATATTATTCTGCTCATGTACTAAGAAGTGCAAAGTAGAGAAAATACATTTTCAAAACCTTTTAATAAGCATCCAGGCACCTTTAACTTTACATTTCACCTTGCAGCACACACAAAATGTTTAATTATTTGAGGATTAATGGAGGTAGTTTATAATTAAGCTGAAGTATGAACTGATGTCATCATCTCAGTATGATGATATACATTTTTATGCCAAAGCACCTGTTGTTTTGGAAGGAAGCAGCTGATATCATTATCTGCACAGCCAGATAGCCCTGTTTCCTGCTGCTTAAAAAATTATCCTAAGGGTTACCTAAGTTGGAGTAATTCAGAATTTACGTTTTCATACCCAGAAGAGGACAGAATGGAGAAAATGACTTCTCCAGCAATCAAAGGAAGGGAAATTGAGAGACACACTGGGAGAAGGGAAGAAGGAGGAAAGGAAGAGCTTCAATTTAGGTGACCAGAGGATACTGCTACTCATCCCAGGGATGGCCTTCTTCATTCTTCTAAGAGCATGCAGAGTTTGCAAAAGAACAGCAATGGAAGCACTAATTTTATTAATATAAATGAAATGATGCATTCTTGGAGGAAGTGGAGGGGAAAACTATACAATTTTATACTTTAACACAGAATATAACAATATCATGTTTCTAAATACTCATAAAAATGTTCCTATTTCCAAATGTTATGTGTAAAGAATCAGTGAACTACAGACAAGATTCAAGTAACCCAAATTATTACTTTCTCATGTCTGTTAGATAACCCTGCCCCTAAATGGTTTTTTGGTTTACTAGCTGACTGGTTGGTTTTTGTTATGCATTGATTAGACTTCAGGCCATTGTAAGGTGAATGCCTATCAATATAAACACAACTACTATGTAAACATATCAGTCAGCATATTCATTTGCCCTTGCACTGGCTTCATCCCCAAACTGGGAAGAAATCACCAAATCTCCCAGCATGAGACAATTCTACAGTGTCCCACACTACCAAAACAATTTCCAGATATAATTTTGCCCATGTATATTGCTCCTACTATCTTCTATAAAAAGCTGTTGCATATTAAACATAACTTCTTCCCAACTTAGTTCTTCCTTGTTTCTCATTGGGACTCCTGGGCCTAATCAATACTGCCCATCTGCCATATTTTCTTCTATGCTATTTTTTTTTCTCTCCACAAGCTATCTCCATAATACCTATGGTCACTAGTTATTACTTCTCCAAAGATCACTGCTGTTGTTTATTAAGCTATATTTCATTTCTATAAAAATCTCATGAGGTATTTATTATTATTATCTTAATATTAGAGATGAGGAAGCTGGGCTTTATAGAGTTAAAGTAACTTGCTCATGGTTACACAATTAGTTAATGATGGAGCTGATACTCAACTTTGGTCTGCCATATATAGAGTCCTGGTTCTTAATTCTACATTGTGTCCTTTCCAGTTTAACTTTTTTCTTCAAGTGCCCTTTCCTTTCCCTTTCTTTAACTAAACCTGACTCCTAATAGGTCAAAGATCATGATGAGCAGTCGATTTGCTACTCACTGATACTTCTAGATCTGTATTCTGCCATTCTCACCCCACCACCTTTATTTCTGTAAAGCTGAGATAAGCCATGTTTCTTCTCCTATATTTTACATCTGTTTTCTACCGTCTTCTCTAAAGCTTGTAAACTTCTTCCTGAATTTTATCTGGCAGTCCTAGTAGCCATGCAAATATTGGGTTCTCAGTCACTCAACATTCTTAACTCCAATGACCTAGACTCCATTCCATTTCAGTCACAATTTGGGTTTCATCATCTTGTTTGGCTCATAAAATTTGGAATTCTGAAATACCTCTCTGACTATAAGATTCTCTCTCTAAACTTATTTCATGCCCTATTTACTTTGTTCTTCATCTTCTCATGACCTCTAGTTCCTCACCCCTTTTGTAGTACTTTATTCTGTTACTCCAGTTTTTAGGTCACTTGCACCCCAACTCAACTTGAATGCATGAACCTTGAGATTATTCATTTCAACTATTGTCTTACCACCAACCTAGAATCTTTTACTTCTGTGATCTTCCCTCTCATGTCAATCCCCAGCCTGTTTGCATATTTTATGTACTTCCATTTTTGCAGAATATCTGAAAATCATGATAATTGGGTCAATTACATTTTTAGGCTATCTAATCTCAGTGATGTGGTCATGCACCTAATAAAAAAAAATATTCTTTTTCTAAGTTTGTCAGTATCCAAACATTTTCCAGTCTTACCAGTAATGTCACTACCCTCCCACTCTATTATTTCTAACTCTCTACCAGAGATTATTTTGCCTACCACTTCTCCCAAAAGATCAAAATAATGTTTAGTAGTATTTCAGTATTTTCCCCCTTCCTCTTCATCCTACCTTTTCTTGAGGGAAAAAATAGTTTATATTTTCCTTCCTAGTAATGAGGAATGAGAACTTAGATTCCTATATCTTTGATCTCATCCTCTGTCACTTTGCCAGTATTCTTTTTGTTTTGCATTTTATATATTTCCATCATTATTAGTTGTGTGTCTTTCTTCCTTTAGCCCCAAACTTCTTCAAATTATAAATTATACTCACTGGTCTCACTTGTATTAGTTGGGGTAATTACTTCCAGCTACCTAACAAACAACCCAGAAAACATAGTTGGTTAATAAAAGTTTCCTGCTCACTCATGTCACAAGTCACTGCAGGTGGCTTTTTGAACCCTTTATTTTAGAAAAATTTGCGGGAAGCATATGGGTGGGAGTGCTTCTCCAACTGATATTCAGAGATATTGTCTCCTTCCATCTGATGTTGCAACTTGCCTAATGTGCAAGGATGTTACCTGAAGCATTGTTAGCAATGGCAAAATAATGGAAACAACTTAACTGTGGACCAAGTATTGGGACTGTTAAATATAATAGAATATTGTGCTATTATTGGAGAGAATAATGCAGCTTTTTATGTAGTAATATAAAAAAGATTCCAATATACTGTAGGACAAAAAAACAAGGTGCAGAAGAGTGTTCATCATAAATTACTCTGTGTGTGGCTGTTTGTATGTGCATTCTCTGGAAGAAAACACAAGAAATTGATGACAGTGTATGTCACCAGTGGGAGAAATGGATAAATAGGAAACTAGGGGAAAAAGTGTTTTTCCATCATATATCCATTTGTAATACTTGAATTTTGTACCATATGCATGTACTACCTATTTCAAAAAGCAAATAAGTACAACTAATACAAATAGTGTTTTTAAAACAACACAAGCAAAAAGCCATGAAGATAAGGAGGCTACCAAGGCAGAACTTATATCTTACCACAATAATATTGTCCTCAGTGTAAGAATAGATAGCCTTTACCAAGGTCACAAGAGAAGATTTGGTGTTCCAGTATTACCCAGTAGACTTATGTATCACTCAGTTTCCAACTGGATTAGCAGAAATGATTCAGCATATTTAAAATAGAGAGAATTTAATACTGAGAATTGGTTTTACACATGAGGGAGGAAGCTGAAAAACCAAACAAGTGACAGTGAGTTACCCTGCAGATTAACAACAGCTGGAAGCCACTGCCTCCCAGGCTGGAGGGGAAAAAAAAGGAGCTGGATGTGTCATAGCAGCACGTCACGAGGTAGGAGCTAAAGCTGTCAAATGGGAGCTGGGGCCACAGAGAAGCCCCAGTGCTGCTAGAGATGCCTGAGTTAAAGGGGCAGAAATATCCTGGTCTCCCTCCCTTTCTTCAGCCCAGTCTTCAGTGCCTTCCACTGGCTGAATCAGGCAGGAAATCAGCTCACAAGGGAGCGTGAGAAATGAAAGATTGAGAGATTACTCTATCTGAGATACAAAACTGTACTGAATCTGAATGAAAACAAACTCAGGACCAGCTAGCTCCTCCTTTTTATTACTCAGCAGCCATTCTGATTGCTTTGCCTATATATAAATTACATATTATAATGTCATGTTTCTGTCTAATATGAGGCAATCATCCATCATACAAACTGAGATGCTCTTGCCCTTTCTCCAACATCATATCCCTATCACACCCAGGATCTACAGGAAATTTCTAGTTCTGCCCATCAGGTCCAGATGTCACAGCTCATGGGGTCTGGTGACATATGAACTGAAATTGTAAAGTTACGCAGCATTAACACTCCTTATACAAAATAATAAGAAATGGGGAGGGGGAAATTAAAATATATATATATAAAATCATTGTATATATATATATATATATATATATATATATATAAAATACACACAGACACATGCATGAACAGCTGTTAGAGTCCTCAGTTCTGAAATTGGTTACGAGGGTGTCATTGATATTTATTGTTTCCTCTTCTCACTACTCATTCTATGTTACCCTCATTCTCAGATCAGCTGATCAGTGTTCTTTACATAGAGAAGAATCCCAAACCTTAATTCCAGAAGTGTCTGAATCCTTAATGGTTTTGCCTTTATTGGACCAGCCTTTTTTTAATGAGCCAGGGAAGTAATGAGCTCCAGAGAATCCCACAGTACTTCTTGCTCTTATTTTAGAGCAGCGACCCAGTTTTCCCTTGTTAATTTGGAACAGTCACCCCTACTAATATGATAACCTCGTCCTCATCGCTGCCCTTTATTTCAGAGGCATTAGTCTTCGTGCTTCTGAAAATAGTCAGTTGGTAGAGTCAACTTCCAGTTTAATGGGCCCATTATTGTGTCTCATAGTAGACACTTGGACTAGGTTGCAGGAACTGAAAGAAAAATGTCTGTGAATGGGTTATTGTGTATAATAGTGAGAGGGGCCCTTCCACGTCTACTTCTTGGATTCAGGACTTATGGATGCTGGCTATGAAAGAACTAGCATCCTACTAAAGGTGGCTGATTCAAAGAATATACTACATGCTATAGAAGAACATCTCAATTTCACCTGCTATTCCATCAAATATCATAACTGTCTTCAGTAGGCTATCCACCCTTCTTTCAGGTCCACTGTGCCTGGGTGATAGGGTTTGCGATTACAGAGAACTCCCTGAGTGTGAGCCCACTGTTGCCCTTCCTTTCCAGAAAAATATGTTCCTTGGTCAGAAACAGTGTTATGTGGGATAACATCATAATGCATAGGGAATTCTCTCAGTCCACAGATGGCGGTGCTGACAGAAGCATGGTGGATATGGAAGAAAATTCATATCAAGAACAGATGTTTAATCCAGTAATCCCACTTCTGGGTATATATCTAAAATAGCTAAAATCAGAATCTCAAAGAGATATCTGTACTTGCACATTCGTTGCAGCATTATTCACAAGCGCTAAGATGTGGAAACAATCTAAATGTCCATTGATGGATAAATGACTACAGAAAATGTAGTCTACACATACAGTGGAATAACATGCAGCCATAAAAAAGGAAATTCTGTCATGCATTATAACATGAATGAACCTTAAGGACATTATAGGAAAAAAAGAGAATAAACGTTCATACCAGTGAGTAAAATTTACTTCTGTAATGTAAAAGGGCCAATGTCATCCACCTGCAATGGGTAGACCAGTACCTCTAGAAAATGGTGCAATACTAAACGTTCAGTATTGGCATCCATGGTTCAGAAACTGGACACTTATCAGAGACAGTAGTGAGATCAATCTTGATGAGGTAAAGTCCATGTTGTTGAGGACATACATAGCCTACATCCTAATAATATGGCCATTTTTATCATGGGCCTATCAAAAAATAGACAGACAAACAAACTCAGAATGGATAAGAGACTAGGCTGCCAGTTCTGTGGCAGGATGTCTTGCCCTCATGATTACCGAAATCCTCCTTTGCAGTAGATGCCCTCAGGGGGACATGCATGAGACATGCATACCCATTTCGCAAAGTCTGTTAACCCCTCTCGACCTGCTTGCCATCAGTTTTCAATCTTATTCTTCTCAAGTCTCTGACCAATGAGGATAAATAATCATTATCATGAATCAGAATAGAACTTCATCTTAAGCTATCTCTCTCATTGGACCTAAAAATGAACAACCAGCTATAATGTCCAAAGTCTTAACTAACTTTGGGAAGGTTGATCTTTACCACCATCCTCCAAGATCACCCCTAAGTGGGACTGTAATCTGGCAACAGTCCATATGCAGGCTGTGCTATGATATTGTGCAAATTCTGTGTAAACCAAGACCAACAATTTCTTCCTCCAGCAGCTGGTCATAGAGAGCTCGTAAGAGGCCATAGTTGTTGATTAATAGAGCAGCAGCAATGCAGCAGAAGTAGGTGTCATGCAAACATGTTTGTCTTTTCCTGCTACTGTACCTTCAGAATCTGTTCGAGCAAAACTTTACATGCCAATTCCATCTCATAATGTACTGCTGCTGCACATGTTCAACCTTAGCATAAGACACTTTTCAAGTTTATATATTCCAGTTCAATTATCATTATAATTCTGTGATGTATTCCACTGGACTTTGAGTCTGATCCTCTGTCATGTCTTCTCTGCTTCTACAGAAGATTAGATATTATTCTAAGGTGCCCATAACATGTTTCTGGTTCTCTAACTATGACATGAACAAAGAACTCGAAAACCAGAGTCTGTAATTTTCTTTCTGTAAATTCTTCAAAGCTGTCAGAAGCAGGTATTCCAAGGGGGGGTACTTGAAATCATCATTACTACCAGACTGGTATGGAGCAGTTGTTACTTGCTTTCCCAAAGCCTTGTCTTTTACTCGCATTTCATTCCAAGAAATCATGGGCTCATCTAAGTAATTTAAGCCACTGCATGTCAGGCATTAAGATTATCCTATTTTCCACCTTCAAGGACGTCATTTTTATAATCACACTCAAATAGGGGAGAAATCTAATCCTGCAAACCCACCTAGAAAACCTGATACTTGGGATGACTTCTAATAACAAGAAGTTGTCAATGAGGGAATAATAAGAAAAATAAAGCCATTCTAGTCATGAACAGAGAGAAGTTAATGCAGTAAAATGGTTGCAAAAGTGACAGAAGAGGCTGAGAATCAAATCAGGGAGTGGTAGGGCCAGCCGGAGATTAACAGCAGGAACTCTTACCTACCCTAGGATGAAGTGACTGAGAGATCAGGAGATATTACTGAAAACCAGGGGTCCAGGAAAATCAGAAGGACTGGAGCCAAATATGAGACCTGACTACTGCCTCTACACCATCAGAGGCAGAGTCAGAGGGAGAAAGCACTGTAACATCTCCTTTCCACCCATCTTTTAAAACTGGACAGAACATCCCAGTAGACAAACCCCAATGGAAAAGAGTTAACGCAGGAGGCTGGGAGCCACAGCCAGCAGAGATCAGCCTATTAGTGACTCAGCAGAGCAGGAGAAGGGCAAGGAACAGATCAGAGGGCAGACAGATTCAGAACCAGCACAAGGCATTTTTTTTTGGTCACAGGTTCTGAGGTCAACATGTAAGGTAAAAATCTAGTATAGTAAAAGTTCATCTTGGAAATTCCTTAAGTTTCCCATAAAGCAGAACAAAGTGTCCTTAAACACAAGAGGTGGCTTGGAGAGATGCTCACATCATAAGGGTTCTTAGGAGAATAGAGACCAACCAAAAGAAGCATATCACTGTATCCTCTCCCTTCCACACTAAGAGAGATGTGTATATGGAGTGGAATAGCAGAGACAATAGTTGAATTAGAGAAAGTTAAATGTACATATGCTATGACACCATTATCCTTTAAGCAACTGCATGAGTAAGCCTTAGAATGAACAATAGAAGCCCTGAAGTAAAGAATGATCAGCCCACCTAATAGACACTAAATTGTATGTGTCAAATGATATGGATCTAATTATTCAACCAGGAGAATCCCAGGAGAAAAGGCCAGACACCTTAGTTTTACCCAGTAAAAAAGTCATTATCTTCAGAGTTGAGAGGGGAGGGGTGGCTCTGGCTTTAGAATGGAATTTACCTCTCTGGTCAGTTTCTCGCACATCAGGAGCAGGAAATTAATCTGAAAGAGAAGTTTCTTCCAATTCTATAAAACACTAAGATCACAAACTTCTTCAGCCTGAGTCCTGTCTTATAGACTATAACACAAATAGGAGACAGCTATTAGGATTGGTCAACGATTGCCCCCAAACTTGGGCACCATGAACTAGAAACACTGAGGGTACCAAGAAGAACACTAGAAGAACAGTGAGAATGATCACCATGGCTGGCAAAGCAACAATTTCTATAGTCAGAGATCTTAGTGCCCAGGAGAGCAGCAACTGAAAACAACAATAAGAATTCCGAGAAATATACAGGAAGAGTAAGTATATTGCAGAGTATTGGGGTTCCTTGTTTTAAAATTTGCATTTTTACTAGTGTCACCTCCTATGTATCCACAGGCTTATAAGGCCTAGAGAAATTTGGGAGGAGGCCCAGATAATGATATGTAGATTGGGCAAAATTTGGGTAAGAAATTCCTTTGGCGGATTCTTCCTTAGTGAATCCATTTCCACCAGAGTGTGTTGTAAATTGCGAAGGCATTCTCCAAATTTCTATTTTTTTACCTTTTTCTTTTTTCTTTTTCTAATTTGTTGCTATGGCTTAGAACAATGGTTCTAAACCTAATGTGCACATAAAAAAAAAAAAAAATGGAGAGCTTCTTTCTAATACTAGCTACTCATCAGTACTGTTAATAGCCAGCCATTATGTGTCCCTGGGGTGACACACTGGGAGTCAAACTCACCCAGAATGTAAGATATTCTTGAAGACAACTGGCCTGTATTCCTCAGAGGATTCAATGTAATGAAGAACAGAGAGGGGGAGAGAATCTTCTAGATTAGGACAAACTAAAGACATATGAAATCCCCATTAGTAATTAAATTTGATTAGATCCTGTATAGGAAAAAATAATATATAATTTCTAACATGTCATCCAATATAGTGCATATTTGAAGATAGTAAGTATACCATAAACAGTTATACCAGACTACAGGAACTAATGGGGCTATCCCAGGCAAACTAGGATATTTTGTTTCCTAGTTATAAAGAACATTTTTCAGAGAATTAGGGAAATATAAAGGTGGTCTGTACATTGAAAGATGTTATTAAATTATGTTAATTTTCTGAGGGGTGATGGTGGAATCATGGTTATATAGGGA
Source organism: Eubalaena glacialis (assembly GCF_028564815.1). Taxonomy (NCBI): domain Eukaryota; kingdom Metazoa; phylum Chordata; class Mammalia; order Artiodactyla; family Balaenidae; genus Eubalaena; species Eubalaena glacialis. Next base: position 121,859,429 of record NC_083721.1, on the reverse strand, counting down.
AATGTCCTTATTTTTGGAAGATATGTATGTGTATACTGAAGTATTTGGAGATAAAGCATGACAATGTATTCTGCCCTCTTTTAGATTAGATTGTTTGACGAAAGGGAATTGTGTGTGTGTGTGTGTGTGTGTGTGCGTGTCTGCGTTCTGTAAAAAAAGAGTTGGAGCTAGTGTAACATGTTAATAGTCAATTAAGGTAAGAGGCTATATATTTCCATTGTACTGTTCTTTTAATTTTTCTATGGGTTAGAAATCCCCCACACCCCACAAAAAAATGTCAACTAGTGGGAAAAAGAGAGGAAAATAAAAATAGATAATAAAATTTATGCTTGGGAAAAACAACAGAAAAAAATGCTGATTCCTAACTCCCTACTACAGCCCCCATGATTTAGATTTAATTGATGTGGGATGAAATCAGGAACAATATATGTCAGTGGTTCTCAAACAGGTTTGAGAATCATTAGCTTTGACAATTAATTATGCACTGGTAACTTTTAGGCCATACTCACCGCTCTTCTCTCTTGTGCTATAGTTCTGCAGTTCTAAGTGATGAATATCTTCATCTGTAGAGTTGTTTGCCCCTAAAGATATAGTTGTCATCTTTCTTTACCATTCCCATTTCTTTCAAACATTCTCTATCCATTGCTTACCTATTTTTCTCTAATGGCACCTGAATTCTCCCAAGTATCTGAACTAAAATACATTGAGTCATTTTTCTCCTGCCCCTCCCATCCAATCAGAATTAATACTGCCATCTCCTCTTCCCCATGGCCATCTTCATTACCATCATGCAAGACCTCATTATCTATCTCACAGAATCATTACAAGAGTTTCATTGTTGGTCTCTCACTTCTTTGTTTTTAAATGTATTTTATTGAAGTATAGTTGATTTACAGTGTTGTGTTAATTTCTGCTGTACAGCAAAGTGATTCAGTTATACATAGATGACAGATAGGTAGATATAGATATAGATAGATATTCTTTTTCATATTCTTTTCCATTATGGTATATCACAGGATATTGAATATAGTTCCCTGTGCTATACAGTAGGACCTTGTTGTTTATCCATTCTATATATACTAGTTTGCATCTACTAACCCCAAAATCCCATTCTTTCCCTCCCGCACGTCCCCTTCCCCTTGGCAATCACAAGTCTGTTCTCTATGTCTGTGGGTCTATCACTTCTATTTTATCCCCTTCTCCAATCAATCCTATGCGCTACAACCAGAGTAAGCTTCCAAAAACCACACCTCAAAAACAACAACAAAACTTTCAATTATTCCCTGATACCTACTAAGTTAAATAAAAATTGTATTTCCTAACATTTAAAAGTCTCCATTGTTTTATCCCAACTTAAAATTTCTGGCTTATTCTCCAGAACCATATGCCTACCTTATATTTGAGTAGAAATCCAGACCTGCCTTTTCATGATCTGTACCCACCATATTGAAATTGTTCCTTGCACATTAACGCCTTCCTCTATAACTGCTTCTTCCAGGACAAGCATACTTCTTCCTACTAAAAGCCCCTATTATCCCCTTTTGATTAATCCCCAGAGAGTTTCATTTATATCAAACCTCCTTTCTAACCTCTAATATTGGAAAGCTGAGGTCTTGCATCAGGAGAACCTCAGAATAGATTCTTCACTTTATGCTTTCTTGTATCTCTATCCTTACTTTCACTTACTCAGTTCTGTTCAGAAAAGTGATGAGTTACATTGCTTACTTACAATTCCCCAAGTTGATCTTTAGTTTTCAGGCCTCCTTATCTGATCTTTCCAATGCCAACAAGGTATTAAACCTGAAAAAACTGCCAGAATGAATCTTCCACTGAGTACATTCCTGGACATCTAGTTCACATGTACTTCATAGGTCCCATAGCTTTGTCAAACTTTTACCTCTCTTTCAGTCATTTTCTTCCTTTCACTATAATCAATCTCTCTCTATATATACTCTAAGCTTATTAAGGATAGGAAGTGTCTTTTCCATTTCTATATCCTATGCAATAATTAAAATTTTGCATACATGTTTTTGTTTGATAAATGTATACTGACCTGAATCGAATAAGTGTTTTTAGTGATCTATACAAAATAGTGCTATAAAAAATTACAAAAAGTATTATGATTATTTTATTATTCTTTTTCAAAATAAGGTAAAATATTTTTATTTCAAATCACACTTGGTGAGTTACAGCTCAATTCTGTGCCAATACATTAAACTCTGAATCATGGAAAGAGTAAGAATGGCAGAAATTGTTAGGCAGAATGAGGGTTTGTAGAAACTGGCTAGTAAATAAGAAATAATACTCTTTTTTATTAAACTAGCTTGAAACTGATATTTATTAAACTTTAAATTGATGAATGCTCCAAAGCAGTACAAATAGAGCTGTAATTCCATCTTGCCATTCTAATGACAATGAAGAACTAAACTAAATGTTCTCTAACATTTTTTATACCACTATAACCTTTGGATGAAATTACAGTCTTGCACTAAAGTGCATTTGAGGAAGAATATGCCTACCCATATTAAATGTGCTATAGGGAAAAACAGTATTTGTAGTGAATATCTGTGTAATATAATTATATAATCACCTGCTAAGTACATATGTGTTATTGTGTTTTGATCCCTAATGCTATGATTGTTTAAAATATAAAGAGAAAGAAGAAAGAGAAAGGTTATGTTTAATCTTAAAAAAAAAAAAGAAAGAGAGATGTAGTTCTCTGTAGGGTTTTCAGGCTGTGAAATATGTTGTTATTTCTTTTGACAGCACAATTATTCTTAACATTTGACACTTCCACGCAAAATAAGAACTATTTTTCTTCTTTGTCTTCTGACCATATTTATAAATTTAATTGAACAAAATGTCAAAAAAATAAAAAACATACAGAACCCAAAATGCAAGGTATAAAGCTACAGAATAGAAAAAAAAAGCCATCATCTGAAAATGAAAGAGATAGGCCAAAGAGGAAATCAATGTTTAAAACTATTCTTTTTTTTATTATTTTATTATTTTATTTTTTTTATTTTTATTTTTTTAACATCTTTATTGGAGTATAATTGCTTTACAATGGTGTGTTAGTTTCTGCTTTATAACAAAATGAATCAGTTATACATATACATATGTCCCCATATCTCTTCCCTCTTGCATGTCCCTCCCACCCTCCCTATCCCACCCCTCTAGGTAGTCACAAAGCACTGAGCTGATCTCCCTGTGCTATGCGGCTGCTTCCCACTAGCTATCTGTTTTACGTTTGGTGGTGTATATATGTCCATGCCACTGTCTCACTTTGTCCCAGCTTACCCTTCCCCCGCCCCGTATCCTCAAGTCCATTCTCTAGTAGGTCTGCATCTTTATTCCCATCTTGCCCCTAGGTTCTTCTGATCATTTTTTTTTTCTTTCTTTTTTTTTAGATTCCATATATATGTGTTAGCATACGGTATTTGTTTTTCTCTTTCTGACTTACTTAAAACTATTCTTATCTCAATCACATCTCATGATGTAAAAGACAGTTTTAAAAATAAATGAAAATCTCTATTGTAGAAGTGAACAGAAATAAAATTATGTTATCTAAACAAATTTGTCATAGGAACAGTGTATCTAGAATAAAAGAAATTTTAACAGAAATCATGCATGAAATAATAAATTCTTCCAATAATGAATTACTGTTTTATTTTGTAAATAAAATATTAAGATATATTTTGGTTAAATGTATACTTTGCCATACATCAAATTATTTATATTTACTACTTAATCACATTTCTTTGGGAGATTTTTCTCTGATTCATTTTGTACATATTTATTTTAGAAAAATAAATTCTTGAATTCTGTAGTATTTCTTTCCATAAGTAAAAAGTATTCTTGGAATAGTCGCAGGCAATATTTTTTTACACTTCATGCAAATAACATACAATTTCCTTAGTGACTTGGGTAAGTTTTACCTCAGGTTTTTTTAGATAGTGATTTTTCATTTCTTATTTCAAATTACTATTTCTTTATGCTGTGAAAAATTTGGCATTGTAGAGGATGTAAATTATTTTTTTCTAAATAATTACCACCATCTTTTCCTCCACTATTGCCTTCAATCGTAATTAGGCCCTGTTTGTACACACTTCCACAGCATATCAAAAAATATTTTCCTTTTAACCTCTCCTAAAGACTTTAATTTTTGTCTTATTCAATATCCTACCATCTGTCCTAAAATATATTTCTGACTCCAGTTTTATCAAGTTTCTTAAAGTATCCATTTTAAATTCTGGGCTATCTAAGTTAATAGATAGTGAAAGATGTACCTTATATATGAATAGATACACACCATCCAGAGTCATTCATTCATTCATTTCATTCACTCACATCTTTATATCCTACTGGTCAATAATCCTGTAAGGGCTACTGTCACTATATATCCAGACTCCAACCACTTTTCGCCATCTCTATCATGATTGTCCCCCAACTGGCACCACATTATCTCTCATCTGAATTATTATCCAGATTTCCTAACTGATCTTCTGTCCTTGCCCACCCCCATACCCGATTCCCCACCCCTAATAGCTTATTCTCAACCTACTGTCAAAATATAAATCAATTTTCTCCATTCTTTTTTCATTCAGGGTGAAATCAATGTCTTAACAATTGCCTAAGTGGCTGTGAATGATCTGACCTCCATTGCCTCTCAGACCTCATTTCTTACCGATCTTCCCTTCTCTCCTTCTACTTCAGCCACGCTGACTCCTTGCTCTTCCTGTGGCACACCAGATTTACTCCCCCTTCAAAACTTTTGCATCTAAAGGAGTAAACAAAATGTTTTCTTTGCATCAGGTTCAACAAAACCTTGTAAGTGTCACTACAGTCAGCTTTGTCTCACATTTGTCCAAATGTGTATTGAGTTCCCATTAATTGCCAACTACTCTGATAAAACTATGAAATACAAATATGCAAAAAAAGAAATCACTTTCCTGAAGGAGCAAATGTTCTAGTGGAAGTGATCAATGATAAGGACAAGGAGCTATGAGCCCAGAAAAAGATGTGTCTGTACATACTGTAGATGTCAAAGCTTCCCAGAGGAGTTCAACCTTGAAGGATTAGCAAGGGTTATAAAGGCTAAGAAGGAATTCAAGCGGAAAGAATAAGCAAAGGCACAGAATTCGTAGAGGATGTAATCTCTTTGGAAAACTGCAAGTTAGGGTCCTCTTGCAATTAATTGACAATAGGGCTCTGACAAATGATAAGACTGAAAATAGAGGCAAGGGAAGAAAGCAAGGGGAGTTTTATACATATATACACTTATTCTTACATTAATGCAATGACTTTTATGTGCCATACACTGTACTAGGTTCTAGGGAACACTGTAGTGACCAAAAATGTATAGGTTTTACACTCATATTGTTTAAAATATAGTGGGAGAAGTAGAAGGTGGTATGAGAATGCTCAGAAGCAAGCCTAAAAATCAGACTTGGAAAATTAACAAACACTTTTGCAAAAAATTTGAAATCAAAGGAGAAATCTGAAGTCCACACAGGTATTAGCCAGTGTAATAGGCTGAAATGTGTCCCCTCAAATTCATATGTTGAATACCTAACCTCCTGTACTTCAGAATGTGACTGTATTTGGGGATAGGACCTTTAAAGAGGTAATTAAGTTAAAACAAAGCTGTTAGGGAGGGCCCTAATCCAATCTGACTGGTGTCCTTATAGGAACAGGACATTTGGACACACTGAGAGAAACCAAGGGTGTGTAAGCACAGAGGGATGACCATGTGATGATTCAGCAAGAGAATGGCCATCTGCAAGGCAAGAAGAGAGGCCTCAGAAGAAACCAAACCTGCCAGCACCTACCTCTTGGACTTCTAGCCTCCAGAACTGTGAGAAAATAAATTTCTGTTCTTTAAGCCACCCAGTCTGTGATATTTTGTTATGACAGCCATAACAAACGAATACAGCCAGATAAAGGAGGTGGGTAGTGGGAAGAGAATTCTAGAATGAGGCAATGATGTATGAGTAGGTTTGGAGGTAAGTTATGTCTGAGGACTAAAAAGTGTTCTGTAAGCTTAGACGATAAGTGGAAGAAGAAAACATTGAGAAATGAGACTAGAGCATTACTGTCTCCAGGGGCGAGATCATCCATGACTGTGAGAATGAAAAGGAGATTGGGCTTTTGCTTAAATCCGTGAGAAACCACTGAAGGGTATTATATAGGGGAGGAGGATTGGCAGGAGTGAGTTTGAACTTAAAAAGAAGTGCCCTGATGGCAGAATGGAGAATGGATTGGGGGGTGGTGTGGAGAACAAAGCTGGGGGAGAGAATACCAATCAAAAGCCACTGCTCAGTTAAGAAATGATGGTGACATTGACTAAAATACTAGCAGTTGAGATCAAGAAAGATGAAGAGATTTAAAGGATGCTTCTCTCAGGAGGAATTGAAAGTTTTCATCATTGATTAAAATTTGGGGGGTAGGAAGGCAGAAGAATGAGTCACAGATTATATCCAGGGTTCTGGCTCCACATGGGAGGAGGGATATGACATTCACTGAGGTGTAGGAACACAATGATACTGACAAGTGACAATACTGAGTTCAATCAAGTCTAAACTTTTGAGCTTGAGGGCCATGAAAGTAAGGTTGCCCAATAGACATGTGGATATATGAACCATAAGCTTCAGAAAGAGATTATAGGATAGAGTTGAGATATATAGATTTGGGAGTCATCTGTAGATGGTTTTTGAAGCCATGTGAATGAATGGAACAACAAATGACTATAAGAAAAAAAGGCCTAGGAAGGAACATGAATATTTAAAAGAAAGGCAGAAGATAATGGGCCCATGAAGAAGGATAGACTACAGCCTGTGACATAGTGAGAAAACCAAGTCAGCAAGACAGCGGATAATGTTTCAACAGTGTCAGATGATGCAGAGAGATCAGTGAGGCAAAAATTCTTTTAGCCAACAAGGAGCTTTTGCTGATCTTAGATAAAGTTTATGCAGGAGTTTGGTGGACTTAAAAACTAGATTGAAATGTTTTAAATGTGTGTGTGTAAGCGATCTTAACGGCAGGGTGTAAGTGATTAAAGACTGTAAATACAGACGTGAGATGTTGGGCTATAAAAGGGAGATAAGAGAATTGTGACTGGAGGCAGATGTGGGATAAAGGAAGATTTTGTTTGTTTTTTCTAAGATGGAAGAAACATACTGTGTTCAAATGTGAATGGGAAGGAGCCAGAGAAGAAGAAATATCCAAAATTAATAATGAGATAGCACTGATATCAGTATAGCATGTTTACTTTATACACAGCTCTGTTTGAGGTACTTTACTCAAAATAAATCATTCAATACTAGGGTGAATTATTATTCTACTTTAATAGATGAGAAAACATAGTCATAGAGATGATGAAGTTGTAATCATCTTCCCAAAGTTGTCCATCTTATAAGTTAAGAAGGTCAGGATTTGAAACCAGGAAATCTGCCTTCAGAAGTTACCATATCTCTGAAAGCACAGTAGATAAAATACCTTCAGGGGGTCACCTGGAAACATCAGGGCATGACTGAGGTTAGAGATCATGAGTTTTGAGTGAAATAATTTGTAACAGCCACCTTTGCTCTTAGGGAAGAAATATGTAACTCCCAGAGGGAAACTGTATGAGTATGGCTTTTCTCATTTGGACGAGTCAAGCAGAGAAGCCAGTTAATTAATTAACTTAGAGGTGAAGTCAGGCAAGATAAGATCATATTTTTGTATAATAATGCCTGGATTATTATTGTATAAGGAGTAGGGACAAAATAATGTTAAAGAGCAGAATTCTGTTTTTCCAATCAACTAGGCAGTCTTTAAACTCAAAGCTCATTATTTTGGTGGCAAGTTATATTTTGAGGTACTTTAGAAGAAAACTTGGCCACAATTCTATTTCATGATAGAAGAAACCAACTGCCTCTTCTGGAAAAGAAGAAAGCTAGCACCTCCCTCCTTTAGGGTTATCAGAAGTCGGTGCAGGTGAGAGCTCCAGTTAGAGCTATCTTAAGCCTAAAGAAGCAAAGATTACAAGGAACAAGAATAGATGGGGATCCAAATTCTATCATGGGTATTGAGTCCTAAAGGAAAAGTTTAAATAAAGGACTGCAGAAAGAACAGAAGGATGGGGAAAGGGACAGAAGAGTTATGTAAGAATTTACATTCTAAAGTTTTTACCACAAAGACAAGAATAAGGGTGAGAGGAACAAAGACACAAATTATGTGTGGTTTAGGAAGCTTTCTCTGAAATTTCACTGAGCTGCTTAAACATTTATTGAAGTCCAGTCTAGAGAAAAAAGTTGGAGTGATATTTGAAAATTTGCTAGTGTTTCTTCTCCCTCCACTTTGCTGTCAGCCATGGTTGCCTGAAGGACTACTGTATGACCCATTGTGAAATTCTAGAAGAAAAATATCAATCAGAAAATAACAGCCCAGGCTTATATATCATACATCTAAAACATAGATGAAGAGAATGGAGGATATTTGCCAATCATCCTCTGCCCAAAGTCAGCTCCCCTTCATGCTGTACTACTCATTGCAAACATCGTGGTTTAATCATCTGGGAATTACCTTTCTACTTGACATTTTACACTCAATTACTCCATCTATAATCATTTATTTTTAAGACTGTTTTAGAACAGTTTTAGTTTTATAACAAAATTGAGAGGAAGGTACAGAGATTTTCACATATCCACTGCCCCATACATGCATAGCCTCCCCCATTATCAACATTGGTCACCACAATGTTACATGTTTACCTAGGATGGTCCTACTGTGACACATCATAATCATCAAAGTCCATAGTTTATATTAGGGTTCCAAGGGTTTGGACAAATGTGTGATGTATAATGACATATTCATCAATATAATATCAGACAGAGTATTTTTACTGTCCTAAAAATCCTCTGTGCTCTGCCATTCCTCTCTCCATCCCCCATGCCCCACCTCTGGCAACCACTGATCTTTTATTGTCCCATAAGTTTGTCTTTTCCAGACTGTCATATAGTTGAGATCATACAGTATGTAGCTCTTTCAGATTGGCTTCTTTCACTTATTAATATGCAATTAAGTGTCCTCCCCATCTTTCATGGCTTGATAGCTCATTTCTTTTTAGCACTGAATAATATTCCATTGTCTGTATGTACCACTGTTTATCCATTCACCTACTAGAGGACATCTTGTTTGCTCTCAAGTTTTGGCAATAATGAATAAAGTGGCTATTAACATCTGTGTACAGTTTTCTGTGTGGACATAAGTTTTCAACTCATTTGGGTACATACTAAAAAGTACAATTGCTGGATCATATGGTAAGATTATGTTTAGTTTTATAAGAAACCATAAAACTGTCTTCCAATTTACCAGTACCATTTTGCATTCCCACCAGCAATGCTGGAGTTCTTGGTATATTTTGGATAATAATCTTTATCAGGTGGATCTTTTGCAAATATTTTCTCCCAGTATGTGACTTGACTTCTAATTCTCTTGATATTGTCTTTCAGAGAAGTGTTAAATTTTAATGAAATTAAACTTACCAAGTTTTTAAATGGATCATATATTTGGTGTTGTGTCTAAAAATGCATCACCATCCCCAAGGTCATCCAAGTTTTCTCCTATATTATCTTCTAAGAGTTTTATGTTTTACATTTAGGTCTGTGATCCATTTTAAGTTAATTTTGTCAAGGGCGGAAGGTCTGTGTCTAGATTTATTTTTTGCATGTAGACATCTAGTTGTTCCAGCACCATTTGTTGAAGAGACTATATTTGTTCCATTGCGTTGCCTTTGCTCCTTTATCAAAGATAAATTGACTGTATTTATGGGAGTCTATTTCTGGGCTCTATTATGTTTCATTGATCTATTTGTCTATTCCTTCACCAATACCACACTGTCTTAATTACTGTAACTTTATAGTAAGTCTTGAAATCAGGTAGTATCAGTCCTCCAACTTTGTTTTTTCCTTCAATATTGTGTTAGCCATTCTGAGTCATTCGCATTCTGCATATAAACTTTAGAATCAAATTTTGGTATTCATAAAGTAGCCTGCTAGGATTTTGATTGGGATTGCATTGAATCTATAGATCAAATTTGGGAAGAACTGACATCTAGGCAATATTCAGACTTCCTGACCATGAACATGGGGTATCTCTCCATTTATTTAATTCTTCTTTGATTTTGTTCATTGGAATTCTGTAGCTTTCCTCATATAGATCATGTACATATTTTGTTAGATTTTTACCAAAGTATTCCATTTTGGAATACTAATGTAAACAGTATTGTGTTTTTTATTTTAAAAAAAGAGACAGTTTTGTATCTTCCTTCCCAAACCCTATATACCTTTTCTTTTTCTTACCTTGTTGCATTAGCAAGGACTTCCAGTACAATATTAAAAAGAAGTGGTAAGTACCAGTACAAGGCAAGGGGACATCTTTGCTTTGTACCTTATCTTAGTGGGAAAACTTCAAGTTTCTCACCACAAAATATGATAAAAGCTCTAGTATTTTGTAGATATTCTCATTATCAAGTTGAGGAAGTTCCCTCTAATCCTAGCTTACTGAAAATTTTTATCATGAATGGGTGTTGGATTTTTATCACATTCTTTTATTGCATCTATTGATATGATCATGTAATTTTCCTTTATAGTCTGTTGATGTGATGGATTGCATTAATTGATTTTTGAATGTTGAACCAGCCTTGCATACCTGGAATAACTCCCACTTGGTCATGGTGTATTATTCTCTTTATACTCTTTTGGATTAAATTTGCAAATATTTTGTTGAGGATTTTTGCATTATGTTCGTGAGAGATATTGGTCTGTAGTTTTCCTTCATTGTAATGTCTTTGTCTGGTTTTGGCGTTAGGGTAATGCTGGCCTAATAGAATGAGTTAGGAAATATTCCCTCTGCTTCTGTCCTCTGAAAGAGATTGTTGAAAATTGGTATAATGTCTTCCTTAAAAGTTTGGTAGAATTCATTAATAAGTCCATCTGGTCCTTGTGCTTTCTGTTTTGGAAGGTTGTTAATTAATAACTCAATTCCTTTAATAGATATAGGCCTATTCCGATCATATATTTCTTCTTTTGTGATTTTTGGCAGATTGGCTGCTCAAAGATTTAGTCCCTTTCATCTAGGTTATCAATTTTGTAGGTATAGAGTTATACATAGTATTCCTTTATTAACCTTTTAATTTCCATGAAATCTGTAGCGATGACCCCCCTCTTTATTTCTGATATTAGTAATTTATATCCTCTCTCTTTTTTTCTTAGCTAGCCTGGCTAGAGATTTATCAATTTTATTAATCTTTCAAAAAATCAGTATTCATTTTGTTTATTTTCCCTATTGATTTTCAATGTTCAATTTCATTGATTTCTGCTTTAATTCTTATTATGTCTTTTTTTCTGCTTACTTTGGATTTAATTTGTTCTTCTCTTTCTATTTTCCTAAAGTGTACATTTAGATTATTGATTTTAGGTATTCTTTTCTTAAATACATATTCAATGCTATAAATTTTTCTTTAGAGGAAGAAAAGGAAGGAAGCACTGCTTTTGCTGCATCCCATAAATTTCAATAGCTTGTGTTTTTATTTTCATTTAATCAAAATATTTTAAAAATTTCTCTTGCAATTTATTTTTTAACCCATATGTTATTTAGAAATGTGTTGTTTAATCTCCATGTGGTTTGGGATTTTTTCAGTTATTTTTCAGTTATTGATTTCTAGTTTAATTCCATTGTGGTCTGAGAACAGACATTGTTTGATTTCTATTCTTTTAAATTTGTTAAGGTGAGTTTTATGGCCCAGAATGTGGTTTGTTTTGATAAATGTTCCATGAAACCTTAAGAAAAATGCCATTTTCTGCTGTTGATCGATGTAGTAGTCTATAGATGTTAATTATATCCAGTTGATTAATGGTGATATTGAATTCAGCTATGTCTTTACTGATATTCTGCCTTGCTGGATCTGTCTGTTTCTGAGAGGGGTGTTGAAGTCTCCAACTATGATAGTGGATTTATCTATTCTCCTTACAGTTCTCTCAGTTTTTGCCTTATCTGTTTTGACAATATTGTTAGGCATATACATGTTAAGAATTGTTATGTCTTCTTGGAGACTTGACCCTTATCATTATTCAATGCCCTTCTTTATCCTTAATAACTTTTCTTGCTATGAAGTGTACTATGTCTAAAATTAATGTAGCTACTCTTACTTTCTTTTGATCAATGTTAGCATGGTATATTTTTCTCCATCCATTGATTTTTTTATGTGTCTTCATATTTAAAGTGGGTTTCTTATAGACAACATACAGTTGAGTTGTGTTTTTGATCCACTGTTTTTAAATTGGTGCATTTATATCATTGACATCGCAAGTGATTATTGATATAGTAATTGAATTAATATCTACCATATTCACTACCATGTTCTATTTGTTGCATTTGTTGTTTATTCCTATTTTTGTCTTCCACTCTTTTTCTGCCTCTTGTGGTCTTAATTCTGCATTTTGTATGATTCTCCTTTCTCTCATTTCTTGCGATATTACTTATACTTCTTTTTTTAACATTTTTTAGTCGTTGCCCCAGAATTTGCAATATACATTTATAACTAATCTAAGTCTACTTTCAAATACCACTGTCATTTCCTGGCAGTGTGAGTACCTTATAATAACAAAACAAGCCTAATTTTTTCGTCCCGTTTCTTTTATTATTGCTGTCATTCATTTCACTTATATGTAAGCATACATAAGCATATATATGATATTTGATATACAAATAAACATACATAATTGAATACATTTTGCTATGATTATTTTGAACAAACTGTCATCTGTTAGATCAATTAAAATAAGAAAAATAAAAGTTTTTATTTTACCTTCACTTATTCTTTCTCAATGCTCTTCCTTTTTTTCTGTAGAACTGAGTTTCTGATTTATATCTTTTTAAAAATTCTTTTAACATTTCTTGTAAGGTAGATCTACTAGAAACAAATTCCCTCAAGTTTTTGTTTATCTGAGAAAGTCCTTTATTTCTCCTTTACTTTTGAAGGATAATTTCAGAGGGTACAGAATTCTAGGCTGGTGAGTTTTTTCTCTCAATGTTTTAAATATTTTAATTCACTCTCCTTGATTGCATCATTTATGAGGAGACGTTGGATGTAACCTTTATCTTTTTTCCTCTATAGGTAAAGGTTTTTTCCTCTCTCTGATTTCTTTCAGGATTTTTTTCTTTACCTTCGATTTCCTATAATTTGAAAATGATAAGTATTGGGTTTTTTTTGACATTTATCTGTCTTGGTAGTCTCTGAGACTCCTGGATTTGTGGTTTGGTGTCTGACATTAATTTGGGGAACTTCTCAGTCATTATTGGTTCAAATATTTTTATCTGTTCCTTTCTCTCTTCTAGTATTCTACTGCATATATGTTACACCTTGGATTTTCCGGGTTTTTTTTTTTTTTTTTTCAGTCTTTGTTCTCTTTCCTTTTTGGTTTTCAAGGATTCTATTGATAGATCTTGTAGCTCAGAGATTCTTTCCTCAGTTGTGTTTAGTCTACTAATAAACCCATCAAAGGCATTCTTCATTTCTGTCACAGTGTTTTTGATCTCTAGCATTTCTTTTTGGTTCTTAGGATTTCCATCTCTCTGCTTACACTGCCCATCTATTCTTTCCTGGTATCTATTCATTAGAGCCCTTAGCATATTAATTATATTTTTTATTTAATTCTTAGTCTGATAATTTTAACATCCCTGCCATGGCTGGTTCTGATGTTTGCTGTGTCTCTTGAATTGTGTTTTTTGCCTTTTGGTATGCCATGTAATTTTTCTTTATATCTGGACATGATGTAAAAGTAAAAGGAACTGCTGTAAATAGGTCTTTAATAAGGAGGTGGTGAGGTGTTGGGGGAGGGGAAGCATTCTGTAGTCCTATGTTTAAGTTTCAGTATTTTAGCGAGCTTATGCCTCTGGACTGGGAACCTCACAAGTGTTTCTTAAGTTTTCTTTTTTTCTCTCCTTCCTTAGGTGGAATAGGAAGGCTAGACCGGGCTGGAATTGGGTATTTCACTTCTCTCTCATGGAAGATTAGAGCCAGCTGGAGTTGGCTATTTCCCTTCCCCAGGCCAGTTAGACTCTAATACTACCCCTTAAGTGTAGGATCACTTTAACTAGTTTCCCCTGAGGACAGGCCTTAATAAGAAGAGCAGAGTTTTTTCTCTCATTGTTCTGGTGTATTTTAAAATGGCTCCTTTCCCTCTCCCCCTGAAGGAAGAACAAGCGGATTTCTCTCCAATGTATACTGTGGGAATCTGGTCAGATTTCTGGGGGTAAATGTCACAGTATTGTGGGTACCCTCCATGACTGAATTCCCTTGGAGTTATTAACTCTCAGAGTTGTCTGCACTGAGCCTCCAGCGATTCGTCAATTACGGTTCTGTTTTTCCTACCTGGGCACTGGTTCCAGCGGTATTTCCAATCATGACTCTCTGCTCTGGTAAGTTTTGACTCCCTGTATTCCCTTGTCTGTTTCTCCAGTCTTGGAGACAGTGGTTTCCTCTGTGTCCTCTCCTCTCTTATGGATCCAAGAAGAGTTGTTAATTTTTCAACCTGTTCAGCTTTTTACTTGTTAGAATGGAGGGGCAACTTCCAAGCTCCTTACTTGAGGAACCAGAAACCAGAAACTTTTAAAATAAGAATCTTCTGTAATCTTTTTAAATAAGTATTTTTATGATATTAAGTAAATACTTGTGAAAAGATTTGGACAATATGTAGGATTATTAAAATAAAAATTAATGTGTAATTCCACCAAGGAGTGGTAACCATGGAAACCTTGGGGTACTTAACAGTCACACATGTCCACATCTATAATCACATTGCACAAACATCTTGAAATCCTCTCCAATTATTTATTACATGAGCATGCTCCAATGTCACTAAAAAGTCTGAAGACATTGTTTAGTGTCTATATAATACCTCATTCAAGTAATATTCTGTAATTTATTCAACCATTTTCCTATTGTTTGTCATTGAAGCCATTTTAAATTTTTCACTAATCAAAATAATCTAGCAATGAATATCCCTATAATTAAGACTTCATTTCTGATTGTCTTCTTAAGATATTTTCCTAGAATCAAACTATTGCGTGAAAGAATTCAAACTTTCAAAATCTCTTAATGAATTAGTAAACCTCTTTACAGAAAAGCTATGACAATTTACCCTCTCACCTGAAGTGCATTAGAGAGAATTGCTCACCCATTGAAAGAAGAAAACATTTATTTAAAATCAAAAGAAGCTGGCTTTATTGCTTGCTTGTGCATGGATGAGATGTACTTATAATTCACAGTGTCTCAGAGCTGACCTTATAGATACAACTTTCAGAAGTGTGGAGTTGAGGAACTGGAAGGCTGTCAGAGATGAGAGGGTTAGATGGCTTTTAGCTGTGGAAACATGGTTACAGGAGTGTGATTGTTGATTGGCTGTCTTTCAAACTGTGCCACTGTCATCCATTGTCTGACTTCCTAGAGGCAAGGGGTACCAGTGCAAAGTGTCACTGAGCAACTAAGATGAGTTTAACCTCCAATCTGCTTTGTTACTTGCCATGTTTTAGGATTATGGCCAACGAACTATCAGGATTTTTATTATTTGGATTACTAATGAGGTTGAATTTTTTTCCTATGTTTATTAATTCCTTTTCTGTGAGTTCTTTTCTCATCTGTTTTGTCTATTTGTATAAGTTGTTTTTCTAATTTGTATGACTGTCTTTGAGTTTTACAAAAGACTTGACTAACATATGCAAAGAAAAAAATTTCCAGTTTATCTTTTTCCTTTTCAAATCTTAATAAACACTAAAAAAATCTTTGTTTACTTTATAGACATACTCAAACTTTTATTCCTGCTACCACCACATCAGAGGGCTTTGTTATCTTGCACTTAAATTATTTACCTGGCCTCCTGGCCAGTCTCCTAACACTAGTATCCTTTCCTCCAGGCATTGCTGTTACCATGATTCATCTTCCAAGTGCACTGCTTTTATTAAGTCAGCTTTCCTCCATAAAAACTTCAGTGACTCCTTAAGATCTGCAACATAAAATCCTAAGACTCTACACAATCCTTTCACATGTATATCCCATCCATAACTTGCCTAGCACAATTCCTGGACTCCAAACAGCCTGAACTATTTATTCTTCCCCAACATCCATTAGTTCATTCATTCTTTTGATAAGTCTTTAGTCAATACCTGTCTTATGCCAGTTTCCCAGAGGATGCTAAGACAAGTAAGACTTGCAAATGTTCATGGGATGGTTGGGAAGCCCAAGAAGTAATCAGATGACTGACATAGAATGTACTGAGAAATGTAATGAATCAAAATGAGGTAATGAAGAGGAAGGACATGCTTCTCACAGGTGATAAAATGCATGAGCTGAGTCCTGAAAGTCAAAGAGAATCAGCTGAAAAGGTTTGAAATGGAGAGAATGTATGAAACAAGTCGGGGCTCTAGTTCTGTATAGACAAGGCAGAAAGAGTAATGGTGAGAGATGAGGCTAGAGAGAAAACATGGATGTATTTGTAGAGCCATGCCAAGAAAGAAAGTGTGGAGATTCCTTCAGACTATATAATTGACCTAGTTGTCTGGATGATAGAATATGGGAGGTGGGAGGTAACAGAAATGAAATCATTTTGACTAGGATGATGTCTAGTTTCCTGACATAGACCTCAGGGTCGATGTTGGATTCACAGACATGGGAGAGTGGAGGAGAAACAGACTTGGGCGGTGGGGAGAATACATTCAGTTTGGGACATACTGAATTTGTGCTGCCTGAGGGAAATACAAAGTCAGAAGTTCAGCTGGATTTTCTCCTCTGCCCTTACCCACAATAGCCCCTCTACCTAGAGCGCCCTCTTGGCCCCTCCTCACTCTCCAAGTCCTATCCAATCTACAGCCTAAGTCCCACCCATCAGTCATAAAAAAATCTTTGTCTACTTAACTCAACTGAAACATTTGCCTAAAAATGATTTAAATGTTACTTGGCCGAATATATGAGTCTTGTCCTCTCAATAAAGCTGCTTTTGCTCTGTGGTATGGCCCCATATGAGACAGAAACAATTCTGTGGGCTGTTTTGATTTAAATTCCACAAGAACTAGAAATAAACAACTTGCTGAGTGAGAGAAAAGCTAGTTTGAGGTGGATTTGAGGGAAGAATGTATGCTTGGGGGAAATAGACACTTATTTCATGAATTGTTTAGCCCAGTCATAGTGAGGGGCAAACAAGACATCACAGAAGTAGTTTCCCAATCAAGGGTCACAGGTTGTGTGAAGTTTTGTGCAGAGAGTATGTCAGGGCCTTATTATATCTTAATAGGTGGAGCCCTAGGCTGTGACCATTGTCATGTTTTGTACATTAGTGAATTGTTAGCTTTTATTTGTAGGTAAGGAAAGAGCGCCTGCCTAGAGATTAATATTGAAATTCATAGCTATCAGGTTTAAATAATACTAAGGCTGCCTTCTCCTACTGCCTTCCAACATAATAAACCTTTAATCTAAATTAGGTCTTCAAAAAATTATGTGCAACAATAGAGAGACACATAAGCTGTGCTGACATTGAGGATATACAGTAATTGCCCAGGAGTATGCACTATGCTTGTATCTGATGAGTTATAAGCTTTGAATACTATTTAGTCATTTCGTATATGTGACCAAAAAAGTGTCACTAATGTTTTTAATGATACTCATGTAGCATCGGTCATTGTCTAACAAAATGAAAGACATACTTGAACACAGATAACAAATATATATACCCATTTCCTAAACCAAATGGCACCTTTTCAGAGACGATTATTAGCAATAAAAAAGAAGCGTGAATGGACAGATTTTCTACACATTTAGAACAGTGAGAAAAGGATTGTGCTGCATGTATAATTTTTTCGTGATTCTTTGAATTAAAGACCACTGTGGGGTTAGGATTTAAAAGGAGCCCAGTTCACAGTGGTATGAGTTAGCAATTCTAAAATTACTATTTATGAATTTTAGGATTGAGCATATGAGTAAATATATTGAGAATAATGAAAGCCATATTTCTGCCTGTGGAGAAAGGAGTTAGAAATATGAAAAGGGAGAAGACAAGAACGAACTCTGTTATAATAAATGAAAATTGAAGATAGCAGTACGAATGCATATTTTTAAAATAGAGAAATAGAAATAAAATTGTAGCTAGAGAAAAGAAGATTTAAATATATGCATATTTAGTAGTTCTTCCTACTGAAATGTCCTAGAAGTAAACCTACCACTGTTGCGATGAGCAAACCTAGTTCTTACATATCAGTTACTATATACCATAGGCTACTAAAGGAAGCTGGGGCACCTTAGAGAAGTGGCTGAGTCCAGGGCTATGGCAGAGAGAGTACAAAATGAGCCTGGAGCATCTTGTTGTGATGTAAAGGAAAGAATTGTTAAACAATATAATGAGAATATGTCAAAAGGACACTGAAGCCAGCTTGAAGTGGCTCTCACTGGGCAAATTTGGGACAATTTCATGAAAATGAATAAATGAGACTAACAGAGCTTTCATGAAATAAAAATTTATGAGTCTATACTAATGTAAATAAGTAAACAAATATATAAATAAGTGGGGGAAAAAGAATATAAAGTTAGAAAATCATCATTTTGTGGCCATAATAGATATTATTGATTTAGACAGAAATTGATGATTGATAAAACAAGTGAGAAAAGTTTGGTAAGGAAATTTACATATCACAAAGTATTCTTCCATGAATTAGTTATTACTTAAAAAAGAAATATAATAACTTTAGAAGGGATGAATCTCAGAAAAACAGTCAAGTAATCAAAGTTAACAGGTGTCACCAATAATAGGACAAACTAACACTAGGAGACTCTGACATGATACACTAGAAAGAACATAGAATCACTTCCACAGTATTTCTGCCAAAAATATATAATCTGAATCTGACCATAGTGAAACATCAGACAGACCCAGATTGAGGGACTAAATGGAAAGTATGGTTATTGCTTCTTAATGGTGCATATAAACTACCCACACTCAACCAAATGGTCACTGAAATATGTACAGATATCAGAAGTGATATGGGACAGTGGATTCAATACTAAAATATGAAATAATGGAACAAAAATTAAAATTATGATCTTGCCCTTGTTAGCAGGGCATTCATGAAAAACTTCTCCAGTACTAACAAGATCAAGATGAACAAGGTTGCATATTGTGGTATTATTTGAGATAGTGGTGGCCATGTTCTCTAGAATTAAAGGGAAATACATATAATTTCTGAAAAATTTATAGTAGAACAAGATAATACAAGGAAAAGAAAATCAATGGTAAAAGCAAAACATAAATTTCTAAAATATACTCGTCTTAAAAGATGTACTTTTAAATATGGGATTTTAGAATTGAATGTCTCCTAAAAGATTCTCTAATCCAAAACTATCATTTACAAATAAAGAAACTGAATCCAGATAAATTGGTTTATCTGAGATTATCTGGCTAATTAGATGACAACCTGGAATTTGGATCATGTAGTTGAACACTTTATTTGGAATCTTTGCTCTGCCTTTTTTTCTGATTGTTTAAAAATTGTTTCACATTAGTGGCCTTCCAATAGACAAGTAGAGATTTAAATGTATCCAAAACCCTCAGATAGCTAGAATCAAGGCATGACTATGTTCTCAATATTATTAAATATATACAGAATGGCTTCTTCCTAAAAGTATGCTCTAAAATTTTCTTTCAATAATTTCTAAGATAGAAAAAAACTAATATGTGATTTTGACTAGCTTATTGAATTATCTGTCCAGAATGATTGTAAGCTTTTTAATCATTGTTCAAATATGACATGAGTATTTCACATATGCATGTGGAAAAGTATACTAGCCTTTTAGTTCCTATTCAATATATCTAAGAATGGTTGTCATACCATAAAATATATAAAATAAAATTTAAAATAAACATTTTAAAACATTTAAAATAAAATAGAGGGATTGCAGTGGCAATCTATACCACTATAGATCTATAAAATAGAGGGATTGCAGTGGGCAAACTATACCCAAATCTATCATTCTTAGTAAGAGCTACTGAATGTTAGGTATTCCATTCAGGAAAATATCGAGTGAGTGACAGCCTCAGGCATTTGGGGACTAATGCCCATGTCATTAACCAGAGAGGCCTTTTTAGTGTGAAATCATGGAAGGTCAAACAAAATCCTTAGCATCATGGTGAAAATTGATTTACGAAAGCTTAGCAATTATTAGTGTTAAAAATATGTTTAACACATAACAAACATTTTTTCGGCTTTATTGTGGTATATTGACAAAATTATAAGATTTAAAGTGCATTGTGATTTGATACACGTATACCTCATGAAAGAGTCTCACAATCTAGTTAATTAACACATCCATCACATATTTATCTTTTCTTTTTTGATGAGAACATTTAAGTTCTACTTTTTAAAAAAAAATTCAATTATAAGATAGAGTGTTATCAACTATACTCACCATGTTTTACATTAGATCCTCAGACCGTATTAATCTGATAGCTGAAAGTTTGCACCCTTTTACCAGCCTCTCCCAATTTCCCCTACCTCTCTGCAACAAGTTTTCTACTCTGTTTCTGAATTTGATTTTTTTTATGATGCTATAAATGTTATATCTTGCAGTATTTGTCTTTCTGATTTTTTTCACTTAGCATAATGCACTCAAAGTCCATCCATGTTGATGCAAATGACAGAATTTCTTTCTCATAGCTGAATAATATTCCATTGTGTATAGAGATGTGTATATGTATATACACACACACACACATATATCACATCATCTTTATCCATCATCTGTTGACAGACACTTAGGTTGTTTCCATATCTTGACTGTTGTGAATAATACTGCAACAGACATAGATTGCAGTTATCTCTTCATGTTATTGATTTCATTTCCTTTGGATATATATCCAGAAGTGGAATTGCTGGGTAATATGGTAGTTCTATTTTTAACTTCTAGAAGAACCTACATATTGTTTTCCGCAGCGGCTGCATCAATTTACATTCCCACCAACAGCACACGAGAGTTCCCTTTTCTCCACATCTTCATCAACGTTTGTTATCTGGTCTTTTTTGTTGGTAGCCATTCTAACAAGTGTTACATAATATCTCATTGTGGTTTTGATGTGCCTTTTCCTGATTATTAGTGATGCTGACCATCTTTTCATGTACATTTTAGCTATTTGTATGTCTTTGGAAAAAATTCTATTTGGATCCTCTGCCCATTTTTTAATCGGATTGTTTGGTTTCTTTTGCCATTGAGTTGTATGAACTTTTTATATATACTGGATATTACCCCCTTATCAGCTATATGATTTGCAAATATTTTCTCCCAATCCATAGGTTGCTTTTTTATTTTGTTGATGGTTTACTTTGCTGTGCAGCAGCTATTTAGTTTGAAGCAGTCCTACTTGTTTATTTTTGCTTTTGTTGCTATAGCTTTTGGTGTCAAATCCAAAAAATCATTGCCAAAAACAATATAAGAGAGCTTAAAACCTAAGTTTTCTTCTAGGAGTTTTATGGTTTAAGGTCTTACATTCAAGTCTTAATCCATTTTGAGTTGATATTGGTGTATAGTATAAGATAGGAGTCCAGTTTTATTCTTTTGCATGTGGCTGTCCAGTTTTCCCAAAACCATTTATTAAAGAGATGAGGTTTTTCCCATTGTATAGTCTTGGCACCTTTGTTGTAGATTAATTGACCGTATGAGCATGAGTTTATTTCCAGGTTCTCTATTGTTAAACTGATCTATGTGTCTGTTTTTATGCCAGTGCCATACTCCTCTGTTATAGCCTTGTAATATAGTTTGAAATCAAAGCATGATGCCTCCAGCTTTGTTCTTTCTTAAGATTGCTTTGGCTATTCAACGACTTTTGTGGTCCCATACGAATTTTAGGGTTGTTTGTTCTAGTTCTGTGAAAAATGCCATTGGAATTTTTATAGGAATTGCATTTAATTTGTAAATTTCTTTGGGTAGTATGAACATTTTAACAGTACTAATTCTCTCAATCCATGAGGACAGGATATCTTTTCATTCATATGTGTCATCTTCAGTTTCTTTCATCAATGTCTTATAGTTTTCAGTGTACAAGTCTTTCACCTCCTTGGTTAAATTTATTCCTAGGTATTTTATTCTTTTTGATACACTTGTAAACGAGATTGTTTTCTGATAGTTTGTTGTTAGCATATAGAGATACAACTTTTTTTTTTTTTTTTTTCTAGAGTCAGTCCTAGTTGCTGCAGAAGTCAGTGGTGGTGACCAGCACTTCTTAGTTTCAACAGTTGGGCAACACACACAGTTGACTCTTAGCCCTCTCATGCCTCCTATTTATTTTGTATTGAAGTATAGTTGATTAACTATATTTTATTTTTTTCAGGTGTATAACATAGTGATTCAAAAATGTTATAGATTATCCTCCATTCATAGTTATTAGAAAATGTTGGCTATGTTCCCTGTGCTGTACAATATATCCTTGTTGCTTTTTTATTTATACATAGTAGTTTGTACCTCAATCCCCTACCCCTATCTTGTCCTTCCCCCCATTTTCCTGTCCCCACTGGTAACCACTAGTTTGTTCTCTATATCTGTGAGTCTGTTTCTTTTTCGTTATATTCATTAGTTTGTTTTATTTTTTAGATTCCACATAGAAACACAACTGATTTTTGTATATTGATTTTTGTATCCTGCACTTTTTCTGAATTCATTGATTAGTTCTAACAGTGTTTTGGTGGAGTGGTTAGGATTTTTTTTATATAATATCATGTCATCTGCAAATAGAGACAGTTTTATTCTTCCTTTCTGATTTGAATGTCTTTTATTTCTTTACCTTGCCTAATTTCCCTGGCTAGGACTTCCAGTACTATGTTAAATAAAAGTGCCAAGAGTGGGCATCCTTGTACCTCATCTTAGGAAAAGCTTTCATTTTTCACTATTGAGTAAGATGTTAGCTGTGGGTTTATCACATATGGCCTTTATTATGTTGAGGTATGTTCTCTCTATAGCCACTTTTTTGAGAGTTTTTATCATGAATGGGTGTCATATTTTGTCATATGCTTTTTTTTGCTTCTATTGAGATGATCATATAATTTTTATCCTTCATTTTGTTAATGTGGTATATCACATTGATTATGCAGTTGTTGAACCATCCTTGCATCCCTGGAATAAATTGTACTTGATCATGGTACATGATCCTTTGACTGAATTGTTAAATTTGGTTTGCTAATATTTTGTTAAGGATTTTTGCATCTATGTTCAACAGGGATATTGGCCTGTAAATTGTCTCTTCTTGTAGTATCCTTGTCTGGTTTTGGTATCAGGGTAGTGCTGGCCTTGTAGATGAGTTTGGAAGTGTTTCCTCCTCTTCTTTTTCTTTTTTCTTTTCTTTTTGTTATTATATTTGGGAGAGTTGAGAAAATTGGTATTAATTCTTCTTTAAATGTTTGGTAGAATTCACCAGTGAAAATTCACAGGGACCATCTGGTCCTGGGCTTTTCTCTGTTGGAATGTTTCAATCTCCTTACCAGTAATTGGTCTATTCAGATGTTTATTTCTTCATGATCCAGTCTTTGTAAGTTTTATGTTTCTGGAATTAATCCATTTCTTCTAGGTTTTCCAATTTGTTGGTGTTTAATGTTCATAGCAGTCTCTTATGATCCTTTGTATTTGTGTTGCATTAGTTGTAATGCCTCCTCTTTTATTTCTAATTTTATTTGAGTCCTCTCTATTTTTTTTTTTTTTTGGCAAGTATAGCTAAAGTTTTGTCTATTTTATTTTTCTTTTCAAAAAAACCATATCTTAGTTTCATTGATCTTCTCTAATGTCTTTTTATTCTTTATTTCATTTATTTCCTCTCTGACCTTTGTTATTTCCTTCCTTCTGCTAACTTTGGGCTTAGTTCTTTCTTTTTTCCAGTTCCTTGATGTTTAAATTTAGGTTGTTTATTTGAGATCTTTCTTCTTCTTAACATAAGCTTTATCACTATGAACTTCCCTCTTAGTACTGCTTTTACTACATCCCGTAAGTTTTGGTATGTCATATTTCCAAATATGTTCTGCTTAGGCTATCAGTTAATACTTATTTGTAATATCTATCATTAGAAAGTCCAAAATTTAGCTAGAATTTATTCTTACAGTTACATGGGATCCTGTTCTTAATACTGAATTTCAAGAGGATTTAATATCCTATTAATGCTTGGTATTATTTATATTTTTTACACTTAAAAATTTATCTTCTAAAAATTAAAGGAGAGCACAAGATTTGAAGAGTCAGTTTATCAAAGAAGAGATACTGATGGCAAATAAGCACATTAAAAGATGCTGAATATTAGTAATTAAGGAAATGCACATTAAAACAACAATTACACACCCACTAAAATGGCTAAAATTAAAAAGGAGGGGAAAAAAGTGTTGATAAGGATGTGGAACAACTGAAACTCGCATATATCGATGGGCAGATTGAAAAAACAGAAGAGCCACTTTCAAAACAGCTTAAAGTAAACATACACTTACCATATGACTGAGCAATCACCATCTTAGATATTTACCCAAAAGAAATGAAAACATACATCACAAAAACACTTGTGTTCAGATTTTCCTAGCAGCTTTGTTCAGAATATCAAAAACTTTAAACAATCCTACCATATGTGACAACATGAATGAAACTTGAGATTATGCTAAGTAAAATAAGCCAGTCACAGAAGGACAAACATTGCATGTTTTCACTTATATGAGCAATCGAAAATAGTCAAATCATAGAAGCAGAGAGTAGAATGGTGGTTTACAGGGGCTGAGGGAAGGGGGGAATATGGAGTTGATATTCATTGGGTATAAATTTTCAGTTATGCAGGATGAATAAGGTCTAGAGGCATGCTATATAACATCATGTCTATAGTCAACAGTATTTTATTGTACACTGAAAATTTTGTTAAGGGGCTAGATTTCATGTTAAATGTTCTTACCACAATAACAACAAACACTAGGAACAACTCAAAAGCTCATCAACTGGTAAATGGATAAAAAACTGTAGTGCATACTATAAATTATTGCATTACTATAAAGTATTGAATCTTAGCTAGCAATAAAAAGGAACAAGTTGGTGAGACACTGTAAAATGTGGATGCATATCAAAAGCATCTTTCTAAGTGAAAGAAGCCAGACACAAAAGACAAGATACTACACAATTCCATTAAATGAAATGCTTAAAAATTGCCAAACTATTGTGACAGAAAGTATATGACTTGTCAGAGGTAGGGGTCAAGGAAGAGGAATGACTACAAGGGGGATGTGGAAACGTTTTTGGATGATGGAAATGTTTAATATCATAACAGGAATTACATGCCTGTGTATCCTTGTTGAAACTTTTCAGATGAACCTCAGTTAACCTTACCTAATTATGTATCTAAGGTATCATAGAAATAATTTAAATATTTCTGAAATTATGGGTGAAATTTCTTTATTTATTCAATAAACATAAATTTATTATGTATCTTGCTAGCTGTTCACCAAAATCCATTCTTCCTCCTAACATAGTAATAGAGTTAAAACTGAGACATTGTGGCCCAGCTGGGATTGCTTTTCCCAGCCATTCTTTCTTCTAGCTGTGGTCAAGTGATTAAGCTCTATCATTAGCATGTGAATGGAAAGGATGTTTGTAATCTCTGTTTTATTTGATTAAGAGAAAAGCTCTGACCATTGGCTTTCACTCTTTATCCCTTACCCTTTAGAATGGAACTGATCAGGATGACCTTGGAAGTCATGTATATATGATAGCATAGTTACAGCCAGCCTCTGTGGCACAGAGCTACTAATTCACTAGGATGGCTCGCTTTGGACTGTTCTTGAATGAGAAATAACTTCTTTGTTTTTTTAAGCTAATGATTATGGGGGGGGGGTTCCTTTGTCATTAAGTAGCCTATCCTACTTTCACTAAAGCACTTTTTAACAAAATAAATTTATTTATTTATTTATTTTTGGCTGCGTTGAGTCTTCGTTGCTGCACGCGGGCTTTCTCTAGTTGCGGACAGCGGGGGCTACTCTTCATTGTGGTGCACAGGCTTCTCACTGCAGTGACTTCTTTTGCTGCAGAGCACAGGCTCTAGGCGCTCGGGCTTCAGTAGTTGTGGCACGCAGGCTCAGTAGCTGTAGCTTGCAGGCTCTAGAGAGCAGGTTCAGTAGTTGTGGCCCACGGGCTTAGTTGCTCCGTGGCATGTAGGATTTTCCTGGACATGCTCTGCGGCATGTGGAATCGAACCCGTGTCCCCTTGACAGGTGGATTCTTAACCACTGTGCCACCAGGGAAGTCCCTAAAGCACTTTTCTTAACTAAAATTTCTTTTTTCCCTGAGAGTATTCTTAAGGTATATTGTTAACTGAATAAAGCAATTTATAGAACAATGTATACTGTAAGCTACCATCTGTTTAAAACTGTTGCTAATATTTAGGGGCAAATTGAATGACTGGGAGACAGGGAGGGAAGGGAGAATTTTATTATATGCCATTGTGGAATGGCATTCATGGAAAACATTTGGATTTTGAATTTTGTACCATGTCAATATGCAATCTATTAAAAATAGAGATTAAATTAGGAAATAATTATAAAATATAATTATAATTATAAAATATAATCTTGACCCGCTGTTTCTATCATATTCAATTACAGAGACTCTGTAGAGGTATTATGCACATCAGGAGATACCATAGAGTCAGAGAAGGATTATAGAACAAATGTTCATTACTTTGCAGAATGTTTGACATATAATAGAATGTCAGTAAAAGTTTCCTGTTCTTCATCTTTGCATGGTACTTCACAGTCTTGTCAGTAGCTGCTTAGTAGACCTTTCCTGAAGTGTGGGCATGCACCATCTATGGAATGTAAGATGATTTGAGGTTGCACAGGCGGTGCTTATATGTGGTACAAGGAATTGAAATTATAGAGCATTCGCTCACAGCATGATGCTCTTTTCAGTCTTTCTGACTAATGTCAAATTTGACCTTAGCTTATTTTTAACATATCTCTAACACTTGCTAATCTGCTTCAAGCTCAGGACCTTTGAATGAAACAGTGTCTAGCTAGAACTTAGTAAATGCACTTTTTTACCATGTATGCCCATTTTATTCTTAACTTATATTAAAAGAAGTGATACCAGTCCTCCAGTTGTAAAACTGATTTTATATACATTTACTTAAATAAAAATTAGGATCAAATAAAGAAAAGTTCTCAGTAAATAATAATACGAGTTATTCAGAGATAAGGCCAAAAAAATTACAGAATTGTATGTAAAGTTTTATAGAATCCCTGTTCTTGAAAAATTTTACTTCTTTCATGAGGGCTTTCTAAACCACTCTTATTTCTCTTTTCTGTGAATTATTAAACTCACGGTTTTACAGTTTTTGTTTAATCAATCCTATGTTTCCTTTTGACAGTCTTACTACAGTATTTGGTTTATTTACTCATTTAATAAGTATTTATTGAGGAACTATTAGGCACTGTCTCGAACTAAATGCACAGTGGTGAACATAGGGTTCACATTGTTGAAAAATAAAATTTTAGAGAGTGACTTTATGATATACAGTATACTTAGGGGGAACTAAATCTCATTAAGAAACAGTACTAAAATCGCATGGCATACCCAGTCGTTACCACTCTGCTCACCATAATCTGATTCTAGCATCCATGAAACATTGAGTCACTCTGCCCACACATACTCGTCACTGCACAAATAAAAACTTCAGGAGTATACATTCTAGCTGAAAAGATGGACAATAAGCCATAGATAAAGTAAACTGTATTTTTATATAAAATGTCTAGTAGTAGAAGAGAAATCAGGAATCTGAGTAGAGGAAATGGGGCAGGTGGAATTTTAAATCAAATGATCTAATTTACCTAATATTTTAAAGTTGTGTGTCAACTCAAATTCTTGGCTATCATTTTTACCATCTAAATTATGTCTACCCACCCCTTTTTTTTTTTCAGTTGTATGCTTAATAATGGAAGTGATGGAGCATTTTACTGAGTCTGGGCAGAGATTTCAGCATTCTCTAAAGAAAACCTACACCTAAAAGTAAGTACTGGATATCTTAAGTATAGGAATGATGTCATTGCAAAGTCACTGGTCCTTGAAGCACTTACTGAAAGTTTATTATCATAAAGCAGTGGTTATATATATATATATATATAAATATATATATATATATATATTTTTTAACCTCCAATCCACTAGTGTAAAAGACATCTTCCTTTAACTACAGATATGCGGTACCTAGAAGACTTGCCTAAGGCCACTGCCTCACATGATAAGGGACAGTGATTGGCTGACTTCCCATACATTAACATGTTTCCTACAGACATTGATAAGTGTTAGATTAATGGTGCCATGAGATTTTTACAGTGTATGTTTTCTACATGCTCACTTAAATGGTCTTGAAGTAATTAAATAATTCTAATTTCCTCCCCCTCCTTTTCCTCTGATCTTTCCTTTCCATTATTTCTCCCTTTCT
The DNA here is from genome assembly GCF_028564815.1 of Eubalaena glacialis. Lineage (NCBI taxonomy): Eukaryota > Metazoa > Chordata > Mammalia > Artiodactyla > Balaenidae > Eubalaena > Eubalaena glacialis. Next base: position 121,830,906 of record NC_083721.1, on the reverse strand, counting down.
CTTTTCAGTAAATCAGAGAGAAGATTCTTTCCCATTTAATTAATCCAGAAGTCACGGTGATGTAAAATAATATTTTGTTTATATGATATCAAGCCCAAAAGAATAAAAAGAAGTTTAAAAATCCAAGTTATTGCACGGCTAGTTCAAATCCATTACTTGTCCAGCAATATCCCTTTAAAATATTTTTAAGTACTAAAAAAGTATTCTTTTCTTGAGCTATATATTCAAATCCAGATATCTTGCTGTAGCCTCACTGTTCTCTCTGAAATCAAGACTGTAATAACATGATGATTACATATCCTGAAATTGTACATTACAGGCAAATGGGCAGTGTAGTCTTCATCACCAGCAGATAGTACTCTGACATTGACCCCTTTCCATTGTATGTTGACAGCTCTGTGCTCTTCCATGGCTATTTGGGATAATCATGTGGAAAATCATTACAAATGATGCATGTTTAATCAAGGGACTACCAGAATTCATGTGTCTTTTAGGTTAGTTTGGAGGAAACCTGAACCCATTCTGAAAACCAACCAGCAATCAATACTAAAAGAGCATATAAGTCTCCTGTGGAAACATTTTGAACAACTATCATGAATACAAAACAATCTAAAAGATATGAATTTCAACACAATCACTGTTTATAAATGTATATTTTAAATCGTGTTAATAAAGAAAAGTTTCCTCTAATACCAAAAAAAAGTAGACAATTTAATTTTGACTTTTTAGTGCAATAAAAAAATAGAGGAAATATAGCTCAGTTTTACAAATCTAGCCTTTAGGACATTAAATAGAATAGATTTCTATGGATATAGTAACATAGAAGTTCATAGCAAAGTTTTCAAATGTAATAAGATCTGTTGGATTTTTCTATCGTAAATACAATATATCACCTAAAAAAAGTCATTGACTATTGCTGTTCTTTTGATTTTCAATATAACTGAAAGTTAAATGAAAGCTTTTTATCTTGTAAGACAGATTTTTCCCACAGCAGGGCAAAACTTTGAGAAATCTGGGAGCATGATTAGACACCATAATTTTTCCCACACATCAAGTACAAATGATTAAATTATCTTCATGAATATGAGATTATGCATGCAAAATAAACAAATTTAAATGTGTATACAATTACCTGTAATCTGGAAATGAAGTACATGTTGTTCATGAACTGTAATTATTTGCTCTCACACATGGAGATTTTTTTGTGGGGTAACTTTGACGCCTATTAGAAACAGTTCATGAATTGCTGTTGCTCAAGCTTGCCAGTTTTTATAGCAACACAGCCAAAGATCTTTTTCTGTTCTTCTTTAGAAAAAAAAAAAAAAATTCAAGGTTTTTAAATCTGTTTGCTCTCACCATAACTTTCAGAGACTTGATTTTATGAGCAATTAAGAGAAATGTTACTCTGTTATAGAAATTATATGAACCTAGAAGGCAGGATGAGTTTTTCATAATTCTCTGTCATTCTTTGCCTCTCCAATAATAAAGACTTCCAGCCAACTAGTAATGGGTTTCTCTTAACACTCATATTTCAACTTTTTTGACTGTTCTAAATTTCTCTAGTGATCATATCATTTAAAATGTAATTGTTGCACTCAAATACTTTATTTCCTTAAACTATTAAGTTTTCATGAGAAGCTCATAGAATCTTTTATTTCATGGACCATAAATAAACCAATCCACCACTTCAGCACATTTCTAATTGTAATGCACCATGTAATGTTGTAGTCCATTATACAGATGTTTTCTGTTATTGTAAGGTGTCAGACAGTGACATTGAAATGTGTGCTTGCTTTAGAGACAGTGTGAACTCAATCATGAGTCTTAATGTAATAGTTTTTTTAACTCTAGAAACCCAAATTTATTCAGCCGTGTTTGTCTTTCAAGTAAGCTGTTATATTTGAATTCTTAGGAATAACAACCTCGTGAAAGACATGCCCTGATTTCTCTAGGTTAAATACAAATAAATAGGTAAGAATGTTTCTCTGATTCAGACTTTACTGTGTATCTTTTTTAAGAGATTTGATAATTGATACTAAGCATACTGTTGATATGGAAGGTCCTTAAGTTACATTCCTTGAGTTTATGGTAAAACAGTGCCATCCGCCCTGTCATAGTAATAAAAGTAGAATCTGAGGGGTCTTTTTCAGTATATGATTGCAGGTTGTAGTCATCTCTATGAAGAATAGATGAACCCCAAGTACAGATGGAGATATCCCCACTCAAAATGCCTGATGCACAATCTTGTTTCCAAATTAACCTTTTCCTTGCAGAAGAAAGTTTCTAATATCTGAGTTTCCTGCTTTCCTACTCAAGTATTGGATGTTAGTAACCCATCCTTTGGTGCCTTGAAAAAAAACAGGCTCACTTTAAGGCCATGGCACACTGGCTGTTAACTTTCGGTCAAAATTAAAAGGTTTCAAATGAAAGAATACAGGGAATGCTAAGTTGTCTAAGGAGAGTCCCTGTCAAGTTTTTCATCTCTAACAATAATAAATTGATAACATTGTTATGTGGTTACTAGGTACCAGGCACTATGCTGAGGACTTTTTAGGTATCACTTCATTGAATCCTCAAAACAACACAATAATTAATTAACATGCATGGTACACTCAACTAAATGCTATATTTTAATTATTTTATTTAATCCTCAACACAAATGCATAATACTATTATTACTCTCATTCTACTAATGAGAAGAAGAATGATTATGTAATTTTTCGAAGACCTTTGTAGCAGTTTTCTATTGCTACATAACAAATTACTACAAACTTAATGGCTTATACCAACACTCATTTATTAGCTTAGGTTCTATAAGTCAGAAGTTTGAGCAACATATGGCTGGGTTCTCTGCTCAGGGTCTCACTAAAGGCTAAAATCAAGGTGTCAGACTGAAAGCTGGTCTGGAAGTTTGGGGTAGAATGTGCTTCTAAGTTTATTCAGGTTGTTGTCAAAGTTCAGTTCCTTGTGACAGGAGGACCAAGGTCCCCATTTACTTGCTGGCTGTCAGGTGGGAGATAATATTTCCTAGGAATTATTCACATGCCTTGACATTTGTCCTCCACCCCCATTTTCAAAATCAGCAACGGAGAATCTCTCTCTTGTTAAATCCCTCTCACACTTCAAACTTCTGTCACCAGGAAGAGCTTTGTCTCTTAAAAGGCTCACCTGATTAGATCAGACCCACTTCCTTTCTTAAAGTCACCCCCACCCCCGCCCCCCCCCATAGCATAACCTAATCACAGGAGTAATATCTCATCATATTTATACTCTTAGAGATTATACAGAATGTGTACACAGAAAGCAGTAATCTTGAGGGACATTTTAGAATTCTGCCTAAAACAGTCTGCCTAAAACAGTCTGCCTAAAACTAATCTTGAGGGACATTTTAGAATTCTGCCTAAAATACTCTTAGGGATTATACAGAATGTGTACACAGAAAGCAGTAATCTTGAGGGACATTTTAGAATTCTGCCTAAAGCAGTCTCATAGTCAATGGGGAACAGATTTCAAACGAAAAATCTCAATTGTCCAAGCCCTAGTTTAGTCATTTTTCAGTTTTAGATGGGGATAGATTAGGAACCTACAGGTTCTCTAGAGTTGTCTCAAAGGGTGACTGAAAAAGAGATATTTATTTACTTAGTTGTAATCGACATATAACATTATATTAGTTTCAAGTATATGACATGATGACTTTATATATGCCCATGTTGTGAAATGATCAGCAAAATATATCTAGTTAACATCCTTTACCACACAGTTAGAAATTTTTTTCTTATGATGAGAATATTTAATATCTATACTCTTAGAAAGTTTCAAATATACGGTACCATGTTATTGACTGTGGTCACCATGCTGTACATAACATACCCATGACTTATTTATTTTATAACTGGAAGTCTGTAGCATTTGACCACAATCAACAATTTTGCCCACCCCCATCCTCAACCTCTGGAAACCACCAATCTCTTCTCTGTATCGATACGTATGTTTTTTTGGATTCTGAATATAAGTGAAATCATACAGTATTTGTCTTTCTCTGTTTGACTTTTTTCACTTAACATATGCCCACATGTTGCCTCAAATAGCAGGATTTACTTCTTTCTTATGGTGAAATAATATTTCATTGTTTGTGTGTATATATAGCACATTTTCTTTATCCATTCATCTGTTGATGAACACTTAGGTTGTTTCCATGTCTTGGCTATTGTAAATAATGCTGCAATGACAAGGGGGTGCAGATGTCTTTCTATGTTGGAGTTTTTGTTTGCTTTAGTGAATACCAAGATTTGAATTGCTGGATGAGAGGGTTATTCTAGTTTTAATTTTTTGAGGAATCTCCACACTATTTTCCATACTGGCTGCACCAATTTACATTTTCCCAACAGTGCACGAGAGATCCCTTTGCTCCGCAACCTTGTCAACATTTATTATTTTGTGTCTTTTTTATAAGAGCCATTATAAGGTGTGAGGTGATACCTCATTGCAGTTTTGATTTGCATTTCCCTGATGATTAGTGATGCTGAGCATCTTTTCATGTACCTGTTGGCTATTTTATGTATTCTTTGGAAAAATGTCTATTGTGATCCACTGCCCACTTTTTAATTGAATTGGTTGTGGGTTTTTTCCTACTTTATTTTGTTTGTCGTCTTTGGCTATTGAGTTGTATGAGTTTTTAAATATATTTGGGGCATTAACCCCTTATCAGATATATGCTTTGCAAACATTTTCTCCCATTACATGGGTTACCTTTTCATTTTGTTGATCGTTTCCTTTACTGTACAGAGCTTTTTAGTTTGATGTAGTCCCACTTATTTATTTCTGCTTTTATTGCCTTTGCTTTTGGTGTCAAATACAAAAAATCATCAACAAAACTGATGTCAAGGAGCTTATGCCCCATGTTTTCTTAAAAGAGTCTTATGGTTCCAGGTCTTATGTTCACGTCTTTAACCCATATTGAGTTGATTTTTTTGTATAGTGTAAGATAGTGGTCCAGTTTTCCCATCATAATTTTTTAAACAGACTCTCCTTTTCCCATTGTATATTCTTGCCTCCTTTGTTGTAAATTAATTGACCATATATGCATGGGTTTAGTCCTGGCCTCCCTATTCTATTCCATTGATCTATGTATCTGTTTTTACAGCAAAACCATACTGTTTTAATTACTATGTCCTTTTAATATAGTTTGAAATTAGGAAGTTTGATGCCTCCAGCTTTATTCTTCTCTCTCAAGATTTCTTTGGCTATTGGAATCTTTTGTGATTCCATACAAATTTTAGGATTATTTTATTCCTATAAAAATTGATATTGGAATTTTGATAGGAATTTCATTGAATCTGTAGATTGCTTTATGTAGTTTGGATATTTTAACAATGTTAATTCTTCCAACCCACAAGCATAGAATATCTTTCCATTCATCTGTGTCTTCTTTAATTGCTTTCTTCTATGTGCCATAGTTTTTGGTGTATAGGTCTTTCATCTCCTTAGTTAAATTTATTCCTAAGAATTTTATTCTTTTTGATACAATTGTAAATGAGATTGTTTTCTTAATTTCTCTTTCTGATAGTTTGTCATTAGTGTATAGAATTTTATATATTGACTTTGTATCCTGCAACTTTACTGAATTCATTTATTAGTTCTAACAGCTTTTTGTTGGAGTATTTAGGGTTTTCTATACATAATATCATGTCTTCTGCAAATAGAGACAGTTTTACTACTTTTTTTCTGACTTGAATGCCTTTTCTTTTCCTTGCCTAATTGCTCTGGCTAGGATTTCCAGTACTATGTTGAATAAAAGTGGCAAGGTTGGGCATCCTCGTCTTGTTCCTGATGTTAGAACAAAAACTTTCAGCTTTCCACCATTAAGTATGATGTTAGCTGTGGGCTTGTCTTTTTTATGTTGAGACATATTTGCTCTCCACCCACTTTGTTGAGAGTTTTTATCATAAATGGATATGAATTTGTCAAATGCTTCTTCTGCATCTAATGAAATGATAATGAATTTATCCTTCATTTTGCTAGTGTGGCTTATCGTGTTGATTGATTTGTAGATGTTGAACCATTCGTGCATCCCTGGAATAAATCCCACTTGATCATGGTATTTGATTCTTTCAGTGTATTGTTGAATTCAGTTTGCCAATGTTTTGTTGTGAATGTTTGCATCTATGTTCATCAGGGACACTGGCCTGTAATTTTCTTTTCTTGATGTGTCTTTGTCTGGTTTTGGCATCCAGGTAATGCTAGCCTTATAAAAAGAGTTTGGAAGTATTCCCTTTCCTATTTTTTGGTAAAGTTTGAGAAAGATTGGTATTAGTTCCTCCTTGACTGTTTGGTAGAATTCACCAGTGAAGCCATCTTGTCCTGGACTTCTGCTAATTGGGAGGTTTTTGATTACTGATTCAATATCCTTAGTAATCAGGTTACAGGCATAATTCATTTTATTGTGCTTTGCTTTATCATGTTTTGCAGATATTGCACTTTTTTACAAATTGAAGGTTTGCGGCAATCCTGCATCAGGCAATCTATCAGTGCCATTTTTCCTATAGTATTTTCTCACTTCATGTCTGTGTCACATTTTGGTAATTCTCACAATATTCCAAAGTTTTTCGTTATTATATTTGTTATAAAAATTTGTGACTAGTGATCTTTGATGTTACTATCTTGATTTGCTGAATGCTCAGATGATGGTTAGCATTTTTTAACTATAACGTATTTTTTAATTAAGGTAAGTAAATTGTTTTTTTAGGCATAATGATATTGCACATTTAATAGACTACAATATAGTGTACACATAACTTTTATATGCACTGGAAAACAAAAAGAAAATGTGTGATTTGCTTTATTGCAATTTTGCTTTATTGTGGTTGTCTAGAACCGAAATGGCAGTATCTCTAACTTATGCCTGTATTCAGATTTTCTATTTCATCGTGACACAGACTTAAAAGTTTGTATGTTTATAAGAACTTATCCATTTCTTAGGTTATCCAATTTGTTGGTTTATGATTGTTTATAGTTTCCCTTATGTACCTTCGTATTTCATTGGTGTCACTTGTACTATCTCCTCTTTCATTTCTGATTTTATTTATTTGAGCCCTCTCTTTTTCTTGGTGAATCTAGGTACAGCTTTATCAGTCTTTTTTAAATATTTTCAAAGAATCAGCTCTTGTTTCATTAATCTTTTCTCTTTTTTCTTGGTCTCTATTTCATTTATTTCCTCTCTGATCTTTATTATTTTCTTTCCTCTACTAACTTTGGGATTCATTTGTTCTCCTTTTATTTTTAATTTATTTATTTTCATTTATTTATTTTTGGCTGCATTGGGTCTTCATTGCTGCATGCAGGCTTTCTCTAGTTGTGGCGAGCAGGGGCTACTCTTTGTTGCAGTGCACGGGCTTCTCATTGCAGTGGCTTCTCTTGTTGTGGAGCACAGGCTCTAGGCACATGGGCTTCAGTAGTTGTGGCACGCGGGCTCAGTAGTTATGGCTCATGGGCTCTAGAGCACAAGCTCAGTAGTTGTGGCACACGGGCTTAGTTGCTCCACGGCATGTAGGATCTTCCCAGACCAGGGCTCAAACCCATGTCCCCTGAATTGGCAGGCAGATTCTTAACCACTGTGCCACCAGGGGAGCCCCATTTGTTCTTCTTTTTCTAGTTTTTTTAGCTGTAAAGTTAAATTGTTTGAGATTTTTCTTGTTTCTTGCAGTGGGCCTGTATTGCTATGAACTTACCTCTTAGAACTTCTTTTGCTGCATCACATAAATTTTGGTATGCTGCATTTCCATTTTCATTTGTCTCAAGGCATTTTTTAATTTCTCCTTTGACTTCTTCATTGACCCATTTGTTGTTTAGTAGCATGCTGTTTAAGCTTGCATATTCATGAACTTTTCCATTTTCTTCTTGTAATTGACTTCTAGTTTCATTCCATTGTGGTTGGAAAAGAGGTTGGTATTATTTAACTCTTCTTAAATTTATTAAGACTTGTTTTGTGGCCCAACCTATGATCTCCCCTGGAGAATGTTCCATGTGCACCTGAGAAGAATGTGTATTATGCTGCTTTTGGATGGAATGTTCTGTGTATATCTGTTAAGTTCAACTGATCCAACGTATCATTTAAGGATGGTGTTTCCTTATTGATTTTCTGTCTGGATGATCTATCCAGTGATGTTAAGCGGGGTATTAAAGTCCCCTATTATTATTGTGTTGCTGTCTATTTCTCCCTTTAGGTCTGTTAACATTTGCTTTATATATTTAGGTGCTCCTATGTTGAGTGCATAAATATTTACAATTGTTATATATGTTTGTTGAATTGATTCCTTTATTATTATGTAATGCCCTTCTTCATCTCTTATTATGTTCTTTGTTTTAAAGTCTATTTGTCTGATATAAGTATAGGTACTTTAGCTTCCTTTTGGTTTCCATTTCCATGAAACATCTTTTTTCATCCCTTCATTTTCAATTTGTGTATGTCCTTCTATCTGAAGTAGTTCTCTTGCAGACAGCATATAGATGGTTATTTTTTATTTAATCCACTTAGCCACTCTGTGCCTTTTGATTGGAGAATTGAGTCCATTTATATTTGAAGTAATTATTGATAGGTGTGTACTCATTACCATTTTCTTACTTGTTTTCTCCCTGTTTTGAAGTTCCCATTTCTTTCTTCACTTTCTATCTTTCTTTGTTGTTTGATGACTTTCTTTAGTGGTGCACTTAAATTTCTTTCTCATTATCTTTTGTGTATCTACTGTAGGTTTTTGCTTTGTGGTTACCATGAAGCTTCATTATAACAACCTATATTTTTAACAGTCTATTTTAAGTTGTTAACAACTTAAGGTTGAACACATTCTAAAGCTCTATATTTTTACTCTCTTCTGCAGTGTTTATATTTTTTATATCACATTTTACATCTTTAATCTTGTGTATCCCTTAATTATTCTAGTTATAGTTTTTGCTACTTTTGTCTTTTATCCTTCATTTTAGCTTATAAGTGATTAATCTACTACCTTTACTATATATTTACCTTTACCAGTAAGGTTTATATTTTCATATGTTTTCTTGATTCTAATTAGAACTCTTTCCTTTCAGCTTAAAAAAGTCCCTTTAATATTTTTTGTAAGACTGTTTTGGTGGCGGTGAACTTATTTAGTTTTGCTTGTCTGAAAAACTCTTTATTCCTCCTTTAATTCTCAATGATAACTTTGCCAAGTAGAGTATTCTCAGTTGGAAGTGTTTTTCTTTCAGCACTTTGAATATATCTTGCCACTACCTTCTGGCCTGCAAAGTTTCTGCTGAAAAATCTGCTGATGGTCTCATGAAGATTTCTTTGCATGTAACAAGACTTTTTTTTTTTTCTTGATGCTTTTACGATTCTTTCCTTGTCTTTAGCTTTTGGTTCTTTATGTCTTAGTGTTTATCTCTTTGGGTTCATTTTATTTGGAGCCATCTGAGCTTCCTGGATCTGTATATCTGTTTTCTTCCTCAGGCTAGGGAAGTTTTCAGCTATTATTTCTTCAAGTAAGTTTTCTGCCCTTTTCTCCCCATCTTCTTTTTCTGGGACCCCTATAATGTGGTATGTCCCATAGGTCCCTTAAGCTAGCTTTACTTTTTAAAATTCTTTTCTCTTTTTTGCTGCTGTGATTGAGTTCCATTTCCCTGACTTCAAGTTCACTGATCCTTCCTTTCACTTCACCTAGTCTGCTACTAAAGGGGTTCCTTTCGTATATTTTTCAGTTCAATTATTTTATTCTTCAGCTCTGTAACTTCTCTTTGGTATTTTCTTATATTTGTTTTGTCTTTATTGAATTTCTCACTGTGTTCATCCATTCTTTACCGAAGTTCTGTGAGCATCTCTGTGACAATTCCCTTAACTCTTTATCAGGTAAATTACTTACCTCCATTTCATTAGTTTTGATGTTGTTTTTTCCTGAGCTTTTATCTTGTTTTTTTGTTTGGAACATAATCCTTTCTTGCCTCATTTTTCTTGACTGTGTTTGTTTCTATGTATTAGATGAAACAGCGACCTCTCCCAGACTTGAAAGAGTAGCCTTGTGTAAGAGATGAAGCTTATTATTTAACCTTACTCTAGTTCTTTGCTTTCTCTCCAGCCATTGTGATTGTCCAAGCAGCCTACTTTATTTTTAATATCTCCCATTTGTTGAGAGTGTGTTAAGACCTATCAGTGTCTCAAAAGAAGGTGGGGAGGGATTTCAGTCAGCTCCTAGATTCAGCCTTATTGGAAGCTAGACCCTCAGGAAACAGCTTTTAAAATATGCAAATATATACAGTCCTTTGGGACCACAAGCATAAGCCTTGCTGGCCACCAGACCAGGTGATATGGAGGTGTCTCCTGGTTACAGTTGCAAAAACTGGGGCCACAGAGGAATGTATACACTCCAGTCTGGCAGATACTATCAAGCTGTTGTGAGATAGAGGGAGAGCATAAATATGATGTCCCCTAGCCTGTGTTTCCTGAGAGCACCTCTGTAGGCCTCTAGAGTTGTGCCAACCCAGAAGCCTACCCCTCAGACCAAAAATCTATAACAAGAAAATAGGCCTCTCTCACAGAAAGACAGGGTGTGTTTCAATCTGCTCTCTGTGCAGTGTCCTGGGAGTGGTAGTCTGCCAAGAACTGTCTCTCTGATTTTTACAGTCCTGTGAGACCCAGCAATGAAAGCCCCCTGGCCACAAAAGCCAGGTGTTCTCTTTAGTGGCAGCCATAATACTGAGGCCCGAGACAGAAAAACCAAGGCACCAGATATGTGTAAGAGCTCCCCTCTGAGAGATGCTGGCACTCTAGAACAGAGTAGAGGGAAAGTTCAAAGATAGCATCCATCTTCCAAGGTCTCTGGAAAGGTTTACAGTCAGCCCTTAGATATGTGTTTAATTAGAAGCCCTCCCCTCAGGCTGCAGATATAATGAGAAGCCTATAAGCTTCTTCACAGAAAGGCTGAGCTTCTGGGCCTGTTGCCTCTTGTTATGCCCAAGAGCCTTAGCTATTTAAGAATACTCTCTCCATGCATTATGGTCCTGTGAGACCTGCGAGTGTAAACCACTGGCCACTAGAGCCAGGCAATGTAGAGGTGTCCCCTGGCAGCAGCTGCAAAAATTGGGCACCAGACAGGGTATAAGCTCCTCTTTAGGAGACGTTGGTGAGCTGGAGCAAGGCAGAGGGAAAGTGCAAAGATTCATTAAGAGCAAGTATGCCAGACCAAAAGCCTGACCCTCAGGCCAAAGCTCCTGGGCAAGTAAATGGGCCCCTTTCTCAGGAAGACTGGGGATATGTTTTAGTCGACTATCTGTGCCATGCTCTGGAGGTGGTAATCTGCCAAGAACGCTCTCTGATTATTACAGTCCCATTGGACTCAGGGACACAAGTGCCCCTGCCCTCCAGATCCAGATGATCAAGAGGCATTCCCAGGGCTGCAGCCACAAAAACCAGGGCACCAGACACTTGTAAAATCTCCCCTCTGGGAGATACTGGCACTGTGGAGTATGGCAGAGGGAGAGCGTGCAGATGACACTCACGAAAGAAAAAGAAAAAGAAAAAGGCACCTTCCAGTGTGGAGAAAAGGGAACCCTCCTACACTGTTGGTGGGAAAGTAAATTGATACAGCCACTATGCAGAACAGTATGGAGGTTCCTTAAAAAACTAAAATAGAATTACCACACGACCCAGCAATCCCACTACTGGGCATATACCCTGAGAAAACCATAATTCAAAACGAGTCATGTACCACAGTGTTCATTGCAGCACTATTTACAATAGCCAGGACATGGAAGCAACCTAAGTGTCCATCAACAGCTGAATGGATAAAGATGTGGCACATATATACAATGGAATATTACTCAGCCATAAAAAGAAACAAAATTGAGTTATTTGTAGTGAGGTGGATGGACACAGAGTCTGTCATACAGAGTGAAGTAAGTCAGAAAGAGAAAAACAAATACCGTATGCTAACAGACATATATGGAATCTAAAAAGAAGATGGTTCTGAAGAACCTAGGGGCAGGACAGGAATAAAGATGCAGACGTAGAGAATGGACCTAAGGGTATGGGGAGGGGGAAGGGTAAACTGAGACGAAGTGAGAGAGTGGCATGGACATATATACACTACCAAATGTAAAATAGCTAGTGGGAAGCAGCCACATAGCACAAGAAGATGAGCTCGGTGCTTTGTGACCACCTAGAGGGGTGGGATAGGGAGGGTGGGAGGGAGATGCAAGAGGGAGGGGATATGGGAATATAAGTATACGTAGAGCTGATTCACTTTGTTATACAGCAGAAACTAACACAACAATGTAAAGCAATTATACTCCAATTAAGATGTTAAAAAAAAATAAAATTAAAAAAAAAAAGGCACCCTCCAGCTTTAGCTATGTAGAGGGAGAGCACAAAAATGCTTCCCACCAGCTCTTCTGTTCCCAGAAAGTTTCCCAACAGGACCCTGCCCCTCAGGCCTACACTTTTAAGATTGGCAAATGAATCTCTTTGTCATAAAGTCTAGGCATTTTTCAAATGGCTGCTTCTGCACTGGGCCCTGGGGTGAATGTGTGCATGAACCCTTTAAGAGCAGTTCCTCAGTTTGCGTCAGCATTTTGGGTCTTATGGCCACAATCTCTGTTGCTTTCAAAACCAGATGATTTGGGGGCTTGTCTGAGAGGTGCAGATCTTAAAAGTTGGGGCGCCTGATGTGGGGTATGAACCCTTTGCTCCTCAGGGAGAAGCTGTGGGTTTGTGAGTTCCCTCCTGAATGTGGGTCTTTCCAGGGGTTTATGGAAAGACCACATCTCTGCCTCTTCTACTTGCCTTTGTGTGACCCTTTTCTTGTTTGCCCATTGGGGGAGTTTCTCAGTTGTTTTTCAGGTTTTTTCAGCGGAAATTGTTCCATATGTAGCTGTAGATTCAATGTCCATGGGAGGAGGTGAGTTCAGGATCGTCCTATGTCACCATTTGGGACCACCTCTCCTGCATGAGTTTTTTTTTTTTTTTTTTAAGAGTTGCTATGTCAGAAAACTGGTTTACTGGCATGTCAGATTTACTTTGCCCAATATTGTTTTAATTTTTGTTTAAGGAAGACTAGAATAGTTGTTACACCTGTGCTAGAGTAGTCCTAATTTTAATGCATGGCCTTTCTGGGAAATCAGTTGTACATTCAGGATGTTCAACAAGGTCTCTTCACTCTGGCTTGTCAGAACTTCAGCACTTCGTAGCACAGGATCACCTGCAGAAACTCTCCTCAGCTCAAAATTCACCAGTAGCTATTCTCTACCAGACTTCACTTTTTAGCTGAACGCTCAAGGGGACTTTCATGAAGACTGTGGAGCTCTTTCTCCGCACAGCTTTCCCCAGTCTGGGATCTGCATACCTGATCCTCAAATTTCTAACACCTTTGCAGCGCTAAATCCAATCACTGTATCTTCTACCAAGGGAACTGAAGATTTGTGTTTGGGTCTACTTTCCTGTGCCATAATATGGAGAAAGCCCTCAGCAGAAGGGCAGCGTAAATGTGGAGTTCACTTCACGTACTTCCCTTTCTCAAGGATCTCTGCTCTACGGTAGAATCTGTCTATTGCCTAAAAATAATTGCTTCATGTATATTGGCCAGAATATATGTATTATCTAGTTTTATAATTGTTTTAAACAGGAATATAAGTCTAATACCTATCACTTCCTCATGGCCAGAATTCAAATTTTTTTCTACAGTGTTCTTAATTTTATCTCCAGTCTAATCTCATGAGGAAACAAATGGCTAAGAGTAATTTGTCTATATTAGTTAAATGTGTGGGCCTTGGAACTAGCATTCCTAGGCTCAAATTCTGGTGTGGCCATTTCTGAGTTGTAATACTTGGGCAAGTTACCTAGTCTTTCTGTGCCTCAGTTTCTTCATTTATAAAATGTGAATAGTGATAGTTCCTAACTCAAAAGTTCTAGTGGAAGTTACACAAATCAATATATGATGGAAGAACTAAAGTGTTACAATTACACATACCTAGCATAGGCTTCTATGGCCAAATAAAAATAACACACCCAGGCAAATTGTTACTACCATGACTTTATCACACATATAACCAAGTCCTTGTATTCTGTTCCCCAAGGAGAATTTTCCAATAGGGAAAAAAAATGAAATAATGGATCTTTAAGGTATTTGGTCTAAGCAACAATTTATTGGTTGGTATTTCTCTTCTCCTGGCCTTCCACAATGTGGAATAAGTACACTCCAGATGATCATGGTTAAGGTAGGGAAGTGGGGATACCAACCATTGTACTGAATGTTATTTCAACCATCTTCTACAGAACAAATAAATGCTAGAATTAAATGAAGACTTAGCTTCCATACAATACAGTTTGTGCTTTTGTTTAAGAACTGTGCATTTGTTTATCTAATCCACTTGCTTATGTTACAAATTGCCATGGGGGTTAAGCCTTTTGAAAGTAATCCTATGTGAATGCTTCTCCAACATTTAATTCTCCCTCAATGCAGATTATTTTCTTACTTCTGCAGTTCTGTAAGTCCTCCTCCCCAGTCAGGACAATGTATCTCCTCGAAGGAAATTGGAATATGTCTCCATCATTTATTGGGTATCACAAACTTTTGCATCAGTTTCAAGTGGTTGCAAATGGAATCTTCACCTACGCCAGCTTCTTCCCCTTAACAAGGGAGAGAGTGACTTCTGTTTCTCTTGGACATAGGGAAATAGATATCTTTGCTCATATACCACTGTTATGGCCATGTCACTTCTTAGAGTACCTGATGACTATAATAACTTCATACAATAAATGAGATTTTTTTCCCAAAGACCACCTTGATCAGTCTACATGAGGCTGGTGGGGAAAGTAATTTTCCACCTCTTAACATGACTTTTACACTACTATTTATAAAATAGTAATTCTATTCTGAAATGTGCCCATCTTCTAGCCAGGCTCCCACCCAGTTACACCGAGAGATAGTGCCTCTGCTTGAACCTTCCAAATGGGAGGGACCACACTCATATTGCTTCCTGCTGTGAACCTCTCATTTCCACTCTAATAGCAGGCACATGTGTTTCACTTCACCGGGCTTCACATCTCTCTTCTCCAACAGCAACCACATGCATAGAGGTCAACCCTTAATCTTCAACCTTTCCTTCTCTACTGGCTCCTTCCCATCAATATTTAACATGTTTAAGCCTCTCTCATCTAAAAAAAAAAAAAAACCACTAATTCTAAAATGTTATTGATGGATATGAAACACCTGTTCTTCCCCCCTCTTTGTAGCACAGCTTTTTGAAAGTTTTCTTGTAGTCTTCAGTCACTTCACACACACTCATCAACCTACTGCCCTCTGGGTGTTGTCCCAGGTTTACTGTTCACATTGGTCTCTTCCACTCATCCTGTAAGCATTGCAGTTTCCCAAGCGTATACTATGTCTGCTTGCTCCAAGCCTTTTTACACACTGTTCCCTTTCTAGAACACTCTCGCTGCTATTGGTCCAAATTCTTTAAATAATAGAAACTATTTTTACCAAGATCATCATTGGTAATTCCAGTGTTCCTTTTCAGTCATTTCTGTAGCATTTGATGCTGTTGAAATACTCTCTTCCTCTAGACCTGTGAGTCTGTCCTCTTGATCCTCATCCCCCCTCTGGCTATAACTGTGTTCCCTTCACAGGCCCCTCTACTTCCTCTAATTAAATATTGGTGTTCCTTTAGCTCTGATCCTAATCCAGTTCCATGAACAATGTTATTCTCTTTCAGCCTCAATAGTCATCACCATCATGCTTTCAAATCTCTTCCCTATTTTATGTCTCTCTAAAATTTCAGAGTAATATATCCAAATGCCTCCTGGACATTTATACTTATAAGTTTACAGCCACCTCAAGCTTACCAGGTCAAAAACTAAACTCCTTACTCATCCATGGCTGCAACTTCTCATTTGTCACCTATCTAAGTGAGTGTCACAATCATTTTCCTGATTACCTAAATCAGAATCCTGAGTATAACCCATGACTCATTTTTATCCTTCTCCATATATAATCAATGACTAAAATCAGTCAATTCTTCATCCATTATATATTAACATTCTGTTCATGTTTCTTCATTTCCATCATTATTCCTTTAATCAAAGTTATTGTCACCTCTTAATTAGATAATACTAGTGTAAGTACCAGTTGCTCTTTCTGCCTCATTTGGCCCTTGCAATACATAATGCTGCCTCAAAGAGCTTTCATAAGTGCAAACTTACATCTGCCATTCCCCAGCCTAAAAGCTTTCTACAGCTCTTCCCTGTGCTAAGGAAAAGTCCAAACTCCACATCACCCTAACATGATATGGATATGGCCTAATGCCTGCTTATTGTTCCAGGTTTATTTCTCACATTGGTCTCCTCCACTCATCTTCTAAGCATCATCCATACAGAATTTATTTAAGTTCCCTGAGCATGTACTATGCCTGCTTGCCTCCAAGCCTTCTCATGTGCTGTTCCCTCTTTCTAGAAAACTCTTTTCACTATTCACCCCCATTCATCAGGCTAATCCTCCTGTAGATTTCAGATCTCTCTTTGTATGTTCATTTTCTGTGGAAATTTTCTGTAATCCCCTGAGTGATCTGGGGTGTCCATCCCATGTATTCTTATTACACCCTGCAATTTCCCTGTAAGGGACATATATTATCTGCCTTTCCTATAAATAGTAAACAATATGACTATGGTACCCGTAACTTTCTTGTTTGCCACTGTGCTCCAGTGCCAGGCACGATGTATGGCATATAAATATATGTTGAAATATGAATGAATGAATATATACATTAAAAATTCCGTAGCAAAACATTTTTAAGTGCCTTCATATTCTTCACCTTGCTGGTCTTTTTGGTCTTATCATCTCCACACAGCCCACTATAGTATGTTACCCAAGCACTTATGGTTTTCCAAGGATATTGTATTCTCTGCTACCTCTATGCCTTTGCATATCCCAATACCCCTCTCTAGAATGTCCCCACGTACCCTCTTCTCCTAGATCACTCATCTGAGCCTTCAACTCTTCCACAAACCAATTTTTCCAGAATTCACTGACATATTATGCTCTGGGTTCCCAACACCTATAGGAGCATTTATGTATTATAGCACTTTTCACTGGTGCACCAATAGGATTTTTCTCCTCAAAGCTAAAGGAAATATTTTTGTATATCTTTTTATCAAACATCTAGCAGAGAAGCTAGCAAATTACTAGCAGAAGAACTAAGTACTGCTTATTAAATGAAAGAGGGAAAGAAAAATCATAGTCACTCGTATGCTCTTCTAGTATCCTGATGAGAGCAGATAAATTTGGCCATTAACCTAAAATGTCTGAAAGTCAATTCTCAGGGAACGTTCAATCAAATAAAAATTATATATGAGTATGTCTTACATTCCATGTTCATTAAGGGCAAATTTTGTTGAGCCATTTCTTCATAGTCAATTAAAAAAACTATATTTTAGAAATGAGTGGTAAATCATAACCCCTGAGAAATCTTACCTAATTTGAATAAACCAAATAGCTTTGCTAACTTCATTCTCTAAATAGAAATTCTGCTGCCAACTGTATTCACATTAGATGAAATGGAAGGCCAAAGGCTTCATTTATTCAACTACTCACCTGTTCCTCAGCATGAACTTGATGTTAACCAAATTTTTCAGGAAGAAAAAACTATCTTATTTTGGTTTTAATTTTTAGATATTTTAACATTTCTGCTTTTTCAAAAAATATTTTAACAACAATATTGCCCTAAAAAGAGAAGCAAAATGTATACAACAACACATGCATGAAATAAGTTTTTTATACTCTTAATATAAAAACTAAGGAGGTTAACAATTCAGATAATTATTACATGAATTCTTAGAGGAATAGCAGAGAACTAAGGTTGTGATAGCATCTAGATTTCCTTTCATGTAAAAGTCGTTTATTTGTTGTTTTGCTGAAGCATTTTCTTAAGAGCTAGATCATGTTTTAAAATTACTACACAATCCAGTTTTAAGCTTATAATGTTACAAAATTGAAGAGAGAAAAATAACGTATAAAGTGCCTGTGATAGCTTTATGTGTAAGTTTCAGAATCATTAAGTAGCTGTCACTCTTTCCCAGCATCAATTACTCTGCTCTGGATTTACTTACTCCACTCTGTATAATGAGCCCCCAGAGCACGTTGCATCACAGGGGAAAGCACACATTCTTCACTTGCGGTCAGTGGGATGTGGTTAATTTGAAATCACTTAAACTATTATATCTGTCAAGTGCAGTTATTTTATTTTCAATTCACATCAGTGTTTTAGTATGCATGTCAGTTACTGGGTCAAACTGGCAGATTAATTTAGGGGCATTCTGTTGCAATGCTCTTTATCACTACCATCAAATGCAGGCCACTGTTGAAAGTTAATACCTGCCCGTTAAAATTGATTGCCAAAGATATCACACTTAATGTAAACAATAAGGTATAGATAAGAAAATGGTGCTAAATTAGAGATTATGGCTCACAGTTCCTATAGTATGGGGGCATTCAGTGATAGAAAATATTTCAGGAAAATTGGACTTCGAAAGCAACAAGATGCTGAAAGAAACCTTCAGAATGCTCTAAGAAACCTGGAAAGCCTGGTGGGGCTTTTTGTATTATTTTAACCTGTTATATTTGCTATAGGCAGGATTTAAAATAGTGTGTATGTGTGTAAATATATGTGTGTATATGTATATAAATATTGAGTGAGAGAATATGAAGCTATTTCAAGACATAATTATTTAAAGGTGAATATTGCACTGATGTAAACAGTCTAGGTTGGACTTGGAAAAAGCAGAAGTAAGGATGCTGCAACACTAGCTTAGTCTATCCCATTAATAAATAGCCAGGAATTAATAAAAAGTAATAGCATTGAAATAAACATTTGGGAAATATACTATCACAATACCATACATACTGCATTAGTAAATAGTATTTTTACCAGATGTAGCCAGGCTTTCATCATTTTATAATACTGCTAACAATACTAAGCATTTGAAGGCCTATGACTTTCTTGGAGGTTTCGTAAATAAGGTAAAGCCCTGATTAATAGTACCTGGGTTGCAAAGATACAAAATTCAAAAAACAATAATAAAAACTGATCAGACACCAAAAAGTTTCATTTCCTCAAAAAGGAAGAACTATATACTCTGGAAACAGTTCTTTGAAGTTATACCTCTTTTATGGAAGTTGTAGGACAGCAGGAAATAGAGCATTGCCTTTATTCACTGGCACCCAGAAAACTGTAACCTTCAAACATCTGTGTGAAACTAGAAGTCACAAAAAAAAAAAAAAAAAACAAGCACAGCCCAAGAAGACCCAGAGATGCATATAGAAGCAACCCACATGAAACCTTCTGACCATGGCAGAAACTTCAAAAGGTCTTGCTTTGAAACACTACGTAATACTGCATCAAGGATGAGAGAGCAAAGTATTGTTCGTAGACAGTAGTGAGATCTTTACTATCTGGGGAGTGAGTCAGAATCTAACCCATTTTTATATCACTTTCGTGACACTTTAGAACCATGAGCTTTGATCCTTTACAATACACGTCTCTTAAAAACTCATGTATTTCTGATCTAGTAAGTAAATCACAAGCTGTAGTACAACAAAAATGGTAGCTCTAAATTAAAACTATTAACAACAAAAAAAAGCTTACCCTTCTCATTAAGTTCTGAAACACATGAGTTCTACCTGTGTGTTCTTTGGGGAATATGTTTTTTTATACCCTGAATTATTCAGGTAGCTAAATGTTGGGAAAAGCAACCAAAATTTTGCTTTTCTTGAAAGTCTTTCTAGCAATTTTGACACTGAAGATTACATTCTAGTGACTAGTGCAAAAGTATATACTTATGGAAAACAAAAGCATTTAAAAGTAAATATCTTTCAAACTACCTTGACCCTATAGTTAATGATCAGGTTGCTAGGTTAAAAGTGGTTAATGGAAAATATCTTCATTTTGACGTCAACACAGTTATATTTGAGAGTCCCTAACTTGAGTTTCTGTTCATGTGTGTTTCTGTGGAAACTAGTTATTAATCAGTAGGATAATAATTGGTATATAACATTACTAAAGGGTTTCGTAGTCAGGTTTGAAAAGCACAAGATTAATCTATTAAACTGCTTTTTATGTTTGGTATGGTTTTACTGTGCTAATATGCACATATATGATCATAGGACACTCTTTTGTAGATCCCACATAAAGGATACTTTGGGGCATTATACATACACATCTAGTACTAGTGCTAAATATAAGGATTAACTTAAGTTGTTACATTATCTCTAGCCCAGCTATTCTCAAACAGTGTTATTCATTAGAATCATCTGTGAGGCTTTACATAAAAATGCCTGGAACACATCTCAGATCTATTGAAGAGGAGCATTGGGGATAGGGTCTTTAGTTGTATGTTTATAAAAAGCTTCATGGATGGTTCTAAAGTGAACCCCTATTTAAGAAACACTGCTGTAAATATTTTTACTTGTTTCTCCAATTTTTATCTCCACTTACATCTCTATATCTCTTATATTTAATCATGTTGTCTTATATTTTGTAGCTCAATCTTCCGTTGCAAGCCAAATGAACATAGCAATATTCTAGAAAGTCTTTTTTTATTGAAGTATAGTTGATTTACAGTGTGTTAATTTCAGCTGTACAGCAAAGTGATTCAGTGATACATATATAGACATGCTTTTTTATATTCTTTTCCATTATGGTTTATCATAGGATATTAAATATAGTTCCCTCTACTATACAGTAGGACCTTGTTTTTATCCATTCTGTATATAATAGCTTACATCTGCTATTGAAAGATGTAGAAAAGTCTTTAGAAAGTCTTAAATGAAAGTATACAACTATTTAACAAGAATATTTGCGATATTAGATACTAAGATCATATTAATCCATGAAAGTTGCTGCTATAAGTAATTTAATATAAAATAAAAATAATATGGAAGAAAAATACAATTTCTCTAGTAACTAAATACCCTCCCTCCTTTCAAATCCAACTGAATGCTTACCATCTTTTATACTCTCTTCTATTTTCACAAAGCTCTGATCACTTATCTCACTTAAATTTACTTATATATTTTAAAATAATTGCATTTGTCTACCATTTAGGAATTAAAAAAAAATCACAGACCCTCATATTTAAGAAGGATCTTAGTGATCATCTACTATATCTTCCAAGCCCCTGCTGGAATATTTTCTAAAATACTTCTTAGTCTTGGCTGTATGAATCTCATTGTATATATTTTTTGTTTTGTTTTATCTCTATTAGCATTATAAGAAACACTCCTATTTCTTTTCTAGCTTTATCAGATGCAATTAATGAATGTTGTTGACTGAAAAGCAAATGAATTAGTCTTCTATAGCATTCACTGTTTTGCTCTTCAGTTTTTTTTTTCCCATTATCAAAATGTATTAATGGACTTTAATTTTTGAGTGCTTAACTTAAAAATAAATAATAAGATGATAAGGAAATAAGTCATGATTTTATCATCTACTTGTTAACAGCCAGGATGTTTTGTTGCCAGTTATAGCAACCCAACTCAAAGTACTTTAATCAAATATGGAAGGCATTTCTTCTTAAATGAAAAACCATGGCTAAGGCAGCCATTTGTAGGATTGTATCCAAGTGTCCAAAAAAGGCATCAGTAATCTTTCTCTCCTTCTCTCAGCCTACTTTTTCTGGGGTTGTCATTTTTCTCAGACTGGCTCTCCCCACTTACTAACAAAGATGGCCAACCAGCAGCTCTAAGCTCTAAGCTTTCTTGACCACTCCAGATGCAAAAGAAGACCTCATGACCAAAATGCCCAGCAGAAATTCTGGCATTGACTCTTACTGGCTCAGCTTCAATTACAGACCCATCCCTGAGCCAATTATTATAGATGGTGTTGGTAGAATATTCTGATTGGCCAGATGATTATGCCCAGATCTGCCCCCAAATCCCATTAAGGTGATCAGTGGTTGGCAGACCTTTTCTCAGTGGAAATGAGGTATACTATTACCAAAAAAAGGAAGGGGTGCTGAGTAGATGATCGTAAGGAAGGGCTTTTGAAATGTCTAGCAGTTTTGACCTTTATTCTCTATGAAATACCTTATTTAATTAATGACATTAGACTTCATTGGTAGCAGTTAATATTTTGAAAAAACAATTTTCACTGCTGGTGGGAAAATATAAATTGAAAAATTCTTTATGTCAAATGGTTAATTATGTTTTAACAGTTAATAACTTTAATCCCAAAAGACATTGAAGCTAACCATTTGATTAATAGCTAAAGTTTCATTATAAAGTAAATGTATGAATTCACTGATCATAAACATTTTCTGCAAAAAATGAATTCCAATTATTCAAGAATTAAATTGTAAAATGTCATCTTTCTGTGGCTCCCTTTATTTCTCTTAAAGACAGCACGTGCACTTCTTGTTTTTCCTAAAATAATCAATTAAGGCAAAAAGAAATTTAATTAGAACCAATCATGTCAATACTACTTTAAAAAAAGTACTAGAATATTGTATCTATGTATAATGAATCAAAAACAAAACCAAATGAAATATAAACTTCCAGAAAGTTAATATCAAAATAAATAATGCCCTTCATAGTATTCACCATGACAGATTTTACTTATTCCATTAACTTTTCCATTATCTTAAAATATTTTGAAACTCCCTTTTGGGAAGAGCCTTCAAGACTAGTTTATAAGCCACTTGAGAAAAGCAGTTTTGTTATTTTTTATCACGTCACATATCGTATCCACAGTTAATTAAAACAACTTAAATCTACATCTCACTCAGCAGATTTGACCTGAAATGACTCCCAGCCAATTCCTATAATCATATCTGTCCAAAAAGGTGACTTGTCATAGTGGAAGACACTCAAAGACTGGACCATATGAAGTCAGAGAGTTTCAAATAAGAAAACATTTTTCATGTCCAAAATTATCCAAAGAAGATTTTATGTAATCTTCAGAATAAGTGGATAACTTGCAAGAGGACAAAATTGAAGGGAAAGACTTCCATCTGAAGCATGTCATTACTTTATAGTCTCTCTTAATATTTACATATTTACTGTGTGTTATGAAAATTGGCAATAAATATAGCTGTGTAGGTAAAACATACTTTATTTTTTAAAATTGGAAGAACATATTAAAGGTGAAGCCTAAAAAGAAGAGATGATATGAACTCAGGCTAGATGCCCTTACTTGTATGAGATTTTTTTAAATATATAAATACATTTTAGTTATTTTTCATTAAATCTTAAATTGTATATTTTTAACTCAAAAGTATATTTTACCCCTTTACCCACCGTTACCCATCTCTAACACAATGTTTCTTTAGCTGAGAAGCAGAACAATTTCAGAATCATAACTTTCAGTGAAATCAATCAGCTGATAAAGTGGCAGGTTCGTGCCTCTGCTAAGATTACTGTGCTCATGAAGCCAAGTTCACAGGTTTGATCCCTAAGTGGGCCAATTTACTCTGCTATAGGCAGTCCCTCAGACCCTGGCCTGACATCCTGCAAATGGGAGCCATCAGTCATAAGGAGAAGCTGGGGGAAAACGTAGGTGAAGTAGAGCCAATTCATCCCCACTGTAGGAAAAGAGCTCCATGTCCAAGCCAGCTGATGGTTATGCTGTGGCATTTCTCTTGTAAATAAAAGGGGGAACTATCTTCCAAATGATAGTGAATTGGTACAGGTCACAGTGTAAATCTGATTTCCAGAAATGTACTTTAATATCAAGTATGTCAATAATTACTAAACTAGCAATGAATTGTTGGTTTGATTAGTGTTGTTCCAAGAATGGTAGGAGGTGTAGGGAGACCCCAAAATAATGTATGAATTTATAATCTATTCATTACCAACTTCCACAAAAAAGATTGGCTGCTGCTCAAACAAAAGAGAAAATGTAGCTACTAGCTGAGAAATTATGATAATAGATTGGCTAAAACATACGAAAACCATCAAAGCATTATGTGTCAAAGTTTTATTTAACTCTTTATTGAGGAAACTAGCAAGATGACAAAACAAAATTTGAGAAATTGGAATTTTTTAGTCAGTAGGGAAAAAAAAGCTGAAATAAAGTACTAAATTAGATACAAAATTAGTTAAAGTCCTACAGGGCAATAAAACCATCACAGCTTAGCAGTTTTACAGAACTGTAAAATGGCCCTATGCAGTTGTGTAAACAAAGTTATATTCCCTTAGAGCATATTAGAAACAGCTAGGGAGTTTTAAAAAATACTGATAAC
The DNA here is from genome assembly GCF_028564815.1 of Eubalaena glacialis. Taxonomy (NCBI): domain Eukaryota; kingdom Metazoa; phylum Chordata; class Mammalia; order Artiodactyla; family Balaenidae; genus Eubalaena; species Eubalaena glacialis. Next base: position 121,806,662 of record NC_083721.1, on the reverse strand, counting down.
TAGGTCTTACCCCAAACATTCCCATCTACTTGGAAACTGAGTAAGGCCTGAGCAGCAAGATTTTTGAAACCTCCCCGAGTGATTCTAATGTGCAACCAACTTTGAGAACCTCTGCCCTAGAAAGTGGCACGGACTTTTACAAGGGCTTTCAACAACTTGCCCTCGAACCTTGCTATTCAAAATGTGTAGCATCGTCTAGCAGCATTGCAGAATCTGGGTTCCCCCACTCCAGATGCACTGAGTCAGAATCTGCATTTTAAAAATATCACCAGGTCATTCAGGTCATTAATATTAAAGTTGGAGAAGCATTTTTTTTCTTTAATTTTTTTTTCAATGTGGACCGTTTTTAAAGTCGTTAGTGAATTTGTTACAATATTGCTTCTGTTCTGTTTTGGTTTTTCGGCCTGAGGCTTGTGGGATCATAGCTCCCCAACCAGGGATCAAACCCGCACCCCCTGCATTGGAAGGCAAAGTCTTAACCACTGGACCACCAGGGAAGTCCCTGGAGAAACACTTTTGTAACACGATATTGAAAGGACTTGCAGTCATTTTTTCCCCTTATTTCCAAGTTTTAGAAAAATTTTCCTAAGATAACACCAATAAGAAATTGCCAAATATTTCTAAAAAGGCCACAAATAGCACTGTAACAATAGGAATGCTGGTGGAGAGGGGGATCAACTCTAAGCTTGAAAACCTGCTCTAGATCAGGCAATGGCCCCACTTCCCAGGATCCTCAGCCCCAGATGCAGTAGGACTGGGAGTATTTAAGATGAATGGATGGGTGTTTAAGGGATCTTAAGGGTAAACATCATGTTCTATGTATCACCTTTACTAAGGGCTGCTGGGAACTGGCCCAGTGAGGGGTGGGGCCACCCACATGTGCCAATCATTTTTAACCACTAGCCAATCATGTAACAAGCACAGCATAGGAGCTATGAAGAAAAAAAATAGAAATAGTATTTGAATACTAATTAGGGCAAAATACAAATTTTCAGTGAAAGTATTTTTTTTTATTGAAGTATAGTTGACTTACAATGCTGTGCCAATCTCTGCTATACAGCATGGTGACTCAGTTATACACATATAGACATCCTTTTTTAATATTCTTTTCCTTTATGGTTTATCCCAGGAGATTGGATATACTTCCCTGGGCTATACAGTAGGACCTTGCTGTTTATCCATTCTAAATGTAATAGTTTGCATCTACCAATCCCAAAGTCCCAGTTGATCCCTCTCCTTCCCCTTCTCCCCCTTGGCAACCGCAAGTCTGATCTCTCAAGTCTGTGAGCCTGTTTCTGTTGTGTAGATAGGTTCATTTGTGCCATATTTTAGATTCCGCATACAAGTGATATACGGTATTTGTCTTTCTCTTTCTGACTTAACTTCACTTAGGATGATAATCTCTAGTTGCATCCCTTTTGCTGCAAGTGGCATTATTTTGTTCTTTTTTATGGCTAAGTAGTATTCCACTGTATATATGTACTACGTCTTCTTTATCCATTCATCTGCCAATGGACATTCAGGTTGTTTCCATGTTTTGGCTATTGTGAATAGCGCTGCTATGAACATAGGGGTGCATGTATCTTTTTGAATTATGGTTTTGTCCAGGTATATGCCCAGGAGTGGGATTGCTGGATCATATAGTAATTCTATTTTTAGTTTTCTGAGGAATCTCCGTACTGTTTTCCATAGTGGCTGCACCAACTTACATTCCCACCAACAGTGTAGGAGGGTTCCCTTTTCTCCACACCCTTCCCAGCATTTGTAATTTAGTGAAAGTATTTTAAACAACTTACCCAGCATCAAGTTGCTAAAATTTTGATGGTGAATGTGTCAACCCAGACTTAGTGTTAACTGCATTTTGTGAAAGATTGACAGGGGAGTTTACTGCCTTTTGAGTATGAAAATTTAGGGCATGGTTATCCGGCAACAAGACCTTTGATATGGCAATTGACACCTCAGGAAATATAAACAATGTTCTTACATGGAGCTTTCCAGAAATATTAAATGAATTTCACTTTAGCCTGAAAGAATGACAACTATACATCTTGCATTTTCAAAGTCATTGCCAATTTTCAATCTTTTAAATTCATAAATTTATTCATTAGATATTAAATACTAGGTACTTTCCTAGGTTTACAATGACATACTAAAAAACATGGCTCCTGCCTTCATGGAGCTAACAGTCTAGTAAGGAACAAGGATGTTAAACAATGAATAAAGATTACAAATATTATTGTCATACTGAGTGAAGTAAGTCAGATAGAGAAAGAAATATCATCTGACATCGCTTATATGGGGAATCTAAAAAAAAATGATACAAATGAACTTATTTACGAAACAGAAACAGACTCACAGACTTAGAGACTGAACTCATGGTTACCAAGGGGGGAAGGGTGGGGGGGGGAGGGATAATTAGGGAGTTTGGGATTGACATGTACACACTGCTATATTTAAAATGGATAACCAACAAGGACCTACTGTACAGCACAGGGAAATCTACTCAATATTCAGTAACAACCTAATTGGGAAAAGAATTTGAAAAAGAATAGATACATGTATATGTATAACTGAATCACTCTGTTGTACACCTGAAACTAACACAACATTGTTAATCAACTATTCTCCAATATAAAATAAAAAGTTAAAAATAAATAAATAAAAATAAACAAATGTTATTGTTATAACAAAGCTTGGTAAGTGTACTAAAAGAACAGGGTGATTTCAATGAAAATGACATTCAATATGTAACTAAATGTGATTTATTATCTATAACTTTACAAGACTTTATCAATAAGTTCCCAAGTCATAAAACAATTTCAATCATAAAATATATGAATTTCACAAAGGCTGCCAAATGCACTCAACTCTGCTTAACTCCTCAAATGGTATGGTAAGAAACATCCAAAAGCTCTGACAATGCTTCTCTGACATTCTTTCTTCATTATGGCAATATGGGTGGTTTTCTCTGAGCAGCTGAATTTGTGATGTGTCTTCCAAAGACCTAAAAATCACAGAGACTTTAGTTAGAGTGACTGAAATGACACACAGATATTGATTCAGGTACCTTAAATCCTCTCTGGAATATGAATGGAAATCATAGAATCATATGTGTATACATATATCATACTGATATATATACTTATATCACACTGATATATGAATAATACTATATATGTGGTGTGATATTGGAGATTATGTGTGTGTATGTATATATATCCATACACACACACACAACACATATTTCCACTTCCATATATATTTAGATAATCTCCAATTTCAAAGATTCTGATTTGGTATCATATTTTTTATTAAACCTGGTAGAGAACTACAAATATCATTACAAATGAAAGATTTGGAGCCTCTGTGTGATAAGATTGCCTGAAGTGTTTTCTTAGTTTTGGGCTTGTTTTGTTTTGTCTTGTTTATTTCTTCATGGCTATATAAATGTGTTTGTCCTCTCTAGATAATATACTTGGTCTTACCATACTTAAGTTCAGCCTTGATAGTAACTATTGTCTTTTGCATTATTTATTCAAAAGCCGCCTCTCCCCTTAACTCATTCATTGCTTTCAATACTCCTGGTTCCCCTGACCCCTCACCTCTAAGCATCAGCTCCTGATGCCTGTTACTTACACTCCTGACTCTGTGATGGTCAGTTTGAAACATGCTTCTCATGTTGTAATCCTGAGAACACATAGATCTAAAACTCAAATTCTCCTTCTTCCAAAGAGCCCAGGAATAGGAAATTTGCCATATTATTTAACAACAAAAGAAATGTACACATAATTAATAAAGCACTGAATCAAGTAAAGTGGTCCTTCTACACTGTCAACTCCTGAATGATTTTTTTCCTTTTTTTCCCCAGTTTTATTGAGATACAATTGACACATAACATTGTATGAGTTTTAGGTAAACAATATGGGGATTTGATACATGTATATATAGTGAAATATATACCACAATAAGTCTAGTTAATCTATCACCACACATAGTTACAATTTTTTTCTTATGATAAGAAATTTAAGATCCACTCTCTTAGCAACTTCCAAATTATAATACAGTATTATTAACTTCAGTCATTATGCTATACATTACATCCCAGAACTTAGTAATCTTATAACTGGGAGTTTGTCCCTTTTCAACACTTTAACCCACACCCGCCCCCCATCTGGCAACCACCAATGTGTTGTAAGTTTGTTTTTGTAACTCAATATATAAATGATATAAATTTGACATATAAATACAGTACTTCTCTCAGTCCGATATATTTTACCATATTGTTGCAAGTGGCAGGATCTCCTTTTTGTTATGACAAATAATATTCCATTGTATGTATATGTGTGTGTGTATATTTTCTTTACCCATTAATCATTCAATAGACACTTAGGTTGTGTCCATGTTTGGCTATTGTAAATAATGCTGCAATAAACATGCAGATATCTTTTCAAGACAGTGACTTCATTTCCTTTATATGTATTCAAAGGTGATATTGCTGGATCATTGGGTAGTTCTTTTTAATTTTTTGCAGAACCTCCATACTGTTTTCCACAGTGTCTGCACCAATTTACATTTCCAGGAACAATGCACAGGGCCCGCTTTCCTCCACAGCCTAGCCAACATTTGTTATCTCTCGTCTTTTTGATGATAACTTTTCTAACAGGCGTGAGGTGATATCTCATTGTGGTTTTGATTTGCATTTTCCTGATGATTAGTAATGTTGAATACCTTTTCATGTACCTGTAAGCTATTTGTATCTCTTTGGAAAAATGTCTATTCAGTTCTTTTGCCCATTTTTTAATGGACTGTTTGGGTGGTTTTTGCTATTGAGTTGTGTATGTTCTTTATATATTTTGGACATTAACCCTTATCAGATATGATTTGCAAATATTTTCTCCTATTCTGTAGGTTACATTTTCATTTTATTGATGGTTTCTTTGGCTGTACAGAAGCTTTTTAGTTTGACATAGACTCTCTAGTTTATTTTTACTTTTATTGCTTTTGCTTTAGGTATCAAATCCAAAAAATTCATTGCAAAAATCAATGTCAAGGAGCTTAATCCCTATGTCTTCTTCTAGAAGTGTTATGGTTTCAAGTCTTACATTCAAGTCTTTAATCCATATTGAGTTCATTTTTAAATATGCTATAAGATAGTGATCCAGTTTTCCCAACACCGTTATTAGCCTGTTATTTCCTCTATGTTCTTGGTTCCTTTGTCATAAATTAGTTGATCATATGTGTGGGTTCATTTCTGGGTTATCTATTCTATTCCATTGATCCATGTGTCTTATTTTAATGCCAATATCATACTGTTTTGATTACTATAGCTTTGTAATATAGTTTGAAATCAGGGACTGTAATACCTCTAACTTTGTTCTTCTTTCTCAAGATTGCTTTGGCTATTCAGAGTCTTTTGTGGTCCCATACAAATTTTAGGATAGTATATTTTTGTGAAAAAATGCCATTGAAATTTTGATAGGGATTGCATTCAATCTGTAGATTGCTTTGGGCAATATGAATATTTTAATAACAGTAATTTTTCCAATCCACGAGCACAGAACATCTTTCTATTCATTTGTGTCATCTTCAGTTTCTTTCATCAATGTCTAATAGTTTTCATTGTGCAGGTCTTTCACCTTGGTGGTTAAATTTATTCCTAGATATTTTATTCTTTTTGCTGTAAGTGGATTATTTTCTTAATTTCTCTTCTCATTCATCATTAGTGTATAGAAATACAACTAATTTTGTATATATATTTTATATCCTGTAATTTACTTAACTTGCCCATTAACAGGTTTGTTTTTTTTTTTTTTTTGGCAGAGTCTTTAGGGTTTTCCATGTATACTATCATGTTATATACAAATAGAGACTTCTTCCTTTCCAAGTTGGATAACTTTTATTTCTTGCCTAATTGCTCTAACTAGGACTTCCAGTGCTATGTTAAATAAAAGTGACAAGAGTGAGCATCCTTTTCTTGTTCCTGATTTTAGAGCAAAGGCTTTCAGTTTTTCACTGTTGAGTATTATGTTCACTGTGGGTTTGTCATATAAGGCCTTCATTATGTTGAAACATGTTCCCTTTATACCCACTTTACTGAGAATTTTTATCATGATTGGATGTTGAATTTTGTCAAATGCTTTTTGTGCATCTATTAAGATGACATATGATTTTTACCCTTCATTTTGTTAATGTGATGTATCACATTGATTGATTTGCAGATGTTGAACATTTTTGCATCCCTGAAATAAATCCCACTTGATCATGGTGTATGATCTTTGACTGCATAGTTGAATTTCATTTGCTAATATTTTGTTGAGAATTTTTGCATTTTATTCCTCAGAGATACTGGCCTGTATTTTATTTTCTGTAGTGGCCTTGTCTAGTTTTAGTATCAGAGTAAAACTGGCCTCATAAAGTTTGTTTAGAAATGTTCCCTCCTCTTCTATATTTTGGAAGAGTTTGAAAGGATTCGTAATTCTTTAATTTTTTGATAGAATTCACCAGTGAAGCCATCTGGCTTAACTTTTGTTTGTTGAGGGGTTTTGGATTACTGATTCCATCTCCTTACTAGTACTTGGTCTGTTCAGATTTTCTATTTCTCCATAAATTAGTCTTAATAGGTTGTATCTTTTTAGGAATTTATTTTTTCTAGGTTGTCTAGTTAGGTGGCATATATCAGTCTCTTATGATCCTTATGATTTTCTTTCTGTGGTATGGTCTCCTCTTATTATAACATCTCTTTCATTTCTAATTTTATTAAAATCTTCTTTTTTTCTTTGTGACTCTAGCTAAGGGTTTTTCTATTGTTTCAAAAGACCAACTCTTAGTTTTATTGATCTTTTCTATTGTCTCTTATTCTCTTTTTCATTTATTTCCTCTCTGATCTTTGTTGTTTTTTTCATTCTACTAACTCTGAGCTTAGTTAGCTTTTCTTTTTCTAGCTCCTTGAGGTATAAAGTTAGGTTGTTTGAGATCTTTCTTATTTCTTGATGTAGCTGTTTATCACTATGAACTTCCCTCTTAGAACTCCTTTTGCTGCATCCCATATAAGTTTTGGCATGTTGTATTTCTATTTTCATTTGTCTCAAGATATATTTTTTTAATTTCTTCTTTGACACATTGGTTTTACAGTAGGAAAAATTTAATTTTCACATATATGTGAATTTTCCAGTTTTTTTCTTCTTATAATTGATCTGGTTTTGTAACATTGTGGTTCAAAAAAATGCTTGATATGATTTCAGTCTTTTTAAATTTACTAAGTCTTGTTTTGTGGTCTAACATATGGTAAATCCTGAAGAATGTTCTAAGTGCACTTGAAAATAATGTTTATTCTGCTATTTTGGGATGGATGTTCTGTAAATATCTTAGTGAAGTGTTTCCTTATTGATATTCTGTCTTGATGATCTATCCATTGTTGAAAATGAAGTCCTTCACTATCTTGGTATTGCTGTCTATTCCTTCCTTCATCTCTGTTAATATTTGCTTTATGTATGTAGTGTTTCTATGTTGGGTGAATGAATATTTACAAATGTTATATCCTCTTGTTAGATTGATGCCTTTATAATTGTATAATAACCTCCTTTGTCTCTTATAACAGTCTTTGGCTTAAAGCCTGTTTTGTCTGACATAAGTATAGCTACCCCTGTTTTCTTCAGTTTCCTTTTGCATGGAGTATATTTTTCCATCTCTTCATTTTTAATCTGTGTTTGTTCTCAAAACAGGAGTCTCTTGTAGCAGCCAATAGTTGGATTGTTTATTTATCCATTCAGCATCCTGTCTTTTGATTAAATATAAATGGACTGAATTCTTCAAAGTAATTATTGATAAGTGTGGCCTTACTATTCCTATTTATGATTGTTTTTTGGCTCTTTTACAGGTCTTTTGTTCCTCTCTTCCTCTGTGATTTGGTGATTTTGTATGGTGGTATGCTTAGATTCCCTTCTCTTTATATTTTGTGTATCAATTATAAATTTTTGCTTTGGAGTTACCATAAAGCTTGTATAAAACATCTTGAATTTATAATAGCCTATTTAAGCTGATAACAACTTATGTTTGAATGCATATTAAAGCTGTAGCTTTTTACTCTTCCCTCTCATATTTTGTTTTTTTGGTCACAATTTACATCTTTGGTCCTGTGTATCCATAAACAAATTATTGTACTTATAGGTAGTTTTACTACCTTTGTCTTTTAACCTTCATAGTAGATTCATAAGTGATTTACCCACCACCATTACAACATTAGAGGATTCTGATTTAACTATATATTTACCTTTACCATAAAGATTTATACTTTGATATGTTTTTCTCTTACTGATTAGTGCCCTTTTGTTTCACCTTGAAGAATTCCCTTTACTATTTCTTCTAAGGCCAGTCTAGTGGTGATGAACTCCTACACTTCTGCTTGTCTAGAAAACTCTTTATCTCTTCTTCAAATCTGAGGGACTTTTCTGGGTAGAATATTCTTTGTTGGCAGTTTTGTTTTTTTTTTTTTTAACACTTTGAATATATTGGCCACTTCCTTCTGGTCTGCAAGTTTCTGAATAAAATTCTGCTGATAGTCTTACGGAGAAACCCTTGTACATAAAAAGCTGTTTTCCTCTTGCTGCTTTTAAGATTCTCTCCTTGTCTTTAGCTTTTGGTAATTTAATTATAATGTGTCTTGGTGTGGTCATTTTGAGTGCATCTTATTTGGAACTTTTTGGTATTCTTGGATCTGGATGTCTGTTTTCTTCCCCAGGTTAGGAAACTGTTCAGCTATTATTCTTCAAATAAGGTTTCTGCCTCTTTCTCTGTCTTCCTCTTCTGGGACCCTTATAATGCAAATATGTGTCCACTTGATGATTTCCCTTAAGCTATCTTCACTCTATTTCATTCTTTTTTTGGGGGGTGGGGGTCCTCTGATTGGATGAATTCCACTGCCCTGTCTTAAAGTTCACTGATCCCTTCTTCCACTTCACCTAGACTGCTGCTGAACCCCTCTATTTAAATTTTCAGTTCAGTTATTGTATATTTCAGCTCTGTGATTTCTGTTTGGTACTTTCTTATGTTTTCTATCTCTTGAAATTTTCACTTTGTTCATGCATTGTTCTGTTGACCTCAGTGAGCATCTTTATGATCATTATTTTGAACTCTATTTTATTAGGGTCTGTTTCTGAAGTTTTATCTTCTTATTTTGGAAAATATTTGCATTTCTTTTTCTTTGTTTCTCTATGTTGGTTTCTGTGCATTAGATAAAACAGCCACCCTCTTAGTCTTGAAGGAGTGGTCTCATGTAGGAAATGAAACTTATTGTTTAGCTGGGTGCTAGCTGTTGGTTGTTTCTCAAACCTCTGTGTTTGAGAAACATCTATGCTTCTCTCCAAAGACAATACATTCCTTATTTACAAAAGCCTCATCCTCTCTATCCTGCACAAAAACAATGGTAGGAGCAGTGCTGTTGATCAGGAGAAAGAAGGCAGGAGCAGTGCCTTTGAGATGAATTTTTCTTAATATGAACAGAACAAAGGAGAAATAATGTGTAAGCTTTCTCAGGGAAAGTTCCCTTTAGATGGTAGAAGAAATGAAGTTTCTCTGCTGTTAAATATAAAAGGATTATGGTAAGAATTCAAACTACAGAAATGTTTAATTCATTCATATAATTCAAAATGTCAATATTTATTGATGCCTGATATAATGGCAGGCATTAAGCTAGATACTGGGCATAAAGTTTTGAAAGACACAATATAGTTCCTACTTTTATAGATCTTATGGTCCAATGGGATGAACAGGTAGTAAACAATGATAACAATTCATTTTATTTTTTTAATTTTTATCTTATATTGGAGTATAGTTGATTTACAATGTTAGTTTCAGGTGTACAGCAAAGTGATTCAGTTATATATATATATATATATATATATATATATATATATATATATATATATATATATATATATTCTTTTTCAGATTCTTTTCCCACATAGGTTATTACAGAGGATTGAGTAGAGTACCCCGTGCTATGCAGGAGGTACTTGTTGATTATTTTATATATAGTACTATGTATATGTTAATCCCAACTTCCTAATTTATCCCTTCTCCCCATCTCTCCCCTTTGGTAACCATAAGTTTGTTTTCTAAGTCTGTGAGTTTGTTTCAGTTTTGTAAATAAGTTCATTTGTATCATATTTTTAGATTCCACATGTAAGTGATATCATATGATATATGTCTTTTTTTGTCTGACTTCACTTATTATGATAATCTCTAGGTCCATCCATTTTGTTGCAAATGGCATTATTTCATTCTTTTTATGACTGAGCAATATTCCATTGTATATTTGTACCACATCTTCTTTATCCATTCATCTGTCAATGGACATTTAGGTTGCTTCCATGTCTTGGCTAATTGTAAATAGTGCTGCAGTGAACATTGGGGTGAATGTATGTTTTAGAATTATGGTTTTCTCTGGATATATGCCCAGGAGTGGGATTGCTGGATCATATGGTAGATCTATTTTTAGTTTTTTAAGGAACCTCCATACTGTTCTCCATAGTGGCTGTACCAATTTACATTCCCACCAACAGTGTAGGAGGGTTCCCTTTTCTCCTAACCCTCCCCAGAATTTATTGTTTGTAGACTTTTTTTTTTTTTTTTTTTTGGCGGTGCCACACGACTTGCACGTGGGCAATCTTTATTTTTTTTTATTTTTGGCTGTGTTGGGTCTTCATTTCTGTGCGAGGGCTTTCTCTAGTTGTGGCAAGCGGGGGCCACTCTTCATCGCGGTGTGCGGGCCTCTCACTATCGTGGCCTCTCTTGTTGTGGAGCACAGGCTCCAGACGCGCAGGCTCAGTAGTTGTGGCTCACGGGCCTAGTTGCTCCGTGGCATGTGGGATCCTCCCTGACCAGGGCTCGAACCCGTGTCCCCTGCACTAGCAGGCAGACTCTCAACCACTGCACCACCAGGGAAGCCGTGTTTGTAGACTTTTTGATGATGGCTATTCTGACTAGTGTGAGGTAATACCTCATTGTAGTTTTGATTTGCATTTCTCTAATAATTCATGATGTTGACCACCTTTTCATGTGCTTTTGGCCATCTGTATGTCTTCTTTGGAGAAATGGCTATTTAGGTCTTCTTCCCATTTTTTGATTGGGTTGTTTGTTTTTTTGATATTTAGCTGTGTAAGCTGTTTGTATATTTTGGAGAGTAATCCCTTGTTGGTCGCTTCATTTGCAAATATTTTCTCCCATTCTGTGGGTTGTCTTTTCATTTTGTTTATGTTTAAAAGCTGTGCAGGACTTCCCTGGTGGCACAGTGTTTAAGAATCTGCCTGCCAATGCAGGGGACATGGGTTCAATCCCTGGTCTGGGAAGATCCCACATGCTGCAGAGCAAATAAGCCCATTCACCACAACTACTGAGCCTGTGCTCTAGAGCCCACGAGCCACAACTACTGAGCCTGCGTGTCACAGCTACTGAAACCCGTGTGCCTACAGCCTGCACTCCAAAACAAGAGAAGCCACTGCAGTAAGAAGCCCACACACTGCAACAAACAATAGCCCCTGCTCGCCGCAGCAACGAAGACCCAACACAGCCAATAAATAAATAAATAAATAAATAAATGTTCCTTTAAAAAAAAAAAAAAAAAAGCTGTGCAAAAGCTTTTAAACGTAATCAGGTCCCATTTGTTTTTTGTTTTGTTTTTATTTTCATTACTCTAGCAGGTGGATTCAAAAAGATGTTGCTGTGATTTATGTTAAACACAGTTCTGCCTATATTTTCCTCTAAGAGTTTTATAGTATCTGGTCTTACTTTTAAATCTTTAATCCATTTTGAGTTTATTTTTGTGCATGGTGTTAGAGAATGTTCTAATTTCATTCTCTTACATGTAGCTGTCCAGTTTTCCCAGCATCAATTATTAGACTGTCTATTCTCCATTGTATATGTAGAACAAAAAAAACAAGATTTTTTTGTTCTACATCTGCATAAAGTGCCATTGGTAATTTTATAGGGATTGCATTGAATCTGTAGATTGCCTTGGGTAGTATAATCATTTTGACAATATTGATTCTTTCAATCCATTTGTGTCATCTTCAGTTTCTTCCATCAGTGTCTTGTAGTTTTCAGAGTACAGTTCTTCTGCCTCCTTAGGTAGGTTTATTCCTAGATATTTTACTCTTTTTGATGAGATGGTAAATGGGATTGTTTCCTTAATCTCTCTTTCTGATCTTCTGGTGTTAGTGTATGGAAATGCAAGAGATTTCTGTGTATTAATTTTGTATACTGCAACTTTACCAGATTCATTGATGAGCTCTAGTAGTTTTTTGTAGCGTGTTTAGGATTTTCTGTGTATAATATCATGTCACCTGCAAACAGTGACAGTTTTACTTCTTCTTTTCCAATTGGATCCCTTTTATTTCTTTTTCTTCTCTGATTGCTGTGTCTAGAACTTAAAACTATGCTGAATAAAAGTGGTGGGAGTGGACATTCTTGTCTTGTTCCTGATCTTAGAGGAAATGCTTTCAGCTTTTCACCATTGAGTTTGATGTTAGCTGAAGGTTTGTCACATATGGCCTTTATTTGTTGAGGTGGACTCCCCCTATGCCCACTTTCTGGATCGTTTTTATCATAAATGGGTGTTGAATTTTTTTCAAAAGCTTTTTCTGCATCTATTGAGATGATCATATGGTTTTTATTCTTCAATTTGTTGATGTGGTGTATCACACTGATTGATTTGTGGATATTGAAAAATCCTTGCATCCCTGGGATAAATCCCACTTGATCATGGTGTATGATCCTGTTTATGTATTGTTGAATTTGGTTTGCTATTATTTTGTTGAAGATTTTTGCATCTGTGTTCATTAGTGATATTAGACAGTACTTTTCTTTTTTTGTGGTATCTTTATCTGGTTTTGGTATCAGGGTAATAGTAGCCTCATAGAATGAGTTTGAGACTGCTCCTTCCTCTGCAATTTTTTGGAAATAGTTTCAGAAGGTTAGGTATTAACTCTTCTCTAAATGTTTGATAGAATTCGCCTGTGAAGCCCTCTGGTCCCTGACTTTTGTTTTCTGGGAGTTTTTTAATCACAGATTCATTTTCAATACTTGTGACTGGTCTGTTCATATTTTCTATTTCTTCCTGGTTCAGTCTTGGGAGATTGTACCTTTCTAAGAATTTGTCCATTTCTTCTGGGTTGTCCATTTTATTGGCATATGGTTCCCTGTAATAGTCTCTTATGGTCCTATGTATTTCTATGATGTCAGATGTAACTTCTACTTTCTCATTTCTATTTTTATTGATATGAACCCTCTCCCTTTTTTTCTTAAAGAGTCTGGTTACAGGTTTATCAATTTTGTTTATTTTTTCAAAGAACCAGCTGTTAGTTTCATTGATCTTTGCTATTGTTTCTTCATCTCTATTTCATTTATTTCTGCTCTGATCTTTATGATTTCTTTCCTTCTACTAACTCTGGGTTTTGTTTGTTCTTTTTCTAGTTGCTTTAAGTGTAAGGTTAGGTTGTTTATCTGTGATTTTTCTTGTTTCCTGAGGTAACTATAAACTTAACTCTTAGAACTGCTTTTGCTGCATCCCATAGGTTTTGGATCATCGTGTTTTTGTTTTCATTTGTCTCTAGGTATTTTTTGATTTCCTCTTTGATTTCTTCAGTGATCCATTGGTTGTTTAGTAGCATATTGTTTAGCCTGTTAACTGCATATTTGCATTTTTTACAATTTTTTTCTTGTAGTTGATTTCTAATCTCATAGCATTGTGTTTGTTTGGAAAAGATGCTTGATATGATTTCAATTTTCTTAAATTTACCAAGTCTTCCTTTGTGGCCCAGTATGTGATCTATCTTGGAGACTATTCCATGTGCACTTGAATATGAAATCTGCTGCTTTTGTATGGAATGCTCTATAAATACCAATTAAGTCCATCTGGTAATGTAGCATTTAAGGCCTGTGTTTCCTTATTGATTTTCTGTCTAGATGATCTGTCCATTGATGTAAGTGGGGTGTTAAAGTCCCTCACTATTATTGTGTTACTGTCAATTTTTCCTTTTATGGCTGTAAGCATTTGCCTTATATATTGAAGTGTTCCTGTATTGGGTGCATTATATATATTTACAATTGTTTTATCTTCTTCTTGGATTGATCCATTGATCATTATGTAGTGTCCTTCTTTGTCTCTTGTACAGTCCTTATTTTAAAGTCTATTTTGTCTGATATGAGTATTGCTACTCCAGTTTTCTTTTGATTTCCATTTGCATGGAATACCTTTTTCCAGCCCCTCACTTTCAGTCTGTATGTGTCCCTAGGTCTGAAGTGGGTCTCTTGTAGACAGACTATATATGGGTCTTGTTTTTGTATCTAGTCAGCCAGTCTATGTCTTCTGGTTGGAGCATTTAATCCATTTACATTTAAAGTAATTACTGATATGTATGTTTGTATTGCCATTTTGTTAATTGTTTTGGATCTGTTTTTGCAGGTCTTTCTTCTTCCCTTCCTGTTTTGTTCTCTTGTGATTTGATGACTATCTTTATTGTTGTGTTTGCGTTCCTTTTTCTTTTTTGTGTGTATATCTATTGTATGTTTTTGGTTTGCCTTTACAATGAGGACTTGATATGAAAGTCTATATATATACAAGATTGTTTTAAGTTGCTGGTCTCCTAATTTCAAATGCATTTCCAATATTCTGCATTTGTTCTCTCTTCTACTCATGATTGCTTGTTTTGATGTCATATTTATGTGTGGATAATTTCCTACCTTTACTGTATGTTTGCCTTTACCAGTGAGCTTTCCCATTTGTAATTTTCTTGTTTCTAGTTGTGACCTTTTCTTTTACAAATAGAGAATTTCCTTTAGAATTTGTTATAACACTGATTTAGTGGTGCTGAATTCTCTTAGCTTTTGCTTGTCTGTAAAGTGTTGTTTGATTTCTCCATTGAATCTGAATGAGAGCCTTACTGGGTATAGTATTCTTGGTTGTAGGTTTTTTTCCTTTCATCACTTTTAATATATTATGCCACTCCCTTTGGCCTGTAGAGTTTCTGCTGACAAACTGGCTGATAACCTTATGGGGATTCTGTTGTATGTTATTTGTTGCTTTTAATATTTTCTCTTTGTCTTTAATTTTTGTTAATTAATTCCATTAGTATGTGTCTCAGTGTGTTCCTCCGGGTTTATCCTGTATGGGACTCTCTGCACTTCCTGGACTTGGGTGACTGTTTACTTTCCCATGTTAGGGAATTTTTCAGCTATTATCTCTTCAAATATTTTCTCAGATCCTTTCTCTCTCTCTTCTCCTTCTGGGACCCCTATAATGTGAATGTTGATGCATTTGACATTGTCCTAGAAGTCTCTTAAACTATCCTCATTTCTTTTCATTCTTTTTTCTGTTCCATGGCAGTGATTTCCACCACTCTGTCATCCAGCTCACTTATTCATTCTTCTGCCTCCTTTATTCATTCTTCTTTCTGCCTCATTTATTCTGCTATTAATTCCTTCTAGTGTATTTTTCATTTCAGTTACTGTATTGTTCAACTCTGTTTGTTCTTTATATCTTACAGCTTTTATTTCTTGTATTTTCTTGGTCTGTGCCTCCATTCTTTTTCTGAGATCATGGATCATCTTTACTATCATTTCTCTGAATTACTTTTTGGGTAGATTGCCTATCTTCACTTCACTTAGTTGTTCTTCTGGGGTTTTATCTTGTTCCTTTGTCTGGATCATAGTCCTCTGCTGTCTCATTTGTCTAACTAACTTTCTGTTTTTGTGGTCCCACAGCCTGCAGCACTGTAGTTCCTCTTGCTTCTGGTGTCTGCCCCCTAGTGGGTGAGGCTGGTCTAAGAGCCTTGTGCATGCTTCTTGGTGGGAGGGACTAGTGCCTATGCACTGGTGGTTGGAGCTGGGTCTTGTCCCTCTGGTGGGCAGGGCCATGTCAAGGGGTGTGTTTAGAGGTGGCTGTGAAGTCAGGAAGACTTTTGACAGCCTGTCTGCTGATGAGTGGGGCTTGTGTTCCCGCCCTGTTGGTTGTTTGTTTTGCCTGAAGCATCCCAGCATTGGAACCTAAGGGCTGTTGGGTGGGGCCAGGTCTTGGCATCAAAATGGCAGCCTCCAGGACAGCTCACACCAATGAGTACTCCCCCAGTACCTCCACCACCAGGGCCCTTGTCCCTGTAGTGAGCCAAGGCTGCCCCCAACACCAGGAGACCCCCCCCAGTACCTCCACCACCAGGGCCCTTGTCCCTGTAGTGAGCCAAGGCTGCCCCCAACACCAGGAGACCCTCCAAGAAAAGCAGGTAGGTCTGGCACAGGCTCCTATGGAGTCACTGCTTTTTCCCCTGGCCCCCAGTGCCCACAAGACCCTGCATGCACCCTTCAAGAATAGGGGTACATTTCCCCCAGTCCCATGGAGCTCCTGCAATCAAGCCTTGCTGGCCTTCAAAGCCAAATGCTCTGGGGGCTCCTCGTCTTGATACCAGACCCCCAGGCTGGAAAGCCTGATGTGGGGCTCAGAGGTCTCACTCCTGTGGGAGAACTTCTGAGATATAATTATTTTCCAGTTTGTGGGTCTCCCACCTAGAGGGTATGGGACTTGGTTGTATTGCAAATGCACCCCCCCCCCCTACCTTCTCACTGTGGCTTCTTCTTTGTCTTTGGAAGTAGAATATCTTTTTTGGTAGGTTCCAGTCTTTTTTGTCAATGGTTGTTGAGCAGTTAGTTAGTTTGTTGTGATTTTGGTGTTTTCATGAGAGGAGGTGAGCTCAGGTCTTTCTTCTCTGCCATCTTGTCCTGGAATCTTGAATGCATTTTTATAAATCAATGTAAATTATCTGGCAATGATCTTTTGGTTTATGTTATCAAATCCCCTGTTTTCTCCAGTTAGAGTAAATGTCTTTCATACTCACTCTGAAAATATGAGTTTGCTAAAAGTCTTAAATGGGCAAATCCATTTATGGAGTCAAACTCAAAAAGTGAGTTGGGGGATACACCACAATTAGAGCAAAATTGCATGTACTCTTTCTAAACAAATCTCAGTATGGGTTTTTTTCAGTTTAAAAACATCTGTGACAAAGAGGAAGTTTGCTTTAAAAAAAAACCTGACAAATCTTTCCATATTTGAAGGACCTAAATCTTCTTTATCAATCATTTGAAGAAAGATTACTATTACTCATTTGTGAGGAATATATGAAGTATTAAGGAAATAGTTATTGGGTATCTCTTAAATGGAAATCAAATAATTTGGTAGTAGGAGGACAGAGGCATTATGAGATGGTGAGGGAAGAAGGAAAAAATCCCAAATCCATTCCTGGCCCTGCCTTAATTTCTCCTGAGTCCCCACCAAGTGTATCCCCAAACTCATCCAACTTGCTTCCAGTACAACACCTGCTCACTAGGGAACACTTTTATTTCATCTATAAAAAGAGTAAGGAAATGCCTAATTCTTCTACTTTAGCATTACTACAGGTAGTTCAGAAATTCAAAATTAGTACATAAAAAAACGAAAACTTAAGTCATAAGGTAAATGAAAACTTAAGTCATAAGGTAAATAAAGGTGAAAAAACAGAGAACATGTTAACTTGTAAAATGGAAAGCTCAGTGTTAGCACGTAAAAAACAATCAGTAATTGTTAAAATGGGTGGTGTGAAAAGATACCACCCAAATGGTTAATCTGTATGTCTGCATAGTGAATTGCACCATTCTCTACCTTGATGCTCAAGACAGAAATGGGGGGGGGGGGCGGATCCTAGAGTCTATTCTCTCCCTCATTTTCTATTACTGAATTACTTTCACCTACACACTGCTCATCAGTTAGTTAGGCACTGTTTAAGTCTTTCTGAAACCATTCTTTCTTCTCCATTTCCACTGTTATTTCTGTGTGTGTGCATGTGTGTATGTGAATGTTTCAAGCTCCCATCATGTCTTATCTAACCTAAAGCAATAGCTTCTTCCAGTCTCATTTTTCTCATCCCACTCACTCCTCTTGCTGGTATATTGCCAGAGTGAACTTTCTAAAGGGCAATTCTGATCTTGTTACTCTCACATTGAAATTCTTCAGGAGTTCCTCTACAGCTTTAAGGTTAAAGTAAACAAGTTTTTAACCTGCCCTCAAGGCCCTTCGCAATGTTTGTTTGTCCTTTCTAGCTATCCAGCATTTCCCAATTCACTACTCATTTATAAATATTTGTATTGGGGGAGATTTAATAGAAGCCTGTGCAGAGTATGGGAAGAGTACACAGAAGGTGGTCAGGAAGCTTCATAGAGGAAGTTCCCGGGGGTTAGGGGGGATTAGATGCTTCCCAAACAGGTGATGGGAAGGAAGGAAGGAAGGGAAGATGCTCATGCATATGAGCAGGGATAGATGCACAAGGCTTGGTGAGACCAGGACATGGTTCAGTAGAGTGAGGTTTACAATACAATGTGTTGGTCATGGGAGGGGAAAACCCTGAAGTAAGGAAAGAGGTTCAAGGGTAAAATCCCAGAAATTTTTGTAACCCAAGGTAATGAATTTGAATTTTAAATATGGAGAGGTCATCAACATTCTACTAAAAATACTGTAGGCTGGTTAAGAGGAGAGATAGAAAAATAACAAGAGTTAGCAAAGTCTTCTCTGAAAATAAGTCACTTTATGGTTGATCACAATTATATTAAGGTTGTTAATTTAAAAAATCATGACATTCAGACAATGGAATATTATTCAGTGCTAAAAAGAAATGATCTATCAAGCCATGAAAAGACATGGAAGAACCTTAAAGTCATAATTACTAAGTGAAAGAAGCCAATCTGAAAAGGCTACATACTGTATGATTCCAACTATATGGCATTCTGAAAAAGGCCAAACTACGGAGACAGTAAAAAGACCAGTGCACTTTGGTGGGATGAGGGGAAGGAATGAACAGGTGAAGCACAGAGGATTTTTAGGGTAGTGAAATTCTATGGTATTAAAGTGATGGATACATATCATTATATATTTGTCCAAACCCATAGGATGTACACCAAGAGTGAACCCTAAGGTAAACTATGGGCTTTGGGTAATTATGATGTGTCAATGTAGATTCATCAATTATAACTAATGTACCACTCTGGTGAGTGATATTGATAATGGGGGAGGCTATGCATGTGTGGGGACAAGGGGGTATATGGGAAATCTCTGTACCTCCCTTTCAACTTTTTTGTGAACCTAAAACTGCATTAAAAAATAATGTCTTTAAAAATTAAAAATAAAAAAAAATAAGAGCACTACAAGAAATTACAACAGTTACCAAAGTGATGTTTCAAAAACGTAAGTCAGATCATGTTGCTTCCTTATTTAAAAGCCTCCATGGCTTCTCAGGGCATTTGGAAGAAAATTGAGAATTCTTACCTTGCCTTCAGACGCCCTAAATGATCTGGCCCCAGACTTCCCGCTCCAACAGTGTGTCCTCCCCTCTCCACCATGCTCATTATGACATGTCAGTCACAGGGACATCTCTTCTGTTTCTCAGCAATGCCCACATCAATCCTTCTGTAGGGACGCTGCACTTGTTCCTCCCCCACCCCACCCCAGGCTTCTCATTATCATGATTTTTGCATCCAGGCTCCTGTTTATCATTTGGATTTTCAGCTCAGTCGGCATCCCCTCATAATTATCTTAATTCTATGTGTGCTTGTTCATTAGCTGTCTCTCACACTAGAATATAAATTCCTGTTGAAGGGAGACCTTTTCTGCTTTCTTTAGGACCCTAATGCTGGCACCCAGAGGACTTTCTGGCACATAGTACCTCCTCAACAAATACATGTTGAATAAGTGAAAGAGAAGCTGAGGTACCTCTTTTACAGAAGAAAACAAAAATTGATATCAAAATATCTGTTACCTTATGTTTTCTATGTATTTATACACAATATTATATTTATATGCATATATTTGTGGTGTCCTTCTTTGTAATGAACACAAAAATGGAAAAATAAACATAGCAGCTACCAAATAAGTAAAATGTGAAAAATCCTCAAAAGGAAACAAATGAGAAAGATATAGGTGGCTCCACATGTGAAATATTTAACCTGTGTAGTTTGCCTCTTTTTTTCCTGCAAACCAAACAGTCCTAAGGAGAATAAAATGAGGAGCAGGAAGAGCTCATCCTTGATCCCATCTGCAGAGCTAGTACAAAGACAGACTTAGAAGAAAGGGGACGAAAACATGCTGGGGTCACAGAAGGAAACTGAGTTGAAAGGAGGGAAAAAAATCTGCATTCCAAGTCATTTGGAACAGAGAAGGAAGGGAGACATTATCAGAAGACAGTGTTCACCAGAGGCACAGTCTGAAAAAGAAATCGACATCTGTGAAAGTCTGGTGCGCCCCAGATCTGAGGGGGCAGATGAAGATTGTTTATGTAGCACAAGAAGGTGTTGGGAGAAGGAAGGAACAAGCTCACATGGAAACATATGCTCTCCGAAGCTACTTGAAAAATAAAACATGCAGCGGAGAGAGAAACATCTGTGTTGCACACAGGCAGACCACCAGTAGTGAAGCAGGCTTGAGGTAGAAGCGAAAGGCGTACACAAACAAGATCGGACGTTATGTCTTGTCAAAATGACATGTAAAGGCTCTGGGTCTGCATATCATTCTCTGGTGAGTTAATGGGAACTCAGCCATCTGGGGAAATCAAGGATGAGTAAACTAGCTGCCTTGGTGTGTTTTCACAGTTTTGCAGAAATGACAAAGCATTCACAAGTTTTTCCAGGGCTACTTTTTTTCCTACTTGGGGAGGGGGGGGCAGTGGTGGAAACCTTTAGAGTACAGTTTATTTTTTTCCTTGAGAAACATTAGAGCTTTTATTCCAAATCTACTGCAGCAATAGAAGCAGCTGGATTTCTCATCCTTTGACCATAGATTTTCAGCACATAATAGCCTTAGAAAGCACTACTTCACATTAATCAATGAATGTAGGAACTTTTGTAAAACATTAAACAGATATATTTAAGAACATTAAGAATTTTGAAATCTGCAATATTCATCTTAATTGCTAAAACTGGTTATAATATTTAATAATTTGCTAAAGTATAAAAATAAATTTATATATACTATCTATACTAACTCTTGGTAAAATGAAAAGTTAAAAATCAGAAATCAAGACAACGTAGGTTACATAGAACTTAAACTAGAATTTTACCATGTTATAATTTATTATAACACAGATACCTATGTGTAAGTTTATATAAAACATGTAGCCATATTCATTTTTACATGGATATAAACATAGCATGAGTTTATATACAGAATCAATCTTTCTTTAATTATAAATACCAACTCATTTCTAAAAGGTAGGGTCGCAGATGAATGATGATGCCAAAAGTAACAACAGAGGCAAATAAAAAAATAAAACATCAAGCCTGTGGCATCTGATATCCACCATGGGATTCCTGAAACTATTTAGAAAATTTATATAAAATGTGTAGAAAACACAAATAACTAAGGAAAGAAAACTATTAAAATTATAGAAACATATTTTGCAGTATATTAATAAGAATGTCAAAGACCTAAGCATATATGACAATCAATCAGAAAAGAGTAAGTGTGGGGTAAACATAGAAACCATAGAGTAACTTTAGCGTAAATGTGGGATAAGTGTAGACTAAGTGTGGTTGCAAAAATGAAACTGAAAAATAAATTTTAGTCTATAGTGTAGAGATAAGCCAGGTCCAGGTCGAATCACAAATCTTAAATCAGTGATGTTTGGCTTTTGTGAAATCTTGGAAGCCTTTGTGCCCCTCTCCCTAAGCAAGTGCCCACCACCCAGTCACAACGAGGCTGTTCTGCATGTAATTCACATAACTTTTCCTTCTTTTCATTCTGCCACAGTAATACCACCACTGTGTACTACACCAGCGTTCCTTGACATCTGCTATGGAAGGAACTTTCGCCTAACATTTATTGAGAATTCACTAAGTGCTCACTTTTCATTGTATTATCTTATTTAATTCTTACAACAACCCTGTACAGTTTTATTATTCCTATTTTTAAAGACATGGAAACTAACACTCAAATATAGAAATTATATAAAATGCTGAATTAAGAATTAAGATAAAGATGTTACTCTGAAAACTAAGTCATTTCTCGTAAACCATATTTCCTCTCAAATAATTACTGACTGGGTTATTACTAATCTGATAATGGCATTATGCCATGATTCTAAATTATCACTGTCAATTGTCAGCCATTATAAAGGGAGAGAGATCTTTTTCATCCCTCTGATTATTCAAATGGTACATGGTTAGTATATAAATTTCTAAAATATAGAATAATATGAAGATAAACAATAATGTCACTTTAACCAAATCACCCGGAGGGGAAAACCATTATTAACATTTTGGATTAATACCTTTTAGCTTTGTGTGTCTGTTCTCCCAATTATGTCTACACAAAAAACTGACCCATTTGAAAAATTCCATGCAGCATGATAGCCCTTTGAGAAAGATCACTTTGATCAGATCTTTCCTAAAGTCCCAATGGCTGAGTCCATTTGATGGTGAGCCTTTCATCAGCCAAAAACCAAATTCTAATGCTCAAATCAAGGAAAATTGAAGAATGACTTCAAGTCACTCACTCTCTTACAAAAATGACAAAAATACTGACACAACAACTAAAAGTAACCATTTCTAGAACTCTAGAAATTAACCAAAGCTAAGAGCTGTATTGCAAGGCTTGAAATTCCATGTGCTGCTGTGCTATCTTTGAGCCTGATTGATAGGGCCCCAGAGGCCCAGCCAGGACTTCCTCTGCCCTTGATTACCCCAGTCAGGAAGGCTCCCTGCCCAGGTAGTTCCCCCATCAGCTGTGCAAGCTGCATTCTACCTGTCCCTCAGTATAACTGGTTTCAACACTCTGCCAGCCAGCAAAATTATTCAAACAAGTCCCATCCTCCTGAGACAAAAAAGGGCACCCCACACCCCTGTTACTACAAAGCCTATCTATCTCCCACAGCATTTTCTGCCTCACTGTATTTCCAAGTGCAACCTCTGTGTGGCCTTGCATGGCATGTGATGTCCTCTTCCCACAGGCTGTGCGTATATGTGACTAATAAACTACTGACAGTCTCATCTGCCCAATGGTGGATGTCCTCTGTTCAGCCAGCTTATGCTATTTAGGTTATTGGAGCCCTCCTGAATCAGTGGAATGAATAGGAATGATCAGAACAGGAACAAAGTCATCTATGCAAGGGCAACTATTGAATATCTCTAGAGAGTGGGGGGGTCTATGATATTTTAAGTTGGGGCTATTCCCGTCTCTCTGCTCTCAATACTCCAATGTTGCAAAAGCCATGAAATGCTAACAGTCCTGCAGCCAGTGGACAGGACTGTACTTTTCTGGAGTTCTAAGAAACACCATCTCCAGAATACAGTCAATATAATGTTCAAACATTCAGCTCCATGGGAAATCTCTGTTACTGACATATTACACGTTTTTATTCTGTTTTATTTAACTCAGATTTCAGCTTAGTCAAGTGGGGGAAAAGAGGAGTACTACCCTCAGGTCATTACTGAAACAATTCCAGTCTGGTAGCAACATTGCAGCTGTATAAAGCTATTATTTCAATTGGGGAAAAGAAAAAAGAAAAAAAGCCTGGTCAGGAATTTAAAAGGAAATCTTGGAGAATAAAATGGCTACAGGAAAATTTGAAAAGCTCCAACATAGCTCTGGACATCTAAAAAACTGCAAAAGCATGCACACAGCCCAGGAAAGACTTGGTTAAAAAGAAAGCTCTTTTAATTGCTGGTTGAACTTGAGGCCCTGAGCAAGCAGTAAATGAAAGCTATGGTTGTCTTATAAATGACCTGAAGTTTGAAAGCATGCTTTCTAACGCAGATCTCCTTGGCAAAAGGGAGAAGATATACAGACAACATATTTAAGGATATTTTCTCATCAAAAATTGGACTAGCTGACCACTTATCCAGAATCAGAGGTGATTCATAGGAAGGCAAGTTTAAAATTTTATGTAAGATTTGTTTTAAATTAAATTTAAAATATTTTAAAACTTTTAATTTAAAAAATCCAGGGAATTCAATGGTTGCACAGTGCAGGAAATACAAAATCTACAGAATTAGTCCAGGTAAGTCTGTGAACAATACACAACAACGAGAAAACAACAAGGACAACAAAATTCCAGCAACGACAGTGAAATCTGAGCAGTGGGGAGAGACTTGATACCAGAGTTGCTACGATATATTATCTAAAATGTCCAGTTTTCAACAAAAACTTATGAGACATGAAAAAACAAAGCAAAAAATGTGCCACATAAAAAGGCAAAAAAGAGCTAAAACATAATGTCCCTGAGGGGGCTCAGATTTTAGACTTAGTAGTACATAAAGATGTTAAAAGATCTATTATAAATATGTTTAAAGAGCTAAAGGAAATCATATCTAAAGAAATAGAGAAATATGACAACAATGTCTCACCAAATTTTTTTAAAAACTTAAGACCCAAATATAAATAGTTCTGCAATTGAAAAGTATGATAACTGGAAAAAAAATTTCATCAGAGGGACTCAAAAACAGAGTTCAGCTAACAGAAGAAAGAATCATCAAACTTCATACTTCAAGAGAGATTATCCAGTCTGAGGAGCAGAGAAAAGGAATTAAAAAATGAACAGGGCCTCAGAGACTTGAGAGACACCAACAAGCACTCCAACATACACAGAACAGGAATTTCATAAAGAGAAGAGAGAAAGAACAGAAAAGATATTTGAAGAAATATTGGTCAAGAATGTCCCAAATTTCATGAAAAATATAAATCTACTCATCCAAGAATCTCAATGAACTCCAGGTAAAATAAACTGAAAAATAATCACAACTAGACATATCATAGTCCAGTAGAGAAGAGTCAAAGATGAAGAGAAAATCTTGACAGCAACAAAACATAAAGAAGTTATATACTAGCATTTCTTAAAAAGATTTAAAAGCTGACTTTTATTAGAAACCATGGAGTCCAAAAAGCAGTGCAATGACATATTCAAAGTGTTGGAAAAAGAAGTCTGTAAACTTTTTTAAAAGTTTATGTATTTGGGGGCTCTGTTGTTAGGTGCATATGTTTACATTTGTTCTATTATAGTCTCCTAAGCTATAAAGATATAAATTCTATATATGGCAAAACTATCCTTCAAAAAATGAAGGATAAATTAAGACAACATTGCTAGGAAAAAAAAAAACAGAGAGAATCTGTGCGTAGCAATTCCACCCTACAATAATTACTAAAGAGAGTTCTTAAGGCTGAAATGAAAGGACACTAGACAGTAACTTGAATCCACATAAAGAGGTAAAGAGCATCAGTAAACATATCTACATAAGTAAATATAAAAGAATAAATGTCTTTCTGTAACTTTTTTTCTACCATTTTATTCAAAGGCAAATGCATAAAGTAATAATTATAAACTTTGTTGATGAACTTGTAATGTATAAAATGTAATTTGTATGACAATTACAGAACAAAGGAAGAGAGAGAGAGAATGGCTCTCTATCAGAACAAAGTATATATGTATGCTATTGAAATTAATTTGGTATCAATCTAAACTGGAATAAGATATCAATTAAAATTCCCAGGACAACCACAAAACCAAAAAAACCCTCAAAACTATAATTAAAACCAAGAAAATTAAAATGGTATACTAAAAATAATCTAACACAAAAGAAGACAGTAATAAGGGAATAGAGGAACAACAACAACAAAAAAGATGTTCAACATTGCTAATCATCAGAGAAATGCAAATCAAAATCACAATGAGATATCACCTCACACTTGTCAGAATGGCTATTATCAAAAGCAACACAAATAACAAATGTTGGCAAGGATGTGGAGAAAAAGGAACCTTTGTACACTGCAAGAGGGAATGTAAATTGGTGCAGCCACTGTGGAAAACAGTATGGAGGTTTCTCAAAAAACTAAAAGGAGAACTACCATACGATGCAGCAATTCCACTCCTGGGTATATATATCCAAGAAAAAACAAAAACAAAACACTAATTTGAAAAGATATATGAACCCCAGTGTTCATAGCAGCAATATTTATAATTGCCAAGTTATGGAAGCAACCTGTGTCCATCAACAGATGAATGGATAAAGAAGATGTGATACACACACACACACACATACACACACACACAAACACACAACGGAATACTACTCTGCCATAAAAAAGAATGAAAATTTACCATTTACAATAACATGGATGGACTTGGAGGTTATTATGCTAAGTGAAATAAGTCAGAGAAAGACAAATACCATATAACTTATATGTGCAATCTAAAAAATACAACAAATTAGTGAATATAATAAAAAAGAAGTAGACTCACAGATATAGAGAACAAACTAGTGGTTACCAGAGGGGAGAGGGAAGGGGGGAGGGACAATATAGGGGTAGAGGGTTAAGAGGCAAAAACTATTAGGTATAAAATAAAATAATCTACAAGGATATATTGTCCAACATGGGGAATAAAGCCAATATTTTATAACTATAAATGGAGTATAATAATCTTTTAAAATTGTGAATCACTATATTGTACACCTTGTAACTTATATAATATTGTACATCAACTATACTTAAGTAAACAGAAAGACATAAAACATATAGAAAACAGCAAAATAACAGATTTAAATCCTATTTTATTCATAATTACATTAAATGTAAATGGATAAATTACTCCAATCAAAAGACAGAGATTAAAAGATGGATTTTTAAAATTACCTACTTATTTACTCTTTACAAAAGACACATTAGATTCAAAAACACAAGTGGATTGAAAGGAAAAGGTGGGAAAATATAACAAAGACACTAAACCAAAGAAAGAGTAAGGGGCTATATTAATATAAGACAAAACAGACTTTCAGAACAAAATTGTGTCTAGAGAGAAGAATATTTTATAATGATAAAATGGTCAATCCATTAGGTAGATAGAATAGGTATAAATATATGTACCTAGGATTGGAGACAAGATGGTGGAGTAAAAGGACCTTGAGCCCACTTCCTCTCATGAGCACACCAAAATCACAGCTAACTGCTGAACAACCATCGATAAAAAAGACTGGAATCTACCAAAAGAGATGCTATACTCTACATCCAAAGACATAAAGAAGAAACCACAAGATGGTCAGAGGGGTGCACTCGCAGTATAATCAAATCTCATTCCACCCAGATGTGTGACCCATAAACTGGAGATAATTATATCATAGAGGTTCTCCCAAGGAGTGAGAGTTCTGAGCCCCATGTCAGGCTCCACAGCCTAGGGATCTGACATCAGGAGGAGGAGCCCCCAGAGCATTTGGCTTTGAAGGCCAGCAGGGCTTGACTGCAGAAGCTCCACAGGACTGGGAGAAACAGAGACTCCACTCTTGGAAGGTGCATACAAGTTCTCATGCACAGTGGAAACCAGAGCAAAGGCAGTGACTCCATAGGAGCCTGTGCCAGACATACTTGCTGGTCTTGGATGGTCTCCCAGGGAGTCAGGAGTGGCTGTGGCTCTTTCTGGGGTCATAAAATCTCGTGGCAGACATAGGGGAAACCTATATGAACTCCAGCTAGAGGCAGACATTTTGGGTCCTTGGCACCAAGACCTGGCCCCACCCAACAGCCTATAAGCACCAATGCTGGGATGCCTCAGGCTGAACAACTGATGGGGCAGGAACACAGTACCACCCATCAGCAGACAGGCCACCTAAAGACTTCCTGAGCTGACAGCCACCTCTAGTCAAGCTGACAGCCACCTCTAGACTTGACACCTCCCTACCCACCAGAGGGTCAAGACACAGCTCCACCCACCAGTGGGCAGGCACTGGACCCTCCCACCAGGAAGCCTGCATAAGCCTCTAGACCAGCCTCACCCACCAGAGGGCAGACACCAAAAGCAAGAAAACTACAGTCATGCAGCCTGCAGAACTGAGCCTACAAACACAGGTCAGAACCTACCCTTTAACCAGCTGGTCCCTGGCCCTTGGGTGATGAGAGAGGAGTGTACTGCTGGGACACATAGGACATCCCCTACAGAGGGCCACTTCTCCAAGGTTCAAGAAAAGTAACTAAGCTACTACATACATAAACATACAAATAGAAATTTAAACAAAATGAGATGGGAAAGGAATATATTCCAGACAAAGGAACAAAATAAAACCCCAGAATAATAACTAAGTGAAGTGGAGATAGGCAATCTACATGAGAAAGAGTTCAGAGTAATGAACACAAAGATGATCCAAGAACTTGGGAAAAGAACACACGCACAGAGCAAGAAGTTAGAAGAAGTTTTTAGCAAAGAGACAGAAAATATAAAGAACAACCAAACAGAGTTGAAGAAAACAATAACTAAAATGAAAAATACACTAGAAGGAATTACTAGCAGAATAAATGAAGCAGAAGAATGAATCAGTGAGCCAGAAGACAGAGTGGTAGAAATCACTGCCATGGAACAGAATAAATAAGAAAGAATGAAAAGAAATTAAAATAGTTTAAGAGACCTCTGAGGCAAACATACAGTAAAGGTAGGAAATCATCCACACACAAATATGATATCAAAACCAGTATTTGTGACAGGAGGAGAGTACAAATCCAGGATATTTGAAATGCATTTGAAATTAAGAAATCAATAACTTGAAAAAATCATGTATACGTATAGACTGCTATATCAAAACCTCATGGTAACCACAAACTAAAAATCTATAATAAATATACAAACAGAAAAGAAAAAGGAATCCAAATATAACACTAAAAATAGTCATCAAATCACAAAAGAAGAGAACAAAGAGGAAAGGAAGAATAAAAAGACTTACAAAAACAAATCCAAAACAATTAACAAAATGGCAATAATAACATACATATCGACAATTACCTTAAATGTAAATGGGTTAAATGTTCCAACCAAAAGACACAGACTGGCTGAATCGATACAAGAACAACCCTATATATATGCTGTCTACAAGAGACCCACTTCAGATCTAGAGACACATACAGACTGAAAATGAGGGAATGGAAAAAGTTATTTCATGCAAATGGAAATCAAGAGAAAGCTGGAGTAGCAATACTTCTATCTGACAAAATGGACTTTAAAATAAAGACTGGTACAAGAGACAAAGAACACCACATAATGATCAATGGATCAATCCAAGAAGAAGAAATAACAATTGTAAACATATATGCACCCAACACAGGAGCACCTCAATATTATAAGGGAAACGTTAACAGATATAAAAGGAGAAATTGACAGTAACAATAATAGTGGGGCACTTTAACACTCCACTTATATCAATGGACAGATCATTCAGACAGAAAATAAATAAGGAAACACAGGCCTTAAATGCCATATTAGATCAGATAGACTTAACTGATATTTATAGAGCATTCCATCCAAAAGCAGCAGAATACACATTCTTTTCAAGTGCACAGGGAACATTCTCCAAGATAGGTCACATACTGGGCCACAAAGGAAGTCTTGGTAAATTTGAGAAAATTGAAATCATATCAAGCATCTTTTTCAACCACAGTGCTATGAGATTAGAAATCAACTACAAGAAAAAAATGCAAAAAACCCAAACACATAGAGGCTAAACAATATGCTACTAAATAACCAATGGATCACTGAAGAAATCAAAAATATGTAGAGACAAATGGAAACAAAAACATGAAGAACCAAAACCTTTGGGATTCAGCAAAAATAGTTCTAAGAGGGAAGTTTATAGTTACCTCAGGAAACAAGAAAAATCTCAGATAAACAACCTAACCTTAACACCTAAAGCAACTAGAGAAAGAAGAACAAACAAAACCCAAGTTACTAGAAGGAAAGAAATCATAATGATCAGAGCAGAAATAAATGAAACAGAGATGAAGAAAACAATAGAAAAGATCAATGAAACTAAAAGCTGGTTCTTTGAAAAGATAAACAAAATGATAAACCTTTAGCCAGACTCATCAAGAAAAAAAAGGGAGAAGGCCCAAATCAATATAATTAGAAATGAAAAGGAAGATGTTACAACTGACACCACAGAAATACATAGGACCATAAGAGACTATTACAGGCAACTATATGCCAATAAAATGGACAACCTGGAAGAAATGGACAAATTCTTAGACAGGTAAAATCTCTTAAGACTGAATGAGGAAAAAATAGAAAATATGATCAATCACAGTACTGAAATTGCATCTGTGATTAAAAAACTTCCAATAAACAAAAGTCCAGGACCACAGGGCTTCACAGATGAATTCTATCAAAAATTTAGAGAGAGTTACCACCTATCCTTCTGAAACTATTCCAAAAAAATAGCAGAGGAGGGAACACTTCCAAACTCATTCTGTGAAGCCACCATCATGCTGATACCAAAACCAGACAAAGATACCACAAAAAAAGAAAATTACAGTCCAATATCACTGATGATATAGATGCAAAAATCCTCAACAAAATACTAGCAAACCAAATTCAACAATACATAAAATGTATTATACACCATGATCAAATGGGATTTATCCCAGGGATACAAGGATTTTTCAATATCCACAAATCAATTAATGTGATATACCACATTTAAAAAATGATGAATAAAAACCATATGATCATCTCAATAGATGCAGAAAAAGCTTTTGACAAAATTCAACATCCATTTATGGTTAAAAACTCTCCATAAAGTGGACACAGAGGGAACCCACCTCAACATAATAAAGGTTATATGTGACAAACCTACAGCTAACATCATACTCAACAGTGAAAAGCTGAAAGCATGGCTTCTAAGATGAGGGACAAGGCAAGGCTCTCTACTCTCACCCCTTTCATTTAACATCGTTGTGGAAGTCCTAGCCACAGCAATTTGAGAAGGAAAAAATAAATAAAAGGAATCCAAATTGGAAAGGAAGAAATAAAACTGTCACTGTCTGCAGATGACATGATACTATACATGGAAAATTCTAAAGATGCTACCAGAAAACTACTAGAGCTCATCAATGAATTTGGTAAAGTTGCAGAATACAAAATTAATACACAGAAATCTTTTGCATTTCTATATGCTAACAGTGAAAGATCAGAAAAAGAAATTAAGGAAACACTCCCATTTACCATCTCATTAAAAACAAAATAGGAGTAAAATTACGTAAGGAGACAAAAATGCATGTACTCCAAAAAATATAAGTTGCTGATGAAAGAAATTGAAGATGACACCAACAGACATAAAGGTATACCATGTTCTTGAATTGGAAGAATCAATATGGTCAAAACGACTATACTACTGAAGGCAATCTACAGATTCAATGCAATCCCTACCAAATTACCAATGGCATTTTCACAGACTAGAACAAAAAACTTTTAAATTTGTATGTAAACACAAAAAACCTCGAATAGCCAAAGCAATCTTGAGAAAGAAAAACAGAGCTGGAGGAATCAGGCTTCCTGACTTCAGACTAGACTATAAAGCCACAGTAATCAAAACAGTATGGTTCTGGCACAAAAACAGACTTATAGATCAATGGAACAGGATAGAAAGCTCAGAAATAAACTCACAAATCTATAGGCAATTAATCTATGACAAAGGAAACAACAATACACAATGGAGAAAAAACTGTCCCTTCAGTCATTTGTCCTGGGAAAACTGGACAGCCACATGTAAAAGAATGAAATTAGAACATTCTCTAACACCACACAAAAATAAATTCAAAATGCATTAAAGACCTAAATGTAAGACCAGATACTATAAAACTCCTAGGGGAAAACATAGGCAGGACACTCTTTGACATAAATAGCAGCAATATCTTTTTCAATCCATTTCCTAGGGTAATGGAAATAAAAACAAAAATAAACACATGGGACCTAATTAAACATAAGAGTTTTGCACAGCAAAAGAAACCATAAACATAATGAAAACACAACCTACTGAACCAGAGAAAATATTTGCAAACAATAAGACTGACAAGGGATTAATCTCCAAAATATACAAACAGCTCATGCAGCTAAATATCAAAAAAACAAACGACCCTATCAAAAAATGGGAAGAAGATCTAAATAGATATTTCTCCAAAGAAGACATACAGATGGCCAAAAGCACATGAAAAGATGCTCAGCGTCACAAATTATTAGAGGAACTCAAATCAAAACTTCAATGAGGTATCACCTCACACTGGTCAGAGTGGCAATCACCAAAAAGTCTACAAATAATAAATGCTGGGAGTGGAGAAAATGGAACCCTCCGACACTGTTGGTGTTAATGTAAATTGGTGCAGCACTATGGAGAACAGTATGGAGTTTCCCTTAAAAACTAAAGATAGAGCTACCATACAAACCTGCAGTCCCACTCTTGGGCATATATTCAGAGAAAACCATAATTCAAAAACATACATGCATGCCAATGTTCATTGCAGCACTATTTACAATATCTAAAACATGGAAGCAACATAAACGTCTATCGACAGATGAATGGATAAAGAAGATGTGATATATATATATATATATATACACACACACACACACACACACACAATGGAATATTACCCAGCCATAAAAAAGAGTGAAATAATGCCATCTGCAGCAACATGGCTGGACCTAGAGATTTTCATACTAAGTGAAGTAAGCCAGACAGAGAAAGATAAATATCACATGATATTGCTTATATATAGAATTCAAAACAGAAAGAGACTCACAGACATAGAAAATAAAATTATGGTTACCAAAGGGAAAAGGGGGGTGGAGAGAGGGATAAATTAGGAGGTTGGGATTAACATATACACACTACTATATATAAATAGATAACCAACAAGGACTTACTGTATAGCATAGGGAACTATACTCAATATTTTGTAATAACCTGTAAGAGAATCTGAAGAGAATATGAATTTATATAAATTACTGTGCTGTACACCTGAAACTATCATGATATTTTAAATCAACTATACTTTATTAAAAATTTAAAAACAACCAAAAAAGTATGTACCTAACAACAGAGCCCCAAAATAACATGAAGCAAAAACTGACAAAATTGAAGGAAGAAATAGACAATACAACACTAATAGATACAGCAACACCCCATTTTCAATAATTGATATGAGTTGCATGAAGGGTAATTTCATTTTTTTTTTAATAAATATTTTATTTATTTATTTTTGGCTGTGTTGGGTCTTCCTTGTTGTGTGTGGGCTTTCTCTAGTTGCCGCGAGCAGGGGCTACTCTTCGTTGTGGTCAGCGGGTTTCTCATTGTGGTTTCTTCTCTTGTTGCGGAGCACGGGCTCTAGGCGCGCGGGCTTCAGTAGTTGTGGCTCGCAGTCTCTAGAGCGCAGGCTCAGTAGTTATGGTGCACGGGCTTAGTTGCACTGCGGCATGTGGGATCTTCTCGAACCCGTGTCCCCTGCATTGGCAGGTGGATTCACTGTGCCACCAGCGAAACCCATAATTTCATTTCTTAATTGAAGGCACCTAGATCCATGCACTTTTCCCACACCAGAAACCAAGCATTTTTGACACATCCTCTTCTTTACCTTCAATATCAACTCGTTACCAAATCTCAACATGTATCGTAAATACATTGACTTCTTCTTTCCATTACCTGTACCACCACTTTAGTCAAAGCCACTACCATCTCTTCTTAGACAAGTCTAATAGACTTGCATACTAATCTGTCATTTCCCTCCTAACCCCTTTTAGTTCACTTTTCACATAACTACAAGTGTCTTACTTTTTGTAATGTTTGTTAGATCATGTCACTGCCCTTAAAGCAACCTTTATAAGTTTCATTATATTTAATATAAAATCCAGATTCTTGTCCATAGCCTACAAAGCTCTATATTATCTGGGCCTGCCTGATTCTCTAATTTTGCATTCCTGAAATCTCCATTCTCTTGCCACATAGCTCTTTTCTGTTTATCAAGCTCACCAAGCTTTTTTTCAATTTTGCTTTCAAGCCTGCTATTTCTAACACCTTGAATCTTCCAGGTCTCAGCTTAAATATGTTCTTCCCCATAAAGCACTTCCTTGATCCCTCAATCCAAACCACATTTCCTTATCACTTGCTTTCACTGGGCACAATATGTTTTTCTTCATAGGGCTCATCATTTTTGATTACATATATATTCATGGTATTACTTAAAAGATTCTTTGAAAACTGAAACAAATCTTTATCAGTATTTATCTGATTTTTTTTACTAATTTAACTCTAGGAAAAATATATACAGCAAACTTTAATTTGGTATTCAAAATAATGACAAAAGGTGAAATGTTCCCTGTTACTTCTTCAGACTATACTTATCTTCTGCAAGTGATTTCTCTTCTTAGATGAACTGTGAGGAGAGAGGGAAAGATTTATAAGCCTCTTTATTTTAAGTAGCTGCAAAAATATGTTTTGTGGCTAAATTCTGGATTGATGTCTTTTTCCGTAGGATCAAAAATCCTTTTTATCTCTGGTTATCCCATTTCACTCACTGTCAACATGCATAAGCCTTGGTATTCTAAAATTTTATGAAGGTCATTCAAATATGCTTTAATCAGGCTTTCAACACAGACTCTTACATGGTCTTCATTAATAATAATGTCCAATGATGTCATGGTTTATGGTTATTTCAGACAAACTTTGAGGCATGTTAAGGAATATGGGGTTAAGAAATAGTGAGTGTAACTTCTTAGAATTAAAATGTATAAGTATAAAGTTGGTTAACATTTTTTGATAGTGTGTTTCCTTTGCTCAAAATGTTGATAATATTGATATTAAGAACATTGTTTTTCAGTTTTCAGAAAAGGAGATTAAAACTTTTTCATGTATTTTATTTCAGTAAAATTTTAACAGTCTCCTAAATTCCTGCCATTTGGAGATTATGGTAACCTCCCTGGAAAATCCTTTTCTACTAAAAGTGATTGATCAAATTGAGAAAGTTTGGCTAAGAGGAAGTATATTCCTTTGGTACCCACTCCTTCAACATTTGGTGCCATTTTTGTAATAAATGTTTTAACTGACAAATCACATGACACTGTGCCCAGAAGGTATTTGTGAGAAATTAATCATGTGCCTCAAAGTTATTTTAGGAAAGGTAGATTCTGATTAATTTTCACTGTCAGTGTGTAAAAGGGTGTACATTTTTACTTTTAAAACTATATACCATTTATATTGTGTAAGATTTTAGTTTGCATCATATAATTTACCACCATAACACAGTCAGTGGTCTCTGTCTGCCTTGGACAGAAAATGCCTATCTATATACACATATAAATATACATGTACATACATGTCTTATGAATTAACAAGGTATTTTGGTGAAAAAGTTTTATTAAAATGAGTAGGTGACTTGCAGCTCAATAATCAGAAAGCTATCTTTTAATGATTCTGTTCCTCTGTTCCATTATTCCTGAGTCCTACGTTTCAACAGCCTCCTTACTAATAAAAACCAGTTGTTGGGACAAAGTTTAACTCCTAAGTGTACTATTTTTCCAAGAAAAACATTAAAATTGGTCTCAAATGTGTGCTCACTCATAATGTAAAGATTTCAAGTTAATCTCATAAAATAAGATAAAGACCATAAAACTGCTCCCGGACATAGCATAGACTTTAAAATTTTCAAATTCTAATTGACTGCAGGGAAATGACTCATTCCATTGCCTAGTGGTAAATGTAGACATAAAAAACATCCAGATGCCCACTTCACTAGGAAGCAAAGAAACAATTTAAAAAAAATTTGTGGAGGAAGAAAAGTCCCTAAAAACCAGCTTTAAAATTGTAAAGGGTCCTTAATGGGAGTTACATATTTCAGTGCAATACATTACTCTGAAGAAGGTGTCTGAGGCACAGTTACTTTGCTACTTTGTGTTACTCTGAGCCTCCATGAGGGCTGATCCTGAGCCACTACACTTCCCAAAATGCTTGTAATAGCTGGTATTTTTACATCATTATTTTGAAGTTTGAAGCATTGTTGTTGCCGCTTTGAACATTCCTTTGCTCAATTAAAAAAAAACAGAGAACATATATATTTGGCACATATGTATAATGTTGAAACATGATGCAAGCAACTGGCAATTAACCTATCAGAGATTGAGAGCAGATTGGAAGGGAATCCTCTAAAGTGCAAGATTCTTTTTGACAGTGGCAACTCTAGAATTTTATGTAAAGGGATCTAAGGGGCAATCATCTAATTTAAATAAGAGGATAGAGGGACTGTCTAGAAGTGACAAAAAAGCATTATTTTTAATTGGGTTGCATATTTATTTGGGATGGCTTGAATCTAATTTGCTTAGCAAGCACTACTTTTAACTTGGATTGCATCTTTGATTACTTAGTAGAAAAAAAAGACACAATGAAGGACTCTGATGTTTTCACTATATGTAAAGAATCAAGAAAGCCAGAGTAGTCCCTGAGCAATTAAAGTAGACCAAAAATTACGTGCCTTACTTGTTAAATCAGAATAAATATACAGAAATAGTACTAGAAGAACTTGCATGTGATTGAGAACTTGGATCTTAAAGATATTCTTAAGTTTAGCTCCTGCCATCCATAACTATACTTATAGCGTCACCTATATGTCATACGTAAAGGCACTACATAGAAATCACATATACCATTAATCATATACTTAACTGTGGTCATTATGCTAGTCCTACTGCATTAATATATTTTCATGGTCAACAATTATCTTGATTAATCGTTATTCAGGACCTGCTATCTGCTCACCTCATCCTCTTACACATTACATGTTTGTTGAGTTGAACAGGAAAACTAAAAAAGGCTCTGTTTCTTCAAGGGAGATGACTAGTCTAGGCTAGTCTAAAAGGCATTCTGAAAATATTCAAGCTACACCTTGAACAGAGTATCATGCAGATTTTTCCCATGTGGAATATAGGCCAAGTTCACATCTGGTGACCCTTAAAATGCTCTTCTCTGTTGCTTAGACCTCTTCCACGTTTCCTTCCTATATTCACCTATATGTTACTTGCCTAACAGCACAGCCAGACAGGACCTATTGATGAGTTCTCCAGATACCTCACAGTGTTCTACCTTTGTGCCTATGTTCTAGGAATTTCTTCAATCCAGAATGCTCTTTATTATTCCTGTGGTTCCTACTGTATTATTCATATTGTCCCTCTTGAAATTCTACTTCCAAAGACCTCTCAAATGCCTATTCTTCTGAAGCTTTTTTTGCTTTATCCTCAATTATATATAATAGGCACATCACATCACTTCCCAATTTGTGCCTCTCTGTCGATATGACACTATGATATATTTCTACTCTGCATTATAGTTTTTTATCCTTGGCATTTATTTATCTATTTATTTATATCCTCTTTATTAAATTGTAATCTTTTGAGGACAAAGGATAGATACTATTCAATTCTGTGCCCCTTTTAGCCACTGATGCTCCATAAATATTTATTGAATTGAAAGCCTATTTGCCAAAGTAGTAGTTTTCTGGGTTTCATATACATAAACAATCATAGATGGTAGTACTCAGGCAACCAATACCATGGTAGAGTGTAAAGCAGCATGACCACCACCTGAAAACTTGTTAGAAATATACAATCTCAGGACCTACCCCGCACCCACTGAATCAAAAATCTGCATTTAAAAAAAAATCCCAGGTGATTTATATGCACCTTAAATTTTGAGAAATACTGTATAAATTTCACATATTTTAGAATGAAAAAGTTTGTGTGTATCTAGACTTCACAATATACTAGCTAGGACTCATTAGACAAGAAGGCTCAGTGGTTTCAGTCTGGGGTGACTGACAGAAAGTAGGGAATCCAGGAGGCACACAGTAATCAGGAAAGGGAAATTCATTTATGCAAAGATATCAGCATTACAATGATGCAAAAATAAAGAATCATTTGATATCAGATGCTATATTCTAACTCAAGTTCAGAATCACTATGTCCTTTAACTGCAATGAAAAAAGATTGATATCAGGATATTCTACTCAAAATTGTACATAGAACTCATGGAAGTCTATAAGAAGATGTCTATAATTAAGGACGATTTTTCATAGAAAGAGAAGAATGAATTGCAGGGAATCATACTGTCAAATGAAAGAAGAATGAAAAGACTAATGCAATAATAGAATGAGAATTTATATTGGTCTGAGTAAAGGAAGTATCAGTAGGAGTGGAATGAAGAAATAGATTTGAAATACTTTGAAGAATGAACATCAGTGGAATATGGAGATGGGTTAGATGTAAGAGGAAGAGGGTTGTGAGGAATTTGAAAATGACTGAACTATGGAGTCTTGGAGAGCATTAACTGAGAGAACAAATACAAAAGGAAAAAGGGAGAGGGAGAGGGAGAAGTGCAGGGAAACAGGGACACAACCTGAGAAATGATGCAGGGCATGGATTTCAGCTCCCCAACACCCACTGCCCACCAATGCCTGGTGCCCTCCTGCACAACATTTGGCCATCATCCTAGAAAGAGAAGATGCTGAGGGTCACTTCAAGGTTCTAGTGATTATCCATTTGATGAGGAACAAAAGGAGATAACAGCGTTAAGTATTTGAAAGTCATGTGCATGAAATGTTAATAGGAAAGACAACTTAGTTAATATTTCTTCAACCTCTCCCTAAAAAAGTTATCATTAACTACTCATACCTGTGCATGCAGAAGTGTTGAAATCATCTCAAATTCTGTATCCTTGCTACTGTTATTGTTAAATCCACTGTAACAAAATAAAACTAAAGTACGCAAGATGAGAACTTTCTCTTTATTCTTTCTATTTACCTATTTGGAGGAGGTGTGGTTGGTAAGGAGAAAAGGAAAAAAGTCCATGCTCAGGGTCTGTTGGAACCCAAGAGAATGAATATATAAATGAATTTCTGGCAAGGAAAGAATTTTTATTGGGGAGAATATTATTTTAGATGCTTATATACATATAAGGTTGTCAAGAATCAAAAGAAAAAGAATAGCATATTGTAAATTAATATATTTCTACCAATTTCCTCAACATATTCATAATTTTTGTATTTTATATTATAATTTGGTTGGTGTTGCATTGAAGGTTTTAGACATAAGATTAAAAAAATAATCTAGGTAGCTCATTTACCTCTAAAAAGCAATCTTTTCTGTGACATCGTTTGTAAAATGAACTTCATGGTCCATTTAAATTTGGTAGGGATGGATGGGTTGGGTTAATTGGAGGGTGAAGTAACAATTTTCAAGAACCATATTGTCAAATATGTAAATAATTTCACACATGTTCTTGACTATCTCATAGAAGCAATTTGAAAAATGTATTTTAGGAGCTACAGCACTCTAACTTCCCGCTATAGTTTATCACTGTGAAAATCATTTCTATAATTGTGCAGTCTTGCTTGCATTACTTGTTAATTAGCTTTAATTATACTTTCAGCCAATTACTCAAAATCTGACCTTTTCTAACAAAAGTCAGGCAAGAAGAATGTGGGTGAGGCACAGGAACTATACTGTATGAAATAAACAAATTGGTGATAGTAATTTTTTATTTTTTGCTTACCTACTCAACACTTGGGCAACCCCTTACTAGTTATATCTTCTCCTATCAATTTTTATGAAATCTATTACCTTTACCACAGAATTCCCTAAAAAACTAGAATATAAAAATGTTTTTAACCTTTAAAGAGTAAGTAGCTTAAATGAACTTTTGATTATCTGAAATGAATTTAGTTGATAGCTGTCATGGAATCACATCTTTATGTATTACCATGTATTTGAGAAAAATATATCCTATAAATAAAACTTTGAGTTCTATTATCTGTAGGGAAATATATCTTTCATTTAATTTTAATCTGCTAGTGCTATTCCTTTTCAGAAAAAAAAAAAATTACCAGCTTAAATTACTTTCTAAGGTATGTAAATTTAGTACAAGCCATTTAATAGGACATGGGGAGTTGACAGTGCCAGCGCCTTGCCCTTGTCTTTTTCTATGGGTGAACCACCAAATCCTATAGCTGCTTGCACCTGAAATTTATCCTCACCAAGATTGGAGAACAATTAAAAACTCTGTGACTTTGTAAATTGTTGGGGATATTTTAAAAACACATCATCTGTTAAATGATACATTTGGGAAAATTGAAAGGCATTTAATGCTTATTTAAAGTAACATTTATTTTAACTGGTGACAAACATCCATAAAGGATAATTTTAAATTACCAATAAACTCTACAGTATATGTCCTTTCAGAGTTTTACCTGACTCTTTTTACACAGCTGTGGTTAAACTCTATTATCAGTTTTATTTCACGGTTTTACACCAAAAATTATACCCAGGAGTTTTCAATACTATTTTTAAGTCCTTCATAAAATGATTTTTAATGGTTTCCTATCAGTCCATGTTATGTGTATTTTTTTTAACTATTGACATTACTAACTTAATCATAAGTGATTCTGAGGTTAAGAGTTACATTTACATCTTTAGAGTCGACAAGTTCTACTTCACTATAATATTTCCTGATAAAGTCAGCTTGCTTCTAGGCAGGAGGCATAAAAGCTCCTGAGGACATATGGTTGAATACTTAATTTGCTTTCAATGCTGTGAAAATCATACTTATAAATAAAATTTTGTCTGCATTTTAGATAATTTGAGTACTTGTTTAGTACCTTAATAGATTTGGTTACTTTGTTGATATAGGAAATCAACAGCATTATGTAGAATGTGATACTTTTAATAAAATTAGCATATTGGCTTTTCTTAGAAGGCCTGGAAGAATATGGAAAAGAATGGGAAAAACTTTGCCTAGCCCCAAATTCTCCTTGATTTTACTCTAGGCTTTTCAGAACTCTGCCTTTGATGTTCTCTCCTCCCAGCTAAATTTCAAGACAATTGAGATTAGAGACGATATCTTAAAATTTTAAGATTGTACAATTTCTAGCAAAGTATTCTCTATATTAGGATCTTAATTACTAATGGTGATGAATATGATAATAATGATAATAAAAACAAAGGGGAAGGAATGGTAAACTTTAAAATGTGAGCAGTCAACACATTAATTTTGGATGCACATTTAAGAAGCTCTCTTCAAAGGTCTCCATTCCCTCTGTACTTGTTGATGCATCCAGCATGTACAGCACTGAGCTCTTAAACAACTCTTTAGTACACGCTCCCATGTCTGCTTCGTTGGCTGAGTTGTATGTTTAATAAAAGTCAGTTATGTTTGAATACAAAATGTTTATTTCAATTGGGCTTGGAACAGAATTTACATAATTTAATTAAATATTTCATAACTGAGTGGAATATGAGTGCCAAGAGAAAGACAACTCTTGTTTCTGTGAAACTTGAATACTTTAGAAAGACTAGATAAAAGCCAAGGGCTGGAAAAAAATGTTGTAGATTTAGATCTATGCAAGATAACCATAAAAGGCTAGAGGGGAAAAAAAGGTTTTAATCCAGAAGAACTCTTAATTAGATTACTTCAAACGTGTTTTAAAGTTCTTGCTCTAATTCAAAGACAATGAAATCAGAAATTATAGATAATTCAAATGCGTTGCGATTCATTCAAGAAAGATGTTGAGACCTTCCAATCAGCCTATCCATTTTGTAAACAAAAACAGTTTTTTCCACACATATATTTCAAAATTAATTTTTTTAATGCTTAGGGTATAAATTTATCTTTTAATGATTTCATATTTTTAAACTGCTTTTAAAAATAAATAAATAAACTAAGAGGAATTAGACTGTCTAAATTTTAGATTTAAAGCAGGGTTTAAATTGATGTCTCAGTTCTGACACTAACTAGCAGAAGAAATTTGAGCTAACACTATTCATCTCTAAGCTGAATTCTTCTCACCAATAAGACATGAGAATTGGGGTAGATTACCTCATGGTCACTGCCAGCTCCAAGGGGAGGAAAAAGCTATGATGACACAGGCATTAAAATCATTGGGGAAATGAGGAATTAGTAGGTTTAGTTAAGTATTAAATACCCCCTCCACTATCCAATTTTTTTCTTTGTGCTTTTTATTAGTGAACAATATCTACTCCACCAAGTTTTAGCAGGGAACATGGCTGCCCAGGCAGAGACTATGTTTCCCAGGGTCCCTTGCAACTAGATGTGGCTAAGTTCTTATTAATGGATGTGAGTAGAAGTGATACATGCAATTTATGAGGAAAGGGAAGTATACCTTTAAAACAGTTGGGCACAGCTTTTCTCCAGGACTGGAAAGTACACGTGCTGCCCATGAGCCAGCACTGACCATACAGGCCACAGAAATGCACCAGAAGGTGGTGAAGCACCAATATGGAAGAAACTTGGCTCTTTGGATAACTTCATGTGCCAGAGAGTCCCCTTCCAGACTACCCAGTTACCTCAAGAGTGTTATACAAATATTAAACCTAGAACTTTTTGGAGCCATAGTATTCTGTAGAGTAGCTTAGCCCATACCTATGTATTCATCTCAGGTTCTTTCTTTCATCAGAAGAAGCAATTACTATGTATTTTATAGGAGGATTAATTTGAATTTATGAGCTGCATTTTAAGCTTTGACCAATATAACAAAAATAGTGTCATTTAAATATTTTTCTGTGTAGCTCTGCCCAAATGTATTTTAACCTTCTTGAGGTCAGACTCTTACTCCTGGAAGTTCCACTACCAAGCATACATCCTAGTAATGACAACAATATACATACTCATGGTGTATAAGAAGTATTTTGATACAAGGATAGAATATGCACTTGGAGAAATTCAAACCTCAGCTCTTGTGCTTATTAACCAAATGACTTTCGACCTAATTTTTACATATAAAGTGCTTACTGCATGTTAGCTACTTAATAAATGCTACTTCCAAGAGTACTCTATAAAATTTACAGACAATTGCAAAACAAGGTGAACAATGTTTTGTAATTCATCACAACTTGATTTTACCCATGTGTGTTTGTTTGGATGTTTTTTTGTTAATTGAGATCCACCATAAGCTATTTTGGAAGAATCTTAATGGTGCAACAGAATTTTACCCTTTTATGTTGTCTGTATACTTTTGCCTTAAATAGGTAAAGTCAACTTAAAGAGACAATTTGGATAAATAATCACAGGTACATCAGATCTATTTCTCAATATATTTTGTTTCCTTAATACTCTTCAAAATAAGTTTTAAAATTTTCCATAGTTTCATGTTATATTTCACTTCTAAAAACTCAAGATCAGTTTCATATTACATTACAAAGCTATAGTAATCAAAACAGTATGGTACTGGCAAAAACATGGATACTTAAACCAATGGAATAGAAAGCCCAGAAATAAATCCATGAATATATGGCCAATTAATCTTTGAAAAAAGTGCCAAGATTACACAATGGGAAAAGGATAGCCTCATCAATAAATGGTATTGGGAAAACTGGATATTTACATACAAAAGAATGAAATTGGATCCTTATTTTACACATTATAAAAAATAAACTCAAAATGGATTAAAGACTTAAATGTAACAACTGAAACTGTAAACTGTTTTCTTCTCCTAGAAGAAAACATAGGAAAAAAAGATCCTTAACATTAGTCTTGGCAATGATTTTTTTGGATTTGACACCAAAAGCACTGGCAACAAAAGCAAAAATGAACAACTGAATCTACAAAAGCTAAAAGTTTCTGCACAGCAAAGGAGACAATCAACAAAATGAAAATGTAACTTATGCAATGGGAGAAAATATTTGCAAACTATATATCAGCTAAAGGGTTAATATTCAGAAGAACACATACAACTCAATAGCAAAAACAAGCAACAAATAACCTGATTTAAAAATGATCAAAGTAGTTGAATAGACATTTTTCCAAAGATGATATACAGATGGCCAATGTGTAGATAAAAATATGTTCTACATCACTAATCACCAGGGAAAAGCAAATCAAAACTACCATATTACCTCACTCCTGTTAGGATGGCTCATTATCAAAAAGACAAAAGATAACAATTGTTGGCAAGGATATGGAGAAGAGGGAACCCTTGTACACTGTTGGGGGGACTGCAATTTAGTACAGCCATTATGAAAAACAATATGGAGGAGTCCTCCTGAAATTAAAAGTAGAATTACCATATGACCCAGAAATCTCACCTCTGGGTATATATCTAAAGGAAATCAGAATCTCAAAGAGATATCTACAACCCCATCTTCAATGCAGCATTATTCACAGTAATACACAGAAACAAGAGATGAATGAATAAAGAAATTTTGATACACACCATACACACACACAAAGAAATATTATTCAGGCTTAAAAAAGAAGGAAAGTCTGCCATTTGTAACAACATGGCTGAACCTAAAGGACATTATGCTAAATAAAACTAGCCAGATACAGAACGACAAATACTGCATGATCTCACTTATTTGTGGAATCTAAAAAAAAAAAAGTGGGGTGGGTGGGTGAAAAATGGAGCTGTTGGTCAGAGGGAACAAACTTTCTTATAAGATGAATAAGTTCTGGAGACAATGTACTGCATGGTGACTATGGTTAATAATAGTGACGTATTGTATACTTGAAATTTGCTGAGAGTAGATCTCAAGTTCTTTCATCACACACCACACAAAAATGATACTATGTGAGGTGATGTATATGTTAATTAGCTTGATTGTGGTAATCATTTTACAAAGTATATGTGTATCAAAACATCACATTATACAACCTAAACGTATACAACTTTTACTTGTCAATCATACCTCCAAAAAGTTGAGGGGTAAAAAAAGACAGTACTATACCACAATGGTATTGTTTACCTGATATGTGTTTCATACTTTTAAGAAATGTGGATTAATATATAGGAAAAAAAATTGTTTCCATTTTTTTATGCTAGCTAATAATATGTTATCCTTTGATGAATTAAAATTTAAT
This sequence comes from Eubalaena glacialis, assembly GCF_028564815.1. NCBI lineage: Eukaryota > Metazoa > Chordata > Mammalia > Artiodactyla > Balaenidae > Eubalaena > Eubalaena glacialis. The sequence continues at coordinate 121,761,950 of NC_083721.1, read as the reverse complement.
CTATGATGCTATTTAAATACATATTTAAAATGAATTTTGATAGCATCTTCTTTGGAATTTATTATCACAAATGAATATAAACTTATATCGAATAATTTCCAACTTTAGTAATACCACTCCTTTATTTACCATTCTATTAAGAATGTATTGGGGGGGGGAGAAGAAGATGGCGGAAGAGTAAGACACGGAGATCACCTTCCTTCCCACAGATACATTAGAAATACATCTACATGTGGAACTGCTCCTACAGAACACCCACTGAACGCTGGCAGAAAACGTCAGACCTCCCAAAAGGCAAGAAACTCCCCATGTACTTGGGTAGGGCAAAAGGAAAAAAAAAAGAAATAACAGAGACAAAAGAATAGGGACGGGACCTGCACCTGTGGGAGGGAGCCGTGAAGGAGGAAAGATTTCCACGCACTAGGAAGCCCCTTCGCGGGCAGAGACTGCGGGTGGCAGAGGGGGGAAGCTTCGGAGCCACGGAGGAGAGCGCAGCCACAGGGGTGCGGAGGGCAAAGCGGAGAGATTCCCGCACGGAGGAGCGGTGCCGAGCAGCACTCACCAGCCCGAGAGGCTTGTCTGCTCAGCCGCCGGGGTGGGCGGGGGCTGGGAGCTGGGGCTCGGGCTTCGGTCGGATCGCAGGGAGAGGACTGGGGTTGAGGGCGTGAACAAAGCCTGAAGGGGTTAGCGCACCACAGCTAGCCAGGAGGGAGTCCAGGAAAAGGTCTGCAGCTGCCGAAGAGGCAAGAGACTTTTTCTTCCCTCTTTGTTTCCTGGTGTACGAGGAGAGGGGATTCAGAGCGCCGCCTAAACGAGCTCCACAGACGGGCGCGAGCCGCGGCTATTAGCGCGGACCCCAGAGACGGGCATGAGACACTAAGGCTGCTGCTGCTTCCGCCACCAAAAAGCCTGTGTGCGAGCACAGTTCACTCTCCACACCGCCCCTCCCGGGAGCCGGTGCAGCCCGCCACGGCCAGGCTCCCGTGATCCGGGGACAACTTCCCCGGGAGAACGCACGGCGCGCCTCGGGCTGGTGCAACGTCACGCCGGCCTCTGCCGCCGCAGGCTCGCCCCGCATCCGTATCCCTCCCTCCCCCCGCCTGAGTGAGCCAGAGCCCCCGAAGCAGCTGCTTCTTTAACCCCGTTCTGTCTGGGCAGGGAACAGACGCCCTCAGGCGACCTACACGCAGAGGCGGCTCCAAATCCAAAGTTGAACCCCGGGAGCTGTGCGAACAAAGAAGAGAAAGGGAAATCTCTCCCAGCAGCCTTAGAAGCAGCGGATTAAAACTTCACAAACAACTTGATGTGCCTGCATCTGTTGAATACCTGAATAGACAACGAATCATCCCAAATTCAGGAGGTGGACTTTGGGAGCAGGATATATTAATTTTTCCCCTTTTCCTTTTTTTTTTGAGTGTGTATGTATATGCTTCTGGGTGAGATTTTGTCTGTATAGCTTTGCTTTATAATAGCTTTATTTTACTTCACTATATTTTATCCTCTTTCTTTCTTTCCTTCCTTCCTTCCTTCCTTCTTTCCTTCCTTCCTTCCTTCCTTTCTTTCTTTCTCTTTCTTTCTTTCTTTCCTTCTTTCCTTCTTTCCTTCTTTCCTTCTTTCCTTCTTTCCTTCTTTCCTTCTTTCTTTCTTTCTTTCTTTCTTTCTCCCTTTTACTCTGAGCCATGTGGATGAAAGGCTCTTGGTGCTCCAGCCAAGCATCAGGGCTGTGCCTCTGAGGTGGGAGAGCCAACTTCAGGACACTGGTCCACAAGAGACCTCCCAGCTCCACGTAATACCAAATGGCAAAAATCTCTCAGAGATCTCCATCTCAACATCAAGACCCAGCTTCACTCAACGACCAGCAAGCTACAGTGCTGGACACCCTATGCCAAACAACTAGCAAAACAGGAACACAGCCCCATCCATTAGCAGAGAGGCTGCCTAAAATCATAATAAGGCCACAGACACCCCAAAATACACCACCAGACGTGGATGTGCCCACCAGAAAGACAAGATCCAGCCTCATCCACCAGAACACAGGCACTAGTTCCCTCCACCAGGAAGCCTACACAACCCACTGAACCAACCTTAGCCACTGGAGACAGATACCAAAAACAATGGGAACTACGAACCTGCAGCCTGTGAAAAGGAGACCCCAAACACAGTAAGATAAGCAAAATGAGAAGACAGAAAAACACACAGCAGATGAAGGAGCAGGGTCAAAACACACCAGACCTAACAAATGAAGAGGAAATAGGTAGTCTACTTGAAAAAGAATTCAGAATAATGATAGTAAGGATGATTCAAAATCTTGGAAATAGAATAGACAAAATGCAAGAAACATTTAACAAGGACGTAGAAGAACTAAAGAGGAACCAAGCAACGATGAAAAACACAATAAATGAAATTAAAAATACTCTAGATGGGATCAATAGCAGAATAACTGAGGCAGAAGAACGGATAAGTGACCTGGAAGATAAAATGGTGGAAATAACTACTGCAGAGCAGGATAAAGAAAAAAGAATGAAAAGAACTGAGGAGAGTCTCAGAGACCTCTGGGACAACATTACACGCACCAACATTCAAATTATAGGGGTCCCAGAAGAAGAAGAGAAAAAGAAAGGGACTGAGAAAATATTTGAAGAGATTATAGTTGAAAACTTCCCTAATATGGGAAAGGAAATAGTTAATCAAGTCCTGGAAGCACAGAGAGTCCCATACAGGATAAATCCAAGGAGAAACACGCCAAGACACATATTAATCAAACTGTCAAAAATTAAATATAAAGAAAACATATTAAAAGCAGCAAGGGGAAAACAACAAATAACACACAAGGGAATCCCCATAAGGTTAACAGCTGATCTTTCAGCAGAAACTCTGCAAGCCAGAAGGGAGTGGCAGGATATACTTAAAGTGATGAAGGAGAAAAACCTACAACCAAGATTAATCTACCCAGCAAGGATCTCATTCAGATTTGATGGAGAAATTAAAACCTTTACAGACAAGCAAAAGCTGAGAGAGTTCAGCACCACCAAACCAGCTTTACAACAAATGCTAAAGGAACTTCTCTAGGCAAGAAACACAAGAGAAGGAAAACACCTACAATAACAAACCCAAAACATTTAAGAAAATGGGAATAGGAACATACATATCGATAATTACCTTAAATGTAAATGGATTAAATGCTCCCACCAAAAGACACAGACTGGCTGAATGGATACAAAAACAAGACCCATATATATGCTGTCTACAAGAGACCCACTTCAGACCTAGAGACACATACAGACTGAAAGTGAGGGGATGGAAAAAGATATTCCATGCAAATGGAAATCAAAAGAAAGCTGGAGTAGCAATTCTCATATCAGACAAAATAGACTTTAAAATAAAGACTATTACAAGAGACAAAGAAGGACACTATATAATGATCAAGGGATCGATCCAAGAGGAAGGTATAACAATTGCAAATATTTATGCACCCAAAATAAGAGCACCTCAATACATAAGGCAAATACTAACAGCCATAAAAGGGGAAATTGACAGCAACACAATCATAGTAGGGGACTTTAACACCCCACTTTCACCAATGGACAGATCATCCAAAATGAAAATAAATAAGGAAACACAAGCTTTAAATGATACATTAAACAAGATGGACTTAATTCATATTTATAGGACATTCCACCCAAAAACAACAGAATACACATTCTTCTCAAGTGCTCATGGAACATTCTCCAGGATAGATCATATCTTGGGTCACAAATCAAGCCTTGGTAAATTTAAGAAAATTGAAATCATATCAAGTATCTTTTCTGACCACAACACTATGAGACTAGATATCAATTACAGGAAAAGATCTGTAAAAAATACAAACACATGGAGGCTACACAATACACTACTTAATAACGAAGTGATCACTGAAGAAATCAAAGGGGAAATCAAAAAATACCTAGAAACAAATGACAATGGAGACACGACGACCCAAAACCTATGGGACGCAGCAAAAGCAGTGCTAAGAGGGAAGTTTATAGCAATACAAGCCTACCTCAAGAAACAGGAAACATCTTGAATAAACAACCTAACCTTGCACCTGAAGCAATTAGAGAAAGAAGAACAAAAAAACCCCAAAGCTAGCAGAAGGAAAGAAATCATAAAGATCAGGTCAGGAATAAATGAAAAAGAAATGAAGGAATCAATAGCAAAAAATCAATGAAACTAAAAGCTGGTTCTTTGAGAAGATAAACAAAATTGATAAACCATTAGCCAGACTCATCAAGAGAAAAAGGGAGAAGACTCAAATCAATAGAATTAGAAATGAAAAAGGAGAAGTAACCACTGACACTGCAGAAATACAAACGATCATGAGAGATTACTGCAAGCAACTCTATGCCAATAAAATGGACAACCTGGAAGAAATGGACAGATTCTTAGAAATGCACAACCTGCCGAGACTGAACCAGGAAGAAATAGAAAATATGAACAGACCAATCACAAGCACTGAAATTGAAACTGTGATTAAAAATCTTCCAACAAACAAAAGCTCAGGACCAGATGGCTTCACAGGCGAATTCTATCAAACATTTAGAGAAGAGCTAACACCTATCCTTCTCAAACTCTTCCAAAATATTGCAGAGGGAGGAACACTCCCAAACTCATTCTACGAGGCCACCATCACCCTGATACCAAAACCAGACAAAGATGTCACAAAGAAAGAAAACTACAGGCCAATATCACTGATGAACATAGATGCAAAAATCCTCAACAAAATACTAGCAAACAGAATCCAACAGCACATTAAAAGGATCATACACCATGATCAAGTGGGGTTTATCCCAGGAATGCAAGGATTCTTCAATATACGCAAATCAATCAACGTTATACACCATTTTAACAAATTGAAAGAGAAAAACCATATGATCATCTCAATAGATGCAGAGAAAGCTTTCGACAAAATTCAACACCCATTTATGATAAAAGCCCTGCAGAAAGTAAGCATAGAGGGAACTTTCCTCAACATAATAAAGGCCATATATGACAAACCCACAGCCAATATTGTCCTCAATGGTGAAAAACCGAAACCATTTCCACTAAGATCAGAAACAAGACAAGGTTGCCCACTCTCACCACTATTATTCAACATAGTTTTGGAAGTGTTAGCCACAGCAATCAGAGAAGAAAAAGAAATAAAAGGAATCCAAATCGGAAAAGAAGAGTAAAGCTGTCACTGTTTGCAGATGACATGATACTATACATAGAGAATCCTAAAGATGCTACCAGGAAACTACTAGAGCTAATCAATGAATTTGGTAAAGTAGCAGGATACAAAATTAATGCACAGAAATCTCTTGCATTTCTATACACTAATGACGAAAAATCTGAAAGTGAAATTAAGAAAACACTCCCGTTTACCATTGCAACAAAAAGAATAAAATATCTAGGAATAAACCTACCTAAGGAGACAAAAGACCTGTATGCAGAAAATTATAGGACACTGATGAAAGAAATTAAAGATGATACAAATAGATGGAGAGATATACCATGTTCTTGGATTGGAAGAATCAACATTGTGAAAATGACTCTACTACCCAAGGCAATCTACAGATTCAATGCAATCCCTATCAAACTACCACTGGCATTTTTCACAGAACTAGAACAAAAAATTTCACAATTTGTATGGAAACACAAAAGACCCCGAATAGCCAAAGCAATCTTGAGAACGAAAAATGGAGCTGGAGGAATCAGGCTCCCTGACTTCAGACTATATTACAAAGTTACAGTAATCAAGACAGTTTGGTACTGGCACAAAAACAGAAATATAGATCAATGGAACAGGATAGAAAGCCCAGAGATAAACCCACGCACATATGGTCACCTTATCTTTGATAAAGGAGGCAAGCATATACAGTGGAGAAAAGACAGCCTCTTCAATAAGTGGTGCTGGGAAAATTGGACAGATACATGTAAAAGTATGAAATTAGAACACTCCCTGACACCATACACAAAAATAAACTCAAAATGGATTAAAGACCTAAGTGTAAGGCCAGACACTATCAAACTCTTAGAGGAAAACATAGGCAGAACACTCTATGACATAAATCACAGCAAGATTCTTTTTGACCCAGCTCCTAGAGAAATGGAAATAAAAACACAAATAAACCAATGGGACCTAATGAAACTTAAAAGCTTTTGCACAGCAAAGGAAACCATAAACAAGACCAAAAGACAACCCTCAGAATGGGAGAAAATATTTGCAAATGAAGCAACTGACAAAGGATTAATCTCCAATATTTATAAGCAGCTCATGCAGCTCAATAACAAAAAAATGAACAACCCAATCCAAAAATGGGCAGAAGACCTAAATAGACATTTCTCCAAAGAAGATATACAGACTGCCAACAGACACATGAAAGAATGCTCAACATCATTAATCATTAGAGAAATGCAAATCAAAACTACAATGAGATATCATCTCACACCGGTCAGATTGGCCATCATCAAAAAATCTAGAAACAATAAATGCTGGAGAGGGTGTGGAGAAAAGGGAACCCTCTTGCACTGTTGGTGGGAATGTAAATTGATACAGCCACTATGGAGAACAGTATGGAGGTTCCTTAAAAAACTACAAATAGAACTACCATACGACCCAGCAATCCCACTACTGGGCATATACCTTGAGAAAACCATAGTTCAAAAAGAGTCATGTACCAAAATGTTCATTGCAGCTCTATTTACAATAGCCAGGACCTGGAAGCAACCTAAGTGTCCATCATCGGATGAATGGATAAAGAAGATGTGGCACATATATACAATGGAATATTACTCAGCCATAAAAAGAAATGAAATGGAGGTATTTGTAATGAGGTGGATGGAGTTAGAGTCTGTCATACAGAGTGAAGTAAGTCAGAAAGAGAAAAAGAAATACAGTATGCTAACACATATATATGGAATCTAAGGAAAAAAAAAAAAAAAAGGCCATGAAGAACCTAGCGGCAAGACGGGAATAAAGACACAGACCTACTAGAGAATGGACTTGAGGATATGGGGAGCGGGAAGGGTGAGATGTGACAGGGTGAGAGAGTGTCATGGACATATATACACTACCAGATGTACAATAGTTAGCTAGTGGGAAGCAGCCGCATAGCACAGGGAGATCAGCTTGGTGCTTTGTGACCGCCTGGAGGGGTGGGATGGGGAGGGTGGGAGGGAGGGAGATGCGGGAGGGAGGAGATATGGGAACATATGTATATGTGTAGCTGATTCACTTTGTTGTGAAGCGGAAACTAACACACCATTGTAAGGCAATTATACTTCAATAAAGATGTTTTTTAAAAAAAAAAAAGAATGTATTAGGAAACAAATATTCATATTCACTGCTGGCGGGAATGTACATTATCACCATATTTTTGTAAAGAAATTTATCAATAAGAAGCAAGATTTTACTCTAGAATCTAGTAATTCTTTACTCTTGGAAACCCATCCGAAAGAAATAATGACAGATGTAAACAAAGATTCAAGCTAATAAACTGTTTATAGCAGCATTATTTAAATAACAAAATTCAAAACAATCTAAATATTCCAAAGTGATAGATCAATTAAATAAATTCTACACATAAGTGAAATAATTGAAATTACATTTTAAGAAGACTTTTTAATTATTTTGATAAAGTGCTTATGATATAATGTTAAGTGAGAATTTTAAACATTCTTATAAAATTAAATGTATCTTAATTATTCAATTTAATAACTAAGTGAAAATATAATGAAGGCTTTTTACTTTTTTATGCTTTTCTGTATTTCCTGTAATTTTTATATTCAGAATTATTACATTTCTGATTTAAAGAAAAAAATTTTTCTAGAGCTATGACTCTGATCTCTATTTTGATCTTAAATTTCACTGTCTGTACAATACTCAGCAAAATTACTCTTAGGAAAAGATCTTCAGTGTGCTAGAAAAGATTATACATGATACCCTAAAAGATGGTTACCATATTTATGTCATTGTTTTATTATTCTTTTCCCTTAAAGCAGTGTTTTCATAGTGGAATTTATCTTTTCTCTTATCCTCTTCTGATTAAGGAAGCTCCTCCTTTCACCTTTCATTTTAAATGGCTGGTAGCCTCCAGGTTTTTCCCACACTTTCTATTTGCACAAGACTCTGTGCCCTATTGCTCATGTTAAAGTAGAAAAAAACCATCTGGGTTTTGAAAAAAGCAAATATTGTAAGAACAAAGGCATGAAAGATGGATTTTATTTTAGTACAGACTATTGTTCAACCATATGACTTTCTTTTGTCACATAAACACACATGGCAAACAAAACATGCTGAAACACACATAGCAAACAAAACATGCTTTTTTCCTCTCTCTCCCTCAAACGTGTCTTCATATAATGGCAAAATTAAAAAAGAAAAACATTATCTAAAATTTGCTTCTCTAAACATGCTATAAAGGATAAAATGAGAAGCAGAGCGCTAATTATCCAGAATAGTGTCTTTCCAATAAAACTTTTGGTGATGATGGAAATGTTCTATATCCACCATCCAATACCATGGTCACTAGCCACATGTGGCTATTTAGCACTTGAAATGGGGCTGGTGTGACTGAAGAACTGAATTTTTAATTTTATATGGTTTTAATTAATTTAAATTTAACTAGTCACATGTGTTTTCTGGCTACCCTATTGAACAATGCAGGCTTATTTAAACTTAGCATGAATTCAGGATAAACTTGTATGGCTTCAGCATCACTATTTAGCTGTAATTTCCTATTATCTATTATTGAAAAGAATTTTATAATAATAAATTCATAATAATAAAGAATTTATAATAATATTTTTTCAGGAAAGTCAAGGGATCACAGCTGTATTGTCAAATTCAGTCATACTCAGAAAATCCAACACTTAATTTTTAAAATATAAGAAAATGAAGTCATATTATAATACTTCCATATAGTACCAAAATACTTGGCATAAAAATGTGAAAATTTGAAATTCTATGTTTGGAAAAATGCCCAAAAATAGTAAAAGGAAAAGAAGAATCTTTTATGCCCATGTGAAATCTGAGGAATTAAATGGAATTGAATTGAATTTTTCTAAAGTAAAAACACAGCTAGTGAACAAATTCCATTTATATAAGTACAGTACATTGTGTATAATGGGACATTTATAGATATTTTAAATAATTCTATATTACTTTATAAAAGTTATAAATCATTTCTCTACATAAATGTTTTGAATATAAAGAAAAGTAGAAAAACCCTATATTCCAAATTACCAAAGACATCCACTATCATCATTGTGATTCCTTTATTATTTCATCTGTTTGCTATGATATTTTCCTATATAGTTGGACAATATTAATAAAGACTCTTGATAAACATTTTAAATGACTGTGTAGTATTCCACTGAATGGCTGTGCAGCATTTGGTTGACCAATTCTCATTTAGGACATTTAGGTTATTTCCAATGTTTTACGTTAAAATAAGGCTAGGATGAACATTCACCAAATTAAAAAATTTCATTCATTATTATCAACAATGAAATGGTTTTTGCTCTCAGAGAAATTAATCATGACCATATTCTGAGAGAACTTCCCCTAGAATATGCTATAATAACAATTTCTAGACAGGAGGGAAAAAAGGAGGGATCATCACAAAATTCATTCAGGTAGCTAGAATTTAGACTTTCCTTATTGCCAAATACCACAATAAAGTCCCTGTTAGCTTTTCTCTTTAAATTTAGGTGAAATTATGTCACACAAAGAAATGTCTGAATTTTCTCTTTTTGCTCACAGACTGTAGCAATTTTCCCCTTTCATCCTATTAAAAAAACAAACCTGCATACACATAGGCAGGTGCTGTTCTGAGATCCTTGATGATAAATGTTTCTTGTCAACCGGGAAAGTATAGAAAGGAATCCTCCATGCCTTTTTGGTCTTGCATCAGCTGAGGAAACCTATCCATGTGGTCCTATAGGTTCACCAGCATCTAACACCCAAATCTCCAACTCTTTTAGGCTTTAAACCTGTACTTCATATCAAATCACAGATGATATGGAGACGTTAAAGTTATTTCCAACTTAGAAAGCCAGTGGATTTAGTTTCTCAGACTTAGGGGTTTTGATTAGTGAAAATAAAGATAAATGGGTCCAGGGGGCTTCCCTGGTGGTGCAGTGGTTGAGAATCCGCCTGCCAATGCAGGGGACACGGGTTCGAGCCCTGGTCTGGGAGGATCCCACATGCCGCGGAGCAACTGGGCCCGTGAGCCACAACTACTGAGCCTGCGCGTCTGTAGCCTGTGCTCCGCAACAAGAGAGGCCGCGATACTGAGAGGCCTGCGCACCGCGATGAAGAGTGGCCCCCGCTTGCCGCAACTAGAGAAAGCCCTCGCACAGAAACGAAGACCCAACACAGCCAAAAATAAATAAATAAATTTATAAGAAAAAAAAAGATAAATGAGTCCATTATTGGCCCTGTCCCCAAAGGATTTGGTAGGTTTCCTGCTAAGGTAAAGCATATGGTTCAACAACAATAAAATAATAATAATTAATACAAAATGCTTTAATGATGAGTCAGACAAACCTCTGGAAGGAAAACCTTTGTGCCACATTGATTAGGTGTAGACAGACTAAGATAAAGAAACAAAAGGCTGCTTTACATTTCACATATTTTATCCCTCAATGTTTATCAGATATTGAGCAAATCTGATTAAATTAATACCAAGAGAGTTACATATTCTTTGTTCATACCTTTCTTTCAATGAATAATATACGGAATTTTTGCACAACTACAATTTTTTGATCCTTTAGGAGGTGTTGAAATTCAATTTAAAGGCTAAAACAAAAGCTTAAATGGTGTGCTTTCTGTTTTGTGAATCGCAGACACTGCTTTACTGATACGACACCCAAGATTCTAAGCTGACATCAAAGCAAAAAAAAAAAAAAAAAAAGATCATCTGAAATGACAGCAGCAGCTGCAGCATCCGCCTCTAAATTAGGCTGTGTTTCAAAGTCTGGACTCAACTGCTAAGCAGTATAAAGACCCAGGAGGAAGGCTGCCCAGAAAAGAGTGAGGCTTCCGACCTAACACATCAAAGTAACACATGCTAGGAAGAGGAATAAACGCATGTGTCCCACATTCACGTGCTGCCTAATTGCATTGGGCTCGTGAAACCAAGACAAACCTTCAGCTGATTCCTGGTTTAAGAGAGGATTTGAAATCTTTTCTATGCGGAAAGCTGACACAAATTGGTTGCAGATTAGAGTCTGACTCCGCAACGAAGCATCCCATAATTTCAAAAGATGGTCATTTCAGTGTCATATGGCATCTTCAAAACACTGACTTCTTAATGAAGTAACATATAAACTAACCATTAGGTATAAATAAAAGTTAAAAAATAAGCTTCATAAATGAAGCAAGCCTTAATTTGTACATTCAGGGATAGATGCTTTGAGGAAAGGCTTTTTCGTTTGTTTTGCATATAAACTACCAATTTTGAGGGCATTTATTTTCTAAAGCATAAGCTATTTAACGAGAAGTTAGAATACTAATATCTATTAAGAGAGGAGAGAAATAGTTAGATGTTTTAGATGTAATTTTTAGCAGAAATGCCTACTGCCATAAGGTCTGCATTAAGGGATCATTACTATAGATAGACGATGTAATATATTTAGTAGCACAATTTGCAGTTAGATATATAGCAACACACATAAGCTTAATACATTAGAGCTCTGAATTCTTTTATTCTGTGTTCATACCCTTTATGCTCTTTACTGTATTTTGCAGCACAATGACCTATTATTCTACAAAATACTCTTCTGTATGTGTGAATTGCCAAAGTTAACTTACACAATTACCTGAGGAGACTTTAATTATAATTAGTGGAAGGCTGATAATTAATCCTATTATGTGAAATATTCATGAGTTATCACTGAACATATGCACTAAAAAAAAAAACCTCAGAAATATGCAGGGTGATTATAAATAGATGAAAATGGAAAAAAAAATGTAGTATGAAAACTGTAAAATTTTTGACTATAAGTTTTGACTAAATAAATATGATTGCAAGGCTTTGAGAGTCAGAAAACCTTAGGATTAATCTCTTTAGTGCTCACGTGATAAAAATCATAAAAGAAATTCTGCAAGAATATATTGTATCATATATTAAGAGCCTATCTCCAGAATTATGATGAAGGCCCAATTCCATTGATATTAATCAACTTTGAATTTATGTCTAGGATATATAAATAGATTGAGTCACATTATCTCACTTCATGGAAAATATAAGCATTAAGTACTTTTCAGAAGGGCGAATCATGTAATGGATCATTTTTCATTATGATGGAATAAAAAAATCATTGCAACCAATTCATGCAGTGGTCTCTATTATCAGTATCTGGTGCTAATGTGGCCCTTAGGAGGAAGGAAAAAAAATTCTTTACCTTTGTGACAATTCTGGTTGCTATGCCTCTCCTCTCTGGATGTTCCTGCATTCCTTAATATCACAAGATTGTCCCGTTACATCATATATGAAGTGACATCAATGAATGCCCTTGGTCAGGGTATAAAACTGGCAGTATGACCAAATCACAAAGGGACCATAGCTCATGTCCTGAAAGGTTGGAATGGATTTGTCCCCTTGAGCTATCTCCCTGATCTACATCTACCCCAAGGCACTTGAGACTAGCCAAGGTGGTTTTCTTGAGATCTACCGAGAACAATGTCAGAAAGAACCCAACCTAATAAGAACTTTGGATTTCCCTGGATGGGTAACAGTTCCCCTATTTGGTATATGCCAGTCCCAATTCTGAACTGTGTCTTTCTTTTTGAGAGGTACTGACTTTCTCGAAATCTTAACTGACCAATAAATATAACCATCTAAACAACCATATATTATTACAAGCTATTTGATTTTATTTCCATAGCCATAAGTAGCCAGGATTGTGGCATCAGAGGGAAGACAGTGGCAAATAGATATATGTGTATTGGTCTGTACATGTCGAGTCCAAGTTGGAGAAGGGCCCACAGACTTGAATTTTCATGGATGCACAAGTCAGTGGTACTATCCCTTTGCTTGTGACACCTGCATTTTATCCTTTCTAGTAGCAGTTCCGTGCTCAAGGCTAATGGTGACTCTGATTGCACCTATGAAGTCTCAGTGTCTATAAATAACTTCACCCGTGTCACAGTTTCTTCCGACTAGATGGAGATCTTTGAGGTGAGACTAAAAACATCTTCAAAATAATTATGTGACTAGCATTTGTATACACTTCACAGTTTACAAAATTTGTTTCACATACATTATCTTGTTAATTCTCACCAGCAACCCATAGGCATTTTATCATGCCCAATTACAGGTGAGGAAACTTGAGGTCAGAAAGAGAAAGAGAAATATGCCTCAAACCATACAGCTAGTAAAGTGGTACAGCCAGGACTCTCCCAAGACCTCCTGCATCTAAGTCCTTTGCAGTTTATACATCACGCACAACCATCTTCTATCCATTCAGTGTCCCAGAGAGCCTATCATCAGACGGTTAAATGGGAAAGCAATGACTTTTCCAATGCTTCATCCTTAAAGTTATCCTGAAAATCATTTTTAAGAAGTCCTTGGTTTAGGCTTCTTTGAGATCTTTCATTAATTTATGCCTTAACTGGTTCATAATGGCATCTTGCTATATCAATTCTTAATCATTTCAAAAATGTCTCATGTTTGCTTGGCTTAACGTAAAATGAGACAAGACACACTGGAAAGTTAATAAGGTATAAAACCTTAAGGCTGGCTACTTAGATTCTTTTCATTTCTGTTCTATGACAATATCAAGACATTGTTGATCTTTCTTTTTATACAGCATGGGAAATACTCTGGTATTCTTAAGTTAGGCAATGTCTTTGATCAGATACCATTATTTATTACTGGGATTTTTTTGTAGTATTAATCCCCAGAAAGTGAAATCACATCTACTTTAGATTAGGGTGACTCTATAACCTGGTTTATCCAGAGCAATTGCACAAGAAGAAAAAAGCCCAAGTTCCTTCATCAATACCTCATATACTTTTCCCCCTATGAATTTACATAATAAGTATTTACAGCATACCTCCTATAGATACACATATACTCATGTATGTGGGTATGACTTCTTGAAACAGTCTATAAACAAATACAAATTTTGATAAGTGCTATGAAGCAAAGTAAAGGGTATAGTAAAAGATTGTAAAAATCAGACTAGGCCTCCCTAAGGAAATGCATTAAAAATTAGTAGGAGTTAGCCAAGTGAAAAGTTGGCAGAGGTCCCTTCCATAGTGAGGAATCAGAATCAGTTTGTGTGAATTCCTGTTCAAAGAGGATCTTTATTCAAGATTCAAAAACAATAATTAAGCACCTATTATATGCCAAGCTCCATTCTAGGTATTGGGGCAATAAAAAGGTTTCTCTCTTGAAGCTCACACTCCAGTAGGGGAAACTATAAACAAAAGAAAGAAGAGGGTGCAAGACGGGGAGGGGGAGAGATTATGATTTTAAGATAGGGACAAGGATTTTTTTTTTTTTATAAAGAAACAATACTGTAACATGTCATAGAGAGTAATTGGGGTTAGGAGAAGGATGACTTTAGATTTTCTGGCAGAAAAAGCTCCTCTAAAGAGGTGATATTTGAACTGTGTTTTGACTGACAAGGGTGGGCCAGCCAAGTCAAGATCTGAGGGGAGAAGATTCCAAGCAGAGAAAAGAGCAAGTTAATCACCCTAAGGTGAAAATGAGCTTGCTGTATTTAGGCAACAGATAAGCAAAAGCCAGTATGGCAGAAATATAGTGAGTGGAGAGAAGAACAACGTTAGAAGGGCTTAAGAAAGTAAGGCTTATAGGCATAACATAGGGTTTAGCTATTATAACTGGGGGACTCAAGGACCCTCATAAGGAAGAGCGAGAGAACCTGGAGAGGTGGATAAATCATGAGGGTCATTGTAGACTGGATTAAAGAGTTTGAATTTTAGTCAGGGCCATGAGAAATCACTGAAGGGTTTCAAGAAAGTTAGTGACATTCTCAGTTCTGTGTCTTATCTGGTGGAGGATGTCGATGAAAAAATGGTTGCCTACTATACATATATCAGTAAACAAAGGATGCTGCAACCATCAAGCCAAGATGGTTAGCCCCAAGAGAACTCAGGATGGAAACTTAATGCTCCTCATCAAACCATCAGACACTGCAGCCACCCCCAGTGGTGCACCCTGAGATCAGGATGAGAAAGCACAGGATACTGGCCCTAGAGAGCCAAGGTGCATATCAAAGGAATGATTTCAATGAGCCCAGACGCTTGCATCCTCTCATACATAGAAAAGCACTAAATTCCTTGACTTGAGATGTCTGGTTTTCTTTAATTAACAGTAACCTTTTGACATTCTGACTCCCTGGTCTTTGTTGCAAAAACTCCTATAGTTCCCGGCTCCTCCCTTACCTCTTTGGAGCCGTCCCTCAGAGCTATCTGAGATGCTGTCTCCCAGGCTTAAGTCCTCAGCTTTGTCCACCAAATAAAATATAATTCTCAACTTTTAGGTTGTGCATTTTTTTCAGTCAACAAGGGCTTTTGTGGAGAACAAGAATGGAAGAAGGGTGAGCAGTCAGAAGACTATTTCAGGAGCTCTAGAGAAAGTGAGTGCTGTAAGCCAAATTATAATGGTGGAGGTGGAGAAAAGTGAACCAATTAAAGATCCTATGGTGCTTAGGAAAGCCAGTCATATTTGACCTAAAAATACTAAAATGCATTCTTTCAAAGAGTATTATGTTAAGTGCACCACACACACAAAAAACAATTTTAAATAGTGCACTAAAAATAAATGTGTATACTTCCTTTCTCTTAACATTAATATTTTCTCTCAGGAATATGCTAAATTGGTTTGTGTCTTTATTAAAACTTTCTGCCTAAGAAGACTTTATCATCATCTTACAGACCCCTGAATGCAGAATTTACATTGAAGAGCTCATATGAATCTCTAACTACACCACCTTAATTAAATTGAGATTTCTTTGTTTTCCCCTGCTGTTTTAATGAGAATATATTCTGCTTTCTGATACACAATAAAAATTGTGTGAATACAAATCCATTATGAACCCTCTGGTTTCAAAAGGAAACATACACTTTGATATTATTAATTGTTTTCAAAAATAAAGCTCCTATGAAAGAGCATGAAACACAGCTATTTACATTCTTAATTTCAAATCAAAATGCTGTTTTCATTACTTCGACAAAGAATAGCAATTGATTCTTTCAGTATGTAATTGACGTACCTACGGCATGTCAAAATATTCTTTTTCCCCCTTCTACTAATTGGTAAGTAAAGTACCAAATTAAAATAAAGAGAAATTTGCCAATTTTCTTATAGAATTCTTACAGGTTAACACTTTAGTACTGATTCTTGTGAGCATTTCTTCTGTTTTGCCCTTTCTTGCTAAGAGTATGCACCAACAACCAAAGACACATTCCCTCAGTAGAACTAAGACTCACATCTCAGGATATGTTCACAATGGTAGTGGCTATCATGCCCCATGTGCTAAATACAGATGGGTCAACATGGTTAGAAGCCATTTGGGGAGTAGTGGTGGAAAGTCAAGAGCAGGTCTAGAATTGGGCACACTTTCATGTTTTGTGTCAGGTTCTTGGTCCCAAAACCAGACTTCTGGAACTTCAGGAACTCCCCAGAGATTTAGGTCACAAGGAGACAAATTTAGCGATGTGATTCACTTCTTCCTTGGTCTGTCACTTATTGCTCACATACTATTTGGCATGCATGCTTCTTCTTGATGGACCTTTTGACATGAAAAGGATATAGTCCCTACCGTCTAAAGATATTACACACTAGAGAAAGCTTTGGAAAAGTAAAAAATAATCAAAATTCAAGGGATGAGTGTAGTAATATGAGGTAGTACCCATCTTGGTAGCATAGGAAGTATGCAGTCCAGGCAGGGGAAAGTATCAATAATTGGGAAGAGGGGACCATATTCAGAGAAGATGTCCTAAAGAAAGTCCTGTCTATACATAGAAAACAAGCTCACAGTTACTAAAAGGGAAAGGGGGTGGGAGAGGGATAAATTAGGAGTTTGGTATTAGCAGATACAACTATTATATATAAAATAGGTAAACAACAAGGTCCTACTGTATAGCACAGGGAACTATATTCAATATGCTGTAATAAACCACAATGGAAAAGAATATGAAAAAGAATATATATATATATGTAACTGAATCACTTTGCAGTATACCAGAAGCTACTACAACACTGTAAATCAACTATACTTCAGTAAAAGTTTTAAAAATACTGCCTATAGAATACATGTGATTTGGACAACTGGTGAAGAACACAAAGAGAACAACCCAGGTTGGGCGTAGTGGACACTGTTCATTACAAATCCAACATTCTTCCCATTCTTATTCCTTCTTAACAGAACTCTAGTTTTGCTGAGACATCCACCCCTCCCATAAACAACCATATTCTTCAGAAGAAGTAAACTTTATCCCCAGATTCATGAATGGTTCTGATTGTTCTAAGGTAGAGTTTCTGAACCATGACACTCTTGATATTTGGTCCTGGATAATTTTTTTGTTCCCCCTCACCTGTGACAGCCAAGCTTATCTACAGACATTGTTAAATGTCTGCTGGGGAAGAAAATTACTCCCTATGGAGAACCATAGGTGTAAGGATAATTCCAATGGTTCTGTAATAAGCACAAGATCAAATTCTGACTCTCTTCTGTTATTCAGACAGTTTTTGTGCCAGAACTTTGTCCTGGAACTGCTGCAGCCATCTTGTTTCCAGCCTGAACAAAAAGAGTAATGACCTAAGATAATAGAGGCGAGGTAGAGAAAATCTGAGTCTTTGATGACATTGTCAAATGAATTCTTTGTTGTAGGGAGTTGTCCTGAATGTCCTGATATATGAAATAGTATATTTATTGTCTAGGACAGTTTGTATTGAAGTTCCTACAAATTACACCCCAGAGATCTTTGATACCCAGAGAAAGCCCCATGTGCACCATCCCGAGCAGGATGCACCTGGGGAACTGCAGGTATCCAGAATGGCTACCATAAAAATTGATTTGGTAAAAGGAAGAAAGATGGAGTATGTAACAGCGATTAGAGATGACAGTACTGCGTTCAATGATGAGTAGTGATTGAGAGATGCTGAAGGTTTAAGCGGGGTCAGAATTGGGTCTTTGAACGCAGGTTGGAGAATGGATGAGGAGAGCAAGGCCAAAGCCAGAGTTTAGAGTGAGGAGGAAGCTGCAGTAGTACAGGTGGAAGTGGACGGTGGTACTTTTACCTCCACTTTCCAAAAATAGTTTGCTCTTTAGTTTTTCTTCCAAGCATTTGAAACCAAGAGATCAAGTTTCCACTTTCTAGTCATTCTGTGACCTTCCTCGCAAAGTCTGGCTTCTCCTTTGAGGGACGTATCTTATCCACAGTTACCTGACACAACTCTGGTTGTAGACATAACCAACAAAGGCAGTTCTACTTTTATACTTTCAAGTTAAACAGTGTTCTACATTCAGAAATCTAACTTTAATCTTTACACCCCTATCAACACAATAGCCTCCTAATCACACAATAAATATACCACCAAGGCTTTCACATAGCTAGAGTGACATACATGGACTTCTCATGAATAGTGACTGAAGGTAGTGAAGGAACTCTCAGAAAAAGAACAGGGTACAAACACTAGGTTTTGTTCTAGATACTGGAGCATGCTGAGATCTACCCACTATTTAAAGATATCCCACCTGTATTTATGGAGTCGTATGCAACATCTCTGAATGGTTCACATCAGAACTTCTTGTCATGAAGTTAAATTAGGACTATATGTAAGTTTCCATTTTAAGGGTTTGATTATACAAATTTTGATAGTAAATTGTTAAAGATAAAATCAACCATACTAGATTAGACCATTTGAAATATACTGCTTTATAATTCTCTTCATTGTTTAGCCTACTTATCTCTGATACTGTTTTACATGGCATATTTGTGCAGGCACTTTTCCCTGCTGAAATTTGCTATCTTAGTTTCTCTCTCTTGTAACACTGGTAATACTAAAATTCTACACACACAAAAAAAAATCTTAATGGTTCGGGAACCAATATCACGGTAGCAAAAAAAAAAATTATATTTGGAAATGTTAAATACATAACCTTTTTTCTGTTTTGAATAAAGAATGAAACAGACCCAATTTACCATGTTAAAGGGGAAGTACTACACAAAAATCTATGATCAATGTCTCTTTGACATTTAAGTAGCTTTTGTTTTTAAAACTGCATCTACTGTTTTCAGCCCTTTCCTAATGGCCTAATTGACTTGTAAATTTGATTTTATATGTTTAAAAATTAAACTGTTGCATTAACTAGTTATTTATTCACTTTTGTTGTCTGCTGAAATAGGTAACTGATATGTTCATGCCCAGACCCCATGGGAATGGCTAGCAAGAATGTCCATAGAGCTTTGGAGGTGGTTATATCAGAGAGGGATACTCACATCAGAAGCAGTTATAAGGAGTGTATGATGCTCACATACATACGCATGTTTATAAGGATTTTAATCTTTCACCAATGAGCAGGTGATGGGTATGAGTAATGTCTCTAAATCCCTATGTAGCACAATGGAAAAACGAATTATCATTTTATCATAGTGTCCCAGAAAGCAAAGGACTTCTTAGATCATCTGTTACATCCCTTAGTAAAATTAGGATTAGTTCCAAGAGAATGTCTTCCAGGGCTTCTTCAAAGTTTAGGTTTCTTAGGCAGTGAACATTTCTCCATTTTCCATAATGCTACTGACTTTGGTTAAGTAGCATTTCTAAAAATCATGTTACATTCTCATTTGATCATTTTTATCTTATTAGTTCTAGGTATTCACAAGTTAAACCCATGTCCTTTAACTCCTTTTTTAAGAACTAAAGCTATATTTTTAACTAGGAGCTCTTAAACACGATAGTTAATATAAATAATTCAAACAAATTATTTATACAAATCCCAAACATAGTTATAAAATGTCTCTGTATCTCCATTTTAAATCTTACCAGCCAAACAATGACATAGTTTTTATCATTTTGCTTGAGCAAATAATCATTTTGATGTCAAAACACTAAAATATGTAACTGTAAATTAAGAGCCCACTTATCCCCCCAAAAATGTCCATCTATTTGAGAAGCAATTCTGTCTCTGGTAATTTATCCTAAGGATTTAATACAAAGGAAGGAGGAAGGAAGGAAGGGAGGGAGGGAGGGAGGGAGGGAGGGAGGGAGGGAGGGAGGGAGGGAGGGAGGAAGAAGGAAGAAGAAAGGTAGATTTGAAAGAGATTTCCTTATGGGGAAATTAGAAACAACCTAAATGCCTAATGTGGGAATAGTTAATTAAGCTAGTCTTCCACTTAATAAAACTTTATGCAAATTCTGTCTGCTTTATTCAGGACTAATAGCAAACCCTAGTACTGATATATAGTAGGCACTCAAAATATATCTGTTGAATGAATAAATGATGCAGCCATTAACATTAAAATTTGGAAAACTATGAAATTAAATAGCAAAAATGCTTCTGATGCAAAGTTTAATGGAAAAGTAAATACAGAAATATATTTATGATTTGTCTGCTATGCAAAAAATATGTGGGCAGATGGAAAAGAATTAATGCACAGTAATCAAGATTATTTTTGTTTGCAAATTTTCTGTCATGTTTTTCTTCTATACATAAAACCTAAACCAGATGTGTACATGGGCAACCATGCCTAGTGCCTTTGGTCCTACACTGATAACTCAGCCTGAGGGCCATCTCTTTCTTTTCTCCATTCCAAGTACAAAGTTTGAGTGCCCCCTGCTCCACTCACCTGCCACTTTTTCTATACTTTTCCTTCGCCCACCCTCTTTTCTCTCCCTGACATCCATCTAGTCTGCCTCTCCCAGCATTTTCAATAACAAGAGAAAGACATTTTGATTATGCCAGGCAGAGGGGCTCTACCTGTAACTGGCATGGAACACTTGCTTTGGCTGTGGTTCCCAAGGAAAAGTATAATTTTACATCTATCCTCCTGATGTAGCACATTTCATTTCTGATACAAGTCCACAGTGAAAAACCCTGAAGCCAAAATCATGATTTTATAAAAAAATTATAAAAATGGAATAGGGTGATAACTATTTATAGATTGAGACAATGAATAGTATAAATCGTGAACATTTTTAAATGGTCACATGACAATTAAATTGGTCTATGAAATGAACACTAAATTTGGGGCAGAAGCAGGAAAATTGGTGTTCCATTATTGGCAAATATTCTTATAAAGAAAGCGCTCCCAATTTCTTTCCTCATTCAGGTCACATGAGGACCTCATCAGTATAGAAAATTATTCTGGAAATAATATATTAAAATTATTCTGTTGTCTGGAAGTACACACAACTGAGCAAAGAGATTATGATGTGGAGGGAACATTCCAAGTGTAGAAGGGCTGCTGGTGGTGGATGGGGATGCAATGTGGTGACGTGATCTCACAGCACATGTAACACTGTTGCAGTTTTAACACTTCTTCATGTGGTTATATGTTTAGAATGGAAGCTTTACCCATACAGGGACCAGGTATCCTCAGCACACAGCATGTCACCTGACATATTCTGAATTTCATCGACCCTAAGACTCAACAGAGAATAAATTGAGTCCCTGTTTTATGTACCTGTAAGGAAAAAATGTTCGTAAAGATGGAATTATGGCATGCCATCACATGTAAAACTAATCCCAATTTCATAAATGTTAAAATATGGGGAAAAGGTGTCCCTTAGAACTGCACTACGGCAGTAGGAATCCCATCAATATGTGTTGAATGAACCACAGACCATAAATGTCCTCAGAAACTCTGAAACTTCTGTTTTGCTTTGTGTTCCTTGGTTGGTTACTGCAAAGCCAAGATATACGATGTGCTCTATGTCCTCAAAGACCATTGGAATTATTCAAGTTTATAGGTGAGAAGAAACTCACAGATGAACTAGTCCATACCCTTATTTAACAAAAGCGAAAAATGAGGCTCATGGAGTTGAGGTGACTTGTTCAGAGATCCAATTCCGTGACATCATGTGGCAATCGTAAAACATCTAAGACTAAAGCTTGTTTTTAATAATTAATCTGTTAGTTCCAGAGATTGAAATAACCCATATCAAAATGGCATTTTATATCAGGTATTACAACTAAAACAAATCTCTAATACGCTATTACACAATAGCACTATGAATTCTTAAACTCACTTATTTAACTCTAATTCTATTCAACAATCACTTGATTATCACCCTTCTCTGCTGGCACATCCTTTCTAAAATTTTTCTATAAATATGAGACACAGTAGGATGGTACTGTTATTATTCTAGCAGTGGCCATAAATAAGGAATCATTTTGTAAAGAATGTATTTTCTCAGTATTCTTCCCTCTAAATGTTTCTTAAACTTGACATCATCACACAATTTATATTCCATCTATGTTTTAAAAATCAGCCTTTAAAATGACCGTTTTGATTTATTGTCATATAACGATAGTCTAATAGGTTTATCTTAATTCTTTTCTCTGCTGACAGAACTGACCATAGCAATAAATTAAGCAGATGTGTTCGCTAAGCTGTCTGCAGTCATGTAAAGATCTTGCCATGGGAAGTTTCAGGCACAGCTGTGGGAAACCCAAGTTTCACCTAAATAAGTTTCATGAGTCTAAAACCACAGATTCCATTGAGATGAGACTTCAGCCTTTGGATTTCATTTGGTATATCATGTTCACACAGTTTTAAAAGAAATAGCAAACTCCGGGGAACTGACTAGTTTAGTAAGCCCCTCTAGGACTGACTTTGCTCCATTTGTGGTTCATTCTACCTAAGACGAAGAATTTACCTGTAGGCCATCTCTAAAATAATGTGGATCTGTGAGCAAGTCATTTCATGCTACCATAACATTTTCATGCAAATGAAAAGTGTTTGAAATGAATATCAAGAGCTGTGTGAAAGGGAACATCCCAAATATAGAGTGGCTAGGAGACTGGGTCACTTGGATAGTGGTGAAGGTAAAGAGAGGTATATTAAGGGATGACACTTTGCTTCCATACTCATCTCTCTCTTCCTTATACCCTGAGATAATGCATATACGGAGGTATCTGCACCCCTGCACTAAAGCATGCAGCTCTGGATGAATTGTAACCCCATATGTCATACCCTGGAGTTAGCTCTTTTGCCTAAAAATATAATTCAAACTTGGCAGCTGCTTTAGTGGCACATCCTACAAACCTTCCAGAACATAATTAATTCTCCATAGCCAAGATCTTTAAGCTTGAGCTTCCCTTTCCCCCTCCCCTCCCCCCTCTCCTCTCTCCCTTCCCCTCTTCTTTCCTCCTCTCCCATTTAAGTGCTTGCCCAGTTCTCAGTGCGTTCTCTCTCTCTCTCTCAAGTTTATTATGCCATTGACTTTTTCTAATGAGAAATATGCAACTTCTCTAGAAGAAAAAGGGATGGCAGATTAAACTGGGTTGACAATTACAAGGTCTTCTTTGATGATCTAGAAAAGCTAGGATGCCTGAACTAAACATACTCTCAAATTAATCACGTTTGTCCTTTTCTGTTCCATAATCAAATTTATTACTCTTTTACACTGTGATTTTCTGTAAAGATAGCCTGTTTATAAATGTTTTTCCCATTATGAGATTTATTTAATTATTCACTAGTTTGTGTATTTTAATACCCAAAATATGATAATCTGCATTTTTTGTTATGGTGGGAAGTAGGGACCTAATTTTTGTCCTATATGATTGCCAGCTGTCACAAAACTATTTTCTGAATGATCTAGCCTTTCTAATTTGAAATGCTATCTATACCATATTATCACACATACTCACACACATTTGTCTTAGCAGTCTCCTTTCTGTCCCATCTTCATCTATTGTACCAGAACCATATTTGTTTAATATCATTATACTACTTATTAGTATCTGGTAACACAACTATCCCTCTTAAGTTTTATAAGCAGAATCGGTTCTTTCATATCTTTATTCTCTCATATAAAGTTTTCAGTCATTTTTGTCAAATTACAAAAATAATTCCATTGAAAATTTGCTTGGAAATGGCTTAAATTTGTATATTAATTTAGTCAGGATGAGTCTTAATTTTATTGAAACTTCTTAACTAGGAATTTCTTCATCTTTTATAGTCTATAAAAGTTTATTTTTAGTTACACAGTTTATTCACAGATGTTTTTGCTAATATAAATGGGATTTTTTTCATCACTATATTTTATAATTGGTTGTTGATGATCTATAGGGAAGCTATATAAAGAGTCTACTATGGACTAAGAATTATATTAGGCATTGGAGATGGAAGATGGAGTAGGACGAAGGGGAGAAAGGGAAAGAGGAGGAAGAGGAAGAAGTGCTAATTTAAGTTGCTTGCAGTTTAGGTAGGCGAAGCTGTCAAGTAAATCAATGATAACATCACAGTGTGATAAGGTATGAGACAGAGGACATAACGGTGAGCTCCATCTGTCATGGTCATCTATCCACCATCTTTTCTGTCTACACAGATTTTTATTCCCTGAAATAATTCATCTAAATCATCCATATGGTAGAATGGACTTATTCTAGCTGGTCGATAAATACTATTTTTCTTGCCATAGAGAGGCTAATTACTTGCCCAATATTACTTCATTGAATTGCTGTGAATCTACTATGTGCCTGACACTTCACTAGGCAACAGTGGAGAATAAAATCGATATACTCAATTCAAACAATTCAAGTATTCACATAGTTTATAGTATATCTGGTCAGATGTAAAACACTTTTTTTGAAGACAACATTGCCTGGGTTTGGGCATATGCACATGAGTGATTACAAGCACATACACACACACACAGCTATAAAGAAAAAAAATATCATATATGAGAAACAAAATCATATCCTATTCAAGACCTATAACTACACATTAACTATGCTGGTGTGATAAGGTACATAATACCTTCCCCCAAAGATGTCCACATCCTATTCCTCAGAACTGGTAAATATGTTACTTTAAATGGCAAAAGGAACTTTGCAGTGATTAAGTTATGGATTTGGGGATTGGGAGCTTGTCCTGGATTATCTGTGTGGACCCAACGTAATCACACAGGAGGGTCATGGCCAGAGAGAAAGCAGTGTGATGGCAGAAACAGAGGCCTGAGTGATACACAGAAGGGATCATGAGTCCAGGAATGCAAGTGTCATCTAGAAGCTTTAAAAAGCAAAGAAATGGATTCTCCCCTCGAGCCTCCAGAAGTAATGCAGTCCAGTCAACCCATTTTAGACTACAGACCTCCAAAACTATAATATATATGAATTGCTTTAAGCCACTAAATTTGTTACAAGCAGCAATAGGAAATTAATACAACTGGTAAATCCGAACTCTTCAGTACAACAGTCACAGATATCATTCAAATGGTCATAATGCAACTCTTTAGCCTTATGTCTCATGGCAGCCTAACTTGGTCCATTTAAAACAGCAATATAATCGGCACCATCTTCTTGCCTTCCGCCTCTTTTCTTAACCTATCCCCAACTCTGGCCATGAGACATCTCCTTCTCTGTGTAATTCCTGTCCAAGGCCTACTTTGAAACTGAATCGCAATTCATTTTATTCCACTAATTCACATATTCCCCATTACAGTGGTATCCAAACAGTACTTTAGCTTTTTTAAACTCAATACTGTGCTTTGTAATTGTTCTTAGTCATCTAAACTATCTACTATGCTGCTCATCAGACTATAACTTTCAAAGAAACAGGGGATACATGTTCTTTGGTTTTTATTTTTTAACACCTTTATTGGAGTATAATTGCTTTACAATGGTGTGTTAGTTTCTGCTTTACTACAAAGTGAATCAGCTATAAATATACATATGTCCCCATATCTCCTCCCTCTTGTCTCTCCCTCCCACCCTCCCTATCCCACCCCTCTAGGTGGTCACAAAGCACCGAGCTGATCTCCCTGTGCTATGCGGCTGCTTCCCACTAGCTATCTATTTTACATTTGGTAGTATATATAAGTCCATGCCACTCTCTCACTTCATCCCAGCTTACCCTTCCCCCTCCCTGTGTCCTCAAGTCTATTCTCTACAGCTGCATCTTTATTCCTGTCCTGCCCCTAGGTTCTTCAGAACCTTTTTTTTTTTTTTTTTAGATTCCATATATATGTGTTAGCGTACAGTATTTGTTTTTCTCTTTCTGACTTCACTCTGTATGACAGACTCTAGGTCCATCCACCTCACTACAAATAACTCAGTTTCATTTCTTTTTATGGCTGAGTAATATTCCATTGTATATATGTGCCACATCTTCTTTATCCATTCATCTGTCAATGGATACTTAGGTTGATTCCATGCCCTGGCTATTGTAAATAGAGCTGCAATGAACATTGCGGTACATGATTCTTTTTGAATTATGGTGTTCTCAGGGTATGTGCCCAGTAGTGGGATTGCTGGGTCGTATGGTAGTTCTGCTTTTATTTTTTTAAGGAAGCTCCATACTGTTCTCCATAGTGGCTGTATCAATTTACATTCCCAGAAACAGTGTATGAGGGTTCCCTTTTCTCCACAACTTCTCCGGCATTTATTGTTTGTAGATTTTTTGATGATGTCCATTCTGACTGGTGTGAGGTGATACCTCATTGTAGTTTTGATTTGCATTTCTCTAATGATTAGTGATGTTGAGAATTCTTTCATGTGTTTGTTGGCAATCTGTATATCTTCTTTGGAGAAATGTCTATTTAGGTCTTCTGCCCATTTTTGGATTGGGTGGTTTGTTTTTTTGATATTGAGCTGCATGAGCTGCCTGTAAATTTTGGAGATTAATCCTTTGTCAGTTGCTTCATTTGAAAATATTTTCTCCCATTCTGAGGGTTGTCTTTTCATCTTGTTTATGGTTTCCTTTGCTGTGCAAAAGCTTTTAAGTTTCATTAGGTCCCATTTGTTTATTTTTGTTTTTATTTCCATTTCTCTAGGAGGTGGGTCAAAAAGGATCTTGCTGTGATTTTTGTCATAGAGTGTTCTGCCTATGTTTTCCTCTAAGAGTTTGATAGTGTCTGGCCTTACATTTAGGTCTTTAATCCATTTTGAGTTTATTTTTGTGTATGGTGTTAGGGAGTGTTCTAATTTCATTCCTTTACATGTAGCTGTCCAGTTTTCCCAGCACCACTTATTGAAGAGGCTGTCTTTTCTCCACTGTATATTCTTGCCTCCTTTATCAAAGATAAAGTGACCATATGTGTGTGGGTTTATCTCTGGGCTTTCTATCCTGTTCCATTGATCTATATTTCTGTTTTTGTGCCAGTACCATACTGTCTTGATTACTGTAGCTTGTAGTATAGTCTGAAGTCAGGGAGTCTGATTCCTCCAGCTCCGTATTTCTTTCTCGAGATTGCTTTGGCTATTCGGGGTCTTTTGTGTTTCTATACAAATTGTGAAATTTTTTGTTCTAGTTCTGTGAAAAATGCCATTGGTAGTTTGATAGGGATTGCATTGAATCTGTAGATTGCTTTGGGTAGTATAGACATTTTCACCATGTTGATTCTTCCAGTCCAAGAACATTGTATACCTCTCCTTCTGTTTGTATCGTCTTTAATTTCTTTCATCAGTGTCTTATAGTTTTCTGCATACAGGTCTTTTGTCTCCTTAGGTAGGTTTTTTCCTAGGAATTTTATTCTTTTTGTTGCAATGGTAAATGGGAGTGTTTCCTTAATTTCTCTTTCAGATTTTTCATCATTAGTGTATAAGAATGCAAGAGATTTCTGTGCATTAATTTTGTATCCTGCTACTTTACCAAATTCATTGATTATCTCTAGTAGTTTTCTGGTAGAGTTTTTAGGATTCTCTATGTATAGTATCATGTCATCTGCGAACAGTGACAGCTTTACTTCTTCTTTTCCAATTTGGATTCCCTTTATTTCTTTTTCTTCTCTGATTACTGTGGCTAAAACTTCCAAAACTATGTTGAATAATAGTGATGAGAGTGGGCAGCTTTGTCTTGTTCCTGATCTTAGTGGAAATGGTTTCAGCTTTTCACCACTGAGAATGATGTTGGATGTGGGTTTGTCATATATGGCCTTTATTATGTTGAGGTGAGTTCCCTCTATGCCTACTTTCTGGAGGGTTTTTATCATAAATGGGTGTTGAATTTTGTCAAAAGCTTTTTCTGCATCTATTGAGATGATCATATGATTTTTATCCTTCACTTTGTTAATATGATGTATCACACATTGATTGATTTGCGTATATTGAAGAATCCTTGCATTCCTGGGATAAACCCCATTTGATCATGGTATATGATCCTTTTTATGTGCTTTGGATTCTGTTTGCTAGTATTTTGTTGAGGATTTTTGCATCTATGTTCATCAGTGATATTGGCCAGTAGTTTCCATTCTTTGTGACATCTTTTTCTGGCTTTGGTATCAGGGTGTTTGTGGCCTCATAGAATGAGTTTGGGAGTGTTCCTCCCTCTGCTATGTTTTGGAAGAGTTTGAGAAAGATAGGTGTTAGCTCTTCTCTAAATGTGTGATAAAATTCACCTGTGAAGCCATCTGGTCCTGGGCTTTTGTTTGTTGGAAGATTTTTAATCACAGTCTCAATTTCAGTGCTTGTGATTGGTCTGTTTATATTTTCTATTTCTTCCTGGTTCAGTCTCAGAAGGTTGTACTTTTCTAAGAATGTGTCCAATTCTTCCAGGTTGTCCATTTTATTGTCATATAGTTGCTTATAGTAATCTCTCATGATCCTTTGTATTTCTGCAGTGTCAGTTGTTACTTCTCCTTTTTTATTTCTAATTCTATTGATCTGAGTCTTCTCCTTCGTTTTCTTGATGAGTCTGGCTAATGGTTTATCAATTTTGTTTATCTTCTCAAAGTACCAGCTTTTAGTTTTATTGATCTTTGCTATTGTTTCTTCATTTCTTTTTCATTTATTTCTGATCTGATCTTTATGATTTCTTTCCTTCTGCTAACTTTGGGGTTTTTTTGTTCTACTTTCTCTAATTGCTTTAGGTGTAAGGTTAGGTTGTTTCTTTGAGATGTTTCTTGTTTCTTGAGGTAGGATTGTATTGCTATAAACTTCCCTCTTAGAACTGCTTTTGCTGCATCCCTAAGTTTTGGGTCATCGTGTTTTCATTGTCATTTGTTTCTCGGTATTTTTTGATTTCCTCTTTGATTTCTTCAGTGATCTCTTGGTTATTTAGTAGTGTACTGTTTAGCCTCCATGTGTTTGTATTTTTTACAGATTTTTTCCTGTAATTGATATCTAGTCTCATAACGTTGTGGTTGGAAAAGATACTTGATACAATTTCAATTTTCTTAAATTTACCAAGGCTTGACTTGTGACCCAAGATATGGTCTATCCTGGAGAATGTTCCATAAGCACTTGAGAAGAAAGTGTATTCTGTTGTTTTTGGATGCTTTGGTTTTTAATCATCCTGTTAGGGCCTCCCAACTTTCTCACATCATAGTATACACAGAAAATTATAGAATTTGCACAGCACACTTGAGTAAGTGTATGTGGTTGCTCGGGGCCAGGTTTCTGGCTACCTAGGACCTGCCTGAAGGCTAGGTCAAAACATGAAGGTTACTCAAAACATGGAAATTGAGAAACTCTCCTCGGTATTCAGCACCATGCTACTCATTTAACTGGGGTTTGGTGCACCTTTGTAAACTCTTCTTTTTAACTAGGAATAATAAAGCTACTGGGGTTTCTAAAATCAGATATACGTATATGGTTATCAGAAAAAATATACTTTATACTTTTATAGAACTGTGATTTATAAAGTGTTTTCACATACTACTTCATGTGACTATCACAAAATCTGTGAGATAAGAAAGTAGGTATTATTTGTGCTATTTTATAAGTGAAGCTAAGATTTGGAGGGGCAAGTAACTTCCCAAAGCTATGAAATGGCAGAACCAGGACTGGAAACTAGCACTTCTAACTCCATGTTCATTGTTCTTTCTTTTCCACTCTGATTAATTAAGCTCCCCGACTCCCACCCCACCCCACCCAGCTAATAATGATGTTTCTAAAACCCAGGGTAAAATATCAATGAGTTCATTCTTTAAGTTTCAAATGAAAGGTAAAATCTTATATCCTAAAATCTGGGCTTTTTTATTTTTAAGACTTATTTTCTATTCTAATCAACAAACCATTAGAGAGTACCAGAAATTAACAAAATGCCATGTTTTATCATATTCATCACTTAAGAGAAAGACCCAAGTGTCCTCACACTATTAAACATAAAAGTTTTACGTTTTACAGTTAACTTGCTGAGGCAGCCAACTGCAGCCCCAATGGGGAAGTGCTACAAGGTATTTGGAGATAAGAGAATGTCTGAAATAGAGAAACCAGATGCGTTATGAAAAATGCGTAGAGGTCTGCATGGCTGTTGGATAAAGAAGACATATACCCCTCTGCCCTTGAGGAATATGAACAGCTAAATTCCTTTATTCTTATATCATCTATTGAAGTCAGAAAGTTCCTCCAGGAAGAATCAATAAGATGGCTGCATACTTAGAAGGGATGCCAGTAAGCTATCCATTACTTCTCTTTTCAGACATAAAATGAAGAAAATGTAATTTATTCAAATTGTGGGGAGAATAATATGGTAACCTACCATAAGCAACATGCAAGCCTACTTAAAATAATAGCATTATCATTCTGGGTACCCCCAGGATCCAGCAAAAAGAGAATAATTCACCATGCAATTTGTTAATTCTCTGTCACTGAATGATTGTTAATAGGACAGTTCTTTCAAAGGAATGATTCTTCAGGAGCCAAGTA
Source organism: Eubalaena glacialis (assembly GCF_028564815.1). Lineage (NCBI taxonomy): Eukaryota > Metazoa > Chordata > Mammalia > Artiodactyla > Balaenidae > Eubalaena > Eubalaena glacialis. The sequence continues at coordinate 121,731,137 of NC_083721.1, read as the reverse complement.
TTTGGAAAGCAGGTTAGCTGTGTTCCAAATATTAGAAAGTTTAATTTTTGGTATTCTTCCTTTGTTTATTCCAATAAGCCTTGTTGAAGCAGTATTCTGTGTCCCCTCTATGTCATGCTAGTTGTGAGTGATTACTTTTAAAATGGAAAAGCCTTGATGAGGCAATAAGAAGGACATGGGGAGGCTCTGGTGGTAGACATCTAGCTGTGTCTTTTATTAGCTGTGTGACAGACAAGTTATTTAGCTACTCTTAAATCTCCGATTCTCATCTGTAAAATGGGATGACAGAAAATCCTACCTACCTAACAGGAATTGTCGTTTCTAAAAAGATGATACACTTAAAGTGCTCGGCACAGTACCTAGTGCCCCTTCATCTTCCTCAGTCAGGGTTTCTCTCCCCAATTTCAGCAAACACTTCCTTCTCTCCCTATGTTTCACATCAGCACAAAACCTTAGAGTTGCTGGTGAAGAAACTCCATTTTAGGGCAAGAAATTCAGTTGCATTAAAAAAATATTGTTAGGTGAGCAGTAGTTTATTGGAATTTTACATTTGAAAATAATAGTAATTAACTAAATGTCATAAATCAAAATAAGAACCTTGGGTTTCATTTCTTAACATAGAACAGGGCTTCCCTGGTGGCGCAGTGGTTGAGAATCTGCCTGCCAATGCAGGGGACACGGGTTCGAGCCCTGGTCTGGGAAGATCCCACATGCCGTGGAGCAACTGGGCCCATGAGCCACAATTACTGAGCCTGGGCGTCTGGAGCCTGTGCTCTGCAACAAGAGAGGCCGTGATGGTGAGAGGCCCGCGGACCGCGATGAAGAGTGGCTCCTGCTTGCCACAACTAGAGAAAGCCCTCGCACAGAAACGAAGACCCAACACAGCCATAAATAAAATAAATAAATAAACATAGAACAAAACCTGTTTTTGTGTTTTCACTTATTCAATGGTAAAATAGAATAAAATGTTGCCATATGGCAATGACTACAGCTACAAAGAGATATCTAGATATTCATATTCATATACAGCATGCATTTTTTATTCCCTGCTTTTAAAGCTGAATAATTCTTAAAATAAGACAACAGAATTCAAAAAATCAACAAAAATAACAGTTGTTATTTATAAAGAATTTTTATGCACTAGGTAGTATATCTTAATCCTCCTATTGAAATGGTTACTATTATTATGTGTGTTTTTTTACAACTGAAATGAACAGATCAATGAATCATCACATCTCATGTACCTATGACCCAGGCCATCAATTAGAATGCCAATGGCACCCCAGAAGCCACCCTTGGGCCCCTTTCAATAACCACCCTCTTGCTCCTCCCCAGAGTCAACTTTCCTGACACTGTATGTCTATAGTTTAGTTTTGCTATTATCTTTTTCAATAGATGGAAAGAGATTACTTAATTCACTTGATGTCTCACACTTAGGAAGTAGCCTAGCCCAAATTTGAACCCCGGTCAAACTGGGAAGCACTGATTCGCTAAACTCTATTCCAACACTTGTCTATTATCCCAAATACAAGTACACATTTAAAGCTGAAGATGAAGATCATTCAAAAGTCATGAAGCACAGTAGGAGGAAAATGAAAAATCAAACTCAAATCTCTATTCTGTCCCCTTCTACAACCTTTGCACTAAGATTCCATTGGAGTCAGAAACCCAGTTCTGCCTCTTTACATCACTGTGACCCTGAACAAGTCATTCCAACTCTTTGAGCCTCGGTTTTCTCATGAGTCAAATGAGAACAGTGACTTCTTTTTTGTAGAATTGAGGTAAAGACTAGAGGTGAGCTGTGTAGAGCCTGGCACATTGCAGGTGTTCAATGAACAGAAGCTGTTAAAATTAGCATTATAGTCCTTGGCTCAAAGAACTTTTGTCTGTTCAGCCTATTTTATATCTATACTTAATTCTAGAGCATACTCCAATATTTGGTATAATATCATCATATCACAGGAACTTTTAAATTTTATGAGAGAATTTTATGAATTTATCTGTTTTAGAGTATGTACTTAATGATATCTAGTTATATCGATGCTTATAAGTATTATTCTAAGTTAACACTATAGGCAAGATAAACTTCTAACAGCATTTTGAGAATAGAATGTAATTCTTTTGGTGCAACCAATGAAGACTCATAGAGCAAGACCTGCAGAGGGGAAAAGATTATTTTCCAACCAGTAGATGCCTCCATGCTGTTTCCTGCTATCATGAAGAATAAAAGCTACGTTTCTAGAATGATACTGAAGCAGAACAACTCCAATAGGATCTAAGGCCAAAGTCTTGAGCTGTGAAGAAAGCAAGATGACGAGAACAGCAAAAATGAGGAGCAAAAGAGAAATTAATGTTTTAGAAAACCTGCTTGTAATGCATAGCTGGAACCAGTTGATATAAGCACATTTTTAAGATGTGGAAAATTTTTTCCTTTAGGTTTTAACCTTGAAAGTGAATCTCCTGTGAGGGCCACTCATGATGTTTGAGACTCAGGCCAACTTCATCAGGCATTCTCTAAACATATAGGGCTACAACAGTAAAAAAAAGAGATGGGATTTTAGTACCATAGTCCAGATTTATTCTATAGTACCATTGAAGGTAATGCCAGAAGCCTCCGAAGAAACAAGTTTGAATTTTCCCATTCCTCATCCCCATTCATACCTAATAATAAATACAAAACCAATTTTAAAGATGGTGTAGCTATCTATGTATGAATATGCATACCTATATATTTATTAATTTCAAAGCAAATAAACACTTTGGAAAAATATCTATTACCTTAATAGAATCACATAAGAATTTTAACTGCAATTGGAAATAGAGTTTTAAAAATAATCATCCAAATAAAGAAATTCCTTAAAAACTATGGCTAATCAACCAGAAGACCTATTTCCCAAGTTTAGTGAATGAACATATGGTTTTTCCCAGAGCAAGAATGCTTGGTGTGTGAAAGTTATTTATATTAAAATCTTTGAGTGATCTCTTGTGTTTTTTTAAGTTTATTTCCTTGAAATTGTGTCCAATAGGAGTTTCCTCAGGCTGCCATTAGAGGGCATAAAAGAATAATTGTGGAGGCCAAAATCACGTAGCCCCAAAATTAACCCTGAAGGAAAAACCAACCATTTAATTTTGGTTTCAAAATAAGAATATACAAAAAATGAAAGTAGAAATAATTTATATGTAAGAAGCTTTGATGAAAGCAGCCATCTATAAAGAAATTAGGAAGTAATAGTTATTTTATGTGTAAAAGACAACAGCAAAAAACTAAAGTTTTAAGTTTAGTTTGATAATCTCAAAAGTAGTCCCTATGCATTAGCAGTCACTAGAGTACATGATAAAAAAAAAAATAAGAGAAAGAAAGAGGGGGTGATCAGGAAGGGAAAGAGAACCATACAGAGAATGACAGTGGTAAAAATCTCATCTCAAATTTTGACTCATGACATGTAAAAAAGTATTAAAGAAAAAAATCAGGAATATATCTTTCTTTGAGAAGCATAGGATCGATTTCATGGCTTCAAAGTCTTTTCCCCCCAACTGCCCTCTCTCTGGTTTACCTGCATAACTTCCTTCTTACCTAAAGGCCATGACAACAAAAACTCAGTCTAAAGAAAAACGGATCTCAAACACAGGAGAATAAACCAAATCTTCCTATTCTTTGTATCACTCACTGTTTTAAAGGATTTTAAACATATACGCCACTCCTAAATGTCACGCTTAAAACTTGCAAAGTTAATGGATTCATATACAATTAGGAACATATTTCCTCCCCCAATAAATGTTAACGAAGTTGGTACCAACCTATTCAATGTATTTATAACTCAGGGAAAAAAATAGACAACCTATATTTCAGATTAATATAAAACCCTCTTTTATATTGGCTGTCTCCTTTGTAGCAATCACTCTCACCTTTACTGAATTCCAGGGTAAATTTATGATATCGATCCCTTTCTTTAATTTATAAAACAGTAAAATCCCAAGATCGCCTTCAAACAGAAGGAACACAGTTGCAATATGTTTCTATCACACTATGAAGACTGTTAAGACTCCCAATAGGGCACTTTGACTTAAATCCTATAAATTTCCTGCTTAAATTTTCAAACAGGGGAAACCAGGGATGCATATGAGAACATAAACCCACCTTTTGGTGATGGTTCTATACTAGTCTGTATTGCTAAAGGGTATAAAAAGGGCCATAAAGGAACTGGAATTATGCTGAACAGGATCTCAGACTCCACAATCTATTTGTAAACACAGACCTCTGGAAAGTGCACAGAGACAGATGGGGAAAATATTTTTAACTCTGTGGGATGGAGGGAGGCACTTAGCAAGCCATCTACCCCGTAAGACCCATTCTGAATGACCAACAAATCTATCTGACAGTTATAAATGAAGCAGGTAGCAAACAGTATCTACATATGTTAGACACACATCTCATTTTTAAAATTGTTTCATTTCCTACACATTTAGTATGTAGACAAAACTCATATGAGAGCTAAGAATAAACTAAATTTTGGAATTTATCCTTCATCTTAAATTCCATCATGAAAAACTTAAGATATATCTTTGTTGATATTCCCTGTCTTTAAGAAGTACAGAAAGTGGGAATATGTAGCTAAAATAAGTTGGGGGTTTCCTTTATCTGGATTGAAAAAAACAATTGTGGCTTCCTTTCTGATTATTCAAGAACAATTTCATCTTAAGGCCTCAACCCCCTCTGCTCTTTTGTCTCATAGATATTGCAATCAAGTTACAGCTGTATTTTTATTAATTTGTCTCCTCCTCCAGAATATTAGTTATTTAATGGTAGAAACTTATTCTAAAAACAGAAGCTGGTACAGAAAAGGCCCTTGATACATATTTGGTGTATTAATCTGACTGAGGAAAGGCTCAGCACCAAATAAAAATATCTTCAGGTCTATAATTTATAACTATACTTATTTGTTCTCTTTGACAAAATTTATTGAGCATTCATTATATGCCAGAGACTGTCACAGGCACTGGAACACAGCAATAAATATGATGATTAAAAAGGTCCCTTGCCTTTACAGAGCTTACCTTCTTTGGGGGTAGCCAATAAGAAAAAAGCATCTGCAAATAAACAAGACAATTATAAGAAGAGAATAAGTGCCAGGAATATAAAAGGAGTCTAACACACATAGGAATAGTGAGGAGTTCCTACCTTCACAAAACAAACAAACAAACAAAAAAAAAACACTTCTGTTTGAAGAATATGAAAAACTTAGAAAGATAAAAGAGCCGACAGTATCATAAGGGTGTGATAAAAGGCCTTCAATTAGTATGATGTGCTGCCTTGACATCCGAAACCAGGAAATCTCAAAACGGCCTAACCTCAAATTCCTCTCCCAACTCTGCTCTTGTGTATAATGTCGCCTAGCTGAACACTCCTTATCAGATGTACCAAAAATAGTTCCTGCTTATCCCTGAATAGCAGGTTTCACTTCCCTGCCAGCCCTTGGAATTATTCAAAGTAGCCAATCATAGCTTCCCACAGCAACCAGGGGAACATCACATTTTTACTACTACAGAGCCTGCTTCCCACAGCCCTTGCTTGTTTTGTTCACTGTGTTCCTGAGTGCAAGCCCTGTGTAGCCTGGGGTGTTGTCGGATGTCTTCCTCCCCCGGGCTGGGAGTTTATGTGATTAATAAACTGCTGTCAATGTCATCTGTCTGTTGTTGAGTGTGGTGTGCTCAGCCATCCCCATAACACTAGGGTGGGAATCCCTCACCACCACCATTGTGACTAGGAGACAATCAAAACAAAGGGTCCTACATTTCCAGCTGGATGTCCCACAAAGAAAGACAGTGTTCTTTGTAATTCCATGCAAAGAGTACTAGCCTTGGACCCAGAAACTCCAAGACAAATCTTTTCACCTCCCTTGAACCTCACTCAGTTTCCTGAATCAATAAGATGAGGATGTCCTTAATACTTACTTTGAAGTTAATTGCAAGTAAAAGAATGTTTGAAAAGTTCCCAGGCACATTGTAGATTCCCAAAATGTGTTTGCCTTTCTTACACAATGTCCTTAGTGGTTCATTAGACTCTGGATAAAGAGAGGTTTTCCCATATCCCTGACACCTCAAATGGCTTTCCATGGTTATGCCTTTGAAGGTACCTTTTCCCCTCTTACCCCTAGTTGTTCCCCCTATCTAAAACCTTCCTAGCTTTTGCCAGGATGAAGTATTCTTTCAATTGTGCTAATACCCATAACACCATGGCACACATTTGACACTTCTGATTCACGAGCATCTATTGCTATTTTTTTCTGTGAGTTCATGTCATCGCCCCAACCAAGAGTCCACCCTTTAACTCCTTTAACATACTGCTTTACATCTCCAAAGTCTTGTACATAAGTAAATAATAAATGTCAATAAACTCTGTGGTGGATGGATCTAGAATCTGTCATACAGAGTGAAGTAAGTCAGAAAGAGAAAAACAAATACCGTATGCTAACACATATATATGGAATCTAAAAAAAAAAAAAAGGTCATGAAGAACCTAGGGGCAAGACGGGAATAGAGACACAGACCTACTAGAGAATGGACTTGAGGACACTGGGAGGGGGAAGGGTAAGCTGGGAGAAAGTGAGAGAGTGGCACGGACATATATACACTACCAAATGTAAAATAGCTAGCTAGTGGGAAGCAGCTGCATAGCACAGGGAGATCAGCTCGGTGCTTTGTGACCACCTAGAGGGGTGGGGTAGGGAGGGTGGGAGGGAGAGGCAAGAGGGAAGAGATATGGGGACATATGTATATGTATAACTGATTCACTTTGTTATAAAGCAGAAACTAACACACCATTGTAAAGCAATTATACTCCAATAAAGATGTTAAAAAAAAATGTCAATAAACTCACTAAACATTTATCATTGTACCTCTCTCTTCCTTTTTGCTTATTCTGGAATAAAAGCACTGGTGAAAAAATATTTGGAATTTGCATCAACACAGAGGTTATATGTTATAATAAGGACATGTCTCATAGTGAAAATAGATTTAAACAGATTCTAAAGTTTTGACATGAGGGTTAAATATATTGAGGGTTGGTTGTGATTATTGGACTCTGGACTCTTAAGGTATTTGTATTTGCATAGGAAATCCAATTTATAAAAGTAGCTAGCAAAACATATGCAGAGCCATTATTTACTTTCTGTAGGCAGGTTCTCAACCATTAAAGCTTTGTTTTTTGTAACACTGAAAAACAGGAAGTTTTCCATCTTGGTAAGGTACCACACAGCCCTACAGCAAAGTGATCAACTCTTGAGACTCCTGATTGACTGGATGGATTAAACAGACTTCCTAAAATGCCTCCAAAGCTATCAAAGAAAGAAAGAAAGAAAGAAAGAAATCCTATCAGTGATGGGTACACTGTCATCTTCTCAGCGCTTTTTATAAAACCTTTTATTTACAATGTATTCCACAGCAAAAAAATTTCTAACCTCTAATTGAAATTGTATTCCTGTTCATAAACACATCTCTATGAACCCATTTTAGATACTGAATATATCTAAGCAGCTGAAAAAATGAAACCCCCGGAGTAACAAAAAGGCAACTGGCTGGCCTGTAGGTATATTTTAGTTGAACAGCATAATGCTTTAAATATTTGAAACCTAATGCTTTCAAAGAGGGCAAGTACTGTCACATTTCCTGAGGACTTTGTTAGTCCCTCCTGTCTCACGCCTGGCTTGATTCCTACCTGTGCCTACATCAACCTGTCTCACCCACAGTGTTTTGAGTCTGCAGAAACATCTTTAAGAGGCAGACAGGTCCTAGAAAAATAACACTGAAAGGGAAAGTCAGATATCCTGGTTGTTAATCATGTCTCTAACTACCTGTGCGACCTTGGGGAAGTCACCACATTTTCCTGGACCTCATTTATGTCAACTGAGAAATTAGAGGCTCAGCTAATTGCTGATGTCACATCCAATATAAGTCCCAAAACATTCCTTACACTTTGTGATAACTAGAAATTGTTTATCACAAAAACCAAAAAGATGAAATTACGCTTTTCCACACTAATCAATCATCACTTACATTGCAATTTTATCCGTCTTTGATAATGTCTACTCACCACCAAGCAGTTGTTGGCACACCTCCCGATAACTCTTTTAATTATATTTTAACCATCTCAAATCCATTACCAAAATTTTTGAAGTCACTGTGGTATTTGAAAATTCCTTTTATCATTCATTCACCAGTATTTCCTTTTAAAATAATGGAACTACCAGGGTTTTCTTTAAAAGAGAGAGAGAGAGAGAAATAATGTGTCATGTTGTAATATTATGGGAGAGTTTATTGAGATTGTAATGTTACTTTGACACCAGCAGTATACATTTTATGGAATGATTAGTTTTTAATACATAAAGCCTTTAAATGAGAAGAAACATATTAGACTTGTTTTAAACTTTTTAAAACTTTTTAAAAGTATTTTTAAACTGGCTTTTACATTTTTGAGACCTCAAAGTACAGGTCACAGAGTCCTTAAGGTGGCATTCTTAGTGTTCAGGGCTGACTCTCCTGCTGGTGCTCAGTGGATGCCAAGTCACCGTAAAAAAAGTGCATTTTTGGATGGTGGCATGAATCACTGGGAGGGACAGATTCAGGATACCTCCTCAAAAGGCCCTTGATAAACTTTTCTACATTTTTTCTTAGGCACATGTTATTATTCAAAACAAATTTCTACAGAAATTGCAAGTATAGTACCAGTCACTCTCTATTTGATGTAATAAAAATGTTTAAAATTTTAGGATTAAAAGTCATTCTATATGCCTAATTTAAAGACTTAGCCAAGGCTCTAAAAACAACTTCAAGATATATTTACATTAAAATGTACAATTTTCTGACAGCTTCAAACACAATTTTATTTTAAATTCAGAACAGAAAGTTCAACTTAAAAATACTGAAGATATAAATTGCAAAAGAGTCATCAGTCCAGAGTTGATTGTCAAAGTGATCTTAATTGGGTTTTTATGAAGAAAAGCAGTCCTTATGTTAGAAAATGGAAATAACCTCTTTGTCTCTATAGAAGTCAATTGGTCACAACTGTTATGCAGAACTTTTATGATGGGAATGCTTCTGGATAATTGTAATAACAAATGTAAAGATCCTGTTACTTTCATTATTTATTTTTCTTTTTTTGTGAATAATACAACCAAGTCATGTCTATTAAAAAATTAAATAAAATATGCTGAAATGCAAAGATTTAGGAAAGCCCACCACTGCAGGGGGAAAAGGGTATTCCAATAGTGTTTTTCTCAATGACAAGTCTATTTTTTATCAACTAATAGGACTCTCTCTTTCCTGAGTTAAACAAAAGCCACTAGTTGTGCTATAACAAAGGATTTTATTTCACAATCATTTAATTCTTCTATTTGCTTAACACCTGCTGGTCGCAGTGACAGAACTCACTTCTAATGAATTTATTTGACTATCCAGTACTCAGTAAAGCATACAACAGGTGCCAATCAATATTTATTTGGGAAACAGACCCTAAAGTGATGACATTATAGAGGAAATGCTTCTTATAGGGTTATAGAAAAACCTCTTGGGGCTAACACATTGAAGAAACTGAAGAGTGAGAAGGCCAAAGAAGAAGGTGCTATCTGGGAAGATGGCAAAATTTGCCTTGAGCTAAAATATAAAATAGCTCAAATAATAAAATTATAGGAACTTGACAAAGAAACATAGGACAAATTTAATGCAGTTCTTTCCTAGAACACTCGTAAATGGTAACATACCTAAAGAGAGATTATTATTTTGGTTGTTCCCAAAAGAATGCATATCAAAGGCAAAAGTATTTATAGGTTATTCTAATTCTATCATCTTGTGTCTTTGACAGAGAGGATTCTTAGTTTGGAGTAAGAATGTAAAACATAAAGGAGGTTACATATAAAAAAAATCTATAATCCTAAATTTGAATAGAAAATGTCAATATGAATTCATATGCAGTACTGTAGAATATGTGTGCATGAGTGACAGAGTGTGAGTGTAAAATATACTAGTTTTCTCTACTGAAGAAGCCTAGAAAAATGACTATGTTTCCCTAGTGCCCAGATAATGATCTTAAAATATTATTTACTTCTAAGAGAAACTAGCACTTCTTAGAGAAATGAGTCATTCCAGGTCTGGGGAAGATGAACATGGAACATCATTATATTGGATGAAGAAGAAATTAAGACTATTAGGACCATGTCAAAGGACTCAGGTGCTAACTTCAAGAGGCTCCCACTGGCCAATGATGCAATAATTTGAGCTTCAAAGAGAATAATTTCAATTGAAATAAAGATGTTTTAATCTCTGAGTTTAAAATAATTTTTTAAATATATTAATAGGTCATTTTCTGAGGGTAATAGGGAGTCAACTCATTATCTTGAAAACTGACAACTGAAGGAAAAGAATCAAGCATTTATCCTGACTTTCCTGAATGAACTGTTCTACTAGGTAACCAAATAGGTCAGGGAAAGTATCTATTGTATACACCTAATATTTGAAAAAGGAATGATAGAACTAGAATATCACTGTTTGCAACCCCCAATAAATGAATAGGTCTAGGCACTGAGCATCAACAGCAGCTAACATCAGGAAAAGAGGGAAAACAGCATTAAGTGCCTCTTGATGAAAGAAAACACAAAAGTAGCAAACCTGAGTCTGATCAAGCCTCTGAATCCAGCTGCTAAGTTTCAGAGAATATGCAGAGCAGAAGAATTTATAGAATCGCAGTCAATGTTTCCCAAAGTTATTCTCAAATAAATTATTATTCAATAAAGAAATTATAAATTTCTTTATAAATTATAAAGAAAAGAAAAAGATGAAAGAACATGTAGATTAAATGAGACTTTATTAAAAACTTAATTTTTTTATTGTGCAACATTAAACTATAATGTCAAGGATGAACACTTCAGTGGTAAAACGATAAGGAAATGGTGACTATAAAACTCAAAAGAGTAGTTACTTTTGGGAGAGGGAAGGGTCTATGACTGGCAGTTGGCAACTGAGGAGCTTCTGCAGTAAGTGGTAAAATTCTAGTTCTTGACCTGGGTAGTTGTTAAAATGATGTAGCGCCTTAAAAGAATCCATTAAACCATACATTTGTGTGTTTTTCTGTATGTGTGCTTTAAAACAAAATAGTTTTAAGAAAAGTTTTGTAGAGTAATTCAATAGCAAGTTTATAGTTTAACAACATGATACTAAAAATATTCAGAGGAATATTACTTCTCTTAGAAGAAGAAAATAATTCATCATGATGTAATAGGTAAAATAAGGTTCAAATTCTTATTTGCCTTTGAAAGTAATGTAGATATTGTTTATAAAATAAAGTGGTAACTACAAAATCCAACATCACCGTAAAGACTGGTTAGTCAAAATCATTAACAAGAATGTTGTGTTCATTGTCTATTAGGGAACTCTTGGGATTATATGAGACTGTTAATGCTTTTTATTGCTTACTGAACTAAATAATCAGCCTGCAGATAGGATATGGGCCATTTAAAAAATTTAACAGTTTTATATGGATTAAGAAGGAGGGAAAGCACTTTAACAGTTGAAAAGTGAAATAAATAGGTTAACATAAAAGAAGCTTCTTTTGCTTAAGTTAAATCTATTTTTTAAAATCACATGCTAGAGTATCTCTAACCAAAATAAAGATAAAAAAGTAGCTTCAAAAAAAAAAAAAAGTAGCTTCTAAACTAACCAATGAGAATCGGAGAGTGATAGGCAGTACCTATTGTTTTCTATTGGCACAAATACTGGTAAAAAATTTTTGTGGTACTTGTTTAATTTAGAACAGTAAAATCCATAGTTTTTGAAATATTTAAAATTGTTTGAAGCATAATAGACTTTGAAAATAAATATCATATTGTTCAAATTTACAAATTTATACCTGCAACAAAATGGCATATTGCATTTCCAGGCTGTTTAAAGAAAATAAATACTAGTTTTCTGAACTTGACCTCATAAGGAGTTTAGTTATTCTAAGCTTTCTATTGATATGAACTAAATAAGCAAGGTGTTTAATTTTAAAAGCACAGTCATGGCAGCATTTGGCAAGCACATATGAAGAAAATAGAGCTTACACCACAGATAAAACAAACAGGCAACTTCTAGCCCTTCAGCTAGAAGACCCAATAGGGAAAAATTAAAACATAAAAGAAAGAAGCTCGTTTTAAACAAACTACAACTACATAAGATTTATACAGCTTAAGTATAATTGGTTTTCTTTGCATCCCAATGTTAATTATGATATATATTAAAATATATGGAATTCATGATATAAAAATTATATATGTGTATACATATGTTTACATATGTGTGTGTATATATATATATAAAAATATATGAAATTTTGGATAACATACTGCTTTGAGAATGTGGCAATTTGATTCTGTAATCTTTTCTGAGGCCAATGACATAATTCATTCTAGGGCTTTAATAATTTAAGTTTAAAAGGAATTATTAGTTATTTTGCATGTCACCCAACCTACCATTTTAGATCTTTTTGACATCATACCTGTTACAAAAAAGCCTTGTGGTTATCAGTTATCTCACCATCTCTACACACTTCCAGATATCCTTACCTTATCTACTATTCATCTAATGTTTCAGTGATTTTCTTGCCATTTCCCTGCTCAAGAGTTTAAATTCTTCAATTTGGGTTTCAAAAATTTTCACTCATTCTTTCATACATGCATTCAATAAACATCCCAGTGTTCCAGGGACTGATGTCCCAGCATGGACATTGTGATATAAAGATTAATCAGACATAGGCATTATTTAAATGGCAACAAAAAATAGCTAGTGGCAATACCATGTGATGAGGTCTGTGATGGCACAGAGAGTTATACTGTAGGATTGTAAAACATAAGCACCTAGTCCATATTGTGGGGAGGGGCTGGTAGAGGGGTTGGTAAGGATGAAGGCAAATCAAAGGAGGCTTCCTAAAGAAAATGGTGGTATTAGATCAGTGGAGGCCTTGTATATTACACTAAGAAACCATAATTTTATTCTGAATGTTTGGGGAGATCATTGAAAGGTTTTAAACAAGGGAATCATATGATCCATTTTTCTGTTTAGAAAAATCACTAAGCCTGCAATGTGGCCAATGGATTGAAGAAGATCAAGACTAGAGACCAGAAGGCCAGTAAGGAGACTAATGCTGTAATTTAAAGAAGAAATTGTAGAGTCCCGGACAAAGAAAATAGCCATGGGATTAAGAAAAAAAAGAGTCAAAAGATAATTAAAAATAAAATTGTTAGGATTTGGTTGCTGATTAACCGTGGAGGTATGAGAGAATGCAGATTTTGAACAACGTGCGATGGTAAGGGTTCACTGAGATCGTGAATAGAGGACGAAGCACGTACTATTAGGATGAGCATGAGCTCAGTTTTGGACACATTGAATTTGAAGTGCCCATGGACTAGCCAAAGGGTAATGTCCAGTAGAAAACCGAATGTCTCCCTCTCTCCCTCCCCCCTACCCCCCCCCCTTGTAATGGACTACAGATATAGATTTGAGAGTCATGCATATATAGTACCTGAAGCCATGAGACTGGAATAAACTATTATTAAAGTGGGAAATGTAGAGCCCCAAAATGTATACAAACAGTAGTCAGACCAGGGGAAAACCAAGAGACTATGGTAACATATAAGTTCGTAGAAATGAGTTTATAATAGTAAGGAGTGACCAACCAAGCTTTAGAGTATAAAAACTGGAAAAAAATGTGATTATTGATTATCAGTGACTTTGGCAAGAGCCATTTCTAATTGCCTGATTGTAGAGGAAGCCAGGTGGCAATGGATTTTAAAATTTATAGGAAATTAGAATGTAAAACAGCAAATGTCAACATTCTCAATGAAAGAAACAGCAGTAACTGAAGGGATACCAGTAACTGTGTAGAAGGAAGATATTTTTAAGCAGGATCTATACCTGAGCAGGTAGAGCCAATGGAGAGGGAGAGAGAGATTAAGAGTAGGAGAAAGGCAGCAAATGATTAACTAAGGCTCCTGATGAGTTAAGAGGAAATGGAATTCATAGCTAATGTTGAAGAAGTAGCCTTGGAAAGGATGAGTGTTATCTCTTTCACTAAAATCGGAGAAAAGAGGCAAAAATGAATGTGTTTATTAATATTATGATTAATATTAATTAATATGGGTTCCTCCTCCCAATACACACTCACCAAGGAATGGAAAGAAATTCAAAGGCATGTAATAAATATTCAGATATGAATTTGGAAAAAGCAAAAAGTAATATCTGTTGACATCTTTGTGCTTTGAAGTAAGAAAGTTAACCATCAGAGATATTTGTAGACTTACCAATAAATTAGATGAAATTATTCACATAAATGGATAAAAATTATATGAAAAAGTTTGGTGTTACTTATGGTCAGTCTATTAAATAAGTAAACTATACTTAAAATACTAATTTTAATAGGATAATCTCTTTAAAGAATCAGGTTGTTGCTAAGTCAGTGTATGAAATAGCAAAAGACACAAAGCAAGACTGATAAAGTCCTCTGAGGAGGACTATAAGAGGTGACAGAAATGAACCTGGCACCGAGAGTTAGGAAGTAGCTTTGATATCTAGTCAAAGTGATGTAGGGAGCCACTATAAGCTCTGAAATAAGAGGGAAACATGAAAACAGTCTTGTGCACAAACACACAGCAAGCTTGGAGTTTACCTCAACATCTAACTTTCTTCACATACTGGTTGAATTCTGGTGCTTGAACAGTGAGGCTGTGTGATTTTTGAGGAATTATTATATGGCATAATCTCATTGTTATAGCTTTGGACATGTATTTTTCATGCCAGGATTAAAAAAGCATTCTGATTATTTCTAGCAGGAACTGTGCTTGGGTTCTGACATTACCTTATCTTAGTTCACTCTCATACTCTAGAGTGAAGCCATCTGGAGCTTTCTACCAATAGAAGAGGTAGCAGATAAATAGGGAATGGCTACATTTACGTTTTTTCCTTGAAGTATATCCTGCGAGACTTGACTTTGTTCCCTCCAACACACTAAAACTGAAACATTCACAATGGCCTGAAACTGGTTGACTGAATAGGTTGTACTCAATTTTAAAATGGCCACAGTGCATCTTTTCTTGGAAGATTCTTTTCATTCTTATCTCAATATTGAATTAAATAGGATAGAGACTTTCTATTCTAGTTAAGATGGAATAAACACACTTCATCCTGTCTCTTTCTCTGAATGCAGCTATAAAACTTAAACAGAATGCATGGAACATCTTAAGGCTCTGAAAAGTAAACAGTACCAGGCACATTGGGGAAGAATACCAAAATAGAAGTACCTTCAAACTGGCAGTGAATTTACCTTATTCTCCCCTAATAGTAACTACCAGTCTGAACTCAACACAATTTGAACATGAAGTGGACACGGGCACAGACAGGGAAGAAGCTAAAAGAAGCTCTCCAATTCTGGTACAAAGAGCAGAAAAGGAGTCTCTTAATTCTCAGAGAGGGTGACGAAATTTTCCCATATTTTTATTTTTCCCTCTTCTCCCCATTCTCTGGAACTTAAGAAGTGGCAGCAATGACAGTGGTGCATATGGAGGTTTGCAGTAGCCTAAAGCTCTGATGGAAAAGAACCTTCCTCTACTATCTGAGGAATGTGCATGGGGAGAACTTCCTTTATTTTTTTCTTTTCTGTCATTGCAAGAAATGGGCACAGTCATGAAAAATACAGAGCAGAGTAAATGAAGTACCAGCTTTCTAGTGACAGAACCAAAAAGAGAAGTCTCAGAGAACCAGAGAAACTGTGGAAAGGGTGGAGCTTGGGAAAGGGGAGCCCAAGGGGAGAGAAATCCTAAAAGCTCTTTATGAATGTGGCTTACCCTTGAGCTTTACACATCTGAATCTGATGCTATTCAGGACACCAAAAACCTTGAAAACTGAACATAAAGACCATTACTCAAGTTCCAGATTGGCCAATGGGTGACACACACCAAAGACAAATCCAAATAACACTGAAAAATCTTTAAGAACAGAACTTATATTGAAACTGCCATCCACAGAGACTGGGTGGAACTTGTGGCTTAAACTGAGTTAGGTCAATAGTCTGCAAAACAAAAATGTCAACATTTTATGTAGGATTAAAATTAGACCTAAAATCCAGTAACAGTATTCAAAATGTCCAAGATAAAATCAAAAACTACTTGGCATATAACGATCAGGAAAATCTCAACTTGCTTGAGAAAAGTGAATCATCAGACAACACAGGGATGAGACAAACGTTGAAATAATATAACAAACACTTTAAGTCACCTATTATAATCATACTGCAAGAGGTAAGGATGAACCCTTTAAGCAAGTAGAAAGTCTCAGCAAAGAAATAAAGGAGAAACAAAGGGGAATTTTAGAACTGTAAATTACAATAACATATAAAACACCCAATTGATGGGCTCAATAGCAGATGGATATGACAGAAGAAAGAATCACTGAACTTTGAAAACAGATCAGTAAAAAGTATTAAATCTGAAAAACAAACATAAAAACATTATAAGAAAGGAACAGACTCAGGGACTGTTGGACCTTATCAAAAAGTAAAACATTTGTGTTATTGAAACCTGATAAGGAGACAAGATAGAGCATAATGCAAAAAAATTTTTTTATGAAATAATGATTGAAAACTTACTAAATTTAGCAAAAGACATAAAGCTACAGATTCCAGAATCATAGTACACCCCCAACAGGATAAAAACAAATCCACAATTGTATACATCATAATTACTGAAGGCAAAGAAAAAAACCTTGAATACAATCAAAGAAAAGTGAAAGAATAATGATAGGGGAATAAGGATTCAAGTGGCTTCAGAGTTCACATCAGAAATAGTGGTGATCAGAAGGAAGTGAAACAATGTTTTTAAAGTGCTGAAAAAGACGAACTATCAACCCAGAATTCTATATACATCAAAAATATCCATCAGGAATAAATGGGAAATAAAGGAAAACTAAGATTTTGTTGCCATATGACCTGCTCTAAAGGACTTGCTAAAGAACTCATTTCAGGCCTAAGGGATAGGGTACCAGAAATGTACTTGTAACATCAAAAATGAAATGAGAGGGCTTCCCTGGTGGTGCAGTGGTTGAGAATCTGCCTGCTAATGCAGGGGACATGGGTTCGAGCCCTGGTCTGGGAAGATCCTACATGCCACGGAGCAACTAGGTCTGTGAGCCACAACTACTGAGCCTGCGTGTCTGGAGCCTGTGCTCCGCAACAAGAGAGGCCACGATAGTGAGAGGCCTGCACACCGTGATGAAGAGTGGCCCCGCTTGCCACAACTAGAGAAAGCCCTCGCACAGAAACGAAGACCCAACACAGCCAAAAATAAATAAATTAATTAATTAATTTTAAAAAAAAATGAAATGAGAACAAATGGTATGTATCTGGGTAAACAGACTATCCTTCTATTGAATTCTTTCAAATATGAATAAAAGTTGAAAGCAAAAAAAATTACAACATGGTTTGAAAAGGTTTTTAATATGTAGGTGTAATACAAGAACAACTCCAACATAGAGGGGGGAAGATAAAGTCTTTATCTTTACTATAGTAAGGTTTCTATATTCCATGTTAAATAGTAAAGTATTTATTCTAAGTAGACAGTGAAAATTAAGTATTTATACTGTAATCCCTAGGGCACCCACTAAAGAAAATATAAAAAGAAAAATAGTCAAAATATAATAGAAACATTTAAATGGAATAGTAAAAAAAAAAATGTTCAGAAAAACCCAATAGGAGGTAATGAAGGGGAAACAGAGGAATTGAACAAAATAAAGTGATAGACAAAATTCCAAACAAATAAAATTACATTAAATGCACATAGCCAGAGTACATGTAAATGTAAAGGAGAGATATTGGAAGAATGATTTTTTAAAAATGATCCAACTATATGCTATCTACAAGAAATTTACTTCAACTGTAATGATAGAGGTAAGTTAAAAGTACAAGGATGGGGAAAGAGATACCATGCATGCCATACATACTCAAAGGAAAGCAAAGTGTTTAGGTTAATATCAGATAGAGTTCACCTTGCAACAAAGAAAATTACCAAGGACAAAGATGAACACTACAAAATGAAAAAGAGTCAATTCACCAAGAAGACACAACAATCTTAAAGTGAATATATGTGAAAACAGAGCTTAAAAATACTTGAAGCACCCATTGTCACCACTTGTATTCAACATAGTTTTGGAAGTCCTAGACACAGCAATCAGAGAAGAAAAAGAAATAAAAGGAATCCAAATTGGAAAAGTAAAACTGTCACTGTTTGCTGTTGACATGATACTATACATAGAAAATCCTCAAAAGACAAAAGAGAAACCTCAGTGAGATGGAAGGAGGGGCGCAATCATGATAAAATCAAATCCCATAACCACTGGGTGGGCGAATCACAAACTGGAGAACAATTATACCACAGAAGTCCACCCAGTGGAGTGAAGGTTCTGAGCCCCATGTCAGGCTTCCCAACCCGGGGGTCTGGCAATGGGAGGAGGAATTCCAGAGAATCAGACTTTGAAGGCTAGTGGGATTTGACTGCAGGACTTCAATAGGACTGGGGGAAACAGAGACTCCACTCTTGGAGGGCACACACAAAGTAGTGTGTGCACCAGGACCCAGGGGCAAGGAGCAGTGACCCCATAGGAGACTGAACCAGACCTACCTGCCAGTGTTGGAGCGTCTTCTGCAGAGGCAGGGGGCAACTGTAGCTCACCGCAGGGACAAGGACACTGACAGCAGAAGTTCTGGGAAGTACTCTTTGGCGTGAGCCCTCCCAGAGTCCACCATTAGCCCCACCAAAGAGCCTGTATGCTACAGTACTGGGTCTCCTCAGGCCAAACAACCAACAGGGAGGGAACTCAGCCCCTTCCATTAGCAGACAAATGGATTAAAGTTTTTCTGAGCTCTGCCCACCAGAACAACACCCAGCTCTACCCACCACCATTCCCTCCCATCAGGAAACTTGCACAAGCCTCTCAGAGAGCTTCATCCTCCAGAAGGCAGACAGCAGAATCAAGAACTACAATCCTGCAGGCTGCAGAACAAACACCACAATCACGGAAAGATAGACAAAATGAAAAGGCAGAGGACTATGTCCCAGATGAAGAAACAAGATAAAACCCCAGAAAAATAACTAAATGAAGTGTAGATAAGCAATCTTCCAGAAAAATAATTCACAATAATGATAGTGAAGATGATCCAGGACCTCGGAAAATGAATGGAGGCAAAGATTAAGCAGATGCAAGAAACGTTTAACAAAGACCTAGAAGAAATAAATAACAAACATAGATGAACAATACAATAAATGAAATGAAAAATACACTAGAAGGAATCAAGAGCAGAATAATTGAAGCAGAAGAACGGATAAGTGACCTGGAAGACAGAATGGTGGAAATCACTGCCATGGAACAGAATAAAGAAAAAAGAGAAATGAAGACAGCTGAAGAGACCTCTGGGACAATATTAAATGCACCAACATTCACATTACAGGGGTCCCAGAAGGAGAAGAGAGAGAGAAAGGACCCAAGAAAATATTTCAAGAGATTATAGTCGAAAACTTCCCTAACATGGGAAAGGAAATAGCCACCAAAGTCCAGGAAGTGCAGAGAGTCCCAGGAAGGATAAACCAAAGGAGAAACATTCTAAGACACATAGTAATCAAACTGACAAAAATTAAAGACAAAGAAAAATTATTAAAAGCAACAAGGGAAAAACGGCAAACATCATACAAGGAAACTCCCATAAGGTTAACAGCTGATTTCTCAGCAGAAACTCTGCAAGCCAGAAGGGAGTGGCATGATATATTTAAAGTGATGAAAGGGAATAACCTACAACCAAGATGACTCTACCCATCAAGGATCTCATTCAGAGTCAATGGAGAAATCAAAAGCTTTAAAGACAAGCAAAAGCTAAGAGAATTCAGCACCACCAAACCAGCTCTACAACAAATGCTAAAGCAACTTCTCTAAGTGGGAAACACAAGAGAAGAAAATGACCTACAAAAACAAACCCAAAACAATTAAGAAAATGATAACAGGAACATACATATTGATAATTACCTTATATGTGAATGGATTAAATGCTCCAACCAAAAGACACAGACTGGCTGAATGGATACAAAAAGAAGACCCGGTCTACAATAGACCCACTTCAGACCGAGGAAAGTGGGTACACACTGAAAGTGAGAGGACAGAAAAAGATATTCCATGCAAATGGAAATCAAAAGAAAGCTGGAGTAGCAATACTCATATCAGATAAGATAGACTTTAAAATAAACAATGCTACAAGAGACAAGGAAGGACACTACATAATGATCACAGGATCAATCCAAGAAGAAGATATAATAATTATAAATGTTTATGCACTCAACATAGGAGCAACTCAATACATAAGGCATATGCCAACAACCATGAAACACAGTAACACAATAATAGTAGGGGACTTTAACACCTTGCTTACACCAATGGACAGATCATTGAGACAGAAAATTAATAAGGAAACACAAGCTTTTAATGACACAATAGACCAGATAGATTTAATTGATATTTATAGGGCATTCCATCTGTAAACAGCAAATTACACTTTCTTCCCAAGTGCACACGGAACATTCTCCAAGATAGATCACATCTTGGGTAACAAATCAAGCCTTGGTAAATTTAAGAAAATTGAAATCATATCAAGCATCTTTTCAACCACAATGCTATGAGATTAGAAATAAATTATGGGAAAAAACCTTAAAAAACACAATCACATGGAGGCTAAATACTACACTACTATATAACCAAGAGATCACTGAAGAAATCAAAGAGGAAATCAAAAAATACCTAGAGAAAAATGACAATGAAAACACTACGATCCAAAACCTATGGGATGCAGCAAAAGCAGTTCTAAGAGGGAAGTTTATAGCAATACAATCCTACTCAAGAAACAAGAAAAACCTCAAATAAACAATCTAACCTTACACCTAAAGGAACTGGAGAAAGAAGAACAAACAAAACCCAAAGTTACTAGCAGGAAAGAAATCATAAAGATCAGAGCAGAAATAAATGAACTAAAAACAAAGAAAACAATAGCAAAGATCAATAAAACTAAAAGATGGTTCTTTGAGAAGATAAACAAAATTGATAAACCTTTAGCCAGACTTATCAAGAAAAAGAGAGAGAGGACTCAAATCAATATAAACAGAAATGAAAAAGAAGTTACAACAGACACCACAGAAATACAAATCATCATAAGAGGCTACTATAAGCAACTCTATGCCAATAAAATGGCCAACCTGGAAGAAATGGACAAGTTCTTAGAAAGATATAACTTTCCAAGACTGAACCAGGAAGAAACAGAAATTATGAACAGACCAATCACAAGTAATGAAATTGAAACTGTGATTAAAAATCTTCTAACAAAGGAAAGCTCAGGGCAGATGGCTTCACAGGTGAATTCTATCAAACATTTAGAGAAGAGCTAACACTCATCCTTCTCAAACTCTTCCAAAAATTGCAGAGAAAGGAACACTCCCAAACTCATTCTACAAGGCCACCATCACTCAGATACTACAAAAAAAGAAAATTACAGACCAATATCACTGATGAATATAGATGCAAAAATCCTCAACAAAATACTAGCAAACAGAATCCAACAACACATTAAAAGGATCATACACCATGATCAAGTGGGATTTATCCCACAGATGCAGGGATTCTTCAATATATGCAAATCAATCAATGTTATACATATTAACAAATTGAACAAATTGAAGGATAAAAACCATATGATCATCTCAATAGTTGCAGAAAACGTCTTTGAAAAAATTCAACACCTATTCACGATAAAAACACTCCAGAAACTGGGCATAGAGGGAACCTACCTCAACATAATAAAGCCCATATACGACAAACCCACAGCAAACATCATTCTCAATGGTGAAAAACTGAAAGCATTTCCTCTAGAATCAAGAACAAGACAAGGATGTCCACTCTCACCACTATTATTCAACATAGCTTTGGAAGTCCTAGCCATGGTAATCAGAGAAGGAAAAGAAATAAAAGGAACACAAATTGGAAAAGAAGAAGTAAACTGTCACTGTTTGCAGATGACATGATACTATACATAGATAATCCTAAAGATGCCACCAGAAAACTACTAGAGCTAATCAATGAATTTGGTAAAGTTGCAGGATACAAAATTAATGCACAGAAATCTGTTACATTTCTATACACTAACAATGAAAGATCAGAAAGTTAATTAAGGAAACAATCCCATTCACCATTGCAACAAAAAGAATAAAATACCTAGGAATAAACCCACCTTAAGTAGGTAAAAGATCTGTACTCAGAAAACTATAAGACCCTGATGCAAGAAATCAAAGATGACACAAACAGATGGAGAGATATACCATGTTCTTGGATTGGAAGAATCAATATTGTGAAAATGACTATGCTATCCAAAGCAATCTACAGATTCAATGCAATCCCTATCAAATTACCAATGGCATTTTTTACAGAACGACAACAAAAAATCTTAAAATTTGTATGGAGACACAAAAGACGACCCCGAATAGCAAAAGCAATCTTGATGGAAAAAAAACAGAGCTGGAAGAATCAGGCTCCCTTACTTCAGACTATACTACAAACCTGCAGTAATCAAGACAATATGGTACTGGCACAGAAACAGAAATATAGATCAATGGAACAGGATAGAAAGCCCAGAGGTAAACCCACGTACCTATGGTCAACTAATCTATGATAAAGGAGGCAAGGATATACAATGGAGAAAAGACAGTCTCTTCAATAAGTGGTGTTGGGAAAACTGGACAACTACATGTAAAAGAATGAAATTAGAACACTCCCTAACACCATACACAAAAATAAACTCCAAATGGATTAAAAACTTAAATGTAAGACTGGACACTATAAAACTCTTAGAGCAAAACATAGGAAGAACACTCTTTGACAGAAATCACAGCAGGATCTTTTTTGACCCACCTCCTAGAGTAATGGAAATAAAAACAAAAATAAACAAATGGGACCTAATGAAAATTAAAATGTTTGTGCAGCAAAGGAAACTGTAAATAAGACAAAAAGACAACCCTCAGAATGGGAGAAACTATTTGCAAATGAATCAATGGACAAAGAACCTCCAAAATCTATAAACACCTCATGCAGCTCAATATCAAAAAAACAAACAACCCAATCAAAAAAATGGGAAGAAGACCTAAATAGACATTTCTCCAAAGAAGACATACAGATGCCAACAAACACATGAAAAGCTGCTCAACATCACTAATTATTAGAGAAATGCAAATCAATACTACAATGAGGTATCACCTCACAACGGTTAGAATGGGCATCATCAGAAAATCTACAAACAACAAATGCTGGAGAGGGTGTGGAGAAAAGGGAACCCTCTTGCACTGTTGGTGGGAATGTAAACTGGTACAGCCACTATGGAGAACAGTATGGAGGTTCCTTAAAAAACTAAAAATGGAATTACTATATGACCCAGCAATCCCTCTACTTGGCATATGCCCAGAGAAAACCATAATTCAAAAAGACACATGCACCCCAATGTTCATTGCAGCACTATTTACAACAGCCAGGTCATGGAAGCAACCTAAATGTCCATTGACAGATGACTGGATAAAGAAGAAGTGGTACATATATACAATGGAATATTACTCAGCCATAAAAAGGAACGAAACTGAGTCATTTGCAGAGACATGGATGGACCTAGAGACTGTCATACAGAGTGAAGTAAGTCAGAAAGAGAAAAACAAATATTGTATAATAACACATATATGTGGAATCTAGAAAAATGGTACAGATGAACCAGTTTGCAAGGCAGAAATAGAGAAAGAGATGTAGAGAACAAACGTATGGACACCAAGGGGGGAAAGCAGGGGGTGGGGGGCAGGGTGGGATTAACTGGGAGATTGGGATTCACATATATACACTAATACGTATAAAATAGATAACTAATAAGAAACTGCTGTACAGCACAGGGAACTCTACTTCACTTTGCTGTGCAGTAGAAACTAATAAAACATTGTAAAACAACTATACCCCAGTTAAAAAAAAAAAATAAAGATCACTTTCCAATTCCAAAAAAAAAAAAAAAAGCATTGGTTATTCAAAGAGGAAAAAAAGAAAACCCTAAAGAAGCTACCAGAAAAATAATAGAGCTCATCAATGACTTTGGTAAAGTTGCAGCATACAAAATTTATACACAGAAATCTCTTGCATTCCTATACACTAACAATAAAAGATCAGAAAGATAAATTAAGGAAACAATCCCATTTATCATCACATCAAAAAGAATAAAATAACTAGGAATAAACCTATCTAAGGAGACAAAAGACCTGTACTAGGAAAACTATAAGATTCTGATGAAAGAACTCGAAGATGACAGAAACAGATAGAGAGATATACCATGTTCATGGATTGGAAGAATCAATATTGTGAAAATGACTATACTACCCAAAGCAATCTACAGATTCTATGCAATCCCTATCAAATTACCAATAGCATTTTTTACAAAATTAGAAGAAAAATTTTACAATTTGTATGGAAACACAAAGGACCCTGAATAACTAAAGCAATCTTGAGAAAGAAAAAAAAAACAAAGTGGGAGGAATCAGGCTTCCTGACTTTAGACTGTACTACAAAGTTACAGTCATCAAAACAGTATGGTACTGGTACAAAAACAGAACTATAGATCAATGGAATGGGATAGAAAGTCCAGAGATAAACCCAAACACCTATGGTCACCTAATCTATGACAAAGGAGGAAAGAATATACAATGGAGAAAATAGTCTCTTCAATAAGTGGTGTTGGGAAAACTGCACAGCTACATGTAAAAGAATGAACACTCCCTAACACCATACACAAAAATAAACTCAAAATGGATTCAAGACCTAAATATAAGGCCAGATACTATAAAATTCTTAGAGGAAAATACAGGCAGAACACTCTCTGACATAAATTACAGCAAGATCTTTTTTGATCCACCTCCTAGAGTAATGAAAATAAAAACAAAAATAAACAAACAGGGCCTGATTAAACTTAAAAGCTTATGCACAGCAAAGGAAACTATAAACAAAATGAAAAGACAACCCTCAGAATTGGAGAAAATATTTACAAATGAAGCAACCGACAAGGGATTAATCTCCAAAATATAAAAACAGCTCATGCAGCTCAATATCAAAAAAAGAAACAACCCAACCAAAAAAATAGAAGAAGAACTAAATAGACATTTCTCCAAGGAAGATATACAGATGGACAAAAAGCACAGGAAAAGATGCTCAACATAGCTAATTATTAGAGAAATGCAAATCAAAACTACAATGAGATATCACCTCACACTGGTCAGAATGGCCATCATCAAAAAATCTACAAACAATAAATGCTGGAGAGGGTGAGGAGAAAAGGGAACCCTCCAATACTGTTGATGGGAATGTAAATTGGTACAGCCACTATGAAGAACAGTATGGAGGTTCCTTAAAAAACTAAAAATAGAGCTATCATATGATTCAGCAATCCCACTCCTGGGCATATATCTGGAGAAAACCATAATTTGAAAAGATACATGCACCTCAATGTTCATTGCAGCACTATTTACAATAGCCAAGACACGGTAGCAACCTTAATGTCCATCAACAGAAAAATGAATAAAGGAGATGTGGTGTATATATATATATATATATACAATGGAATATTACTCAGCCATAAAAAAGAATGAAATAATGCCATTTGCAGCAACATGGATGGACCTAGAGATCATCATACTAAGTGAAGTCAGACAGAAAAACAAATATCCTGATATCACTCATATGTGAAATCTAATTTTAAAAAATGATGCAAATGAACTTACTTACAAAATAGAAACAGTCTTACAGATATTGAAAACAAACTTATGGTTACCAAAGGGAAAACGTGTGGGGGAGGGATAAATCAGGAGCTTGGGATGAACATACACACACTACTGTATATAAGATAGGTAACCAACAAGCACATACTGTATAGCCCAGGGAACTTTACTCAATATTCTGTGATAACCTATAAGGGAAAAGAATCTAAAATAGAATGAATATATGTATATGTATAACTTTATCACCTTGCTGCACACCTGAAACTAACACAACATTGTAAATCAACTATATGCCAGTAGAATTTTTTTTTAAAATATATGAAGGGGACTTCCCTGGTGGCGCAGTGGCTAAGACTCCATGCTCCCAATGCAGGGGGCCGGGGTTCGATCCCTGGCCAGGGAACTAGATCCCACATGCATGCTGCAACTAAGAGTTCACATGCCCCAACTAAGGAGCCCACATGCAGCAACTAAGACCCGGCACAACCAAATAAATAAATAAATATTAAAAAAAAAAAAATATGAAGTAAAAACTGCCAGAACTAAAAAGAGAAATAAATACACAATTAGAGTTGGAGACTTCAAGACTCCTCTGTCAGCAATTGATTAGCAAGGATATAGAAGAACTAAATGACACCATCAGTCAACTGGACCTAAATTATATTTATAGAACACTCCATCCAATAACAGCAGATTATTTGTTTCAACTGCACATGGAATATTTATCAAAATAGAAAATATCTTGTGTGATAAAATAAATCTTAATGAATTTAAAAGAATTTAAGTCAAACAAAGTATGTTCTATGAACATAATGAAATTAAATGAGAGATCAATAACAGAAAGATAAAGGAAAATATCCAAATACTTGGAATTAACGCACTACTAAATAATCTGTGGATAAAAGAGGCGGTCTGTAGAGAAATTAGAAAATATTTTGAACTGAACAAAGAGGAAAATGTAACACAGAAAAATCTGTGAGATGCCACTAAAGCAGGCCTTAGAGGGAAATTTATAGCATCAAACGCTTATATTAGAAAGAAGAAAGGTTTCAAACCAATAATCTAAGCTTTCATGTTAAAAGAGAAAAATAAACCCAAAGCAAGGAGAAATAAGGAAATAATAAATATAAGGATGGAAATAATAAATACAAGGACAGAAATAAATGAAATTGAAAACAAAATACAATAGAGAATATCAATGAACCAAAATCTGATTCTTTGAAAAGATGAAAAATAATTGAGAAACTTCTAATGTGATTGACAAAGAAAAAAAGAGAAGATATGAATTAATATTTAAATAAGGAGTACACTAAGGAGATAATGAAAATGTTAGCATCTCAGAAGGTTAAAGTTAAAAAACATAGATCACTTTGTTCAAGAAATTTTTTGGAAGTCTTCTTTTGGGTTCTCAAAGGTAACCCAAGGATGCAAACATTGCCCTGGGATTCAAGTATAATAGGCCTTTCTTGTTTCCAAGTTTGATATTCAGTAAGGCCCCTACGAACATAACTGTGCAAGGACTGGATTCATTTGTGCAAGGAGTCCCAGGACCTGAGGAAGAAAGTCTAGGCCAGCACCACCATTTAAAGTTAGGTGAATTGTGCCCTGAGTAAGACACCAGCTGGTGAGGTGGTAAATTGGAGCTGAAATCCAGCACATGTTCACTAAGCCTTGCATGAGCCATATACACCCAGAGGAAAGAAAGACTTTTCCCTAATTCTCACATGGGTGTTGCTAATCAATAAGCCAATGAGGAAATGCCTTTGTAAATGCATACCACATCGGCCAGGGGAGGCTCTGCCAACCACATAGGCCCCTATCAAGGGACTAAGAGTCAAGGGGAGGCCTGGACTGGGCACAGCTGGTGACTGATGCTAGAAGTTACCCTGCCAGACCCAGCTGCATTGGCACAGGAGATATGATATGATAAACTATGGCTGAGTATGCAACTGTGGATTAAGAGCTGGGTATCTTCTGAGTCTAAGCATGAGCCCTGCTACAGTAGGCAGTGTCTTAGACCTGACATGTCTCAAAAGTGTCCCTAAGAACTTAAAAGGTTGTCCTGGAAAAGCAGGGCAGGGTGGAAGCAGGAAGAAACACAGATGTGAGGTAACAAGAGTCCAGCTCCCTCTGGCATAGAAGAAAACTGGCAACCACGCTCCCAGAACTGGGTAACCCCTTGGAATTCTTGAACCATTTAAAAGTAGAGTAGAGGTGTGAAGCGTAAATGTACTTACAATAATAGAATAATTAATTAGAATAAAATAAAGAAAAATGACATATCTATACCCAGACCTTACATGATCTGGCCTCCATTGTCTCTCTGAATGCATATCCTATTGCACCAACAATTGCTCACTCGGCTTCAGCCATACCAGCCTCCTTGCTGTTCCTCAAAAATAAGGGGCACAGTTCAAACTCAGGACCTTATAACTTGTTGCTCCTTCTGCCAGGAAATTTCCTTCCCCAAGATCTTCATGGCTCACCCTCTCATCTCCTTCAGATATTTCCTCAAATTCATTTTTTCAGTGCAAATTTCCTTGGTAATCCAATCTAGAAATTGGATTGAAGCCTTCCTTCCATTGTAAATGCCCCCCATCCCCCATTCTAGACATGCCCTATCTCCTTTCCTTGATTTATTTTTCTCTTTACACTTATCCTGTTACAGCACAAAATATATTTCATGTATATGTTTCTTTTTCATTGCATGTCTCCCATCACTAGAATATAAGCTTCTTGAGGGCAGTGATTTTTATCTGTTTTGTTCACTGTTATATCCCCAACATAAAGTTCACAAAGCGCTCTCTACCAAACTCTAAAATTTTAAATTTATATTCTATATCCTAAATATGTGTTTATTTTCCTTTCTAGAAACATTGATGGCTGTGCAGTTTTCAGGTTTTCAAAATCTAAAGTATTACAAATCTAAGACTGATAATGGTTAAACCATTATATTGTTGATAACCCCTAGCTGTTCAAAGCCCAGAGACTTGCAGGAGAGTGCAGCCAATTGTTTCCTGTGCACTTGGGTGCACTGTGGTAGAAGTTCAAAGACAGTTGAACTATGACAGGCCCCAAGGTCCAGAGCAGAGCGAGATACCGCTAGGACCAAGGATCAGGTGGAGGGATGACCATCTCAGTGGTCTGCAACAAGGATAATAATGTTACTACTAATAGTTAACATCTGCTGAGTATCTGCTGTTTGTCAAGCACAGTTCAAAACCCTTTACCTATATTAAGACACAGAATTGTCCTAAGAAGTAGGTACAATTATTAGCCTCATTTTACAGATGAAAATTGTGACAGAGAGGTTAAATAACTTGACCCAAAGTCAGACATCTAGTGCACAACAGAACTAGGTTTGAAAACGAGCAAATCAGAGCCTATGTTCTTAATCAATATGCTGTACTTTTCAAACAGATGAGGATAATCCAAAACAAATTCCTTTGAACACTTTTATCTTCCTATGAGAAATGTCTGATCAACTTAGGCTATGAGACAAAGAGCCCTAACATTAAATAAGAGTTGGTGACATTAGACCTGGAAGCAGGAAAGTCACTCAGGTTACATAGTAGAAAAGTGAGTACAAACAGAACACATTTCAAAGGGACAATTCATTAGACTATGTGCTTGTTACCCTGGAGGAGTGGCTATTTTGTGTTCTTTCTTTCTTACAGGCAAAATAAAGGCAATATCAATCAACTCAGAAAACAAAACTGATACATTTCTTTGACTTTCTTTGTGTCCTTCTGATTTTAGATTTCTTATAATGTTTATGGATTCTTAAAAACTATCTCTTAATAATTGGTTGAAAAATTCTGTAAGAAAAGTTTTGTTAATTTAAAAACATCTAGCTTTACATTTATCCAGTTACTTCATTCCTAGGATAGATACCAGTTTCCTGTGAAAGTGTAAAATCTTGTTACTCAAACTGTAAAGTATTTGTCTGATACTTTGTACTTTATTAGTTTTCCTGTCAGGCGAAAAAATTGTGTTTTCTCCTAGCTTTCTATCAAATAGAACTCAAAAAGAACATCTTATAGGTATTTTTACCTTTTTAATTTTTCCCTATATTTCTTACACATTTATTTGTTTTTCTCCTTAATCATTTGATCCTAACTGCATTGTTTCTCATTTCATCTTACAGTTATGTCTCTGTAGACTGCGTTTTTCTCTTGTACTGAAAATAAAAAAGAATAACCATTATTGAACATACATTTATGTGAAGCCAACTCAGTACTAAAACCAATTAATCTGTAAATAGATATCTACTAAACTCAAAAATTCACAAATTTTAGAAAAAATAATAACTTAGATATCATTTTCTGAGGGTCACAGAAATGGCTGATATATTATTGCTGTTGAATATTTGCAAATGTAACATTAAATAAGTCATTACAAAATAATAGATGGGACTATGTTGGCAATAATTTAAAATAAACTGTATGACCAGGAAACAACCTTCATATAACCTTCACTCATAAGGTTTTGAGATTCCTTTTTTAAACAAATTAAGTAGCTTACTGATTTTGACTTGAAGGATGAAAGAAAAATATTCTGAAAGTTCAACTGAGTCAGAACTATGGAATAAGCTCAGAGCTGGCTGTCCTGTGTACATGAAAATGTACTGCAGATCCAACATCAGGAAGAGCCCTTACATTTTAGGACGCGTTACCTTTGGTAGTGAAGATGAAATTACACTATCTTAATGTTCATCCTCTACTTTGCTCCCACTCTGTGTCCAAACACATGCTTCCTGGAAATGCTGATTTGAGGTAGAGTACACACTGGGGTTATGAACTAAGCCAAAGCTAATGATCCGTACAGGGCTTGATCTTATGACCCTGGCCTCATTAGCACCTGGCACTTAACAACTGAGCTAATCAGGCAGAGACAAGGGATTCATCAATCAAACAAACAGCACATTATTGAAGAGCAGCACATGTCAAGCACTCAGCCAGAAGTTATAGTGAATACAAGGAAGGATAAACATAGTCTCTGCCCTACAGGTGCTTACAATCAATTTGGTGAAATTAATTACAAGTGCACAGCAACAGAAACTTAAAAATAATAACAATAATAAAAACAGCTAAGGCAGCTGATTAGGGAAGAAATCTGCTGGAGGAAGTTAGAGAAAAAATATTAACCTATATATGATAGTGAGTCCTTGAATTTAATGAGTAAAGATGTGACATGGTGGTTTGGGTTTTTTCAGAAGACTAATCCTGCAATGGCTCATATGTTGGAGTCAAATGTGGACTGTCAAATTTAAACTGAATGAAGCAACTCAGGGATGAAATTAATTGTATTGAGCAGAAAAATAATGATACATTTTAAAAACATTACTAAGAAAAAAATCAACCACATGAGAAAAATCAAATCTAAGAGGGTGGTGAGAAAGAAGGTTCTAGGTTTTAAAATGTTCCTGGATAGGTATCAGAGGCAGAAATAAAGAGTTCATGAGTGGCAGCTTTTGGAAAGAAGGTACAATGATAATTGAGTTTTAAACTTGAGAGTTAGGGGTGCCGACCCTCTACACGGAAAAAAAAAAATCTGCTTATAACTTATAATCAGCTCTCCACATATGCAGTTCCTCCATATCTCTACAGTTCCTCTGTATCCCGGGTTCCATGTCCTCAGATTAAACCAACTGTGGATCATGTATTACTACAGTATTTACCATTGAAAAGAATCCATGTATAAGTGGGCTTGCACAGTTCAAAGCCATGTCGTTCAAGGGTCAACTGTATAATCTTGACAATTCTGGGAAATGAGAGTAAAAGAAGGAAAATTCACAGACTAATCTCACTTATTATAAATGTAAAAATCTTAAATATTAATAAATCTAGCAATGATTTAAAATATAAGTACATCAGTGAGGTAGGGATATTTATTCCAGGCAAGCAAAG
This sequence comes from Eubalaena glacialis, assembly GCF_028564815.1. NCBI lineage: Eukaryota > Metazoa > Chordata > Mammalia > Artiodactyla > Balaenidae > Eubalaena > Eubalaena glacialis. Next base: position 121,699,339 of record NC_083721.1, on the reverse strand, counting down.
ATGATTTACATTAGAAAACCTTTAATATAATCTATATTTAGATTTAATATAATCTATCACACTACAAAATTACAAAGGAAAAACTACATGCATATCACAATAAATACAGAAAAACATTCTATATCATCCAACATATATTCATAACTAAAACAGGGGAAAACTACATAACCTAATAAATAAGATCTAACAAAATCCCACAGCAAATATTATATTTAATGGTGAAAAATTAGATGCAATCTTTCACAAACAGAAAAGGCAAGAATGCCTACTATATCCACTTTGATTTGATATTTCAATGGACATTTCATCCAATACAATAAGGCAAGAAAAGAAATGCGATATAAGAATTAGCAGGAAAAAATAAATAGCAATTATGTACACAGAAATTGATTACATGTAAATAAATGTACATTTATTTTTTATACTATTATCTATAATAACATCTAACATATATTAGGCACCCACTAAATATATATGGGGTCAATGAATGAGTGAATGAAATCTATAATCAAATATCTCAACTAATAAGACAACTCAGCAAGTTTGTTGGACTTTAATACACAAAACTCAAGAGCATTCTTACATGCCAGCAACAACCATGAAAAAATATAATTTAACCATTGAAAAATGTATATGATTATTCATAAATATTTTTAAAGGTATTTGTACAAAGAAAACTTATTGAAAAACACAAAATAAAATCTAAGTAAGAGATATATATGGCATTGATAATAAGAAATTATTGATGTTATAGTTACATATTATATCATGGAGATATGCCTACTTCCTCAAATTAAATTAAAAATTAAATGCAATTTCGGGCCATATAGGATTTTGACTTACAAGATGGTCCTACCACTTCAATGAAAGATTGAGTAGTGCTTGGTTATAAAAATTCAGCTTTAGCCAGTCTGTCTGTGTTCAAAAAATGGCTTAACTATAATACCTATTAGCTGTGTTACCTGGGACATGATCATTAAACAATAAGTTCCTGGGTCTCCTCAGGTGGCAATAAAAATCCTGTCCTCTCTTCTTCATAGCTTGGCGAGGACCATTCTTGGCCCTTTATCATTGCTTAGAAAAGTTAACTTTATTAAGGGTTTTTGTGCTCTAACCACTGAGGAATGGAGGGAGCAGTAACATAACATAAACATATGTTTATCATTAACATATAGTAAGATAAACATGATAACTTGGAGTATAGTAAGTGCTAACCTGATTTGTACTTCAGAAAGATCACTCTGACTACTGTTTGCCCCCAGAAGAAAGGTAAATATACAGAAAAAGAGACCACTTAGGAGGCCATTGCAGTGATTCAGCCAAGAGTTTGAAGCATTTGAATTATAGTCACAAAAACAGTGAAAAGTGGTCACACTCACTGAGTGTGTATGTGTGCATGTGGGCATGTGTATGTTATAACCAACAGGGATTATTGATTGTTTGGATGTGTGGTGTTTGAGAAAAAGAGAGCAGTACACCAATATTTTGACCTGAACAACTAAATAGATGATGCTGCCACTGGCTGAAATGAGAAACACTGGATTGGAAGATGGAGAGGACAGAGGGGATGAAGAAGAGATGGGGTGTACTGTTTTGGCCAATACAATTTGAGAAATCTATGAGAAATCCAATGGACATGGTGGGTAAGATGGTGGATATACATTTGGAACTCAGAACCGAAGATACAGCTGAAAACAAAAATTAGGAGCAATTTCATATTGGTGGTATAGTAGGTGCTATTGGTTGGATTCCTTGGAATCCCTTTTACTAGCTTAGTTAGGAGTTCCCATCCCCCAGATTTTTCAGGCACTACAACTAATGGCTCCCATCTGCAGTACTTTTCAGAGGATTACCCTTGGGTGACTTTAGTCTCCTCACACTCAGATTTTTGTGGTATATACTGAGTTCCCTGATTTAAGATAGATGGGATCACATAGAGGAATCATGAATACAAAAAGAAAAGGACAAAGATGGTATCCTGGCACATCAAATCTGTAGTGGTCTGGTAGATAAGAAACAGCTAGCAAAGGAGATGAAGAAGGAGCAGTCAGTGAGGTAGGAGGAAAAACAGATTGGTACAGTTATCTGAAAGCCTGAAAAATAAAGTGTTCTAAGAAGGAGGCTGTGATCATCCATATTAAATGTTACTGAGAGGTTAAGATAATAACAGAAAGGTTATCATTGTTTTTGTCAAAAGTTGATTATGACCTTAAAAAGAGCAGTTTCAAAGTAGTGGTAGTAGATTAAGAGATTAGTTAGAGTGGGTTAGTGAGAAAATAGGAGGTGAAGAAGCCGAAATTATGAGTATAGAAAATATTCTGAAGTAGTTTGCTGTGAATATGGAAAACTGGGATGGGACACCTAGAGAAAGACTTGGGGATCAGAGAAGGGGTTTTGTTTAATAGATGTCAAGGCATGTCTGTATGCCCATGGGAATGATCCAATAGAGATTCAGATTCTTTCACTTAGCAAAATGTTCTCAAGTTTCATCCGTGTTGTAATAGGTGTCTAGACATAATTCTTTTTATAGATGAATAATATTTCATGGTATTAATATACCACATTTTGTTTATCCATTCATCAATTGATGGACATTTGAGTTATTTCCACTTTTTGGCTATTATGAATAATACTGCTATGAACATTCATGCATAAGTATTTGTGTGAATATGTTTTCATTTTTGTTGTTTATATACCTAGCAGTGGAATTAATGAGTCATATGGTAACTCTCTATGTCTAACCATTTGAGAAGCTGCCAAAATGTTTTTCAAAGTGTCTGCAACATTTTTTCCAACAGCAATGTATAAGAATTCCAATTTCTCCATATCCTTGTCAACACTTGTTATTAGCTGCTTTTTTTTTAAATCTTAGTCACCCTACAGGTATAAAGTGGTATTTCATTGTGATTTTTATTTGCATTTCCCTAATGCCTAATGATGTAGAGCCATATTTCACATAGCCTTTTGAGCATTTGTATATCTTCTTTGGATAAATGTTCAAGTCCTTTCCTCATTTTTTAATTGATTGTTTGATATTGTTGAATTATAAGTGTTCTTTATATATTCTGGATACAAATCACTTATCAGTAACATGATTTGAAAAATTTTTTTTCCATTCTGTGGGTTGTCTCTTGACTTTCTTGATGGTGTCCTTTGAAGACCAAAGTTTTTCATTTTGATGAAGTTCAATTTATGTATTTTTTTGCCTTTTATTGTATGCACTTTTTTGTGTCATATTTAAGAAACCATTGCCTAATTAAAGGTCACAGAGATTTACTCCTATAATTTCTTCTAAGTGCCTTATAGTTTTAAAATTCTTACACTGGGTCTATAATCCATTTTTAATTCATTTTGTATACAGTGTGAGAAAAGATTCCCACTTCATTTTTTTTGTGAATATCCAGTTTTCTCAGAACAAAAACACTATTATTTCTCCATTGAAAGGTCTTGGCACCCCTGTCAAAAATCAATAGATCATATAAGTAAGGGTTTATTTCTGGACTTTCAATTATAGTTTACTGGTTTATATATTTATTCATATGCTAATACCACACTGTCTTGATTTCTATAGTTTTGCATTAAGTTTTGAAATTAAGAAGTGTGATTCCTCCAACTTTGTTCTTTTCAAAATCCTTTTGGCTATTCTGGGATCACAGACAATCCATATGATCATCTCAGTAGATGCATTAAAAAGACATTTGAAAAAATCCAACACTATTTCATGAAAGCACTCAACAAACTAGGAACAGAAAGGAACTTTCTCAACCTGTCAAAACCCATCTATGAAAAACCAATGGCTAACATCATACTTGATGGTAAAAGAGTAAATGAAATGTTTACCCCTAAGATCAAGAACAAGACAAGTATGGCCACTTTCAACACTTCTATTCAACACTGTACTGGAGTTTCTAGTGAGGGAAATTAGGCAAGAAAAAGAGGTGAAAGGCATTCAGATTTGAAAGGAAGAAGTAAAACTATCTCTTTTTGAAGGTGACATGATCTTGTACATAGAAAATCCTAACTAATCCAGTAAAATTTAAAAATTAAAAAAAAAAAACTATTAGAACTAACAAATGAGCTCAGCAAGTTTACAGGATATGAGATCAATATACAAATATCAACTGACTTTCTGTACACTAGTAATGAACAAATCCAAAAATAAAATTAAGAAAATAATTCCATTTACTAAAGCATCAAAAGTAATAAAACACTTAGGGATAAATTTAACAATAAAGTACAAGATCTATACACTAAAAGTACAAGATCTATATACTAAAAATATAAAACACTGTTGGAAGAAATTAAAGATGGCTTAAATAAAAAGACATCCTGTGATCATGGATGGGAAGGCCTAATATTGTTTTAATGGTAATATTCCTAAACACAGAGAAGAACCTAAATCAAATTAACCTTTGGCTAATTTATCTTGTGAGAGCAGTACCTGATGGCTCTGATAGTTTCATTTGGATGTGTCAGAATAGAGACAATCTGGCATGTGTTAATTCAACAGATTTTTAACTAAAAAGGAAATGTGGGAGGTAAAAATTAAATCTTTCCTATTTCCAGGGACCTTGACGATTTGCTACAGAGAAAATATTGTATTTTATCACATCTAAGATACTTTTGACTGTTAATTACACCTTAATTTCAGGGTAAATTAGGATAAGGTCTTCCCTGGTGGCACAATGGTTAAGAATCCACCTGCCAATGCAGGGGACACGGGTTCTTGAGCCCTGGTCCGGAAAGATCCCACATGCTGCGGAGCAACCAAGCCCATGCACCACAACTACTGAGCCTGAGCTCTAGAGCCCATGAGCCACAACTACTGAGCCCACGTGCTGCAACTACTGAAGCCCGCATGCCTAGAGCCGTGCTCTGCAACAAGGGAAGCCACTGCAATGAGAAGCCTGCGCACCGCAACGAAGAGTAACCCCCACTCGCCACAACTAGAGAAAGCCCGCGTGCAGCAACGAAGACCCAATGCAGCCAAAAATAAATTAATTAATTTTTAAAAATTAGGATAAAAATATCTGCTTGTACAACAATCATAATATATGATTCCACATAAATTATGTTATCATACCTCTTATAAGAGTAGTTTAAAAAAAAGTTTTAGGAGAGAAAGATATCAACTGATTGAGAAAATTAAGGATTGAATAAGTATTACCTGAATTTTGAAAACACAAAATTTTCACAAGCAATTAAAAATGTGGTTATAGGACCTAGAATAAGGCAAAGCACAAAGAAGGGAAAGCCCAGCTCATGTTAAGGGAAAGCAAGAAGGCATTAAGAAACCACTGGTAGTTTTGGAGAAGAGAAGTTACATTACAAAGATTAACCTGGCAATAGATAAGAATTGGTTCTAAGAAATAAGATACTAGGAAATAAGTTATTTTAAAATATTCTGACCTTAAGATGCCAGTATAACATCAATGGAGAAATATGTCAAAAAACCATGAGAAATATAATTAGAAAAGCCTTCAAGAATGATGATATCAATTTAGGAAAATACTATATAAAGACAAGTCGAAGTGGTGAAAGTAGATAAGACAATCAAGGAAAAAATGTAGATAAAAGAAATAAAGGCAAGAATAAAACCTTGAGAAATTCCTACACTAAGTGGTAGAAGACAGAAGAGAACCAAAAAGATAAGAGAGAAGGATTAAGAACAGGAGAAGAACAGGAAAAGGAAAGTTGGAGAGACTTCCAACGTGAGCAGCAAGGTCCAATGTCAACATCGGTCAGGTTAATGACCAAGGGAGAAGCCATTGACTTTGTAAAGGGCACCAGTAACTTCTGCTGGAGCAATTTCAGTAAAAGAAGAAAAGTCACTTTTGTAAAAGAGAAATATAAGCTTAGAAAATTTCACTGAATAAAGGGTGATACTAGAGCCTAAAACAGCACGTTTGACTCCTGACGGCTTTCTGGCTTTTGGATCACAGATCCCCCAGGATGTGTGGTAAAAAATTTTAACTGAAAAGCAGGCACAGGACAATGCAATGTCTTCTAATAAGCTAGGCATTTATCTACTTCATCCAAGACTCAAAATGGAGACCATAAACACAAGGAAATAAAATGGTCTCATCTCTAAGCAGAGTTAACACCTTTGACATATTTTACAGGAAGAAAAACTCATTTGGTTTTATTTAACATTACTCTGCTTAGCATTATCCAAGGTATAAGTGACTTCGAAGTATGGAAGGAAAATGGAAAGATCAATATGAAAGAGAGAGAATGACAAATGTGTGAGAGAGAATGCTATAAACTCCAATGCTTGTGGATTGGGAAGAAGAACAAAGGTCTGTGGTCTGGGAAGCTGAGAGGTAGTAAGGCATGGAGAGCAGAGGTAAGCTGTGTATCATTTCACGTTCCTTTGCAGCTTCAGGGGAAAAGAGGAGATATGAAAGGATTGGTATGTCACGTGACTACACATCCCCCTAAACGCCAATGGTTACGAGCAGAAGAATCCATATAATGCTTTGGAATAAGAAGAAAGCCCTTTAATAGCAGATTCTAGTTCAGAGGATACATATTAATTCTGAGAGACTGTATAAGAAAGAGAAGACTTGACAGGACCCGCCATTGGTTTTGTGAGTTGAAAATTACCTGGAAGACAAGATACAGAAAAGCTTTGTAAATCAGAACTGGAATTCTTCTGCTCTTGAAATTATAGGTCACGGAAATATTTGATTTAACCAGTCTCTAATGGTGCCAGTCTGTCAGGCTGAAGATTACTTACATGAATTGCTTGCAATGCAAAATAATAACCCTATTAAATTTAAGAAGGTTTAAAATGCATTCCTTTTGATGGGAGTAAGAAAGTCCTAATATTTAGAAAAAGGAAATTAATATTAATTTTCTGAGGGACTGACTTGCTTTAAATGTATTTAAATAACAAAAGAACTACTTTTATCTTTATCTAAGAATTTAGAAAAGTGAATGGTTGGTTAAAAATGATTTTTTTATATTTGCAAGCATTTGATAAATTTTAAATGATTGTTGTTCCCTGTTCTTTATTAATGTACTTAGAATATAATAGCAGACACTACTCAAAAAAAAAGATAAATCAACAGAGTGCCTACTGCCTTTGCAAAAATCTGAATTTATTGTCTGTTTCATACATTGTTATCATTTCCTTTTAGAAATTTCAATGAAATTTTTTGTTGTTTATACTGTACCTGTGTACAGTGAAATAAAAAAGATACTAGAAAATTGTATGTACTCTAAGGATTAAAAATGTCAACACTACTTAACCACATGTTTCCTATCTCCCTGTACTGTCTGTCTGAGTCAGCTGGTAATAAGAGTAAAGATGACAAATGCTGAGGAATTGGATTCAGAGTAATCAATGTGAATAGAGCTGTTAGCTCAAGATGTCTCTGTTATGATAATCTCCTACCTTGTCTGGATTATTTATGTTAGATAAAGCAAGGATATTTTTGGTTTTCTAAGTCTACTCATCTGAGTAATCAGATGCAAACTTTTTCAATTTGGGAAATGTTTGTCCCTGAATAAGGACAACTCTTTCAGAGTATCAGAGCATAATTTAGTTACCTAGAAGGGACTCATAAATTACAATTATTAGACCCTATAATTGTGCTTATCTTACTTTTTTGGACAAGAATTCCCCAAAACAGAGGAGAGTCAATGTCTGACTTAACCTTAAAACTTCTTTGAAGTCTAATATAGTATTTTTAAAATGCAAGCTAGTTTTTTACTCTGTTCCCATAACACATTTAAATTTACTTTAATACAATTGATGTTTTAAACTACTTTCCACAGAGTAACCTAAATGTTCCTTAAAAACATACCACTTTTATACTAGTTTCCAGCACCCAGGGTTACCCCAAGGAGCAAAGCAAAAAGAATACACACTCCAATTTGAAAATAGATCCCTATAAGATCTAACTTACTTTTTAAATAATTTAAATATCTATAGCACAATATATCCAAGTATGATATTTTACTGAATCTTTATGGACTTCTCTACAATGAAACATGTTTGAAGATGATTACACCAAGTAAAAGAAACCTCATCTAAGGAGAATATGCAGATCAGAGAGAAGCAAGGCATTCTCTAAATTAAACAATAAATGCCATTTCTGTTACAGGATAAAGTCTACTAAATCATTAAACGGAGTATACTAAAAGAAGACAATGGAAGCATTAGCAGATGAGAATAATGAGCTGCAATCAAATTTGGGTCCTGATCTCTGGCAATGAAATGATCACGCAGGGCTCCCTCTGTTGGCTCCTCTGTGGTCTCCATACATTTCCTAATGAAGGTCAGGCAACCTTCCAGTATTAAACATGGGCAAAGATTCACTAGTAAAGGTTTTAAATTACCCACACAGATTTACCTCCCCAAATGATGGCTAATCTCATGAATCAAATGAGGCTTTCATTATAGATCTACTAAATAGATATATCTGGAAGCAAATGGGCATTGTTTTTAAGAAGAAAAAATAAACGTATTCCTAGATAATGAAAACAAGGTGTTTTCATTACACCTTAGGCATTTATTTTATCAGGAGGAAGAATTTTTAAATTATACAACATTAAATTTTAACAAACTCTTCTTTCCTGCTTTGAGGTAGTTATAGATCTCGTACTTAAAGTTTGTTTAAACAAGGTTGACAGCCCGAGCATGGATCAGATTTCTCCACAGCATTCCCTCCTGTTTCCTTGTCTTTCTCTACCCTGCTTTTCTTCCCCCATCACTTTCCATTGAACTAGGAATACTCCTCTCTGTCCCTGCCTCCTACTGCTACTCAAAGTCATTTCATTTTCTCCCTCCCTAAGTCTAAACCTCCCGATCCTGCAGGAAAAAGATGTCATTAGCAATATTCATTTCGAATTTTCCTATCAGTTCACAAATCTCCCCTTAAACAGCTCCAGTTTCCTTAATCCTCATATAGAATATTCAGTTCTCACCCCAGCAGTTACTTATTTTTCTTTTCTCTAAAATCTGGAAGAAACTATGGTCCAACACGCAGCCTGGCCAACGCTAGTCACTACTCTATTCCAGGTGCAGCTTGGATGAGTGGAAACTCACAGCACCTGCCCTCAGTAGTGGAGAGTGATTCTCCAGAGACCTGGAAAAAAATTAAAGGACCTAATAAGGGATTGTCATGTGACACGACCCTGCTATTTTAGTTTCCACAGTTGGCTTTCCCGTTTTAATTATGCAAAAGTAATGAGCCCTTTGTTCTGCCGAATTGCTCTAAAAACTTCTTCAACAGAAGTCCTTCCAGCAAAGTAGCATAAGTTAATTCTACATATTCCAAATTCAACCTGCGATCACTAGAAATGGGGGCGCAAGTGGGGCTTTACCTCCTACTAAGTATTCAATGCCTGTTTCCTATCACCTGCAGTAATACGTAGGCAATCCTGAAGGCCTTCCATGGTAAAAATCCTATACTGAAACAATCATGTTGAGAATAAGAAAATGAAATCTAAATCTCTTTATTCCCACATAATCTTTAGTATTGCTTGAGGATCATATTGTGAGTTAAAGAACAAGAGACGTTAACATCTTCCAGAGCTCTATTTTTGTGAAACCCCAGGTTAAATGAACCCTCATCCTAAATTCCAAACTTATGCACCAGACTCAGTTAAAACAGCTTAGAAACCTTATTATGTGCTATCCAATGGCTCAAGACAGAGCATTTAAATCTGTCATTTTTTGTGTGTGTTCCATTGTGTTTAGCTAAGGCACGTGACACTTGGAGCCATTTAAAATAGTGAAATCTCACAGTTATTTTATTTTAAATTCTTTTTCCTCCCTTATTCATTTGTAGCCCAAGGATTACAATGTTTTTAATGATAGATTGCTATTCTGATTTATGTCATTGGGTGCTTTGGATGTAAACTGTGTGATTCCACACATTTTACTTTGTACTCTTCTGACTGCTGTTATTAAGAAGTAATGTTTTCAGGAAATCTCCCATTGTAGCTCAGAGCCAATCATTACAGTTGAAAGCATCCAAGGCTTCAAATGATAATGTCAAAAGTGAATTACAGCTTTCAAAATAAATTATTGTTGGGCTACACTACACTGTGGAAGTAGTATACTTTTCAATCAAGGGTTTAAAGTCACTTTCAATAGCATCTTTTTGAAAGATTTTTAAGATATTAAGTTTCTAAATATTGTCAGGAATTTCAGAGCTTCTGGATTTTTCAACATCGCTTCCCAAATATCAACTGAACCACCTAGAAAACCAATAAAAGTAAGAATAGCCTAAGAACTACACTACTGGTATACTGGTACCTGGATTATGGTTATAGCTTTTTATTCAATATTTATTAGTCCTGGGGTTATTTTCTCTTAAGCTTTGACTATTGGGTATTACTGTATTAACTCTATTTTAATAGGTACAAACTGGATCATTGAGAGCTCAATGAATGGGAATAGAAGAGCTAGAACGAAAAATACTGACTATTCTCCATTTTACCTTGGTGACAGTGGAATCTTTCACTTGTGTCGTTTTAGAGAACCAGGATGCCTCAAGATAATCACCAATAAAAGGGACTCATATATATGTATCTGATTAGGGGCTTCCCTGGTGGTGCAGTGGTTAAGAAACCACCTGCCAATGGAGGGGACACGGGTTCGAGACCTGATCCAGGAAGATCCCACATGCCGTGAAGCAATTAAGCCCGTGCGCAACAGCTACTGAGCCTGCGCTCTAGAGCTCACGAGCCGCAACTACTGAGCCTGTGCGCCTAGAGCCTGTGCTCCGCAACAAGAGAAGCCACCGCAATGAGAAGCCCGCGCACTGCAACGAAGAGTAGCTCCTGTTCGCCGCAACTAGAGAAAGCCTGCTTGCAGCAATGAAGACCCAAGGCAGCCAAAAATAAATTAATTAATTAATTAAAAAAAAAAATCTCTTTAAATCTTGGGTTATGATCCCCAGCTGGGCATGTTGGTTTCACTATCAACTCATGACCACTACCCTCAAATCAATACTGCATACTGCTGGGCAATCTTAACAGTTGGCTTTTTCTCTCTTCATACCTACAGTTTCACACATTCTTTACTTCTCTGGAATATCCACCTTTTTTTCATCCCCTTATACTTTCATCCCCTTATACTTAAACCTTGCAACGTTTTTAATCAAGAAGTTAAAAACTGTTAGATATGACATCCTTCATCTCTCCACCATACAAATCCAGCTGAATTTGCACACTTTCTCTCCCTCGTTCTAATTACAGTGGAGACGGTGTATATAACCTGAGGCCCTCCCCCTACTCTCTTGGCAGAGTCTTCATTTTGTCAGTCATCCCTCTCTGAAGCTCTTCAACTTCTATGCCTCTGCTACATCTGTGCCCTTGACATTAGGCATCCACACGTATCTTAGTATATCTCATTAAATTAAAACTCTTGATCACTTTCCAACTATTTTCCTACCACTCTTCTCATCCCCTTTTGTTCATTTTTTAGGCCCCGCCAATATGGATTCCACCCCTAACACCCCGTGAGACTGTTCTGCTTTTGATAGAGTTGAAAGATATCTTTCCGTTGCATAACCCCTAGGATCCTCATCTTATTAGATTTTTGTATAAGTTTCTTAAGGCTGCTGTAACAAATTACCACATACTATTTGGCTAAAAAGACAAATTTATTCTCCCACAGTTCTGGAGGTCAATATAGACTGAAATCAAAGTGTTGGCACACGGTGACTTTCTTCTGGAGGCTCTTAGGAAGAAACCATCCCATGTATCTCTCCTAGCTTCTGGTGGCTACCGGCAATCCTCAGCATCACTACAATCTCTGCTTCTGCCTTCACATGACTTCTGTGTTTTTGTGTGCCTTTTCTCCTCCTTATAAGGATGCCAGTCATTGGACTTAAGGCCCACCCAAATCCTGTACAACTTCATCTTACCTGATTACATTTATACAAACCCTGTTTCTAAGTAAGTTCACATTCACAGATACAGGAAAATTGGGACTTGAACATATCTTTTTGAGAGCACAATTCAACTCACTACAACTTCTCAACAACATTCCAAAAAAATTTTTTTGAACTTGTTCTTGAATCATACTTCTCTTTGTTGGCTTTGGAACACCAAACTCACCTGGTTTCCTTCCATACTACTCCTTAGTCTCATTTAGGGGCTCTTTTTTCTCAATCTAACTCCCCCTCTGGGCCCTTTTCTCTTGTTCCTCTCTATTCATTTCCTAGGCAATCACATTTATCCCAAAATTGGAAAAGATCTCAAATTTTTACCTCTATCCAGATATCTCTTCTGTTTCAGACTACTCTTTCCAACTGCCTACATGGCATCTTTATTAAGTAATTCGTGCTGTTTCTAAGACAGTATATCTAATACTAGTCCCTGATTTTCTGCACATTTTTCCATCTGGCATATCTTTGATTTCCCAATAAATTAAACTTTCATTCACTCAAGTTTTTTTTTTTAGTGCCAGAAATCTTGGAGTAATTAAATTTTCCTTTTTCCTTAGCACCTTTCCCAATCTATTACAACTAATTACCAATATATTTTGCTTCAACTTTTGAAGCCAAGGAGGACCCTGTGGGGCTCCTGGGCACAAAAGCCTTTCTGTTTTCCCCCATTTCCTGATTACAGGAAACAGGCTTCATTCAGCCTCCATGACCTTCTCTGAGTTCCAACAAGCAGGTTCAAACAGTTGCTAATTAGGGAAGGGAGGGGATGCAGAGACAAAGGAGGAAGAGTCAAAAAACAAACAACAACAACAAAGAATGACAATAGTGCAACCATGGGGCAGGGTTCTAGTTCTCCCTAAAGGGATATACATAACAATGACTTTGATCTGTTTTGCAGATACTGAAACCCCCACAAGGTGGGAGAAGTTAACTGTATGCTGCCCACAGGCACTTAGACCCTGGACCAGTTGGAACCAGAAGGTTGATGATGCTGACTCTCACTTACCTCACTACCAACCAATCAGAAGATTGTCCATGAGCTGATCACGCCCTCTTTAAACAATTACTATAAAATTCCTCACTCCACCCTCCAGGACTGGACACACAGTTTCGAGGGCTTTAGCCCACTGTGGCCCCCTTTGCCTGGCAAAACAATAAAGCTATTCTTTTCTACTTCACCCAAAACTCTGTCTCCAAGATTTAATTTGGTGTCGGGGTGCAGAGGCCGGATTCAGCTTTATTTTTACTATATATATTTCAATTCCATTCACTTCCCTCCATTTTCCCTAACAACAACTTAGTCCAAACCACAAGCATTTCTTATTTGAAGGACTGAAAAGCCCTGCTAAATGATTTTCCTTTCTGCATTCTTATGACCTTCCAATCCATTTTTTTCTGTAACAGTGAGATTAAACTTTGAAAAATATATCAGAACACTTAAGAAGCCTAGTTCAAATCTTTCAATAGCTTTCCAACCAATGTATTTAGAATAGAACTCCAGTTCTTTTTCATGATCTCCATCAATTGCCCCTGCCAATTTCTCCATCTCATTTCTCATCCATTTCCAAGACTTGTTCAGTATACTATGAAGTCTGTTTCTCAGAAATACAAGTCATATCAGATCCTTCAACATGGCATTTCCACACACTGGAACATCCTTTTCCCTCATTCTTCACCTGCTGACCTGCTATTACATCTTCAAGTTTTGACTTAAGTATCACTTCCCTAGTAAGATTTTTCGTAATCATGGAACCACTGTCCCCATAGAATTAGTCTGTTATATTCTCTCTTCATGTAATCCAATTTTCCTCAGACCATGTATTGTAGTTTGTAATTATACATTTGTATATATTCAACTTCTAGTTTTGTTCTAAAATTATGGTGGTTAAATAGTAAGGGAAAAACTTAGGTTGGATTACAAATCAGAATAACTTAACCCTAATCTGACTCTACCATTCATTAACTTGAGCAGGATGCTTAACTTCTCAGGGTCTTACTGTTCTCTCCTGGGAAAATCACTTATTTGGACAACTTGGCTTCCCAGATTCTGTTGTGGTTCAAAAATTCTGCTACTCTATGATCCTATAAATATTCTGAAACTTTAAGAGATAATGGACCATTTTCTTACTTCATTTGGGATACTAATATAAACTTGAGATGTGGACATTTTCAAAACTGGTATTTCAGTAGCTTTCCATGACTATGAGGATATGGTTATGAATGTATTAACAGCTGGCCTTTACTCATAAGGCTGAACCTAGGAAAAGTTGAAATCTGTGCCTCACAAAAATTGCCCTATTTTTCCCCATTTTGTCTCCTCCATTTTTTTTTTTTTTTAAATAAATTTATTTATTTATTTATTTTTGGCTGTGTTGGGTCTTCGTTTCTGTGCGAGGGCTTTCTCTAGTTGCGGCGAGCGGGGGCCGCTCTTCATCGCGGTGTGCGGGCCTCTCACTATTGCGGCCTCTCTCGTTGCGGAGCACAGGCTCCAGACGCGCAGGCTCAGTAGTTGTGGCTCATGGGCCCAGTTGCTCCGCAGCATGTGGGATCTTCCCAGACTAGGGCTCGAACCCGTGTCCCCTGCATTGGCAGGCGGATTCTCAACCACTGCACCACCAGGGAAGCCCTGTCTCCTCCATTTTTAACCACAAATCCCAGACACCCTAAACCCTCTGCTCATCCTCAAACTATTTAGGATCACTCAGATACTTTCATGAAGCCTGGATCTTTCTGAGAAGCTCATCATTGTCAGACTTTTCTCACCCCAAACACACTTTTCGTTTAGAATCCTATTCTCCTAAGATCTCACTCCATCATAAATAGAATTTTCTAAGTAAGCAATCAACACACATATTAATCTGTGCAGGATTGGTAGGTTCTAAAGGTAATGTATTACTCTTTCCAAAGAGTGTTTCTATTAGATGAATATATTTATCTGTCTATATTCAGTTTTAACAACAAGCTATGTTAAACTCTAAAAATGTCATACCATTACTTTGAGATTTTCTTAAGTTAGTCATTTATAAATGTATTATTTTGTTTCTATTTTATACACAAATATGCAATGTTTTAGTTATATGTATTTCATAATTCTTTACAAACATTTATTCATACTGGAAAAAATTAAACTCTATGAGTGATATAAACTCAAATGTTTAGATATGTCTATAGAAAACCTTTTTCTTCCATTTTGGTTTAAAAAACATAATTTTGCTTTTAGTAATAAGTAAAATCAACACCTAACATATCGTATCATATTTCTAATAGCATAGATTTAAAAAGCAGAAAGAGATTGTTGCTAAACAAACAGATAAAGTATTATATTATCATCTCTCTCTTTCAAGACAACATTTTTAAAACACACTACATTTTAAAATAAATACATTGTATCCTAATCTTTAATCTGTGTTTTCTTTTAAATTCTAGTTATTACCAACCACAGCATACTGTTATACAAACCTTTTCTTTAAAAAAATATTTTTCATGTACCATGTCCACTGGTGTCACTGTGATTAAGATATAGATTACAAAAAAAAAATTCTATTTGGTTGCTATATGTTTGTGAGCAAAGAAATTGATTAGGCATTCCTCTTTATTTAAGAGATATGTCAGTACATAGAGTTACAGTCTGCCTTCATTTAGTCTGTTCATTTGTGGTACTCCATATTACATGAGAGCACATCTATTTGAATCTTTTTAATATTCATGATCCTCTCACCAGCCTGAACAAAAGAGCTAAAGCATTTGATAGCAATCTGAAGAACTTGATTAACAATGTACTAATCATCAGTACCATTGACCTGATTCAAAAATGTTTTCAATTTATCCATCACTTTTATAACCAAAGATGATTGCATTACTTTACCATTTTTTATTTAAATAAAACCCCAAGAGCTGAAAATATCAAGCTATTTCTACTAAATGCACCTTGCAACAATCTAATTTATTTTTAAACTAAGTTCTAAAGTGACCTATAATAACCAATTAGTACTTGAACATAGGAAACCAGGGCACAAGTGGTAAAATCAATTCACTTTGACTTCACATCACTAAATGTTAAATTGTGCCAAGGAATTAATTTTGCAATAAATTGTTATTGCAGTTACAAAAATCCAACTAAAGGATAGTACTAGGAGCAATTATCCATATATCAAAATGCATTGACTGTAGAGTGTGAACTATAATTACCCCCCAAATTGCTTATCATTCAAATGTTAATTTTAAAGATTTCATTTTTATAGCCATAACTTACTTTTTTTAATTTTCAAAAACTTATTTTTAATGTATCCTAAAAATATACTATTGGCATAGTAAATTTCATAACAATTTAAAAGTATAAACATACACTAGTGTATCACTTTTGGACTCAACTATCAATTATCAGTATTATGTTAAAAAAAATGATATAGTGATCTAGAAGTAGAACAAATTGCCTTTTGTGATAAAATGTCACTGAGAACGAGGTTTACTAGCAAGCTTGTGCAATATTATATTTTTAGAAAAAAATAATACAATGAAATCGAATACATCTGACAAAAAATAGCGATACCATTCTCCAGACAGATTGAAACACATCTCCATATTAAAAGGTCTGATGTGATAAACAATTTGGTTATTTCCTATGCTCATGCTCTTCTACTTTTTTAAATACCAAACTATATTTAATATCACATGCAGTAGCACACCTGTTGCAAAAAAGTGTTTTAAATCATGCTTATGCATCAGATCAACATATTTTTATTCTCCATTTTTTCCTGAAATTTGATTATAAGAACAATTTAGACATCATTTAATATATTTAGGATATCATATATTTTTAAATCATTATTTAGGGTGGCAAACCATTGAGAACAGTAATATAATAGATCCCAATTTGTTTTAATGTATAATCTAGCTTTCAATGTGAGAATTTAATATTCCAAATATTATTACTTTATTGATTCTTTGTCAAAGTCTGCATGTAATTGCATGAAAGTAAATAGAACCAAATACTTAGTGAAGCAGATAATGTCTCCATACTAACCAGGACCTGGCATTTCTGGGAATCATGCCATTTAAGTCTACGTGGACTGACCTTAAGAAATCAAATATATCAGATTTAAATAATTACTTTTAAGCTTATTTTCTCTCCTACTTCTAATCCAGTTATTTAAAATAAAAATCTCAGGAGAAATTTTTCTACTCAATTGATTTTCGCTTACTAATAAGAGCATAAGATATTTTCAATTTATAATTAGGAGGAGTCATTATTTCTAAGGGTCTTTTTAATTATAAAATTTTAATAATTCTGGAATTCAGTATTCAATGTTTATAAGGCAATATATCTTTTAAATTCCCAGAAGCATAAAAGTTTTATGGAAAAGAGTTAACTAATCTATATGAGGGTTAATTTTCTGATATAAATGGATCATCATGTATAAAAATTTTTAAATATTCTTATTTAAAAGTGTGAGTTCTAGCTTGAAAGGAATTTCCCAGACAAAACCACCCATCTGTAAACAAAAAAATGAAGATAATAAAAGCATCAGGATTATATTCTGTTCCTTAAATATTAAATAAAGGTGGGTGACTGGGCATTTCAGCTATGACAGTGGATTATTTTATTCCTTTTCACATTGTTTTATCTATACTAAAAAATAAATACGTACAAAACTATACAAATAACTCAAAGTTTTAATATTTCCCTATGACTAGACTATACTATTTTTGCTATGTGTAAATGGTGATACTGAATTAAATGTTTTGATAAAAACTCTTTATACATGAGTGAATTTGGAAAATGAAGATAAACAATTTTGTGAAAGATGCTTCTAAATAATGAAAATGGTTCAGTAACCTAAGCCTCCTTGGCTTGTCCAAAACTGTTTTTCCATGATAGGTAACTGCCTTGTGGATGATGAACTGAAGTATAAACTTGGGATAAGTGCATGGTATAAAAATTCTCCAAATGCTATTTGCACAATTCTCTGCAAAGGGCTGCCACTGAATTGCCCTCTTGGTCAAATGAATTATTGTACCAACCATGTGGAATAGAAAATTGAAAATCTAGATGAATTTTAAAAAGAAAAAAGAATCTCCAAGTAGTTTTAGCAGAATCTTCCATTCTTAATGAAAAAGAAGTGGGTCAAGGCTAAAACGGAAAGTTGAGTTTCCAACAAGTAAACCATTATTCCTCCTTCTTTTGTTTTTAGGTTTGGAAGCATAAATACACACAAGGTATGCATGTATATGTGAATGAGCATTCCTGAAAAGACCAGCATTCTTCTATGTAAAAGGATGAAAACTATCTAGCCTAATGCTGGACATGAACTGATATCACATGCATATTGGTTATGCCTTGAAAGTTTCATATGGTCCCAGAAGTAAAAAACAGACCAAAATAAGACTCTTGAGTAAAGCAAACCAAAAAACAAAAAGATTCAAAGGTAAATTATGTGGGACTAAGAGCAAACATTCATACAGAATGAAATATAAATTGATCTCCATGGGGAGGAAGGGGGTAGTTTATGTAGCAATGTCTTAGAACTTTTTTATATAAGCCTCTTAGACAATAACACAAATTATTCTTCTGATGAGGCTTATGCTCTTGGATCTCACTGACAAGATAATCCAGAACCTGTCTAACCCAGAAGAACATGTTTTCCTTGGGAGGTGGTACAGCTTTCTGACTCACACCTACATTTGTGTAGGTGATATCTACATTCCCCTGAAAGGTATGATTGAACGAGTCCATTTCTTATAACGAAAACAACCTTCTATAAACTGAAATTTTTAGTTTTAAACAGCTTTGGGGGCATTCAGGTAAATACAGCCTAAGAGTTTATAATTAGTCTGACATTTCTAGATACAATTAACTTGCAGATTCAAATACTTGATTTACATATATAAATATCATCATGCACTGACACTTCATAATCTTCCTTTGGAAAATGAAACTCCATCAGAAGTTATTCTCTGATGGGTATTCATTGAATTCTCCTTATGGCTACACACACACACACACACACACACATACACACACACACAGACATATACACACATTTGTGACATTCAGGAGATCTTTTCTTAATCACTAAAAAATATTGCTAAGCAATAAGTTTTCTGTTCTAGCATACTTAGAGGTCTTATGTGACTTTCAAATATAAACTCTTCAAATCTCTGACTGTAAAGAAAATTTATTAAATTAAATTTTATAGAGCCATTTACACATGTTCTAATATCTTTTTATTTCTTCACAAACTACATACTCTTCATTAGTTTAGGTGTTAGATCTTTTAAAATCTGAGTGTTAGGAAGTCAATTGTGAATGAATATAGAGAAGTTATTTTCATAATGCACTAAAAAATAAAGATATTGAATCAAACTTTATGCTTATTATTCAAATCCTAGAATATAAATTTATTTAATGTAGTAACTATTTGTCAGAGAAATAGGTGTGATGCTCTACGTGTCATTTTACCAACTGTCTGACATTATTTCCAATCATATTTGCATGTACCTCTTTTGTAAATTGTCCAAAATATATATGGCAACATCCTGTCTGAAAAATAAAGGAGTCAGAAAAGGAGTGAAGAGAACTATCAAAATATAAAAATAGGGGCTTCCCTGGTGGCGCAGTGGTTGAGAATCTGCCTGCCAATGCAGGGGACACGGGTTCGAGCCCTGGTCTGGGAAGATCCCACATGCCGCGGAGCAACTAGGCCCGTGAGCCACAACTGCTGAGCCTGCGCTCTAGAGGCTGTGCTCCGCAACAAGAGAGGCCGCGATAGTGAGAGGCCCACGCACCGCGATGAGGAGTGGCCCCCGCTTGCCGCAACTAGAGAAAGCCCTCGCACAGAAACAAAGACCCAACACAGCCTAAAATAAAATTTTTTTAAATTAAAAAAAAAAGTATAAAAATACTACCCCAAATCATATTGAATGGGTTTAGAAACATACACAGTCACTGATATCCAAAAAGAAAAACAAAAGAAATATATCTCTTTAGAGAGCTATTGTGGATAAACCATTTATTTTCCATTATTTTAAGAAAGTGTTGCTTAAATGGGGGTATTTTTGTCTTTGTACCGTAAAATGTTTAAATTGAATAGATTTAATTTTAGGTCCAGTCAAATGTGTAGTTGTCAAGCATTTAATGCTGAAATACACTGCCTTAAGAAACGTTATTTTAGAGCTGTTTGTCTTTTAAATTCTAACAAGCTGTATATCTATTTGTCTAGCCGCCATCAAGGAGACTATTGTAGCTGGAGGCGTTGGTAGGAAGAGGACTAAAGGGCTATATCATGTCAAACCCTCAAGTAGGAATTATTGCCTTTCTTGTATCAGTTCCCAGCTGTATTATGTCACCAAATCACATCACTGTAATCAAAGATGAATAAAATATTTTTTTTTCTTTACCTTAAATGCTTTTTCTGTCAATTACAATCAAAGGACATGACTTCAGGTCCGTCAGTTTGTGAGGCTCTTTCCTACTGATGACTAAAGCTGTAATCTGCTAAATATAAAATGAATCAGAAAAGTCTTAGAATGATTTTGCTATTAAGAATGTTTTTTTTTCCCCCTCCCACAGGGGACAGAAAGAAATTGGTCTTTAAAGAATGAAATCAAAGATTTAAAAAAAAAAAAAAATGACCCTTTTGGTTTTCATCCTTTTATTCTTTCCTCTTCCTGCCTTAATTCTAAATCTAAATTCAGTTGTAAAACCGGTTTGTTTTTCTGAGAAAATATACATAGTACTCTAATCAAAACTACACAGCTCTTTGTAAATATTTTATTAACCCCGCATTTTTATAAGTCCAGAACTTTCTTGCCATAGTACTGCCTATTAGGTACCCTGTAATATTAGCAGTAATTCTGCTAATAACTCCAACTTTTAGGCAGGTTTCTGGCTTGATTACATTATTAAGCATAATCAAAAACATTTTCCCAGAATGATTTTAGCTTGGTAGTAGGGATTGCTTCCTTTGATCTTCTTAGCATTATTTTATGATAGGTTGCTCCTCATTTACACTACAAATGCTGGCAAAAATGAAAGTGGTATCTCTGCTAGCAGTGCCTGATAAAATAAAATAACTGGTTCAGCAGTCTCTGCCAGCTGCTTTCATCAATGAAAATCAGGTTGTTTATAATGGGGGAGAAAGGCTTAGAATGTAAACATTTGCCATCATGAGAAGCTTGATAGCACTTGTCATGAACTTCTGCCTTGTTCCTCAATTAAAATTTTCTTATTTCTGTATTTAATATTTAAGCAAATATTTGTGCAATTAAGACACCCTTCTTAGGTTTCACATTAAATCCCATTCTTGGGTGCTCATATCCAGAACTGCTCTTGGGAAATGTAAGAATATAAATGCAATATATACAATCTTAATTTATTACCCCAGAATTTCTCATAAACACCTGCCACCTGACTCTGTCCTTCTCCTTTATCTTCCATTACTATTTATTCGCCAAAGTGAGAAATACACAGTTGTGTTGCCGTGTTGTTTTAAGATGTTTCTATTTCTTTAAGGTGGGAGAGAGGAAATCACAGACACCTGTTAGCCAGTATTGATATTTCTCTGTTGTTCAGTGCATGTGCGTGCACGTGTGTGCACACACACAAGAAATACTAGGCTGAGAAGAAAGTGTGGAATAAAGCACTGCATATAATCTGGTAATAAAAACAAATATTTAGTGCCCTACCTCATTCCAGATGCCAGGAAACTCAAATCACTTGAAACAATATATCATACACAGAAATAAACCCAAATGTCTTCCAAGTACTTTGGCAAATGAGAGACTGCCCAGTGCATTACAAAAGAAACCTCTGAAGGAGCGAAAAGACAGAATTCTGTCTGTGATTTTGTCACTGGCTATGTGATCTTGAAATTAACTAAAAAAAATTCATTTTCTATGTGTACATACTTTTAAAACATGACGAGAATCAGGCCAGTTAGCACTCCCACAAGTTTCAAAAGCTAAAGAGATCATACAACATTAGAGCCCCCGAAACCTTATATATGTAACATGGTGCAACCCCTGCTCTCATTTTACAGTGAAGAAATAAAGGACCAAGACTCAAGATGCAAGAGAAAATTGCTGCTTAGCAGGCCAAGGTCAAGGATTCTTGAAACAAAATGACTGTGAAAAAGTGGAGCATCAAGCCTCACACCTAAATAAAAGTATCTAGAAAATTTTAATAAATTGTAAGAACGTATTTAATATCTAAATATGTTATTGAAAAACAAAACGTTTCACACAAGGCTAAACTCCCTTTAACTACCAACTCAGATTTCAATTTCCCTAACTCCATCCCATTCTATAACAAAGAAAAAATACTGCACCAGAATAGTTTGTTTCCTTCCAGATTGTGTGTGTGTCCACTGGGTAAAAAAAATTTACTGTTTGGGTGGGGACCTGAACATGGTCTCAAACTCAGAGAATCCTGAGGATGAATTAAAGCCCAATATTATGCCTGAGCCTAATGGTAAGCAAAGGACAGACCATCTTGGCAGGAACCCTTTGGTATTTGTATAAGCAAAGGTAGTCTTTATCAATGTGCACATAATCTTCTCTACAGTACTGGATTCAAATCCATTTTCCAATATTTGTTAGTAGTAGGACTTTGAAAAAAATGATTTAAGCTCTCTGAGAACCAGTATCCTTATCTATATACAGTGAAGGGAATATTATCTACCCCATTGAGTTCCTTTGAAGATTAAACAAAATTAAATAGTAGGAGAGTGCTTGGAACATAGTATTTACTTATAGCATCACATATTACATTCTACTGTAATTAATTATCTTCCTTTCCAATGGAAATATTGGTTACTGGAGGGATGAAAAGAAGGTTCATGTCTTTATCCTCACCATTTTGCTCACTCCCTGTAACATACAATAGGCACTCAAAAATTTTTGATTGGTTGGCTGCCTGGATGAATAAATGGATTAGCAAATCTGTACACAAGCCAAGTAAAACCGGAGAACTAGCAATTATTTGGTAAATTTGATCAATTTAAAGATAAGAAGGCCTAAATATTATTTTACTCTCTCCTCACCTCAGATGTTTTTTATTTCATCAATATTTAGAAAACTTTTGTTCTTCACCCACACCATAGGCATGACTTTTGCCACACCGCATATCACATATATCCCAGCGCTTCCCAAACTTTATTCCATCATATGAAAATAATATTTGTTCGACTCACTTGGAGTTACCCACCAGGGTGCTCAAGAGCAGAAGTGATGGAAGAGAGAATTATCACTGCCCCACTGCACTCAGACCCCCAGTGAGCCTAGGAGGTCTCTGGGAACCCATCTTGGCACACCAGCCTCACAAATGGGGTAGGAGACTCCAAATAATCTGACTTGCCTAATATTATTTATTAAAGTGAATTTAAATATTATGTTTATCGTTAACCTTGTCCTAAGTACTAATATCTATGAAATCCCTGGTATTATCATCTATTTTTTGTTGTTGTTAGTCAGTAACAGAAAACAAAAATCCTTAAGAATCCCAGTGGTTTAAAACAACACGGATTTATTCCTCCCTTGTGCTGCATTGTCCGTCAAGGGCTAAAATGTTCCCAGAACCTCTGTTTCATGTTGTCCTCACTTAGAGACTAAGGCAGAAGGGGATTCTCCCATCTGGAATGTCTCTGGTCACCCTGTTAGTGGGAAGACGCCATGGTGAATTACATGTTGGTTAGTAAAGACTTCTGCCCCAAGTTTCATCGGACAGAGAGGCTCTAGGCCAAACGAACAGCAAGGCTGAGAGGAAATGCGATCCTCCTGTGTTTGACAGGAGAAGACTGCAATACTGACAAACTGTCCTAATGACTATTCTTAATTTCCTTTTCTTTTTCTTCGTTGAATATGATGGAGGCCTTAGCATAAGGGATTCTACATAAGTACTTACATATTAAAAATGATATTCAGAATATATTCACTATTTCAGCCTTGAAGTACCAAGGCAGAGAAATATTGGCACAACTTTGCAGTAAGGTCATGGATATTATCTGCAATGTCAATATTGTACCTAGATTAGCTTTACTTTTTCAGTGTTTTTACCCAACTATCATGTACAAACTCTAAATTAAATTTTCAAAATTCTAAGATGTCTTTAAAATAACCATGCATGAAAGCATACACCCATGTTTTAAAGATACTGTCATTCCTTTAGCTGAGAATAGGCTGGTACAAGCAAAAGTCTGCTGTAGCTCCAGTGCATTTCATTGAGCTATGACATCTCTCTCAGTGGCATATGCAGCTGCCCTGCAGTCCCATGGGGGCATAGCACAATCACAGGCTTTTCACTGCTTTAACCATGATATTGCCACCAGTCCTCTGGTGATCCCACCTTGCAGAACCAGCATACTATATCTAGGTAACTATCTAGTGTAGGCCAGAGCAGTCTGAATGGTTAATAAAGTGTGATTCACCTGACAAAGCCATATAGGTTGGAGGTAAACAAAAGAAGGTAATACAAATTAACATGGAGGAAAAATTACTATAAATAGAAATGAGTCAGGATAATGTCTTCAGTCTAAAAAAGCAAGTATCCAAATAGGCATTGGCACAGCATCACACAGCAAAATATCCAGATATTTTAGTGACTGTTTTGCTTCTCATTGGGATGTCTTAATGCTCTGCTGTCTCATTCCATGGAAATTACATAAAAATAGCACATTCTCTAACCCACATACAGTGTGTCTGCACTGACAGGTGGCAGGTGGGAAGGCAACTCTAAAAGGAACGAGTCCCTATTTTTCTAAATGCCCTGTGGCATACCTTGATGACACACAGTATGATACAAGAGATGTGCCCTAAATCTTCAATATGGCAGCCATTTTCCATTCCACACACAAAGCAGATAGGAAGCATGGGGACGTGATGGAACATGCATCTGTCAACCTGGTAAATGCAGCTAGATTAACAAAAATATTTTACAACAGCCAATAATTAAAAAAGCATTGCTTGCCATTGCATAATTATTTAATAAACCATATAACATACAACTGTTATTCCGTCGCAGACACCCTCTTCACACTGCACCATATGGCTAATGGCTTCGATCACACATCACACCATACTGAGAATTCCTTCTCATCATCCTG
Source organism: Eubalaena glacialis (assembly GCF_028564815.1). Taxonomy (NCBI): domain Eukaryota; kingdom Metazoa; phylum Chordata; class Mammalia; order Artiodactyla; family Balaenidae; genus Eubalaena; species Eubalaena glacialis. Next base: position 121,674,333 of record NC_083721.1, on the reverse strand, counting down.
TATTGGCTACAGACTCAGTTTGTGGCTAATGCGTGTGTTACCCTTTCACTGCATGTTTATTTTATGAGATGGTGGCGTCTGTTTTTGTGTTGATTCTGAAATGATAAACTACTTTTTTAAAACATAACTAGAAAATGACCTTAATATTAATTTTCCAAGGTGGATCTTAAACTGTAATTTCTGTTATCTTTTCCCCAGTTGTAACTCCAAATTCTGGCCTTTTGCATTTTGATCAGTGTCAACAATGGGAATCTGTATTTGTTATAATGTCACTGGTGCATGTAAAACTTAAATTATCTAAGGGCATCATTTGAAAACATTTAACTGGTAGATTTCTTCTCTATATTTACTGCAGGGTAATAGCAAGGCTCTAGGAGTCCCAAATAACTTAGTTTCAGAAACCCTGTCTTCCACATTCAGTTTCCAAGAGCACCTCTGTGAGCCTCTCAGAGCAGCTTCCTACTGAACATCACTATATGTTGGGGTATTCCAGATACGTGTCTTCAACATACTGTTTTCTAAATGAACACTAATTATATAATACTTATTTTGGGGTCTGAGGATTAAAAAAAGGAAAAATGTCAGACTGAAAAGTTGCAAAAGTAACTTAATTTTCAAATATAAAATCAAATATTTTGTTAATTTATTCAGATTTGACGGGCATCTAAACTGATTTTTTTTTTTTTTTAACTTTCTAGACCAGATGTTTTGGCACTGGCCTTCGATTCTAAAATGATTTGGATGGGAGGGATAAAATTATCCCTAGGGCTAAATAGACTTATCTGAACAGCAGAAGAAGAAGAAAAAAAAAAAGCGAAGTAAAGCACATGATCAGCAACACACTCTCTTTGCCTAGAAGTGAAAGGAAATGTGAGAAAAGACCTTTTGTTTCATTTTGAGTTTTTTAAAAAGACATAGCTTCAATTTCATATTAGGAAAGCCCATTTCTGGTTGACAAATTTTCTGTTTCTAAACATTAAGAATGTTGCAAGTTAGGGGAAAAGATGTTTACCCTCTCTGAATTTAATCAAATTTGTTGATGGCAGAAATTAGCATGACTAGTGCTTAGCAGAAAATCAGGATGATTACTCCTAGCATGTCCCAGCTTTAAAGAACGCAACTTGTTCATTTTGTATTTCAGCCAAAACAATTTTATAACAGTTTGGCTTCTGCTATCTTTCAAGGATAAGCAGAATAAGTGAATATGTTTTCCTTTTTCAAAGAGGAATCATTTAATGATGAGACAAATTTGGATACTACTTTAGTTTGAGGTATAATCTCCATATTCATAAAAATTCATGTATAAAACCATGGAATTAGATGGACAAAGGTTTCTCAGATTGGAAGTCAAAATAATGCTAGTATAATTTTCCCAGATTTAACAGAGCATTCCTACTTTTGTTGGGCCACCAAATTGCTAGATAAAATTACATGTGTTTGTGTATTTCTTTATAGTCATCCTAAAATTCAAATATATCCAGCCTTTATAAGCAGGATTCCAAATGAATCTTGGTTCACTCCCAGTTAGTTATAACATTTCACAGAGTCTTTGAAATTAATAGCTGAGTTTTACACACTAGTTTAAAAAAGAATGAAAATCACAATGGCACCAATATTATCAAACTAATTCATACTACCAATTAAAGAAGCACTTATTTCTTTCATAACTAATTTAACCTATTTCCACATGACTCCTACTATGAAAAAAATGTGCTTATATCTCTATTCTAAATAATTTATTTTTCAATACAATCAGTTTTATTAGAGCATGTTCTGCTTAATTTGTAGGTGGACAGTGGGGACATGATTTAAGACTAGGATCTTCCATTTTTATGAAGCTTTGCTGCTTCCTTTTCACCTACCTATTAATCTGGCTACGATGTTTTTTTTTTCTTTTTTTTTTTTTAGGTAGCCTAAGATGAGAAACAAACTGCATAAGGATTACCTTTAATAGGTGTCAACTTCCTCCCTGGTTCTTTGCTTAAAGGAATAAAGAAAACCTTCGGTTTGTTTCCTTTTTTTCTCCCAGTGAGCAAAAAGAGAGCTTGCAACAATCCCATGATAACAAATAAAAGAAAGGTTTGGGTGACTTATCATGAGGAATGATTTGCCAGCTCTAATTTCTTTGCTTTCCAAGATTAAAGAAGAAATTTCTGCTATGGCTAGAGGAGCATCCCAGCTGATTTAACTGTCATGAGTCCCTACGACATCACTGGACTATTGCCTAAAATTTGTTAAGGTCTGGCTTCTTGGCACCATATAATTTCATTATGTCCCATCCTATAGAGATGCTGGGTGTGCAAGGGCACCAGGATGCCCATAGTAAATCAGCTGTTTCAATGCACCTAATTGTACCCTGGTGCCCAGGAAGTGTTAATTCACTTCACATGAGTGAACAGTCTACTTCCAGAAAGCAGTTTACCCACCCAGGCTCACCATAGGATTGGCCCATTATTAATAAAACTTCAGCCTTTGCTCACTTTCACAATGGATCTTGCCTTGGATACGCCATTTTCAGAGGCATTGCTTTCTGGTTTGGTACATTTATACCAAGATCTATTTTCTTTTAACTAAGTATAGGATAAGAACTCATTTTAAGGAGAAAATTCATTCATTTATAACACAAGGCAAATTTACAATAATTTCTTTCGTTGCTTCTGATTCTTCTCCAATATTCCTCAGGCATTTCCAGTAAATGACACCTGGGGAAAGAATAGGCCGAACATGCTAAACTCTCCACTGAATACTGTACACAAACTGACACAAAGAAAAAACTACTGAGCTTTAATTGTGTGTTAATAAGTTTTTTTAATTGACCTGCTCTAGTTTGGTGCATTCTGTGTTATCTTTTGCTTGTTTTATCTAGAGGCCATGCTGTGATATTGCCTCAATGAACCAAAGACAGGGAAATACACAGTCTGGATATGAGTAAACTAAAACAGTTGGCATTTCGCTCGCCTGATGATTTTTGGTCTTTGTAAAGCTACTAAGAGGTTTTTGAAGAAGACGCTGGGAAAATCAAAGTTAAAATAAGAAAACTTTTATTCCTATAGATTATCTCACATTTTTGCAAACATACCCCATTTCTTCACTTAATTGTGTAATTAAAATATTTTATTTCTACATTTTAACAAGATACTTCCATTCAAAGCCATACTTCCCCATGATATTTTGAATCATCAATAAGTTTTTAGTCTTTTTTTTGTTGTTAGTGTTTTAGAGAAAATCAGATTTTCTCAAGAGAAGACACCCAAGCCAACAGGTTACAACAATGTTAACACACAAATTCTTCCGTGGATTTTAAATTTAGAAAAACGGAATTTTCTGTCCACCTCAATTAGAGAAGCTATTTTGTATAATAGAGTACTCTGCCAGGTAATGTACCATATTTTCTATTTGAGTTTGCACCATATTTTATCTACTTGCATATAGCTGTGAATATATCTACAGCAAACATTCATTCTTTGGGAGATGTATTTGCAAGGACAGTATGAAATGGGGAAAATGCAAAATCTGTCTGAGATGGGGAAGATGCCCAACTGTGAGGAATGTCAGAATGGAAATATATGAGGTGTGACAATAAAGTAATAAAACTAATTTCCTTGTGTGGTTCATAAACTAGCTCTAAAGTCAGTCCCATGAATGGAGTTCCAAAAATGCTCTAAGCGGTAGCAACCCTATGAAATCAGCTCATCAGATTCCCGATTCCATTGCTAAAATGTGCAGCACACTTTGGGGTGTTAACATTTCTGTATGTTTGTAAAAAATATATATATCCCCTTAAAAGTCTTACTTTATAAAGTCTTTTTGGACCTAATCTTTTTGAAATTCCATGATAAACTTCTCATAAAGTTCTTTGAAACACTTGACAAAGCTTTAAAACTCCAAATATTTTCCACATAATTAATCACATTGTGTATAGCATGTTACAGCATATTCTGGTACGGTGAGGTTGCATAAAAGGGTATACTTGTCTTGTTTATCTAACCTGACTATCAGGAGTATGAATAGGTATTTTCTATGAAAAATTTTAAGCAACTTGAGAAGGAAATGTAAGAGGATCCATCAAGAAGTATCAATGGTCCAAGGAGAATCCCAATATATGAGAAGGTTTCCCAAAGAGAAGTGCAAATGAGGAAAAAGTAAATAACATCTCTCTTCCTGATTACTCTTTATGTTCTGAAGTGACTTCAAATAGATTGTATATTAAAAATTTAAAGTTTATTTCATTGCTCCTTTGAATTTGTGGAACCAAACCTTAAAAGTTAATTGATATTGATCTAACTAGGAAGGGAAGTGAATATTACACTTTTTGTCAAGCAGAAGATGAACCTCATTCAAGCTTTTTGCATTTGACAAAATTACTTTATGAAATTGCTTCTTCACCTGAAAATGAATTTTTCTTTCAAATTTTTCACATTAATTGCTGATAGTTTTACTGTGTAAGTTCTCCTTTAAATAAAGAAGAGCATCAAATGGTTTAGAAATCAGCTGAGAAAACAGGCTTTTGCTTATATCTAATTTCAATAAAAGAATCATTTCCTAGTTATTAGCGATGTTAGTTAAGGACAAAAACCGATTATGTTAAGGCCAATATGTCTGATGCATCATGTCAGAAATGGGACTCTTTGAATTATAAACCTGTGGTTTTTCAAAGAAGAAAACCCAGACCCAGAAAAGTAAAGTGATTTACCCAACATCCCATAGCAAGTTAGTGGCAGAACCAGAATTCAATTTCAGCTTTATAAGCACCCTGTAACCAGCCATTGTCTATTCTGCTTGTGTGAACCAGTCACATTTATAAAAGTCCAGTTCCTCCCAGTTCCTCCTCTCTGGAAGGGGAAGTTGGTCATGGCCAGTTGCAGAGCCCTCTGGCCACTAATTAGTCTACTAGTTACAAAATGAACCAGCTGTGGTGGTCCCCACCCATACTGGCATATGGCCTGAACTAGTGCTACCGAAACCCAGCCCACCATGGAGACTTGTGCTGTTTTCTCTATACGTGGGCACCTGACAAAAGGGGAGAAGGAGAGCTGAAATCCAGCCTGTGCTCTGTGTAATGGTTCATTTTATGCATCAAGCTGGCTAAGCCTTGTTGCCTCTATATTTGGTCAAACATTATTCTGGATATTTCTGTGGAGGTGTTTGCTTGGATAAGATTAATATTTGAATCCGTGGATTTTGAGTAAAGCAGATTACCCTCCATCATGTGGCTGGGCCTCATCCAATTAGTTGGGACCTTAACAGAACAAAGATTGACCACCCAGAGAAGTAACTCTGCCAGCAGACTCCCTTTGGACTTGAACAGCAATACTTCCCCAAGTCTCCAGCTCACCAGCCAGACACTTCAGATTCTGGTCCCACCGGGCCTCTACAACTGTGTGAGCCAGTTCCTTAAAGTAAATCTCTCTCTGTAAATATATCCCAATAGTCCTGTTTCTTTGGAAAATCTTGACTAATACACTTTGTTCACCAGTCTAGGTGGAAGGGGCACTTATTTCTAACCCTCATAAAAGATACACTGTGGGCTAGCAAAAGGCCTATTTTTCTTTCATTGTCACTTATTTTTCACCCCATAACTAATAATAAGTTAAACACTGAGGGTTTATTTGAGTTAGTGCCTTGGAATGAATGTTTAAAATATTAAAACTTGATACATACCCTTGAAAGGTGCCTAGGGCCTCAGAATCACCTGTGTTGCAACTATGATGGAAAAGAAGAAACCAGAAAGTACCATCAGGTGGTAAAGGCTTCCTTCTGGCCCCAATTCTCTCTTCCACTCTGTGGCTTTGACCTATGGCTTCCTCCTGCCCTCATGACCATGGCCTCTCTTGTTGCTGACTGATCTGCTCACCGCAATGCTGATACCTGTGTGACCCCTACTCAGATGACTGTGTTTGCTGTTCTGTCTCTGGACTGGACTCTTAACTCTACACAATTCAGTTGTGATAACTCAGCAGAAAGGTCCTGGTTACTTCTCTTGACAAATTTAGGCTTTGGGGCAGTGGAATTGGATGTGTATTTATTAACTCCTATTGCCCTAGCCTACTTCCTGTAACTGTTCCTCAATAAATTATTAACATTAATTTGTAACTGAAGCATGTTTCTATTCCCTAAAAGTAAAATATTATAATTAAAGTAGGATCTTGAACCATTTGCTTTCTATATTTGATATAAAGTATTTATCTATCAAAAATGATGCATAACAAAATTATTTTAACTCAATAAAATGAGGTAGCTACATGCTGCTAATGAGTGTGATACAAAGCAGAACTTTACAAGCATAATTATGATAAAAATTCTAGTGAACAATTCCAGGGCAGAAGATCACAGATTAAGGCATACACTGCATAGTCCAGAAAACTGACTAGAATATGCAATACTGTACATGGCTTTGGGAGAAAAAAAATATACTTTAGCCAAGAAAACAAACCGCATGCAATTTTGGTAACTTTTTGGTTTTATATACCATGAATATGAAATAGTCTCACAAATAAATATATTTTCATTTTAAAGGTTCTTACAAGATATTATATGTATTATGATTTGGGCATGGATTGGTTTTATTTACTGGTGGAAGAATGATTGAAGCAAGGGAGAGTTTTTTCCGACAAAGCCTTCTCTAGTTACAGACGTAATTATCCACATTTAATGGAACACCGCTAGCTTTTCCTCCTTTCTAAAGCCTTTCCTGATCTCACAGATCCCCAACTTTGGACTTCAGGACAACTCAAGCCTATCTACTATCTCAGTTTAGTGTTGATCCCTTCACCTTACTGTTATATTTCTATGCATATAACCTTGTCATATTACTAGATTCTAAACTTTTTCAAAGCGGAAAATGTGTTTCTAAGAATTCTTTGTGTCTTGCACATGGCCCCTTCTAGTTGAATGGTCAATAGGTAAGGAGCACTATTTCTTCTTTGGGCAATGTTGGACCTATTAGACCTATTAGATGAGATTGGCTTTCTGTTTTGAAAGGTGATGAACACAATGAATAATTTACATTGAATTTGCTTAAACTAACAAAGAATCCATACTTGGTGTTCCAGGACCACTAATGCTTGCCATTTGAGGGATCACGGTTGACATTACCTGTATTCACCTTCCTCGTGGCTCTTTGGTAGAAAGAAACTAGAGCTGCTACAGATGAAACTTAGAAGAAACTAGCAAGAGTAAACAGATCTTTTACCATTGCCAGCAAGCAGTGCATATTGTTTCTCCTGTTGTCTTTATGACTTGCACTCTGTAATAAGTTTGTAGCACCCATTCTCTATGAAGCATTCCAAAATCAGCTCTCTGCATTTAGCCTCCAGCTGCCCCCCTCAGACCTTGGGCTGGCATTCAAGTGAGCTTTTCTACATCTTTGTTTGGTAAGTGAAATAACAATTGGCCATAAAGAGACTCACTCTCATTCAAAAATATTTTGATACAAACTTTTGAAATTTAAGTTGCTGTTTGGTTACCAGCTTCCCACAGGGTTTGTTAGATTTATATTCCTTATCTAAAAGTCTTAAGCAGAGTAGAAAGAAGGAGCACTCTCCAGATTCACCTATGATTCATTCACTTATTTCTTTAAAGTAGTTGTTACTGAACATAGGCTGTGTTCCAGACATGGTGCTACTTCTGGAGAGATAACTGCAAACAAGACAGTTACGCCCTCAGTCCTCACAGGGCTACCAAAAAAAGTAAAATTTTTAATAAGCATATATATCTCAGCCTTGGAGACATAAAAATACATCTTCTGAGGCCATAGCACATGCAAAACAATTAAATAAGATACTATGAATTAAGTTAACTCCAGTAGACAATTCTAATGAACGTGCAAACTGAATAGAATTGACATTAGACTATGAGATTATAAAGATTAGCTCAGAAAAAATACCCAGTCATAGTACTTCTTGGCAGAACCAGTGCTAAATTTTTATTTTCTGATAGATTGCATTACTTGATGAAATGGGCTAAGAACAATGCCAAGGCCCAAAATAATACTGACTCAAATCCATTTCAGTCATACACACATTTCATTTTTTCCTTTTCTACCTCCTCTTCGGAATTACTCCAGCACTCTGCCTTTACTGAAAAGAATGAATCACAGACAAGAAAAGAAACTAAGAACAGTATTATTACCAGTGGCACAAATCAAAGGGGGCTTGCCACATGAATTCTGTCGACTTGGAGATGTCTTTTATTAGATTTTTTGTCCTTTACATTTGTTGAAAGAGAGAAAATATGATAGCATCTCTCAAAGAAGAAATTCCAACCTTAAAAAACAAATTGAGAAGAAAGGAGTTACATTTTCCTTTCTGAATCATAAATTTGAAAAATTCTGGGAAATAACTAGTCTCCCCAGCATTGCTCAAGAAAATTATTAACCAACTTTAAATAAATCCTGCTGCTATCCACAGAGTCAGTCCTCACAAATCACAAGTCCACATCTGTAGAAAGACCTTGGAGGGGTCCCAATCGCCTCTCAGAAAAATGTTTCTGTAGGCCTATACTTTAAGTCAGAGCATTCTAACCCCACATCCAAACTTAAGGCAAGTATGTTACCCAGCTTCATGTGAGGCAATAAGACAAAGCAGAACCAGAATATTGATTTGATGCATACAGATTTACAAACTATAGCTTATCCCACAAGAATCTAAGTACATACTTCCTTAAAATTTCATTAAGTGTAATCAATACCTAGGTCAGAAAACTTTTTTAAAGGATATAATGACATTCACAACTTAAAAAGAAGTTGTCAATTTAATATTCTTGTTCACAAAATTTCATCAGTGTTTCTTCCCTTTTTTATGGGTACTTTTTCATTGTGGTAAAAAATACATAACATAAAATTTGCCATCTTAACAATTTTAAGTATAACTATACGTATACTGTGCAACAGATCCCTAGAAGTTTTTGGTCTTGCAAAACTGAAACACTATATCCACTGAACAACAACTCCCTTTATTCCCTCCCCTCAAGCCCTGGCAACCATCATTCTACTTTCTGTTTCTAAGAATTTGACTACTTTGTGTACCTCCTATAAGTGTAATCATGCAGTTTTTATCTTTTTGTGACTGGCTTATTTCACTTAGCATAATGTTCTCAAGGATTTATTTTTGTTGTAGCATATGACAGTATTTCCTTTTTTAAGGCTGATATATATACAGATATATATAAATATATATATACACACACATATAATCATATTTTCTTTATCCATTCATCTGTAATGGACATTTAGCTTGCTTCCACCTCTTGGCTATTGTGAATAATGATGCTATGAACATAGGTGTGTAAATATCTCTTCAAGACCTTGTCTTCTATTCTTTTGACATATACCCAGAAGAGGGTTTGGTGGATCATATGGTAATTCTATTTTTAAGTTTTTTGGGAAACTCCATCAGTTTTACACAGTGGCTGCACCATTTTACATTCCCACCAACAGTGCACAAGAGTTCAAATTTCTCCACATCCTCACCATCATATATTTTTTTCATAGTGGTCATCCTAACAAATATGAGGTAACATTTTAGCATGGTTTTGATTTGCATTTCCCTGATTATTAGTTTTATTGAGCGTCTTTTCAAATGCTAGTTGACCATTTATATACATGTATTTTGAAAATATCTATTCAAGTCCTTTGCCCATTTTTAAATCTGGTTGCTTTTTTGAGATTTAGGAGTTGTTTAAATATTTTGAATATTAACCCTTTATCATATATATTTTTTGTTTTTTCTCCCATTGTGTAGGTTGCATTTTCACTGTTGATTGTTACTTGCTATGCAGAATTTTTTTAATTTGATGTAGTCCTATTTGTCAATTTTTGCCTTTGTTGCCTGTGCATTTGGTGTTATATCCAAGAAATCACTGCAAAATCTAATAGCATGAAGCTTTTCCCTTATGTTTTCTTCTAGGCATTTTACAGTTTCAGGTCTTACATTTAGGCCTTTAATCACTTTGAGTTATTTTTACATATGGCATAAGGTGGATCCAGCTTCATCTTTTTGCATGTGGATATCCAGTTTTCCCAACACCATTTTTAAAAGAGACTATCTGTTCCCCATTGTGTAACTTTAAGAGTATTAGACTAAATATGTGAAGGTTTATTGCTGGGCTCTCTCTTATGTTCCATTGCTCTATATGTCTGTCTTTATACCAGTAATATACTGCTTTGATTACTGTAGCTTTGTAGTAAGTTTTGAAATCAGGATGTGTGAGGTCTCCAGCTTGCTTTTTCTAGTCAAAATTGGTTTGTCTACTCATGGTCCCTTGAGATTCCATATGAATTTCAGGGTGGATTTTTCCATTTCTATAAAAAAAAAAATGCCATTGGGATTTTGATAGAGATTACATTGAATCTGTAGATGGCTTTGGGTAGTATGGATATTTTAAAAACATTAAGTCTTCCACTCCATGAAAATAGGTTAGATGTCTATTTTTATTATCTTCTGTAATTTCTTTCAGCAATGTTTTGCGATTTTTGAAACATATGTTTTTCACCTCTTGGTTAAGTTTATTCCTAAGTATTTTATTGCTTTTGATGTTATTGTAAATGGGTTGCTTTCTTAATTTTCTTTTCAGACTGTTCATTGTTACTGTATGAAAAACAACTGATTTTTGCATGTTGACTTTGTATTCTTCCATTTTACAGAAATTGTTAATTAATTCCAACAGTTTTTCTTTTTTACCAGTTCTTTGGGATTTTCTATATACAGGACTATATCATCAGCAAATAATGGCAATCTTACATCTTCCTTTACAATGTAGATACTTTTATTTATTTTTCTTGCCTAATTGCTCTGGCATGGACTTCCAGTATTACATTGAATAGAAGTGGTGAGAGTAGACATCCTTGGCTTGTTCTTGATTTTAGAGGAACAGATTTCAGTTTTTAACCATTGAGTTAGATATAAGCTTTTTTATACATGATTATTATGTTGGTTCAATTTCTTCTGTTCCTAGTTTGTTGATTGCTTTTACTCTAAAAGTATGTTGAATTTTGTCAGATACTTGTCCTTCATTAATAAAGATGAACATGTAGTTTTGTTCTTCATTGTTTAATGTGGTGCATTACAGTGATGATCTTCATATGTTGAATCATTCTTATATTCCAGGAAAAAAAAAAAAAATTTTGTCATGGTGTATAATACTTTTAATGTGCTGTTGAATTTGGCTAGCTAGTGTTTCAATGAGGATTTTTGCATCTACGTTCATCAGGGAAACTGGCCTGTAATTTTCTTTTCTTATAGTATCTTTGTCTGATTTTGTTATCAGGGTAATCCTGGCCTCATAAAAAAGAGACTGAAAGTGTTCCCTCCTCTTAAATATTTTGGAGTAATTTGAGAAATACTTATGTTAATTCTTCTTTAAATGTTTGGTAGAATACATCAGTGAAGCCATCGAGTCCTGGGCTTTTCCTCATCAGGAGGTTTTTTTGATTACTGATTCAATCTCCTTTCTAGTTATAGGTCTGTTCAGATTTTGTATTTCTTCCTGATTCAGTCTTGGTAGGATATATGCATCTAGATGTTTATCCATTTCTTTTATGTTATCCCATGTGTTAGCATATACACGTTCATAGTGGTCTCATGATCTTTTGTATTTCTGTGGCATTGTTGTAACTCCTCTTTGATTTCTGATTTTTGTCATTTGAGCCTTCTTTTTTCTTACTTATCTAGCTAAAGGTTTGTCAATTTATTGATCTTTTATTAAACAACAACTCTTACTTTTGTTGATTTTTTTCTAGTGCTTTTTTTGTTTTCTATTTCATTTATTTCTTCTCCAATCTTTATTATTTCCTTCTTTCTGCTAACTCTGGGCTTAGTTTGTTGTTCTTTTCTTAGTTTCTTGAAGTCTAAAGTTATATGTTCCTTTGTGAGTTTTTTAAATGTAGGCATTTACTGCTATAAATTCCCTCTTAGTACTTCTTTTGCTGCATCCTGTAACTTTTTGTATGTTGTGTTTCCATTTTCATTTGTTTCAAAACATTTCCTAATTTCCCTTGTGTTTTCCTGTTTTACTCATTAGTTTATCAAGAATGTTTTGTTTAGTTTTCCCATATTTGTGCCCTTTCCATTTTTCTTTCACTATTGATTCTAGTTTCATTCCATTGTGGTCAGAAAAGATATTTTGTGTGACTTAAATCTTCTTAAATTTGGTGAGACTTGTTTTCTGTCCTAATATGTGATCTATCCTGCAGAATGTTCTCTGCATACTTGAGAAGAGTGTTGCTGTTAAGTGGAGTTTTCTGTATATGTCTCTTAGGGACAATTGGTTTACTGTTGTTTAAGTCTTCTGTTTCCTTATTGATCTTCTGTTTCTTCCATCCATAATTAAAAGTTAGATATTGAAATCTCCTATTGTTGGGTTGCTATCTATTTCTTCAGTTCTATCAATGTCTACTTCATATATTTGTGTGCTCTGCTATTAGGTGCATCTATATTTATAAATATTATACTTTGCTGGTGAATTGACCCTTTAATTATTATATAGTGTCCTTCTTTGTCTCTTGTAACAGTTCATGACTTAAAATCTATTAGTCTGATATATGTATGGCCATTCCTACTCTCTTTTTGTCACCATTTGCACATAATATTTTTTTCTATCTTTTCACTTTCAGACTATGTGTCCTTATATCTAAAGTGAGTCTCTCTATATTAAGCAATTAATAACAGATCTTAAGGGAGAAATAGACAATAATACTACAATTGCAGGGGAATTCAATACATCACTATCAGCAATGGCTAGATCATCCAGACAGAAAATCAACAAGGAAATGTTGCAACTGAACCACACTTTAGGACAAATTGACTTAACAGACATATACAGAATATTCCATCTAACAGCAGCAGAATACACATTCTTTCCAACTGTGCATGGAACATTCTTAAGATAGACCATACGATAGGCCACAAAACAAATTTTGGAAAATGTAAGGTTGAAATCATACCAACTATCCTTTCTGACCACAATGGTATGAAACTAGAAATCAACAAGAGAAAAGTAAAGAGATTCACAAATATGTGAAAACTAAACAAGACACTTCTAAACAACCATTGAGCAAGAAGAAATCAAAAAGAAAATAAAAAATTATCTTAAAATGAACGTTAAAAAAACAACATATCAAATATTGTGGGATGCAGCAAAAGGAGTTTTGAGAGAAAAGTTTAAAGCAATAAACACATATGTTAAAATTTTTAAAGAACTCAAATAACAGAACTTTACAAGTCCAGGATCTAGGGGAAAAAATTAAACCCAAAGTTAGGAGGAATGAAATAATAAGGATTGGAGCTAAAATAAATAAAATAGAGACCAGATAAACATAGAAAGGATCAACAAAACTAAGAGCTGGTTCTTAAAAAAAATAAAATTGACAAACCTTTAGCTGGACTAAGAAAAAAAAGCTCACATAAATAAAATTAGAAATGAAAAATGAGACATTACAACTGATAATATAGAAATACATAGGATCATAAGATTTGTTGATATGTAATTGTTCATACTATGAACAATTACATATCAACAAAACAATTACATATCAACAAATTACATAATCTAGAAGAAATGGACAAATTTCTAGACCAACACAACCTACCAAGCCTGAATCAAGAAGAAATAGAAAGTCAGAGCAGACCAATAACAAGAAAGTGAATTAGTAATCAAGAAAGCCCCAACATAGAAAACTCCAGGACCAGATGGTTTCTCTGGAGCATTCTACAAAAAATTTAAAGAAAATTTAACACCAATTCTCCTCAAACTCTTTCAAGTTATCAGGGAGGAGGGAACACTTCCTAATTCATTGTATAAGGCCAGAATTACTTTGGTAACAAAACCAGATAAACATACCACAAGAAAATTATAGACCAATATACCTGATGAATATATATGCAAAAATTCTCAGCAAAATATTAGCAGTCAAATTAAAAAACACATTAAAAGAATTATACACTGTGACTAAGTGGAATTTATGCCTGGGATGCAAGGATGGTTCAAAATACACAAATCAATAAATGTAATACGTAACATCAATAAAGTGAAAGGTAAAAATCACATGATTTTATCTCAATAGATACATAAAAACCATTTGACAAAATACAACATCCTTTCCTGATTTAAAAAAAAAAAAAAAAAACCTTAACAGACTGGGTATAGAAGGAACATAACTCAACATCATAAAGCCCATATACAACAAACCCACAGCTAATATTATAGTCAATTTAAAGAAATAGAAAGTATTTCCTCTAAGATCAGGAACAAGGCAAGGATTCTACCCTCAGCACTACATTCCAGCATTCCATTATACTGGAAGTCCTAGCCAGAGCAATTAAGCAAGACAAAGAAATAAAAGGCATCCAAATCAGAAAGGAAGAAGTAAAATTGTTGTTATTTGCTGGTGATATGATCTTATATGTAAAAAATCCCAAAGAATCAGCCAAAAAACTGTTGGAATTAATCAACAATTTTAGTGATATGGCAGGATACAAAAATCAACAAACAGAAATTTATTGCATTCCTTTACACTAATGATGAAGCATCTGAAAAAGAAATAAAGCCATCCCATTCACAATAGCACCAAAAACAACACCTTCAGAATGGGAGAAAAAATTTGAGAACCACATATTTTATAAGGTGTTAATATCCAAAATATACAAAGAACTTAATCAACTCAATAACAAAAACAAAACATATAATTAAAATATGAGAAGAACTAAATAGACATTTCTCCAAAGAGGACATCAAAATGGGCAACAGAAAGATACAAAGATGCTCAACATCACTAATCAACATCACTAATCATCAGGGAAATGCAAACCAAAACCACAATGAGATATGACCTCATACCTGTTAGACTGTCTATCATCAAGAAAAGAGACAAGAAGTACTGGCAAGGATGTGGTGAAAAGGGAACACTTATACATTATTGGTGGGAATGTAAATTGGTCCAAGCACTGTGGAAAACAACATGGAGATTCCTCAAAAAAATTAAAAACAGACCTACCATATGATCCAGCAATTCCACTTCTGGGTATATAAGCAAAGGAAGTGAAAACAGGATTTCAAGCTGATATAGGCACCCCCATGTTTACTGCAGCATTATTCACAATAGCCAAGATGTGGAAACAACTTAAATGCCCATCAGTGGATGAATGTACAAAGATGTGAAACATATACACCATGGAATATTATTCAGCCATGTGAAAGTTATCCTACCTTTGCAACAACATGAGGGGACTTGAACACTTTATATTAAGTGAGATAATTCACACAGAGAAAGATGAGTACTGTATGATATCACTCATATGTGGAATCTAAAAATGTTAAACCTCTAAAATCAAGTCAAATGTTGGTTACTGGGGATGGGGAGAGGGGAGAGAAGAGTGATGGTGTTTAAGGGTACAAACTTGTAACAAGTAGTAAATAAACCATAGAGCTCTAATGCACAGTATAATGAGTATAGACAATAATACTGCACTATAATTATGTAATGTTATATGATAAATATTGCTATACTGTCATATTACAAAGTAAGATCAAAGTAACCACACTGTACATCTTAAACTTACACAAGTTACACGTCAAATTTATTCAATAAAAATTTTTTTAATTTCAAAAAATTAGTGATGTAATATACCCCAAACCATTGAATTGTACACTTTAAATTGGTTAATTATATGTACATGAATTATGTCTCAATAAAGCTGTTACATTTTTTTAAATAAAGTTAGACAAATAATAAACTATATACAGCATAGAGTTTGGTTTTGATTTTTATCTATTCAGCCACTAAACTCAGTCTTTTGACTGGGGACTTTAATCCATTTATATTTAAAGTAATTACTGATAGGGAAGGACTTACTAATTGTCATTTTGTTATTTTCTGAATGTCTTCTAGTTATTTTGTCCCTCTTTTCCTCTCTTGCTGACTTCTTTTGTGTTTCATTGATTTTTGTTTTTGTTGTAGTAAAGTGCTTTGATTTCTTTCTCATCTTCTTTTGTGTATCTTCTATAGATATTTTTTGTGGTTACCATGGAGATTATACAAAACATCTTATAGGAATCTATTTTAAACTGATAACAGCGTAACTTCAATTTCATACAGACTCTTCTTTACATCTTCCCTTTATATTATCAATTTCACAAATTACATCTTTTTATATTTTGTGTCCATTAATGGTTTTATAGTTATAGTATTGTTTATGCTTTTATCTTTTAAATTCTAGATCAGAATTAAAAGTGATATAAGCACCACTGTTACAGTATTGCCAGATTCTGTATTTGTCTGTATTTGTCTATATATCTATCTTCACCAGGGAGCTATGTATTTTCATATGCTTTTGTGTTCCCATGTTGCATCCTTTAGTTTCAACTTGAAGGACTCCCTTTAGCGTTTCTTGTAAAGCAAGTTTTGTGGTGATAAACAAACACTGAGGGAGTTTATCTGGGAAGGTCTTTATTTCTCCTTCAATTTTAAAGACAGTTTTGCTTGACATAATATTCTTAGTTGGCAATTTTTCTTTCAACAGTTCAAACATATCATTCCACTCCCTTCTGGCTTGCATGTTTCTGCTGAGAAATCTGCTGATTGTTTTATGGGAGTTCCCTTGTATGTAACAAGTCACTTTTTTCTTGTTGCTTCAAAATTCTATTTTTGACTTTTAACAATGTGATTATATTATGTTAGTGTAGATTTCTTTAAATTCCTGTTTGGAATATTTT
Organism: Eubalaena glacialis; assembly: GCF_028564815.1. Classification (NCBI taxonomy): domain Eukaryota; kingdom Metazoa; phylum Chordata; class Mammalia; order Artiodactyla; family Balaenidae; genus Eubalaena; species Eubalaena glacialis. The sequence goes on along the minus strand of NC_083721.1, from coordinate 121,657,626 downwards.
TAGCTTCATGGATCTGGATGTCCATTTCCTTCCCCAGATTTGGGAAGTTTGCAGCCATAATTTCTTTAAACGAGCTATCTGCTCTTTTCTCTCTCTCTTCTTCTGGAACTCCTATAATGTGTATTTTGCTCGCCTTGATGGTGTCCCATAAGTCCCTTAGGCTTTATTCACCATTCTTTATTCTTTTTCCTTTTTGTTCCTTTGACTCAATAATTTCAAATGACCTGTCTTTGAGTTTGCTAATTCTTTCTTCTGCTTGATCAAGTCTACTGTAAAACCCCTTCAGGAAATTTTTCAATTCACTTATTGTATTCTTCAACTCCAGAATTTGTTTGGTTCTATTTTGTTTCTCTTTGTTGATATTTTCATTTGGTTCATGAATCACTTTCCTAATATTTGCTTATTTGTGCTCTCTTGTAGCACATTGAGTTTCTTTAAGAAGATGATTTTGAATTCTTTGCCAGGTAATTCATAGGTCTCCATTTCTTTAGGGTCAGTTTCTGGAGACTTATTTTGATATTTTGATTGGGCCATGTTTCCCTGATAAACAACCACCTCTCTCAATATTTATGAACTGGGTTCCTACAGGAGAAAACCTCCACCAATCAGCCTGTCTAAAGATTCTGTGGGCCTCTCAAACCTTTTCCGGGGATGCATCTTCTTAGGGCTATACATGTAATTTTCCAATTAGAGGGGTTTACAGGCTTCTCTTTCAGGAGTTTGTGATCTCTTGCTCCTTCTGGTGTCTATCTGCAGTAATGCAATTTCTCTGTCATTGCAACAACTCAGCTTTCTTTTTTTCTTAGTAGCCCCCCAGGCATTCAAATATGCCAGTTTCATCAATGCTGGGAGTCAGGTGAAACAGATATCAGTCCCTTGGAACACTATCCAAAAAGTCAGAATTTTGGAGGTATATTCCACTCTTTTCTTTCCCTAAAGGAGGAGCTGTGAGTTGGTTGTTTATTTTGGATCACACTAAACTGTGTTGGCTTGGGGGAAGGGATACAGTGGGTGAAATGAAATAGCTTTTCTTACTCATTTCAATATGGCTATTCTTGGCTTTGAGTTTGCCTGGGGTGTAACAATTTCTTAACTAGTTTCTGGAGTTCTCATAAAGACTTTTTGGACCATATATTTTTGTTAAGTCAGTGTCTCTGTTGGGAAACAAGGCCTAGGCTTCCTATTCTGCCATCTTGTTATCATCATCATTATCAGGAGTATTTTTTAACTTCATTTATTTGTTTGACAAACTTTATTAAGTGTCTTCTACATGTTAGTTCTAGGCTAAGTACCAGTAATGCAATGATAAATAATATAATGTTCACGTTTTCATTACTGAAATTCCATCATTTTCTAAATTCTCCCAGCACTATTTTGATTCCAGAACTATAAATTCTTATATATATTTTTTATTAATTTACTTTTCATTGTTTTTCTCAGCTTTACTGAGGTAGTTTACTTTTTAAATGTGTCCTTATGATATGCTTTAATTTATTTCCAGTTGTTCAGTGCTTATCAAAGCTGAGCTTTTTTATAAAAATATTTATAATTTCTATTAAAATATAAAATATAGTATATTTAAAAGATTTTATATAGTTTCTAATAATTGAAGTACTTTTACATGTTATATCATGTAAACAAACTCTGAATTAGAAATAAGGTCACAGTAGTGATCTGTAGAGAGATGATTCATATTTTATCTGAACCTAGATTCCATTTCACATTACTTTGTCATTATACATGGCACTGTTAGATTTAATTCTAGTACTCTGCAACATGATATTAATAAGAGCTAAATTAATACAGCTAAATGAAAAAGAATTCATATTTAAATGACCAGACATCTTCCTTATCTACTACATTGTAATAATTGCAAAGAACATACCAACTGTTATTTTTATTGTAATCATCATATAGCAAGATTTTATAGAAGAGGTGTTGTTACTGTTGTTTGCTTTTGTTTTGCCAATTCCTCATTGCTATATTATTCTCATTCCTTGTAATACATACATCTTGATGAGCCTGCCTGGAGTCTCTGCTCTGAGAAATGCCTCCCACCCAAACTTTACACAGCCACAGTGGCTCCCCTGCCAGAACTGAATGGATGAGAAGTAAACACCTTATCTAACCTGGATCTATCATGCTCTGTGTCCTGAGAATGTGTAATTGGAACTAAGAGACATTAATTTAGACTCTAGATTTGTAATATGTAAATTGATGAACTAGGGAAAATAATATTTAATCATATGAACTAAGAAACAGGGAATATTAGTTTTCCAAAAGTTAAGAGTAAAATAAACGTACACAAAGGAAGCTAAACAAAGATTGAGAGAAAAAGCTCTAGGAGGTTTCTAAATCCTTTCTGAGGTTCACCTGCATTCCCATACTTGGAGTCTGGGAAGTCTCCCAGTTAACATTAATAATAATGCTTTCCATTTATATAAGCTAGTTCATGTTGGTCTCTATTTAAAATAATTAACTCTTTGGATGCCAGCAATACATTGCTGCAAATAAGCATATCTCCTAAGTAAATGAGCCAGATATTCTGTACCTAAAAATGGTAAGTTTCAGATGGTCACTTTGATGTAATAATTGATGAATTCACTCTTTCTGGAGATCTATTTATTCCTAGAAGGAAGTTCTTTCAAGGTGAAATCAATCCCAGTAAACTTTCCATAATAAAATTAACCTATAGTAACTAATCCACTTCTCAGCAGACTCTGTCAACACAGTGCTGTTTGAGGAATCACCAACCTCCCCTGCTGACCATAGGCTGATCCTAATATGACATGGAAGAGTGTGCTGCCTGGCTCAAGCAATTATATGAACAGAACAGTTCTCAGTTGATTTCTAAGTACCCAGAGAGACATCATCTTGCAGATATTAAAGGATCTCTACGAAAATAGGTTCCCCCAAATGAAACTTCAGTTCAACTGAAAATCAACAACAGTTAATTAATAACTTTGCTCAATGCAAATTACCTTGACCTGTTTAGTGCTGGTTCTGCTTTTAACTACAACTTTCATAGAGAGAGTATATCAAATAAGCTTGAGGGATTCTCCTTGCCAGTGATTGAAAGGATCTCCTTCAGCTGAGGGTCAGGCAGAATAGAAAAGATGAGCTATCTGGAAATGAGAATTAGGTTTTCCCTCCTCATGATGCTAACATCAGTGGCTTTTCTTGCAAGAAAAATCCTTTCCAAAATTGACTAATTTGGGGGTTTTAAACAAAGTGATCATTGTATGACACTTTTTATTTAATAACTAGGTTAGATTTAGTCTTCCAAAAAAAAATCAAGTTCCACTTAATAACCAAATAACTGGTTACTGGCCAGTTGTCTTCAGAATGACCAGATGTTCATTAGCATTATCAATCCATGTTGAATGCATCCTCACGCTCCAAGTAGATTACATAGTTTTCCACTGCACCAGACCTGGAACAGAGTGTGTCTAGCTGTCTATCACCAGCCAAAATCATCCTGATCCACTTCACCTCCCACCTATTCACCTTTTTCTGTTTACCCATCTTAGACCTCCTACTTCCTGCTCCCGGAGAGTTATTAGTATTACAACAAATACTGTTTGAGTGATCTTTCTATAGTTCCTTGACTTCTTTAAGGAGAGTCAACATATAAAACTAATAAAAAATAAAGTTTCAAATCAAACATACTTAGAAGTAATAAAGACTTTTATTGACTATAGACTATGAAGCTAACAACCTTAACTTTATGTTTATAAATCAAATTTTGGTTGGCACATTGGCAGTATTTAAATTCTGTGAACACTTTTAATAGTGAAGTACTGTGACTAAATGGCTTTTTTTTGGTATGATTCCTAAATAAGGTGCCAGTCAAGCTGAAGGAAAATATTTAATCTATGACGTGGTCTATGGCCTGTTCAAGTTGACCTCATTTATTATCTTCTTAAACTGTAGCTTTTAAATGTAGCCAACAGTCCTAAGCTGTATAACCCATATGGTGAAAGCATGGTTCTACTGCTATGAGAGTGTCATTGTTGATATCTCATTGCCAAAATAGCGGAACACAGAGCACACTCAAACATAAAAGCCTCACACCATTTTTGAGAGAATTCAGTTAGTCATTGGCTCTATAAATGTGCGATCTGTTTCTACTATACAGACCTTGAAATGAGCTACATCCCAAAGGGTGCTCAAAACATCTGGAAGATAGTATGTTGGTCAAAATTTGTACTATGGGATTTCTTTTTAAATACCAGTTTATAGATAAAGACACATGTTTTAATCAGAATTTTAGATATCTGTGTAATATTTAGAAAATATTTATGTCAATCTCATAATAATTACTGCCTGGAAATCAATTGGAAATTTAACACATTTATTTTCTGCTACAGAGGGAAATTAAAGGAAATACGGTGCTCTCTAAAGCAATGTTTCACCCAAATAGAACATGGCTTACAGTGTACGAGCCAAGTGGATACGTTCACTTCATGACAAATGACATTCCATGGCCCACACCCATCATGCGGAGTGGTGGTTCTCAAACTTTAACAGGTATCAGAATCATCTGGAGGAGAATTCATAGATTGCTAAGCCGCACCCCCAGAGCTTCTGATTCAGTAGGTCTTGGATAAAGCCCAAGAACTGGCATTTCTTAACAGGTTCTGAAGTAATGCTGAGGTTTCTGTGCTGATGGTAGTAGTCCAAAAATCACACTTTGAGGATTAAAGTTATACATAATAAAAGGACCATCTAAGTTTAGCTAGCTGTAACTATTGTTGACATTCAGCCAAATAAAATGGTCAAGTACTAGGGGGGAAAAAAAAAAACAGGGAAAAATGTCTTTCCATTAACTCTCATCTTAGAAATCCATTCTAGAAAGTTCACTGAATCTGTGAAACCAATATATATGTTAGTTACTGGTCCATAACAGTGGAGGATAGAGCTAACACTGGGTTATTTTGCCAGAAATTCCATTTCCTAACAAGTTTTTTCTTCATATTTCACAAGGGTAACTAATATCTTTAAGCCTTCTCTTCAGTCTGTAAGGAATCCTCTAATTTCTAATACCTGATGTAGCTCCAGCAAAAAAGAGAGAGAGAAAGTACATGAAGGACTTAGTAGGAAAATTTACTCCTATGCAGTCCTCAACAGTAAGAGAGAGGAAACATTTCTATTTTTAAATTAGTTAACTTTGCATTTCAAGGAATAGTTAGAAATTTTTATGTACACATACAATTTGAATTTTAATTCTTCACCCCACTGCTTTAAGGTCGGGTGTATATGTCCCTACTTAATCCCCTCCTGCAGATCCTGAAAGATCTTTAAGCATGAAGCTTCCCCCACTTCCCTGCTACCCAACTGGGAAGATATGAGCCAGACAATCAATGGCCCAAAGGAGAGGCTAATCTTGCTCAGCCTGGTATATATCAGTTGGTGTGATCATGTGGCCCATAAACAATAGGGGAAATTACTCCTAAGAGAAAAATAGGAGGAAAACACCTAAGTAGATCTTTGTAGCAAAAATTAGTTATATTATTTCAAGTGCTGTGAGTTCTTAACTATTAGACATGAAGTTCTCACTAAATTGAATGATGATGTTTCTGATTTTGTGGTCCTTTCAGCCGAAACTGGTATTATGTTTACCTTTGTGTTTTCTTCGAAGCAAACATTTTCTTAGCAAATTAATGGTAGAACTAAGATTATAGGAGACAGTTTTAAACAACCTAAAGGAAAAAATTTGCTGAATTGCCCCCCATAGTATCAGACATGCATCCTTTATAATCAATTTACTGCTCACGAATAATTCTTAGCCATTCATACAGAGATGTCTTTTACGGACTCCTACTAGGCCTTGTTAAAGTTATAATAAGTGTGTTAAAATTGTTCAGTTACATGAATTTTAAAAGAGTGTATAATTCTGGCTATTTTCTTCCAAGTTAGGCTGAAGTAGCTAAGTTTCACTATAAAAGCTATGCAATAAAGACACATATACATTTTTTATTTCAATTTTCCCCTATTTTGACTTGTCCATATTGACATATTCTTTGCTAGCATGAATGTCTCAGAGATGACTGTTTTGACTATCTCATACTAGCATTTAGCTCATACTATCAGGGTTTCTTTTCTTATGACACTATGAATGTTTCTTTGCCTGTTAGTAGATACAATTCAATTCAATGTACCTTTCTTTTTCATAGAATTTTTCAAAATTTTTTGTTGCAATTTTAATGTTTTTATTAACCAGTGTCCTCAAAAATAAGCTTCCAGGTTATATAATATTTTAAAGAAAGACTTGAAATTCTAAATTCCTATAAAACATACGACTTAACCTACCTAAACTGTCAATGACAAGAAAGCAGTGGACTGAAAATGGTAGAAGGAAGTAGCAATACATACCTGGTATTGAGGTTAAAAATATGATGGTATCATTATGAGAATGACTAACCTGAAATAATAAGCACTTTGAAAACCATATTCTAAACTAGTTTAATCCTCATATAAGCACAGGTCACTTCAAAATTAATATGTGATCTTCCCAGTAAGTGTTGGTCTTACAAAGTGAAAACCCAATGGCTTGCTTGTATGATGAGTCACACTTTATCATTACTTCAATGAGAAGGCGTGCATAAATATGCAAGTATTCTGAAGTATTTCAGCTATATGAAATCACAGGCAAATTGCATCTGCCACGGGCTTCCCTGGTGGCGCAGTGGTTGAGAATCTGCCTGCCAATGCAGGGGACACGGGTTCGAGCCCTGGTCTGGGAAGATCCCACGTGCCGCGGAGCAACTGGGCACGATTACTGAGCCTGCGCGTCCGGAGCCTGTGCTCCGCAACAAGAGAGACCGCGATAGTGAGAGGCCCGGGCACCGCGATGAAGAGTGGCCCCCGCTTGCCACAACTAGAGAAAACCCTCGCACAGAAACGAAGACCCAACACAGCCATAAATAAAATAAATAAATAAACATAGAATAATCATTAAAAAAAAAAAATTGCATCTGGCACTCACAAGGTATCAATCTTCAGTCTGTTTTTATCTGGTTTTAATCTTAATTGCCCCCTATGTCACAACAGACTGCATGTCTAAAATGTGTAAACTATATTATCTTGCATATTTATAAACATAAAACCTATGTGATGTTTAATAAACATACTGTCAACATTTTCCTAATATATTACAAAAATTATGGGAAGTATGAAACTACTTGGGGGGAAAAGTTTATGCAGCCTTCTTTTACAACTAGAATAGGAGAAATTTTAATTGTATGTTCTTTTCTGGGAAAAGTAGAGCTGGACATTTATTTGAAGTTTTTGAACATGTTGTCTCCATAAAGCTGAATTCTGTAATCATAAGTATTAAAGCATATCTGTAAGAGTATCATATGCTCCCTTCTGATTTGAAGAAAATAAGCCTAATAAATATTTCTATAGTTTTGAGAATTATATCATTATGTAGATATAGATGATTCACTATATTAACCTAAATATTGGTCCACCTGTTTATCAATTATGCTATTTAATAAAAACATTAAATAAAATAAATTAAACATGTTTTTCTTTTTTTAACTAAAATAATATAAAGTCTCCTTTACTCTGTCTATATTATCCACATGAAGAAATAAATCTTCTGACCAGACTTGAGAGAGAAAAAAAATCACCTTTTACCTTGGTGAGGAATAAAAAGGATCTGAGATACCCCAAATAGTAAAACTGTTCAGACTTTAATCTTTTCAGTAGAATAAAATTTTAGTCCATTTTTATTTTCTCTCATTCTTATAAACTTTTACTAATTGACTGAATATTAAGCTCTGTGAAGACAGGGTACATCAACTCTTCTTTGCATTCCTAGTATCTAAAACAATGCCATTTACAAATAGATGTTCAACAAATGTTTGCCAAATTGTAATCTTCATAAAGATCCCATTAAACAAAAAAAATCACTTGACACTCCATAAACAGGCAAGATGTATATCAGTATAGTCTCAGTCAAGTACCATACTTAGAAGAAGTTGATATTGCTTAAATCTATGGATAAAATCCAAAATTGACGTGGCACTTTTGTCAGGCTTTTGAAGCTCATGATGACCTTCTCAAACGTATGTTACTGGGAGTGTATTTTTTTTTTCACTCTATGACCCTCACATTTCTTGTGATTTTTTTTGTCCCATATTCAGTTGAAACCAGTATATCCCTACAAAGATCAAAGAGTAAAACAGTGACCTTTACACAGTTAGATATTTAAACGATATTCTTTTTAAGTATCTATTAGACAAGATTTACTTCATGCCATTTTCAATCAACTGCACAGACAGGCCGTGGGTATATAAGATAAATTCCTCTATTCGAGCTAACAAAAATATTTCATCTACACTTTGTTTATCCATGGAAAGAAACTGAGCATGTCCTCTGCAGTTTTACTACAGGTCATCTGAAGGGCAGCCCCTGGATTCCTCTAATCCATGCAGACTTCCCAAGGGCCAGAGAACAAGGCTCGTTTGATACAGCACCTGCTGTGAGCCCATCACTTGGATACTTTTTCTGCAAATTTTTGCCAGACTGTGAATAGTGTAATATGTAAAAGGGGGGGAAAAAAGCCCAAAGAGCAATAGGAAAATCGGCAGCAAATCAACAAAAATACCATTAAGAATCACGGATCAATCATTTCACATAACTTTCCCCAATATGGTTGCACTGGCCATATGTCAGCAATTGGCACCCAGGTCTCATAGATATTGTCTACATGTTTTATTGCTAAGTATCTTTATTGCTTCTGACCTATGATTCAGGTATGCAGCAAAAAATAACTATATTTCCTAATCATTCACTTCTAAGTAGAAAATGCCATAGCAACTAAAACTTGTACACAGAATAGTATCAGAGATTGGAAAGCATTTATGAAAAAAACGTTTTCAACCATTAGTATAAGTAAGCAATACGGTGTTCCATAAGAGAGAAAAGAAGGCCTACATTTCTAACTGTAGTTAAGAAATGGCTTTGGTGTTGAGATTAATAGGACTAGTCACACCTCATGCAAGAGATCGACTGAAAGTAAACTAAATTCTAAGTGGGTTGCAGTTCCAATGCTCTAAATTAATAGAAATCTGTGCAAAATCTTATTTCCTACCACCTTTTATAAATGCTGTGCAAATTTAAGTGACTTCAGGTATAGAATAGTAAAAGAACAACATCCTTTGAATTATTTTAGTTTTCATTCTAATACGCAGGCTGTCTGACTCAGATACTAAAAGCCGACATGCACAGACTGGGTAACGAAAAACAGCGTCTAACATAGAAGAGCAGAAAATACCACAACAACCTCAAAAATATACACTCCTCTTCCAGTCTTCTCAGCAACATTCATAAATTGTGTCTGCCAATGTTGCTTTTATGGCTCAGAAGAAAAAGATCTCTGTCCTCTAAGAACTCAGTCTGTGAAAGAAATCATCCAAGGCATGTACACAAGTTCGGTACAAGGAGGAATACCTGTTAGCACATTACTGCTGAACAGAGTAGCTTCGGAAGGAGACAGCATTTGAGCTGGACCTCAAAGGATAAGCAAGACTGCAAGAGGCAGAGATGGACAGTTGCCCACTTTGTGAACAGCAGTTATACTTAAACCACATCTTGTATTTCTTTGCATCTCTTGCACTGAGTGCAATGCCTTAACATAATAAGCATTCCATATATAATTCCTACTGAAAATATTTTCATATTGAAGAATTATACTAATGTATTAATTTATATCTTGGCCTGGTATTCATGATCATGTAAATCTCATTCCAACATTTCTTTTAATCCTATTACACAATACTCTGGGAGATAAAAGCTTTGCTCACCATTTCTATATTTTCCAGAGCACATTCGTTTGCCCATGACATGCACAACTCAGAATTATCTTTTGCTAATTGAAATTTTATGCATCCTTGAAGATTCAGTTTAATTTCATCTCCTCCCAAAGCCCAGACAGCAGTCATCATCCCCTCATTTGAACTTTTTATATATTTTTGTCTTTAAAAGTATTCATTTCTTATACTAGAGCCTTTGAAGTTAAGGAACCATATCTTTAGTATTATGGGTTAATGCTTCATTTCTTATACATAATTGTCATATGATAAATATGCTTGACAGAATCTGGGCTAAAGTACAAATAATTAGGGGGTTTGGGGTTGTTGTTGTTGTTTACATTCAGCTTGTTTATTAAGCATCTTGAAGTTTTTACTCCATTTCAAGACTAAAACTGGAAATAATAGATGATACATTTGGATATATTTTTACTTCTTTACATTTAACTTTTTATTCTGAATATTATGCTTACATAAAAGTTACAAAATAGTACAGAGAGCTCCTATACACCCATCACCCAGGTTCCCCTCCTGTTAACTTCTTCCACAACATTGCTACATTATTACAGCTAACACATTAACAAGGCACAATATTAACTATACTACGGATCCTATTAAATTTTACCAGTTGATCCTCTAATGATCTCAAGATCCTATCCAAGATTCCACATTGTATTTAGTTGTTATTTCTCCTTAATCTCCTCCAATCTGTAACAGTTTATCAGCTCTGCCTCTCATAATCGTGACTTTTTTAGAAGTACTAGTCAGTTATTTTGTGGAATGTTTCTTATTTTGGTTCTATCTCATGTTTTCTCATAATTGGAATGAAGTTATGGTCAGACTATTTACATGATGTCTGGCTTCCAAGATGGAAGAGAGGAAGGTGCCTGTCCTCTTAAAACCCAGAACATCACTTTAACTGCTTCCTATTGGTCAAAGCAAGGGAAAAGGCCAGCCCAGATTCAAGAGGAGGGGCCACAGATTCCACTTCAGGATGTGAGGAACAGATTGACCTACAGGAATGGAAGTAATAGACAGTGACCATCTTTGAAGACTATCTACCACAACTGGGTTTTCAAAAATACTTTTCAAAAAAAAAGCAAAAAAACAAAAACACTTAACAAGACAACCAAAACCTGGGAATCTGCCACTTATTACATTGAACGTTTTTAATTATCTGAAACTCCTTTAAAGTAGGGCTAAGTTTCTTCTCTGCCTAATTCACGGCGTGTGGCAGCCATGGAGGACTGCTGCTACGATCTCCCCTTAAAGAAGAAAACTGCCAGGAGGAGTACAGTTAGCCAGTAGCTTCTGGCTTTTGCTTTTTGAGGCTCTGCTATAGCATTCCTGCCAGGGCCACACCCTTCGCAGCTTGCTTCTCGTCCGTGACTAAGTATGGTAGTGGAACTAGTCACTTCTACTCGTCCCAGGAGTTCTCTAATGAGCACTCTTCACTCAAGACCTCCCCATCAGCCCATAGAGACTTATAGCCACAATGTAGTCTGAGGCTTTGCCTATTCAAGTCTCCTTCCCTGTCTTGTCCCCTTCATGGGTATCAGACCTGAATTGTAATTAGTGATTTTTTAATACTTAAATTCCAAATAAAGTAAATCATATGTGTTTAAGGAAATGAAGTAAAAGTAGAAAAAGATTAATCCACAATATTCTCATTAATCAAAACCAGCACATTCATGAATATTAAAAATCTTCTTTCATTTTCAACATTCATCCACATAGAGCAGAAACATTTTCTTGAAAACTGTAAGATAGAAAAACAATATCTCAACTGGCTTTTATATGAAACTATGTCTTCAAATGAAAAAAATATTGTCCTTATAATTATCTTGTTTTGGAGAAAATTAAAAATATTCCTGACAGCATAACAAAATCTTATATCTATAATAGAGAAAACATTACTCTGTGGCCAGGAATCACTTAATCCAGTCAAAAAGACTGACCACCATTTGGTCAAATATCACATTTTCATCAAGGTCTTATTAAACAGCTTTTCTTCCCATTGATTCAAGATATTATTTGATATTATATTTAATGTCCAAAGGGCTTTTGTACATGGAAAAGTATGTTTACATAATTATAAATCTAATACACAAAAATGTTCTAAGTATATAAATAGCACCTATAAAAACTAATAACACTAAAATGTATAAATCACATCAATAACTTAACATATCAACTTCTTTCAAAGACTCTAAGCTGTTTTAAAATGGAAAAAATAGATAAATTATCATGATTATTCTAAAACTCATTGTTACACTTGCATTTAACCTAGCATCAAAATCTTGACACCATCTATTGGCACACTTATCTTCAGATCTCACAATAATCAAAAGACACTCAAAAGAAAAAAGATATCATTACAGCCTATCTGGGTTACAGATTTTTTTATTATGTAATAAGTGATTACTGATTGAGACATAGATCTGGAGTGAGACTTCCAATGTGATTCAACTTCGTGCCAATATTGCCAAAATTCTCCAAGCCTTTCTTTTTTTAAGTCTAGGTTTATTTGCCAGACCCAGATAGTATGTTTTCTGTCCTTCCTTTCACAAAATTTTCATATTTTTATAACCTGATGCCTTTTCCTGAAATTATGGGTCCTTTAGTATCAACTTAATATCAAGTAACAAGCTTACTTAGTTCAATAAGTTTAGAAATTAGTATAAAAAGTTAGTTTTGAAGCTCCTCTCAGTAAAACCCTGGGTACTTTTAAATGGAGAGGAGTATTAGAGACTAAAATTTGGAATAAACTGAATTTCACCTAGAAAACAAACAGTTGCTAGAGGTAGGGTAGATGAATACTTTTGGGATAGAACTTAAAAATAGATTTATTCTTGAGGACATGAGCTCACAAAGATAGTTACAATTTAGTAACTTCACTTTCTTAAATATATTTTCATTTATTTTCTCTACCATATATTTCAGATTTTAATCAATCATCTCTATAATTGTATCCTCTTTTATAATTCTTATATGTTTCATGGACCATAACTCTGTAGTCATCCTACTAACATCACTAACTTTTTTTAAGGAAGCTGGCCTGATTGTATGACCAGCTTAGCAAGAAACAGGATGAACTTAATTTGCTGTCATTACTGGCACTGATTTGTGCTTTCTTTGAACTCCTCTACTCTTAAGAACTTTTTCTTGGACATCATTTTTCTTGATCAGCTTCCTGCTAACCCTAAATAAAGCTGCTTGCTCCTTCATCTACTCCTCTTCTCCACTGCCCTCTCTTTCCCTTTTAAACAAGCCTTCAGCTGGTCACTAATTCACTTCCTCTCAAGAAAAGAGCTCTGCAAGTTTTTTGGTACTTAATTCTGAATTATATGACACTAATTCTATTGCTTATAAGATACAAGTCATCCACATATCGAAAATTCTATATTTTTTCTAGTTCCAGTTTAAGAGATTAGGGTACAATTTTAAAGTTGCACTGCCACTTAGCTACAGATAACTGACTTTTTGGTATATGGAAAGAATTATCCCAGTGCACTCTTATGGCCCTTAAAATAGTAATATCCTAAGTTTTTAATATTTTTGTCATCTCCAGGCACACTCTAAATAACACCAATATGCATAAAGTATTAAAGACACACCTAAAATTCCCTCAAGATTGGGGAAAAAATGTTTTTCAATGTGAAAATAATATATTTTGCTGGTGAAAAAAATATAATACTAGATAATCGCATGAGAAATGAACTTTCTTGCCAGGTGGAAGTGGAATTTTATTGACATTGACAATGATAAAGCAATTTATAGGATAAAAATCACATGCTGATCCAATATTCAATGTTAATTATATTAAGAAGCCATATTTCGGGGCTTCCCTGGTGGCGCAGTGGTTGAGAATCTACCTGCCAATGCAGGGGACACGGGTTCGAGCCCTGGTCTGGGAAGATCACACATGCCGCGGAGCAACTAGGCCCGTGAGCCACAACTACTGAGCCTGCGCTCTAGAGCCCATGAGCCACAACTACTGAGCCTGCGCGACTGGAGCCTGTGCTCCACAACAAGAGAGGCCGCGATAGTGAGAGGCCCGCGCACCGCGATGAAGAGTGGCCCCCGCTTGCCACAACTAGAGAAAGCACTCACACAGAAACGAAGACCCAACACAGCCAAAAATAAATAAACAAATAAATAAAATTTTAAAAAAAAGTGAACCTAAAAAAATAAATAAAAAGCCATATTTCAAAAAATTGTCAAAGATAACTTATTAATTCTTCTAAATGTATGTTGCAAATGTCATGGTCAACTTTATTCAAGTGCTGCTTATATTTGGGACCCATAGGAAATGATCAGATGAATTTATTAGCTTAACCACTTATCTTTGGAGTAAATGTGCTTCCTCTTTGTGCCAGTTATCAATTTACTGTGTCTCAGCTCTAAATCCACCCTTCACTGCCCTGCTTGTGATACTGGAGCTGGACCTTGTAAATATTTCTATTTTGCCAGCTGGCAAAATGTTAAGATTTGCCAGTAGAGGGCCCTGAAGGGCTGCTGCTGTAGGAAGGGGCTTTTATTCCTGTTCTGGTGATTTCCTTCCTTTTCTCTCCTGCAAATCTCAGCTAGGTAAGGGAGTTCCAGGGAAGCTCACCCATAGCCAGTGTCAATGACATCCCCATGAGCAGCTTCTCAGCTAATTCAGCAACACTCCTCACTGTCAACTTCCTGCTGAATTTAATCAGCACCCTACTAGAAGGTTTCTTGGCCACCAGCCTTGGCTTGGTGCTCCTCAGTGAACTTCTCCACTATCCAGTGGGTCACATCTACACTCCCTCCAATGAGGTCTAGATTTCAGCCTTGGGGGGATGGGACTCTCCCAAATCTGTCCCTCCCTTCAATATACTGCCCCAGCCCTGTGTGTGGGTAGCATTTTTTCCATATATCCACTGTTCCTCTGTGCTATAGAGTTCTCTTTATGCTTGTAGTCAATCCCTGTTATACCAATACCCTGTTATTAATGAAAAATCTTTATATAAATCTTTCCCTAATAAAATTTCTGTCTGGTTTCTGTCTCCTGGCTTGACAGTGACTGATACCTTATTCATAAGAATATTTTGAAGATTCAACTCTACCAATCTCACTAAGCCTACAAATCCAAAGTCTTGTACTATCTGCCCACAAACTCTATTGTTTTCAATGGCCATCTCACTAGTCCACAAAGGCTATCTGGGAAATATTTTACTGTGGCAAATAGCAAGATAAACACAAATTTATTCTCCCCTTTATACACATTCTTTTGCAATGTCCTCCATATTGACCGTTGGCTGGTGTTATAACTTGTTTTGGCCTACTGAACTTTAGCAAATATAATGTGAGGAAGGGCTTAAAAAGCACTTTTGCAATGAGGCTTGCCACCTTATGTTGTACACAGAACCCAGAGATTACTATGTAATGAGTCTGAGCCAATATGTCAAAGAATGAGAGATCATGTGAAAGATAACTAAGATACCCTGACAAACAGCTATCTGTGTGGCCAAGATAGATCAGCCAGCCAGCAGCCAATCCATCAGTGGACCACAGGTACATAAGCTGAGATACATCAAGCTGGCCCAGACCTTCCAACAGACCTACAGAATCATGAGTTATATAAATTGGGTGCTGTATTAAAATACTAAATTTTGGCATAGTTTGTTACATAGCAAAAGCTAATTACCAAATACGATTACCAAATTACTTTATTTCCCAAAAGGAGAAAGGGGGAATAAAAGCTGAAGTCTCTAGTTAGAAGCAAGGAATTATCAAAATGAAGCCCATGAATGTTGGAAGTCTTTTGTGATGAAGACCTTCTCTGAAAATATAAATTTGTCTAACCTGTCTAATTTAGACCAGCCAAATCTTTCTGTAAGTCAGAAATATTAATCAAATATAGGAGGTATTAGATTTTCTTTTTTTTTTAATTATTTGACCTATTAAGGTCAGTGGAAACAGTTAGTAGTGAAAAGTTTGTATGTGATCATTAATGCAATTTAAAATGGTAAAGTGAATTTAAGTGAATGCCATATAATTCCTAAACACAGTGGCTTTTATAGAACACAATATCTTTAATACCAATTATTACATGACAAAATTTTAACATATCATAATTAGATTTCAGAAGGCTTTATAAAAGTAGTATAGAGTTCTTATCAGTTTAGGGTCCTCTTCTAATGTTAAATTAAATTAAAAGTTCTGCTTACATGCACCATAGTACTATAAACATGACACAATGAAACTAAATTTCTCTCCGTAAGCCTACTTCTTTTCCTATGCATTATTACTTCAGTAAGTCAACCATCTAACTAATACACATGCTATAAACATGGGGATCACTGTCTATGCCTTTTGCTCCTTTATCTTCATGTTCAACATTTGTTGCCCAGAATCTTCCTAACCATCTTTTAAGTATGCCTTCTTCTTTTCATCCCTACCACCAATACCTCAATCATTCAGAACCCTCCCCCCTTCTTTCTCCTTTTGATTACTCATCTTAATTGGTTACTGTTTGGTTTCTCCTAACTAGTTACCCCTTCCAATGCATTCTCCACATTCTCCATATGGTGGTGCCCTCTTCCATACATTTCTCACCTACCATCCTATCTCCTGTTCTCCCTTTCATCTTTAGCCACACCCTCAGTTCATTTCTTCTGTTCTAGGAAAAGAAGGTAAACATGTCCTTTAGCATCTATGATACTCTGGGTTCCTGATCTTCCATCAATATTTCCATTCTCTTTCTCTGCCTTAACATTAAATTTTGGCGATCTCTGGGGTTCTTCCTTCAGATTACCATTCTCTTCACTCTAATAAACTAGATGTTTATTAAAGCACCTTACCAATATAAAACTATACAAAGAGATATTTGATAGTTTTTTGTTAAAAGCCCATACAGCATATACTTGATATAATTATATTGTGATGAGCACAACCTCAAAGAAAAAGTTTTCTAAGATCTATAAGGCAATACATTTTCCATTATAAATCCATAGATTCTTCACTTTCATACAAAGAAAAAAGCTTTAAATAGAGACATAGTATTCATAGTTCATTATAGATTTCATGCTGTCGAGGCTCTGTGAAAAGAAAATTTGAAATATTTTATAGTGATTAAACATACGGGTTTTAAAATCAAAAGTTCTGAGGATAAAGGGGGCTTTATACTAACCAGCTGTGGCAGATTTCTTAATCTGTATACTTTCACTTACTGACTTCACTTATATGCAAAATGGAAAAAAATATCTAACTTTTAAGCTTCTAGTAAGAATTGAAATGGAATGACATACTTAATGTTTATCACAATTTCTAGCACCTAATAAGCATTCAGTAAATGGCTGTTGAAACAATAATTTGTTCTGTGTCTTCTCTTTATTTTCCTACACCCAGAGGTGTCCTCTACTTGACTCAAAAAAAAAAATGGCAAAAACTTAGGAAATACTCAATGGCATCTAGATCTCTAAGAAGGCTTTGATATTCTTTGGACATACAATAATGTAAACTTTGAAATACAACTTTTAGAACCCTTTTGTGCAGCCACCACTGTTCATCATGAAAGCATGTCAGGAGGAAAAGAAATGTGAATTAAGATTAGTAGGATTCCTCCTCGGAAGTAGAGACACATAAAGCAGAATTTTTTTTTTTTTAAGTTAGTGCCTTATATAATGGGGAGGAGCTGGGAATGGAAAAAATATCTATACCATTTTTCAATCCCTAAAACAGGCCCAATTCCAAAAGGGATAAACGTTCCTGGAGTGACCATGTTAGTAGTACAGAAACAGATGGAAAGGAAGGGGGAAGCTGCTCCTGAAGAGAGATTATTACACACATCTGTGTGATGGTCACTCATGTATTTTTTTTTTTTAATATGCATTGCAGAGTCTCTAAGCCCTCTGCTTGTCTTTTTTGCCTTCCTTTAGTTCATCTATGTTTTTAAAAGAGTCAGTACAAATAAATTGCTTGAAAAGAATGATCTTTAGTGATGGAGGTAGCCCCCTCAGGTATTCTGATTATGAGATTTATGGGCACTCAGGTCCCTTTTTCATTACCCTTCCAAGGTCCCTCCATTTCAATTCCAGTTGTTCACATCCTGTTTCAAGAGACATCCTATGGAGCTGATCACATGCAGGAGAGTCTGTCTCAAAGTCTTTTATTTATTAGGAAAATTCTCTTTCAGAGTCCTGGAATCAGAGAGAAGACCCCAGGGCCCCATGACCACGATAAATGTGCTAATCTTCCTGGCACTCGACCTTCCTCATTCCTGGCCTTCCTCATTCCTTTCACCAATTCATCATTCCTTCCATTTTACAAATCAGAAAGAAATGTCAAAGCCTGATGTTTCAAAGGAATTGTGGTCACATTTCTTATTAATGCAATTTCATATGAATTTTGGAATTCCATGTTTTTCAGCGTGGTAAATCTTACTTTATGTGTCTGATCTTGCTATTCACAAGTATTGGCTTTCCTTTTGTGTTGTAATCTTGCAAATAATTTTATACCATTTTTAGCTAGCCAATAAGAAGAGTGATTAAAGCAAAGTCAAAAATTGACAACCCACAGGTCAGATCCAGCCTATAAATATATTCTGCTTGACCCTCAGAATATTTTCAAATCCTCTGAGTTGATTGCCAGCATTTTGAGGTCAGAATTTTGTGTTAAATCTGTATTTCTTGGTTCTTGAGAAATACTGGGAATTATCCCAATACTGGATTAAGCTTTGTGCTTGAGAACAATTGGCTGAAACTCTTTTAGCATGGACTTGTGTTTCATGGTCCAACACAGCGTCCACCGCCCCTGATGTCTTTCTCCCATTCTACTTCATTCATTTACATTACCTTCCTGACTGTTTTCAATACTTGAATTTGTGACTTCCCTGCCTATGTTAACACACACACACACACACACACACACACACGCACACACAGACACACACACACAGACACACACACACAGAGTACATCTCATATCTAAGGTATGAAATATATCTCAAACTTTTCATATCTTATACTTTTTCTCAACAAATATTACCTGCTCTAAATCAAAATCAGTACTACGTAAACAGTGCTTCCAAATTTTTAGTTTTACTAGAACACTTCTCTAAAAGCTCCAGCTTCAGGCCAAACTGGGGTTTAGACATACCTAGATGTGCCCAGGAACCTTAAGAGATAGTCAGGGAAGAAACTTGCCAGGACTCTTATTACATGGGAATCTAAGAAGAGACATCTGGGGGAAAAAAAACTCATTCTAAGGGCAACCTGGGCCCAAAAACAGGAATTGAAGGTACAGTGAGTAAGTGATCCTAAGAGCATAGATAAATCAAGGTGATATTGGCCCAGGCCCCACTCACTTTTGTCTGAGTCCTAAGGAGAGAGAGGAACAGAAGTAGAAACCACAAGACCTAGTTGTTTAAAACTTCTGTAGGACAACAGGACACATGTAACACAGCTCTGTTGACCCTCTGCCAGAGAGCAGCCCCAGAAAATCATTAGCTTGTGTCAGTCAACTGAAATATTCTCAAGGGTAAAATAAATAGTTTAATGTAAGGTACAAAAATATAAATCAGATGAATATTTGGATGATCTTGAGAGTGAATAAGGACCTTTCTAAACCCTAAACAATGAGAAAATAGAGGAATGACCTAATAGACTATGTGAACTTTTGAAACTTCTGCATGCCAAAACATTTCAAATTAAATGGAAATCTATTTGCAATATAGATGATGAAGTGAAATTATCCTTAAAATGAAAGGTGCTCTTATAAACTTGTACAAACCAATAAGAAGATTAATAGAAAATTGGACAAAGCACAAATAATTCATAAAAGATAGCCAAATGTCTGGAAATACGTGAACAAATATTTTGTCATTCATTACTTGAATATATATAAAAACTAAGTATGAGATATCTTTTCTCACTATCATATTAGCAAAGATAAAGAAATGGCAATGCCCTTATAAACCACTGTATATAAACACTGCCACAACCTTTCTGAAAGGTATTTTGACAAGTATCAAAAAGTGTTAATTTTCATATCCTCAATTCAGCAACTCCTCTTCTAAAAACGTATACTTAAGAAAAAACTAAAGTTTTGAGCAAAGATGTATATACAAAAATGTTATTGGAATGTTGTTACTTTTAATAGTAGAGAACTGAAATAAAAAGAAATGCCTTGTAATAAAAAGATTAAGGAAGTAATTCTATATCCGTATAGTGGAATACAATTCCAGCTCTTAAAAAAAAACTTGTTGTATAAGGAAATTTATGGACAGAGGGGAAGTGCACAATATGCTAATTAGTGTAAAATATATGGTAGCATATATCGTACGCAGAACTTTATTTTTTTTAAAGAAAGAGAGAATCTCCCTGAGGAATATCCACCAAAATGCTAACAGTGCTCATGTGGGTTTGGGATGTTTTATATTTTTTGTCTTCAGTTATTTCTAAGTCAGTTCCAAATTTTATGGGATACATTTGTGATTAGGGTGAAAATCAAATTTTATTTTAAATGTTGATCAAATAAGGTAATGATTGAGGAAGTGAAGAGCCTAGTTCCAGATCTACATCAAAAGTGTCAATTAAAAACTGGGGGGTAGGGCCAGGCAGGAGACTACAGCAGCAGTGTGGTCCACAGCACGAGTGGTAGGCTTTGAGTCATCCAACAGACGTAATGGAAATCTCCGGCAAACATGAAAATTCTCAGCAGAAAGGATGACAGAACAATGGCAAGAGAGGAGGACCAACAGAAGTAGCAGGGATCAGGCAGATGCCCTTCAGTAGCATAGTAAATTTAATCATGAACAAATTAGATTAATGCCCTGGATACTTCCAGAAAAGTTTAGGGCAGATTCTACAAAGAACTGGGATCTTTAACAGGTAGATCCCAAAGCTTTCAAATTATAGGTAATTTCTATAAAAGTGACCTCACGTTTTAGACCAGACTGTGGTGGTCTGAGGAAACATGAGTAGATCCATTTTTCATGGTTCTAACAATAATACCTATATTCATATATATTGCTCTTTCATTTGTACTTTGCTGAGCCATAAAATATATTTTGCTAGTTTACTCCTGCTGTTGCTGGATAAAATACATAATTTAACTGTTAACTGGACATGTATTTCCTATAAACTAAGACCATTTTATGAGGCCAAATGACTGATTAACAGAATCAAAATCATTGTTCTGCTCCAGGCTATAATACTGTATACATATAGGCAAGTGACTATAATTTTTTTATCCTCTAAAACAGGATAAAATAGATCTGTCTAAAGTTGTTAGAGCTTCTTTTATATGTAGTGCTAATAAAAGGTAAGATTGAGGGTACACTTAAATATTACCCTCAAATGCAATGATTAGTAATTCAGTAGTCCCCATGAACATCATGGATTTAAATCAGATAATGCATGATTATTTCAACATATAAATATACTTTTTTCAGTCTCAGGCTATATCTGTGGAAAGAAAGTAAATCATTTACATCTTGCAATTTCACTTATAAAGCCCTGTTAATTTGTTGTTGTATTTCCAATTAGCTGATTAAAAAAAAAGTGTCAATCCCATGCTTTACTTTTCTTTTTCCAGCAAAGGAAAGGAAAGAGAAACAAGCTAGATAAAGCAAATACAGCAAATCTTAATCATTGCTAAAACTGGGTTATCAGTATAGGAGAGCTCATTGCTCTTTTCTACCTTTGTATATATGTTTGAAGCTTTTCACAATAAAAATAGTTTACGTAATGTTTTAAATGCTGATTCCAATATCATGTATTTTTAACATCTTAAAATAGATCCATCATACATCAACATATCATCATTTTATATCGTGGGAAAAAACTTTTCTTTAAATTCCTCTCTTTTCACACTGGCCAAGGGCCTTATCACGTTCCATCTCTAACTCGGAGTTTTCCTAGATGCAATGGAGGATACTGTTAATGTAGGCTCTAATCATTTTTAATAAACAAGTATATGATGAAAACCTCCTGTGAACTCCACAATATTCTGTTCCAAAAGGGCCAAACCTGCATGCACCTCCATAGTCTCAGAAATGAAATCCCTAACCTCAGTAATAACAAAATTATCGCTCACCAGTGAGATGCATTTAAGAAGTTTGCCTGACATATGCTCTGGGTTTTCACATCCCCCGAACATGGTCTAGCCACAGCCACTGAAGCATTATTTGCACAGAAGACAAAAGGCTGAACGATTAGACCTTCCAGTATTCCCTAAATTATTATATCCTCTTGTTGTCCTGGGCAGCTATTACACTGCATCTCAGTAGTTACCCTAACTAGATCCAAATACCTCTTCTCTTTTGGTACCCTTGTGCTATGGTCCCACTACCCTTTGAGGTCTCAGCAGTATTATTCCCTGTTTGCCCAGAACAATGCCAGTTTATGCCTGGTTGTCTCCATATAATTATTAACATACCTCATTTCACTCAGCCCAAACCATTCCCTACATTCAAAGTAATTAACTGTTCATTCTTTCTTTCCCATACATACTGAGGGTTTTTTCCCTCTATACCTTTGAACACTTTTTTTAAATCTCAGTAGAATGTACCCCATGCCTGGAACTGCCATCTTTAGCAAATAACAATGCAAATATAACTGGGAAAGCTGTATCTCAGGTAAATAATGCATAATTTTTTTAATGTAAGTATGTTCCAAATAATTCATGAGACAAACTTTAAAAATCATCTGTTGTTTATCTGAAATTCAAATTTAACTAAACATCCTATATTTTATCTGGTAACCCAATCACACACAAATCTACATTTTCAAGGCATAACTCAAATGCTTTTCCACTTTAAAACCTTGATTAAAGCCTTCTTCTTTCTTTCAGTGCTTCCTCCCAGAGGCTCAGAATATCACATGTTCTCCCTAGAATCAAGTCTACTCAAGTAACATATCGCTTCTATTCCTTTTTGTGTGACTTGAGGACAAGAGCTGAACTTTACTTATTTTTTTCTCCTTTGTAGTATTAATCACATATTGATGTATACTAGCAATCAATAAGTATTTTGAATGTCTAGGAATAAGCATTATAGTGATTTTAGTTGGACTTAACAAATTAGTCAATTGTTTCCATTTCCCTGGGATTATTTTGAAAATTCCCTTTAATGGCTTAACAGCTGCTCACAAGGACAGTTAAATAATAAACACATTTGTCCATTTTAGAATGAAAAATATAGCTACTAGATTCATTGATTGTAACAACAAATGTATCACCTGATGTGGGGTGTTGATAACAGGGGAGGCTATGGGTTGTGGGGAAGGAGGTATATGGGAACCTGTATTTTCCACTCATTTTTGCTGTGAACCTGAAACTGCTTTGAAAAGTCTATTTCAAAAATTTTATGAAACAGGTCAATTTGAACTGAGCTTAAGAATATACAGCTACTGTTGAAAATTTCCTAAAATAATGAATGTGAGCCAGGTGATGGATATAAATTCTTTTTAAAAAAATTTTTATTGGAGTATAGTTGGTTTACAATGTTGGGTTAGTTTCAGGTGTACAACAAAGTGAATCTGTTATCCATATACATATATCCACTCTTTTTTGGATTCTTTTCCCATATAGGTCATTAGAGAGTATTGAGTAGAGTTCCCTGTGCTATACAGTAGGTCCTTATTAGTTATCTATTTTATATATAGTAGTGTGTGTATGTCAATTCTGATCTCCCAATTTATCCGCTCCCCTTGAAATATACATTATTAAAAGTACTCTATTTTCAAAACTAACCTGGGATTGATTTGAGTAGCTCTATCTTGAAAACTGAACAAAAAACCCTTATAATGTCAATTTTGATTTAGTTTATAGAATTTTCAAGCTAATTTAAAGCATGTTAGCCCTATCTACCTCTAGTTTTTCAGCCGATAGGTCTCTTTCAATGTGCTACGTTTTAAATAAAAATTATCAGAATACCTCATCTGCTAAGAACTGGACTAAACATAATTTTAATCCCCAA
The DNA here is from genome assembly GCF_028564815.1 of Eubalaena glacialis. Taxonomy (NCBI): domain Eukaryota; kingdom Metazoa; phylum Chordata; class Mammalia; order Artiodactyla; family Balaenidae; genus Eubalaena; species Eubalaena glacialis. The sequence goes on along the minus strand of NC_083721.1, from coordinate 121,633,854 downwards.
GATATGAAGGTCAGTTATGAAAATAATTTTAGTACTGCTTATTTTCTTGCACAGGTGTGGTGCACACACACAGGAGAAATATAATGAAACCAATTAATTATTGCTAACTTTCCCACTTCTTCCAAAGGACAGAAATAATCACTTTGTTGGTTAAATTATTTTCATAAAAACATATCTTACTGTACAAATATTTCTCCTCTTTTTCTAGTTCTTTGGGATCACTCAGTTTATTCACTCTTCATCAGTAATTTATTAAACATCTATCAGCTACAATTTAGTGTTTGGATATTATCTTACACTAAATTATGGTCTCTTCCATACAATCTAAAAAGGCAGATATTAAAGATTTTTGAAAACAGAAGATCCAGAATTAAATTTCAGGCTAAAATGTTTTCTCAGAGAACGCACTGAGTATGTGTGGTGCTACATAAATTTGAAAACATAATTTCAACTCACTTTTGGTTAAACAATTTTACCTTTCATTTTAAAGCAGTCTACAAGACCTTTAGTCACAGGTTGAATCAAGACATGCTAAAAGCAAAAAATCATTTCCATCTTGACAAAAATTAAGTGCTCCTGGTCTCCCTGGGGATGTCATCATCCTCCACCGATGCACAGCTTTTAGGGTTGTAAATGAAGTATATGGACCCCAGTCCAGTCAACCACATCAGTTGAATCAACCCTAGTAGTCAGTGGGATACTGATGTCACAGTCAGACCACACTCAGAGGCACAGAAATAATGTATTCTACGGCCAAAGAAAGAAGGAATACACGACGGTGTCTTTCAGACTACAATAAGGGAATGAAACAAGACGTTTTTCCCAAATTCTATTGTTGCTACTGAAAGCCAGAATTTAGTCCTGAGCTCCACGTGAAGGAAGAGAATTAGATTTAATAAAATTTTAAATAAATTCCCCTTCTAACAAAACTGTAAATAAATATATGTACCATTGAAAACCATGATGGTAATTTTATTTTTTTACTAATAGTGTAGCCTCCACAAATATTTCACCATGACAATTCGACAGCAGTGGTATTTTGCTAATTTCTAAATAAGTTGGAAGATAAAGTGATTCACAGTGAATATAATTGATCTTCCCCTCACTGTCGCACAAATAGTATTTGTTATAAAAGTTTAAAAGCCACATTTATGCATTAAATTATTAAAGCAAGTATAATGCTTCCACATTGTATTGTTTTGCAAGGGTTAGCGTGGAATCTTCACCATTTATCATACATGTACTTCTGTCTTTTTTCTACTCAGAAGCACAGCATGAAAAAACTTCATTTCACATTGAAACATTACTATGTGGAACAGTGTGATGAAATGAGACACAGGAGGAGTTATACTCCGGTAAACAGTTGGTCTATGGGAATGATAGCATTTTATGCTGAGACTGATATATCAATTTTAAGTCCTAAGAGATGACTGATCTGAAAGCCAGAATGTCACCGGTGATGAAGTATACGCATGTGAAAAATTACAGGTAACGTGACTAGGCCTGCTGAGATGCCTCTCACCCAGGCCTGTTTTACAAACCAGCACAGAATGCCAGGATCCTCCTCCAGTGATGGCTCCCAATTAATTATTCCATATCGCTGGTTGACGAAAAGCGTTCGTGTTGTCATGGACATCTAAAATGTGTCACTAAATAATCTAAGTTCAATGATGTTGTAAATGTGACCAGAAAGATATTTCACAGATTGCATTTTGATACACAGACATTTTCTATCAAGAAAAGATAGAGATGGAGGTTTTAGGAGAAAAACTGTTTCACTCGACAATCTAAGAATTCACAACACGGTTTTTCTTGGCTCAAATAAAAGAGGCAGCACTTAGTTTTGTTTGACCTCACATTCTCAAAGTGAAAACTATTTCTCACTGTATATATAAACTGTGGAAAGATTTTGAAACTATTTTCTTTATTAAAAGAAGAGGCTCCAGAGCTACCACTGGAAGCTATAGTCAGCTGGATATAAACTAGCACTTAGCACACCATCGAAGTAAAAGATACATGCTGGAAATATGGACTTTATTTATTAAATCTTATACATTTTACCTCACATAAAAATATTGGGAATTGAACATCTGTATGATTATAAAATAATGGCTTCAGGATAGCCATGGGCAAGTTCTCTGTGCCTCAGTTTTCTCATCTATAAAAAGGGAATCATAATATTCTCAGAGGACTGTGAGTATTAAATAGCACATGGTAAATGCCATGTAAGGATTTTCTGCTATTCATTATTATTCAGTATTTCACGTTGCCATTGCAGGAATACAAGGAAATATATTCTTTCCATACCAATATTTCTACAGGTAGTAACATGTTAACATTGAAAAAAATTTCTATGGGATGGTATAGGGCAATGGATTATGGCAGGTGCCATGACCCAAAGATGAAAAACAGATATGGCAAAATGTTCTTTACTGAGCCTTGCCCCCCGCCAATCAGTATCTAGAGGCATAATGTATCTAGGAACAAGAACAGGATTTAGAACCAGAATTTCTGTGTTTGACTTGCATTTTCAGAATTTTTACTCATAATGGGCAAGTCACAAAAGTTCTCTGAGCCTCAGTTTCCTTATCTAAAATGGGAAAATACTACTACCCTTTTCACAAATATGTTGCAAATTTTAAATATGATGACAATTCTGAAAACACCGAGGAGGTATAAAAATAGATTCTCTGTACTATCATTTGCCAGTATAATCTATAATTATTATAATAAAATCTTTCTTTTGCCTTAGCTTCATAAAATGTGACTGCCTCATATGAGATACACTAGTACCGGTAATATTATGAAGACAATGGAGGGAAAAATAAATTCAAAAGTAAACATATACTTTTGTGACACCTAATTAAAATATATGACTACAAGGCTTATAGGACAAAAAAAGTAAGTTATTCATTTTTTTAAACTGGCTCTTCAATAATTTGGCTTGACTATTAAAGGGATTCAAAATATTAGGGTCCTTGCCAAAATCTTTGCAGTCAAAAATTGCATCTTTTAAAATTTTCTCACAGCTTTCACCATTGGCCTCTATCTTCAATGTCTAATCCATAGTGACACTTATATATTTTCTCATATATAGTAGCCTCCAATTTTCATATTGTTAAACTATTCTTTTCTTTGATAGTTTCATCCATCATTTTACGCTTAGAAACTCCATCCTCACCCAGGAATCAATTGTTCACCTATACATTCTTCCTCTCATAATATGTTTTCATATTTTACCTAGCATCTCTCTGGAATTTATTTTGGAATATGGTAGAGGGGAAAATCTCATTTTATTTTATTATCCAACTGTCCCTATGATATTTGTTGAATAAGCTTTTTAAGTCAATGCAGAAAGAAATACACTCATAAAATTAAATAGTTGAAAGAAGAGTTGACAGAATCCTATTTTGGTTGAGGAGAGATGGGGAAAGGAGAAAGGTAATTTGGGAAGTGGAAGTTTGCGCTTGACATAAACTTGAGTGTAGTAGCAAGAGCAGAAGGAAAGGGCAGGACTCATAGGAAGCTGGGAATGAACCATGGTCAGAAATAGAGACATTTCATATTATGGAATTTCACTTGGGCCAGCCCAAGGAGGCGGCCAGGAATAAGTCTTGCTAGTGCTCTGACTCTCAAAAAAGTTAGGAAAAAAACAACTGAGCAAAGCTCTTGCCATTGGAATTGTTTCATAGATGAGGAGGGAAGTATGTCACAGTAGTCAGCCCACACCTCGCAATAATCTTGGCTTGACAGTAAATACGTCCGTTAAGTAATACTACGTAATCCAAGCACATTTTAACACATGAGCTATGTAAAAAATATATAAAATAACACATGGACTTCTCTGGTGGCACAGTGGTTAAGAATCCACCTGCCAATGCAGGGGACACGGGTTCAATCCCTGGTCCAGGAAGATCCCACATGCCTCGGAGCAACTAAGCCTGTGCGCCAAAACTACTGAGCCCGCGCGCCCTAGAGCCCGCACACTGCAACTACTGAGCCCATGCGCCACAACTACTGAAGCCCACGTGCTCTAGGGGCTGCATGCTGCAACTACTGAGCCCGCGTGCCACAACTACTGAAGCCCGCTCACCTAGAGCCTGTGCTCCGCAACAAGAGAAGCCATAGCAATGAGAAGCCCGCGCACCGCAACAAAGACCCCATGTAGCCAAAAAATAAATAAAAATATAAAAAAATAATACAGATAAAATAAATGTAATTATTCATTTATCTATCTGTACTTGCCCTCATTCAAAAAAATGTATTATTTGTTCTCCTTTTCCTAACTACAAGAGATCAAAAAAGTGAAATGAATTTGAAGGATGGAAACATAAATCACCTATAATCCCATCTCCTGAAATTCACGAATTTAGTTATTATTAGCATTGGGCAAGTATTCTTCCAGCCTTGTATAAACAAAATTATTTTCACAAATACAGTATACTAACAAATTCACAAAAATAATACAGAGATGTATAAAATTCAGTCAGAGGAAAAAGTTAGAAAAAGACCAGGACAGGACCAAGAATTTGGAATGCAGCTAAAACAAAAATATAGAGGCCACTTACTATAGGCCACAAATTTTACTCAAAGCTTTCTGCTGATCTAACTGAAAAAGGGAAATGTAATTTTCATATAGTTCAAAGCACCATTCGATTAAAAATAATGAAGTTTTCAGAAAAAAAGGAATGACATATCTCCCCAGTGTTCTTAAAGAATGAATTGTTTTATAATAAAAAATGTTCTCATTTTCCTAGGAACCCATAGAATATATCTACAACATGATGGAACTTTTCAGTATTTGCAAACTCAAATGCCTATACAGAGGCCAGGCAGGAATCATAAATGATTAATTCTGCACCTGGCTTAAAACAATAGAGTAGGGATTGTGGAAGCCCTAACTATATATACATACACATTTAAGTATATATGCAAGTATGTATGTATACCTCTTTAATGTTTGATCAATTTCCTGGCCACACAAATCACAGTTGCTCTTGCAGAGCCTTCAGTGTATACAATCCCTATTATTTGGTTGTTGATTTTTTCCTCCAAGGTCTTTGCCTATAATTCTTATCATCAACAAACTTCATTCCTTAATGTTGTTGCATGTGGAGCACTGTGTTGATTACCAAACAATGGGACTTAAAAAAAAGATGTCATATGTCCTCTAGATACGTTATCACTTCCTTCTTGACAAAAGTAACAAGTGTAAAGACACTTGAGAAATTTTGAAAAGTGAAAAAAATGTAGGGATTTCATGATAGAAAAAAAATGACAAGTATTATTTCCACTTTGAAATCAGATTTTAGTTGTTAGGATGGATTTGAATGTTTGCTTTTAAATGGTAGGACAACCGATCATATAATTCAACTGTTCTCATTTAAATGGCAAAAGTGGCAAAAGTGACATAAAAAGAGGTAAAGTACGTTGTTGAAGCTCTATCTAGTTAGAAATATTAGCTGGAACATAGAACTCTACTTCATCGATATTCAGTTAACATTTTTCTAGAGCATATATGACATTTATTTATGGTGAATTAAAAATAAATATTGTACCAAATGAAGTCTCTAAGTTTTCCAACAGTTGGATTGATACTATATTGATTTTTCTTAAAATATGTTTTAAGCCTGTGTTATATGCATTAAAGGTACACTACCTGAAAGAGCAAAAATTATACCCCAAACCTCTCCTGTTATGTGGGGGTTTTTTAATTTACAGTAAAAAATGATTGTGTGCAGTTATATGAATTTTACCACATGTTTAGATTTGTGTAACCACTACCACCATCAGGATGCAGAACATCCCATCAACCCCCAAAACTCCCCTGTGCTACCTCTTTGCTGTCACACTCTGGCCTCAACCTCAACGCATGACAACCACTGATTTGTTCTCTGTCACTATAATTTTTTCTTTTTGAGAATGTCATATAAATGGAACCATACAGGATGTAACTTTTTTGACTAGATTCTTTACTCAGAAAAATGTGTGATTCATCCAAGTTATTGTGAATATCAATTGTTCATTCATTTTTGTAGCTAAGTAATATTCCATTGTATGGATGTATAATGGCTTATCCATCATCCATTGAAGGATATTTGTTTCCAGCTTTTGTGACTATGAATGTTGTTGCTATAAATATTCATGCACAGGTTATATTCAAACATAACTTTCTATTTCTCTAGGGTAAACGTTTAGGGATGGAACTGCTAGGTCATAGGGTAAATATGAGTTTAACAGTATAAAAAAACTACTGAACTATTTTCCAGAGGGGCTGCACCAGTTTGCATTCTCACCAGCAATGTATAATAGTTCGCATAGCTCTGCATCCTTGTCAGTCCCCAAAGTTGTTTTAAAAAATTTTTAACCATTATAACATGCATATAGTGGTATCTTACCATGGTTTTAATTTGTACTGTTCTAATGACATTGAACATTTTTCATGTGCTTATTAACTTGCCATGTCTCTTCTTTGATGAAATGTTTGTTTAAATAATTTGCCATTTTGCAGGGGGTTAATTTCTTACTGACGAATTTTGAAAGACCTTTATGTATTCTGGATATAAGTCCTTTGTCAGATATGTGATTTGAAAATACTTTCTCCCAGTCTGTAGCTTGTCTTTAAATTCTCTTAGTAGCATCTTTTGTGGAATAAGTTTTTCATTTTGGTGAAGTTCAAGTTATCAGTTTTTTTCTTTTATAAATCATGCTTTTGGTGTAATTTCCAAGCATTCTTTACCTAACCCCTTTTCATGAAGATTTTCTATGGTTTCTTGAAGAAGTTTTATTGTTTCACATTTTACGTTTAGATCTATGATCCATTTTGAATTAATTTTTAATACATAAGGTATGAGGTTTAGGTCAAAGTTCATTTCAACTTTGTTAGACACCATATGCTGAAAATACTTGATTTGCCTATTTTCCTTTGTCAAATATCCATTGGCCATGTTTGGTTGGGCCCATTTCTGGACTTTTCTGTTCTATGGATCTATACGTCTATTTCTTTGCCGACACGATACTGTCTTAATTACTGTAGTTTTACAAAATTACTGTAGCTTTACAATAAGTCTTAAAAGTTGGACAACGTGATTTGTAAAATTTTATTTTTGGTTTTCAAAATTGTTTTGGATAATCTAGTTCTTTTCCTTTTCCAAATAAATTTTTAGAATCAGCTTGTTTATAACTACAAAAAATCTTGACAAGATTTTGTTTGCATTTGATCTATAGATCAATCTGAGAAGTAACATTATTACTAAGTGAGTTATCCAAGTCCTGAACACAGTATGTATTCATTTACTTAAGTCTTTTTTTTCCCCCCACCAGCTTCTTGTAATTTTCAGCATATAGGCCCAGTACATGTTTTTTATTACATTTACTTCTAAGTATTTCATTTATGGGGAGAGGGACTATTGTAAATGATACCTCTTTTGTTTCCAGTGGTCCATTAGAAATCTTTAAGAGTATGATTGATTTTTAACCAGAAACCTAGATAAATGCACTTAGTTCCAGGAGTGTTTTTCTATGGATCACTTGGAATTTTCTACTTAGGCAATCAAAGTGTCTGCAAGTAGGAATAGTTTTCTTTTTTTCTTTCCAATTTACATTCCTTTTCTTTCTTTCTCCTACCTTATTTGCACTGTTAAGACTTTTAGTACAATGTTGAATAGGATAAGGGAAAGTGGACATCTTTGATGTCTTTCTAATCTGGAGGGGGATTGAATATTGAACTGGCCTTGCATTCTTGGAATAAACCCTACTTAGATATATGATTTATATATACATATATATGATATTATATATACATTTTTGGCTGGATTAAGGATGTTTGTCTATGTTCATAAGTGATATTGTCTGTAATTTTCCTTTCTGTTATTGTCCGATTTTGCTATCAGGGTGATACTGGCTATATAAAATGAGTTGTAAAGTGTTTCTTAACTCTTCTGTTTTCTGGGAAAGATTGTGTAGAATTGTTATTTCTCCTTTAAATGTTTGGTAGAATTTGCTAGTGAAACCATCTAAACCTGAAAATTTCCTTATTGGAAGGTTTTTAACTATAAATACAATTTCTTTCATTATTATAGGTCTATGAACATTATGTATTTCATCTTGGGTGAGTTTTGGTAGTTTGTGATTTTCAAGGAATTCCATTTCATCTACCTCATCAGATTTATGTGTGTGGAGTTATCCATAATATTCCTTTAGTGTCCTTTCAATGTCTCTTGGATCTGTAGAAATACCTCTCTTTTCATTCTTGATATTGGTGATTTATATCTATATATCAGTAATTTAAAGTATTGAATTTCCAAGTATATGGACATTTTCCTGTTATCTTTCTGTTACTGCTTTCTAGTATAAGTCTGTATGTTCAGAGGACATACTTTGATTCAATTTTTAAAATTTTGTTAACGTTTGTTTTATAACTTGGGATATGGTCTATATTAGTGAGTGTCCATGTACACTTCAAAAGAATTCATATTCTCTAAAATAGTCAAACTCATGGAAGCAGAAAGTAGAATGGTGACTGCCAGGGGCTGGTTTACTCTATATAAACCTGGGGAAGGGGAAATGGAGAGATGTTGTTCAAAAGGCACAGAATTTCAGTTATGTAAGACTAACAAGTCCTGGAGGTCTAATGTACCAGGATTAGACCAGTTTTTAAACATGGTGACTATAGTTATCAATACTGTTTTGTAATATTGGAAGTTTGCTAACAGGGTAGATCTTAAGTGCTCTCACCACCACCTTCACTCACACACACACACACAAAACAGTAACTATGTGAGGTGATATATGTTAGCTGGAATGTGGTGATCATTTTACAATGTATATCAAAACATCAAGTTGTACACCTTAAATATATATAATTTTTGTCTATTATACCTCAAAGCTGGGGAGAAAAGTAAAGTTACACTTTGTTTAAAAAAAAAAAAATGCCTATTCCACTAAGGTAAGGTGGACTGTTCTATAAATATCAACTAGATGCAGTTTGCAGTTGGTTAGAAGTGGTGTTCATGTCTCCATATTTGATTTTCTGTCTGAGAGAAGAGTATTGAAATCTCAGACTATAGTTGTAGATTTGTCTATTTCTCCTTCCACTCCTGTGAATTTTTGCTTCATGTATTTAGAAGCTCTTTTAGGTAAATTCACATTTAATATTGTTAAATCTTCTTGTAGAACTGACATTTTTATGATTATGTAATATCCCTGTTTATTGCTGCTAATTTTCTTGGCTCTAAAGTCTACTTTACCTGATATTAATAAACTATCCCAGCTTTCCTTTAAAAAGTGTTTGCATGTTATACTTTTCTTCCATTGTTTACTTTTAACCCATCTAGATCATTACTTTTGTTTGCAGACCCAGAATTTCATAGTATTTAAAATATCCTGTATATCAATTAAAAATTACTCAGCATGTGAAGAACCAGGAAAATTTCCTCTCAAAGGAAAAAGACAGTCAACAGATGCCTACTCTGAGATGCCACCAACACAAAGCCAATTGAATTCAATGGCTAAGGCAGAGATTTTAAACAAGTGAGTTTTGAATACATCATAAATGGATTAGGTTAAATATAAGAAGGAGATCAACAATGAGCCTTTTAAAGTTTTAGAAAGGTTAATGAGAATGGCCCCTTTAAGTTAGGTTTAGGAATAATCTGGTTTAGAAGAAGAGGAATGAACCAGACGGATTTTCGGAGAACTAAACTCTTCTATGTTTGGTACCAGAATTATATGATGAATAACAATGAGACAAAAATTTTACTACTGTTCAGTATAGTATACTATTTTTCCTATGTATGTTAGAATAGAGATACATGGAATATATAACACAATATTTTTCTAGATCCCTCAAGTTTTACATATTGGAAGTTCCAGAGACGTTTGAGAATTTTATGAAAATCTTGTATTCCTTTGCAGAAAAAATAGGAATAATATGTAATAATAAAAAAGAAAAGTGATAATTTTGTATATAATAATGTAGAAAAAAATTCAAAACTTACAGATCCACACCTGGAGTTCATAGGCCCTGTATTAAAAATTCCTGATTTGCTTGATCACTGCCACTCAGGTTTGTTTTTTTTCCCTAATTTTTTTGAAACTTCCATTTTAGTTAAATAAGGAATTACACATGTATTCACATCCAAAATACATCTCTGTTAAATTAAATAAACTTGAGTTACATGGCAAATGTGTTTTACCAGAAAAGTATATTCATAAAAAAATTGACATCTTAATTCTCTTTTATTATCTAAGTTTAATATTCATTTTAATAGGGAAATTTTAGAATATCTATTGAATGTTTGTATTATTTCCACAAAGACTTGACACATTTCAAAAAGTGGAGAGTTACACCAACCATGTAATAACCTTCTTTTCACTGAAAATAAAAACTAAAATTACACATAAATTATGAATGAATGTCAATGACAATAATACTCTTCAATATATTGAATTTAAAGAGCCATTGCAGTATTCAAAGTAACTTTATGGCCAAAATGCTTATATTATGATGAAGAAAATAAAGAAGCTATGGTGAAAAAATGTAAAAGAAACTATTGATAAGAGTAAAGGAAAAAAAAAATCAATGAAAATGAAAACTGACCAAAAAACAGTAAATTGGTCATTAAAACTAAGTATTTTCAACACCAACAAAATAAATTTTGCAATATGAACAAAAAAAAGGACACGAATAAATGAATAAGTTCAAGGAAAATGAGCACAACAGAGCTGAATTTAAAATCTAGAATAGAATACAGTGAAAGGTTTTATTCCTGTAAATTTACAAATCTAAGTAGATTTAAAGTGTAATGATCTGATTCTGAAGAGAAAAAGCAATAAGGGTAGGAATCAACCCACTCCCTCAGGACCCAGCAGGCAAAGTCAGAAAGACACCTCGGGGAGCAAAAGTGCCTGCAAAGATGACCTGATTGGGCAAGGGGGAAGGGAAAATGGGGGGGAGGATAAGTTAGGGAAGTCAGAGAGCAAGACGAGGGCTAGGATTTTTGTCAGGGGGTCAAGTGGAACACTATAGAGGAAGGGATAAATGTATAGGGATTTTTCAGGAAGTATGTCTATTTGAAGAACTGTGTACAGCATTCACCTTGCCCCTTTAATAATAAAGAACTCTACTATTCTTTGGTAATCTGGAATCATATCATTATTTTTATGAATATAATAGCATGTATAGATGAGATCATAGGATTTAGGGGCTCTAGGTTTAGATACAAATGTAGGTAAATGGCTAGATAAAGAATTGAAAACATATTCACCAAACCTAAGGGTAATTAACTCTGGAAAACAGAATTAAAGTCAGGTGGGGGTGACAGGTGACAGAGAGGGAAATTTTTCTATTTTACTCTAAACACTATCCTAGTAGTTTTACAATGACAGTGTACACACACACATACCTATATTACTTATGTACATTTTTCAAATAAAATTTTAGCACTTTTTAAAAAAAAATTGTTTCGCTCCCTACTTGAGGTTTATACGGTTAACTCTTCTATATATCATTACAAATTTTGCCCAGTGTCCATGAGTCTTTCACTTATTCATTCATACATTCCAGTATATAGTCGCATTTCACAAGAAGATTATAATTTCATCGAGGAAAGAAGAAATAAGGGTGTCTTGATTTTGGTGTTTTTTTTTTTTTTTTAAATAATCTAGTAACAAATGAATGGCATAATGGTAAATATTCATGGGGATTTAGAGAAAACCAATTTAGGTCAGGATGCTGTGGTCTGCTAACATCCTTGAGGAAGACTGAATAAGAAATTATTTTGGCAGGATGAAGAGAGAAGAAAATTTACTTGGAGGGAAAGGTGATGGAGATTTTCAAAGGTAGGGAAGAGGATTAAACCAGCCCAACTGGAGTAGAAGACCGCAAGGAGGTGAGGTTAGAGAGAGAGGCTGGAGGCATGGTGGAGAGAACCTTGAACTGATTAGAAGCCACATAGTATAGAAGTAAAGAGCTGTGACTGGAGTCCCAGAGACCAGAGCTTCTAACCTTTTTGTGCCACCTGTTTATGTGGGCTGGAGCAAGGATCTCAACCTCCCTGAGCCTCAGAAAAATGACGATAATAGTAAAGTTATCATAAAGATTAACTTTAAAAGTACTTGAAGTACTTTTAAAGTGATTTTCAGTGACGTGACAAATGTTACCTGTATTTCATTACTATTTTTGCCTGCATGGTGTTTAGCTATTATCCAATAGCATTTTCCAAGTGGTATTCTATAGAATGCTAATTTTTAGATATTAAATGGGTTTTGCTCAAAGAAGAAAGTTCCTTGGGCAGAAAATCTGAGTTAAGTGTTATTACTAGAAACTCTAAAATGCTAATAGGCACTGATATTCTCTTTGAGGCAGCATATCTAAAACTGTTGTTTTGGGGTTTTTTCCTATAGAAATTCTGTTCCTCAGAGCAAATTTTGGAATTAGTATTCCACACTGGGAACACTAAAGGCAATGAGACAGTACTGTTAAATCTTTGTTCAGCAAAGTTGCATGAGGTGGAAATAGTGTTTAGTTAAATCTTGCTATCTTACCCAGGTTTAAACAAAAAAGAAGGAAAGAGGTAAGTGAGAAGGATTTTGTAATAAGCTTGGCATTAAATATCAAGCGCCTGGACCAAGATTATCTACTAGGTATTGTGAAGAAAGGGATAAGTGCAAAGCAACAAAGAGAAATGTCAGCAGAACTTGGCGAATGGCTGGGACAAGCATGAGGTGGGAAGGGGGTTAGGTAGAGGCAGAGGTAATGATATAACTCCTACTTAAAATAATTAGGACAGTAAGGATTTATTGACAGAAAGGAGAAACTAAGGGAAAGGAGAGAATTTCTCAAAAATGATATAAATTTAGAACTTTGGAACTTGGAATAACGGCAAGATTTCTTGACAAAAATATGAAGAAAACCACTGAAGAAAAACACTTATATCCACCCCCCTCCCCCCCCAAAAAAAAGATTAGAACTTAACACAGTGACTGCCATACAGTAGGTTCTCAGTAAAAAACCGTATTCAGAAACTAGAAAAGAGTCAGCACAGGGGCAATTGATAAATCCTTGAAAGGGGTGACTATCCAAAGGATGGTGTAAACCAAAGGTCCCATGAGCTTCTGCTATGGGAGAGGAATCAATGAGAGAGCTGGAGAATAACCAAGGATAGAAGAAAGAAAATATAATAGCTCAAGAATAGGAGTATTTCAAAAGAGAGAAAGTGATCAGTAGGAAAAAAGCAGAGAATTCAAGGGAAAATAAGATTTTAGGAAAAGACGTTGGCAGATTATATTTAACAGTCTATGATTTTGTCATTTTCATGATTGTAGAGGCCAAATTTCAAGGGGTTACAGAACACAAGTTTGTTGAGTAAAGTGGGACGCTAGGAAAATCAAACAAACATACATTCAAAAGAAGGAAAAAACAGAGAAGACTAGATAGAAGTTGGCAGTGAGCTATGAGAGAAGTCATTTTGCTATACAAGACACTTTTACATATTTGAAGAGATTATGCAATTCAGAAGAAGAAACTGGAGGAACCATAGCATTTGCCAGCTAAAGTTCTAAAGGAGTTGAAATGGGAACGAATAATAAGTGAGATAGAAGGGAAAAAAAGAAAACAGATTTTTCCAAGAGACGGTTATTTAAAAAAAAAAAAAAACTATGGGGGTACATGTAAAATAGAAGAGCAGTAACTGCTGATTAACTAAAATATGTGAAAACTAATGGTTTTATCAATCTCTATATCCAAATAGGATCAGATTCTTTCTGTTGCTTCTGGATAGGGAAGAAAGCACATGGCAAGGCACTTAATTTTTCAGCTTGCTAAATTATTAGAAAGTGTTATGGGAAGTGCACAAAGAAACAAACAGGAAAGGTGAATCTGGAAAGAAGAAAAAAGATAAATGAGGAAAGGAAAAAGATTAAGATTCTTTAGCATTAGGAATCTGCATATAAGAAATATGATATAGTTTTAAACCATAAAACAACAGATTACCCAATCAAAAAATGGGCAGAAGATCTCAATAGATATTTCTCCAAAGAAGACATACAAATGGCCAGAAAGCACATGAAAAGATGATCAACATCACTAATTATTAGAGAAATGCAAATCAATACTACAATGAGGTATCACCTCACACCAGTCAGAATGGCCATCATCAAAAAATCTACAAACAGGGGCTTCCCTGGTGGCGCAGTGTTTAAGAATCCACCTGCCAATGCAGGGGACACAGGTTCGAGCCCTGGTCCAGGAAGATCCCACATGCCACGGAGCAACTAAGCGCGTGCGCCACAACTACTGAAGCCCGCGCACCTAGAGCCTGTGCTCCGCAACAAGAGAAGCCACCACAATGAGAAGCCTGCACACCACAACGAAGAGTAGCCCCCACTAGCCGCAAGTGGAGAAAGCCTGCGCATGGCAACGAAGACCCAATGAAGCCAAAAATAAATTAATTAATTTAAAAAAAGAAAGGAACAAACTACTGATACATGCTGTAGTGTGGATAAACCTCCAAAAAAATAAAAAATAAAAATAAAAAAATCTACAAACAATAAATGCTGGAGAGGGTGTGGAGAAAAGAAACCCTCCTGCACTGTTGGTGGGAATGTAAATTGGTACAGCCACTATGGAGAACAGTATGGAGGGTCCTTAAAAAACTAAAAATAGAGCTACCACATGATCCAGCAATCCCACTCCTGGGCATTATCTGGAGAAAACCATAACTCAAAAAGATACAGGCACTGCAATGTTCATTGCAGCACTCTTTACAATAGCCAGGACATGGAAACAACCTAAATGTCCATCGACAGATGAATGGATAAAGAAGATGTGGTCCATATATACAATGGAATATTACTCAGCCATAAAAAAGAACAGAATAATGCCATTTTCAGTGACGTGGATGGACCTAGAGATTGTCATACCAAGTGAAGTAAGTCAGACAGACAAAGACAAATACAATATGATATCGCTTATATGTGGAATCTAAAAAAAAAATAGCACAGATGAACTTATTTACAAAACAGAAATAGAGTCACAAATGTAGAAAACAAACTTATGGTTACCAAGGGGGAACGGGGGGAGGGATAAATTGGGAGACTGAAATTGACATATACACACTACTACATATTTATAAAATAGACAACTAATAAGGCCCTACTGTATAGCACAGGGAACTCTACTCAATACTCTCTAATGACCTATATGGGAAAAGAATCTTAAAAAGAGTGGATATATGTATATGTATAACTGATTCACTTTGCTGTACGGCAGAAACTAACACAACATTGTAAACTATACTCCAATAAAAATGTATTAAAATAAAAAATTAATTAAAATTTAAAAAACAGCTTAGTATGAATATACACTTTCCTATCAAATGTATGCTTTGGCCCTCTATAGAAAAATGCATTTGAGACAAACAAAAAGTATTACTTTAACTGAATGTAAAATGTACTTTGTAACTCATTACTCAGAAAAAACAGATGAAAAATACAGAGATTCAGAAACAGTTTACAAAATGGACTCACAGAAATCCATTATGGATCATTAAACAAAACCAAGTACTAAAGTTTGGCATGAGAATGGTCAAAAGAGGTCAACTATCTTTCTCATAGTGTATCCCCATTACAGAAAGTAAATGGATGAACCAAAATAACTCAGAATGGAAATGTTCATGTTTTTTGTGAAAGTAGCAAGAATTCTGCAGTCGTAAAAACCAATCAGTACAACCTCCTCTTATATTTTATAGAGCTGCCACTCTGTCCTGGGAGTCCTGACATGTTCCATACATAGTTGGAAGTGTCTTTAAACACATCTATAAAAGCACATAGCTTCCTGTTCAATTTGCAGGCACCCACAATCACAATTTCACCTGCCTTTGAGATCCTACATGTCAGAGACAGACGCAAGTTCACGCGCTGAAATCACGCACTGCCAACAGGGCAAGTAGAACTTGATTAAGGAAAGTTACAGCGATATCAAGTTATCAACTTCCAGGATCTAGTCTATTCCATCAGCAAGCATTTTCAATGATGAAACGCAGTCCATCACAATAATATTTTCAATAAAATTTCTGCAAAATTAGATGATAACAAGACCATGATATTTTAAATTGAATGAATTTGAAGATAGTTAAGAATTAGACTCCCAGAGGAATACTTTATGTCACAAGCTATGAACACTACTGTTTAATGTACACTCATGCTCCAACTGCTTCCTTTTCCATTACTCGAATCTCCTAACCAGTTTCTCATGCACACTTTTCAGCTCCATGCTGTGTTTTCTATTTATTGAATACATTTCTCACTTCAACATTTTTCCACCTGAGCTGGCAGTTGAGGCTTTTATGGCTGTACACATGCAGGTCTCCCTAGATTATGAACTTCATATTTTTTCATTTGCCTCATGCTTCAGTTCTCCAGCTTAGTAGGCCCTAAAATGTGCAAATTGAGAGATATTTTGAGGCAGCCATTGCTATTCTAGGCCATTGACTTGTCATCATTTAGATTAAAAACATTGGTTTACAAAAATAATGTTTTCTCTTTACTTCATAAAAAATAAAACACTCGCAAAAGGGAATCCAGCTGTGCTAAGAAGCAAATTACTTTATGTGGGTAAGCAAACATCTTCTGGTCAGGGCTGCAATGTATTATTCAGGTCCATTTTACTACATCAGTTTTCAAGTAATGTGAATGCTATGTGCTACTACTAAGTAAAATAAGGGGGCAAAGTCCAAAGAGTTGACTTGTTTTTGTTTCTTTTTTAAACACGTAGAAATCTACTTTGGGTCTCTAAAAGCATGCCATCTACAGTTCTAGAGGTGAGAATAAACAACTTGAATGATGACTAAGGTCTTTATTTTCTCGATATCTCAAAATTCAATATACAAAATTTTGTAGATAGGCAAGTGAAAACCTAATTTATAATCCTAATTTATGTCATGTGATTTTGCAAAGTAGCCAAATATGTAGAAGTTCTTCACTTTGATATATGCATGGATTGTTTTTTAAAGGAGGGAGGTAGGAATGAAAAAAAAAAACACCAATCTATATTCTCTAGGTTATCAGTAAAATCAGAAGAATTTACATATTTAACAGATTTTAAAACAACCTACTATAACAGTTTGTTACCTAGTAAAGTTTTCCACAAGCAGGAACTTTTGTGCCTCAAAATCATAAGGGGTAAAGATGATCAGATTCTATTTCCATGGGCAGGTGATTTCTTCTATTTTTCTCTTCAGCACCATGTGAATTTCCTTCTAATTGTTGGTTGTCAACATGACAACTAATTAAAAACATGTTCTTCTATCACAATCTTTTTGATGCAAATGTAGTTCAGAATATCATCAAAAAGCCAGAAATGACAGAGCCAGTTGCCTTGGTGCAAAAGTAGCATTTATATTTCCTGCTGGCAGATGCATTTGCCAGGAAATGTCTAATGTAATAAATTTAGACAATTTATCCGCATGGTAGATTTGTCCATTTTTGCTGTCAAGCATCAACACTGGCACTTAACCTGAGCAGAAAGGGACACATGACTAAACTCACAGTGAAAGATCCCCAAATCATTAATGGTTGTCAAATAAGATATTTTATGGGCTCATGGTATGATCATACATACATGCATATGTATCATATAGCTGATGGAATCAATATCACCATTTGATGAAAAGTCATCTTAGCTCTTTGACTTCTGAAGGAAGAAAAAAGGTAATCCTAGTATAGTTTGCTTTTGCTGCTAAATATGTTTTAGAAAGTTAAATAATGAACAAAATATACAGGAATCAGCCAAATGCTGTCTAACCCTATCAAACACAGGTCAGTGCCATGATAGCAACTGATTGAAATTTCCTCCAGTGTAGCTGGTGAGCGCTCTGGACACACAGAAAGCCTAGAATTGAGACAGAATTACACTGGCATTGTATAAATAATCTAACTGTGACCTATGGGGTTAAAACCTATAATTGGAGTGATACTTCAAAGCAATGACTACTTTTTCAATGCTATTTTGTGCAGCCAGATAGGAAGATGACTTGTTGGGGTTTCATTGGCCAGGAACGGCACTGCAAAAGTGATATTTTCAACAGCTGCCGGTGCATTTGTGCTCTGACAAATTAGAGGCTAAATCAAAGCATTAAAGAACATCAAAGGCTTAATTTAATACAAAAACAAGTACTCCAACTGGATCTATTTTACAGTGAATTAATAATGCAGATTTACACAGAATGCAAATGCTTTGTTGATTTTAAAGTTTAGAAGAGAATTTTGTACTTACAAAATATAAGCTCCATAGACTGCCATTTTTAACTATAAAAACATGCCAAATAGTTTGGTATTCTGTGTAAATTCAAAGTTTCCTAAGTGATTGACTATTTAAATTGAAATATGTAGTGATTACCAAAACAAAGGTTATTTGCCATGAATGTGGTGACAAAATAGACCAGCAATTGAAACATGGGGTTTGGGTACAATCCTTCTTAAGGGATACATGATAATTGCTCTGGATGCCAAAAGTATTTGTCTATTAATATGATACAAGAAAAATGTACATACATTTACATATATATTACTCATGCTATATTGAGGATGTATGCATACTCAGCATACTGGCCTATGTACTTACCAACAGTTCTTTTCAAAGATGAAAAATAACTTGTGAAACATTTAGTAGAAACTGAAAATGCAGATAAAAACGCAACTTTGCAAATGCTTCTCAGTGTTGATATGAACAAAGAAATAATTCTAGGAATTGAAGATGGTGATTTTTTAACTCCTTAGAAATGTTAACAAATGTAAGGTGTCCTTTCTTCCCAGGTTGGAACTTAACCTAAGTTTTAAAATTGATACTAGGGTATTTGAAAAGTCATCCAGCAGAAATGTTTGACTAGATTTATTCTATTTGTTTTTACCAAATTCTAAATATTTATCTTAGTCCAGGACCACCCTAACAATGTCTTCAAACATTATCCCAAAATATGCAAGTCACAAAAAAAAAAAATGAGTTAGGGTTTTCCAGAAAATATCCCCATATGGTTATAAGACTGGCATAGAATCCTTTGGAGAAACTAAGAACGAATTTCAGATTGTTTCTCATGTTAGCATATTTAGTCATATATGCAATTAATATTTAGTAGTGTAATGTTTCATCTGATTTTTAAAAAGTATTTAAGACTATGCATATTTAAAACTTAAAAAAAATCACATTGATCATTAAATATATCATCTAAATTAATTTCTTACTTGAGCCAATAGGGGCAAAGCACTGGAAGTAATTAGTGCCCATTTTCCCTTCAGGAAGAGAACAGATTCTGCCAACACACTATGGTGAAAAGTACACAAAATATCTGAGCTCTGATGTAAGCAGAATGCCCAGTTTGGAAATAGTGAATTTGTATGTATTATATATTACAATAAGTCCCCCTTCCTCATTAATTTTACTGAAGTCTCCAGATGGGAAACAAAATATTAATTTTGTTCAGCCTTAGGCATTGTTGACTGTTAAGGTACTCACTAAATCACTGATCTTATTCACATTAATATTAGATTTCTGCTATAAAAATTTAGGACCTTTGGGTATAGGGTTCAGTTTGTCATAAATATAATTAATTGTTTTTAAAAATGATTAATTTGTCAAAATAGCAAAAAAAAAAAAAAAAAAAAAAAATTGGGCGGACGAGGCTCCTGAGCAAGCTAGCCTACCTTAAAGTCATGGTAATACTCATAAAATTATGCAAATTAATCGACTCTTTCAATGTTGCGTAAAATGCTACTTCTAGTACAGTGCATGGAACATTAGGCTGTTCATCCAGCAAAAAAAGAGGAAAAAAAAGTTGCATTTCAGAGGCTGGAATCTTACAAGCGAGGCCAAATGTTCACAACTACAATCTATTTTTCTACAAAGCAATTGGCTTTCAACCATTGCACACAGAACTTGTGCTGTTTATTATAGATTTTTCCCCAAGCAACTGTCAAGAAAAAGTCAGCTTTGTCTTGTGGGTTTTCCCTCCTCTTAATACAAAGAAAGGGAAGAAATTTCCACTACTCAATCACGCTAAAGGAAAGTGATATTTATTCTAAAATTATTTAGCAAAACGGTTTTCACTGAGAAAGGTTTATTGACAAGCCCCCCAAAACATGACATGGTATGTTAAAAATCTCAGAGATTAACTAAATTATGTTGAATTATGTACTAAACAGGAAAATCAGTGACAGCAGTAAAATAAAAAAAAAATACCTTCAGAATAATTGTCTCATCCAAAAGTAAACCCAAAAGTCAATTTCAAAGACTAGAGTGAAAATAGCAATTTTAGAATGTCATATATTACTGAAATTTGTAATACCATAAATACATTGTTATTTTAAACCACCTCTAGCAAATGAGTGATATAATTCAAAAATATTCAACAATTAATTTTTTTAAATGAATGAAACTGCTCTATGAGTTATCAGACCTGCTGTAAGAAATAACAGCATCTCCCATGTAAGATTTAGGGCTGCATTACAGGGTTTCCACCAAAGAAAGACGATATCCTCTGGTTTGTAACTGTGCTCTCCCATTAAACAAATGAACTCATGTAATCAATTATTATGGTTTGAGGCAACAACTCCAGCTTTAGTCTAACAGACACATATTAATTTTCATCTCTCCTCCATCAATATTACATTAATAAACATATCAAAGCACTACTGTTACAGTGAAATCTGTTCCTCAGAGTTCTATTGCTTTAGCTTTACTCATTTTTTTACACTAGTTTATAACTGACCACTTGTTTATAAAATTAGAATAACTGATTTTTCCATTATGACCATTCTCTCTTCACATAGAATCAAATGAATTCTGTAGGTGAGATTTCATGCTTTGTTATGGTTCTAAGGTTTCCAAAGACCATCTTATTTGACTTACAGTTAATAAGAAAATCAAGAGAGAAATTTCCAATAGCATCTAATATACATTCTAAAATAAAGTGTTAACCTGTTTTGAAGACTTTCTGATGGTATAGACATGATGTTTCACAAAATATTATTAAATCACAGATTTTTAAATTTGCTAACTAGCTAACTAACATAGCTAAACTATCACATTCTTAGGGGGAATTGGTGTTCTGTGATATTGTGGTAATTGACAATACTTAAATCCATTTATTCATTTTAAATGTATATTATTCAGGCAGAGTTTCTCACCTTACCCTGTTCATGGTAAAGCTATGTTGCCTAGTTGTCTAAACAACTTTAACAAGTAGGTGCTTACATTAAAAAAAAAAAAAAAAAAAAAAAAAAGATTCCCCAAACTACTTTCCTACCCATACAAAGAGAAACCAACATATTGAAAATACAGCATGTACTGTAATTTTACCTTTTCCTATATATATAATATAGGGGTTTTAAAAATTTCTTTCAAAACCAGAAAATCAGGACAACATAAACATGCAAACACATTTATCTCCCAAAAATACTATGATAGAGAGTGACTACCTAATAACCCAACATTCTTCTCAATGAGTACACCAGTTAGAGAAAAATCAGAAAATAATTAAAGGAGACATGCTTATTTAAACTTATTATGGCCCATTGATGTAATTACCCATTTCTGTTACCCAAAGTATGTTTTAATCATGCACATTTATAACTCTATTGCTTATGCATCTTTCTACACAGTCAAACGATCTGGGCACACTAAGGCACTGTGTAGAATCAGGTGACACCAACATTTGTGTGTTATTATTTCCTGATACATTTGCTGAAACCATTATGAACCAAGGTACCATATTTTGTTTTAAAGCATGAGTTCCATGCCTCCATACTGCCCAAGGTGGTTTCACTCCCAGCCAGCAACCTCAAGCTTATTGGCCCAACTTGAGACAGACACTGGGCAAATGCTGCTCCAGCCACATTCACTGCCATGCAGCGTTCCTTGTATGGACTCCAATTTTAATGCACAGCAGAAAGATGGCCCAAGATAAAATATGCAAACAGGTGGCATGTTTAGCAATGTCCAAATATTACCCTCATCATCCCTTAGATGAACTTTAATCAGCATTTCTGTTCATAAAGAATCCCCAGTTCAGATCATTCCAGACTCTAAGAACCTGTCTTTCACATGTATACAAAGGACTGCTAACACTGTGTACTAAGGTTATCACAAAATGTCATCATTTCTCAAATATACCGTCTCCTCGGTTGTTTCTCCCTACAGTTGTCTCTAAACTGTGAGCAGCACATTTGGAAATAAAGCAGGTATAAAGCCAATATCTATATGCTGGGAGGGTTCTTAGGAAACAGACTAACAAAATGAATGATTAAAATTATGAGAGATGAAGCAGCTACCACGAAAGGTCCATGAAACTTGAGGCTGTAAAACATCTTCACATTTGTTCATTCAAACAAAAGCATAAATGTCAACACACATTATAACAGGTGTCACGGTTACCTCTTGTGTGGTAAGGTCTACATTTGACATTGCATTTAAACCTCACAACCATCCTATGAAATAGATATCTTTGCCCACATCTTAAACATGAGGAAACCAAGGCATAGAGAAGTTAAATATCTTGCTCTAGGGTCTCAGCCACACAAATTGTAAGTCACACAGCTAGAATTCAATACCTCAAAACTGTCTGCCTCCAAAGCTTGTATTCTTTTTTTTTTTAACATCTTTATTGGAGTATAATTGCTTTACAATGGTGTGTTAGTTTCTGCTTTATAACAAAGTGAATCAGTTATACATATACATATGTTCCCATATCTCTTCCCTCTTGCATCTCCCTCCCTCCCACCCTCCCTATCCCACCCCTCTAGGTGGTCACAAAGCACCGAGCTGATCTCCCTGTGCTATGCGGTTGACTACTGACCTTTACCTCCTCCTTTGTCATTTACACCAAGAAACCTTCCTGGCCACTGTTTCCCAAATCAGCAATTGGTCCCTGGCCCTAGGGTGACTGTAGCATTCTATCAGTGACTTCATGCTCCTTGAAAGCAGGAACCTGTTTGTCTTCGTAACACTGGCACCTACCACAGCATCTGGCATAAAGTAAGTGCTCACAAAATGTTAAAAGAAAGGGAATCTAGAAAAGAGACCAGAACCAAATAATCATCATTGTCACTATCAATGTTCACTCTCCACAGTCCAAAAGATATAGCCCCAAACACGAACTTTATGTGAGAACAGGTGGCCCATTTAGCAAACTAATAGTCATCACCGGTACTATCGCTGAGTATGCATGGGTCCCCAGGAATGAAAAGTCTCCCTACTTTTTAAGAATCCCAGAGACTGGGAATATAATATAGCTTTACCCAAACCAAAATTGTTGACAGGTCCCACTTCCATAAGAATCTTCGAGAAAGGACGGTAAGAATCAGTCAATTTATGCGTCTGCCCTGGAACCTCTCACACCAGAAGGCCCAGGTTTGTTTCACAAGCAGCAGTGTGTTATGGATTAACAATCCACATAGAAAAAGGACCGAAGCAACACATACTGAAAAACCTCATTTGCATTACAAATAGGTAACCTGCCATGGTATTTTGCTACCCTACTGACAGGTTGCCAGGGAACAACAGAAAAATACAAACCAGTGTGTCTCCTCACAGGTGAGGAGCAGGGCTTGAATAAAGTGAAGCTGCTATTCAATCTGTTATTCGGCTCACATATAAACACACACCCACTCTCCTTCCCAGCCAAGAGGAAAAAGACGACAGGAGCAGCCACCCCTGCCTACTGGAGATCCCCAGCATGGAGGGGCCCTAAGGTTTGCACACGCTAAACAGAATGTTGATAAAACAAAGACAAGGAGGTAGTGGAATGGAGAAAGGGACCATGATTCTCATCCAGAGAAAAGCCATTTTAAATCTAAGAAATAGCTGCATTCCAAAATAAAAGAGTGATAACTGGTTGTAGCAATTGCCAGCAGTAAACTTAGCTAGGCCAAGAGACTATTTGCAAATGCCAAATCAAACTCATTAAGAAAACTCGTCCAAGAAATATTTTTTAAATGCGCCATGATCTGGCTGGTTATCGTAAAGTCCACTGTCATGGCTCTTGACAGTTTGTTTTGTTTGATCCCTGCATCAATTTGTCCTGTAAGGCAGTTATAGTCTTTGGCTAACCAATAATCAATACATTGTATCTGAGAGGGCAGTGACTCACCTGGTAAGTAGGAGGCTCAAGAAATCCAAAACTTAAATCCAAATATACCAGACTCAAAAGCCCTCCTGTGGTCTGCACGGTGCCATGTTGCTGTACACCACACCATCATTTTGAGCAATCCAGGCTTCAAAGAGTAGGTAGAGGTGGGGAGTCAGGCAAGGTTGCAGGAACCGTTCTCTTCCTAAGTCAGATACACCCCGTAGCCTTGCATTTCCGCCATCTTTACTTATGTACTCTTCCCTCTCTACCTCTGGTCACCATCTGAATTCTATGAGGCCACTGATTGCCCACACCACCTCCTCTGCTCTTGTTAATCCTGGGAGGATTATTGTTGAAGGCAAAGGAAATTGCCGTGCTGGGAAGCGTCTACAGGAGACACTCTACATGAGCGTATGGTCATCATTGCTTCACATGACCCACCAATTCTTCTTCTGCTCATCCAGACAATGAATCAACAGCCAGAGGAGACGTAGGTGTCACTGAGAACCCAAGTTTCTCCCTAGTTCTTCCTAAACCAAGAGGTACTACCCTGGCTACCTAGGCCAGTAACACTGGCAACACCTGGGAGCTTGTTAGGATGGCAGCAACTCAGCCCTCCAAATTTACTGAATCAGAATCAGATTCTTCCAGATCATGCAGGTGATATGTATGCCCATCAAAGTTTGAAAAACAGTGCTTCCTCACTCAGGACCATTAGAAAGAAAGGTCCTTTTGCTGTGGGAAAGGCTTGTGCAGGTGATAGCTGTCAGAGGGGCAAGCTTAGATAGGACAAACATCCAAAGGGGGGCGGTGTAAGGAATAATACTTGTCCTTGGTTGTTCTAATTAAATCACTGTGATATTGTATTCTGGCTTATGACTGAGAAAAATGAGCATGCTAGATCTTAAATTTCATCTTATACAATGGCTACTCCCTGGGTTGATATGTTGGAAGATATCTAAGCTGTTTGCAAAATTCCTGGATAAGGCCTCATTATAGCTGATACTGAGGAGACACAAGTCCCCCATAAGTTCTAGAATCAGATGGGACTCTAGGAGAATGGATCACCTCATGATTCTTTAACAACCGTATGGGTGATGGCACTTTGGCCAAAGAACATGCTGGAGTCTGCAGATATATGTACTTTTCATCTTTGGTGCAATACAAAATCCTCATTACAATAAGAAAAATATCATTAAATTGGTGGATTTGAATGAAGACTGGCAGAAATGAATTGACTCTAGTCGAAGTTTCTTAAGCAAACTGAATGACACTCACTAGGCCAGAGATTACACTAACATGGGATAATACAACTTCTGTAGTCATACTAAGTGCTAGTACCTTGAAATTAGACTTTAGAAAGGCAGATCTAATGATAAAGTCTGACGTTTTTGCTACATAAAGTCTGACTTAGGTGTCTGCTTTGACCTTTAGTAATATATTTTTCAAATATTCTGTACCATATTGTTTTCATAATTAATTTCTTGGGAAACATAGAAGTTATATCTAACTATATCTATAGTTTAAGGTTAATGCAAATTATACCCAATGCATCTTCTCCTGGATCTATATACATCTTCCACAGTTGAATTGTTTTGGTTACAGATATAGCAAGAATGTCTTTCAGTGGTAAACAGTGACATTTTTAACCGGCAATTTATAAACTCCAGATTGTCAGCAAATGGGAGAAGAGGAAAATCCTATTCTGATGAAATTAATTGCTACATTAAGTTTGGATAATACCAAGGACTTAATTGCATTCTCTGAATCATAATAACTACATCTGTGTAGTAGAGGCCTGTTATAGCAATATTCGCCCATAACAAAAGGTGTGATGCTTGCGCTGCCCTCTCTGCAGCATTTATAAAAATTTTTTCTATAATGAAATACACAATAAGGAAATGTGATAGGAGAGGAATAAGGGGATTAAAGAGAGTATATTTTTCAGTACTTGAACTTTTAAAAGTCTAGCATTCATGCCAAGTCCAACTTATTTAGGTGATAACTCCATGACATTCTTTAAAAAGTGTTAATTTCTTGCCAAAAAAATGTAATTAACACCCCGAATATGTATGTATATAAGCACAAAAATAGTAACTAATATTTACTTAGTCCTAAAAAATGCCAGGTACTGTCCTAAGAACTTTATATATAGCTCATTTAATGCTCACAACAATTCTCTGAAATAAGTACTATTGTTATTACTAGCCCCTTTTACTAGATGAAGAAACAGAGGCACTGTTACCTACCAGGGTTCTTGGCCTTCCTTAATCAATAGAAATTGATAAGAGGCCAGACAAGAAATCCAGGCAAGGCTTTATTAGGTCTCCTGCTGCAGCATGAGGGAGCATAAACAAGTAACAGTTTCCCGAGAGGAGGTGAGCTGGTTCCTTATACAAGGTGAAGGTGGGGATGTGTCCAGGGGTCGGGCCAGAGGGCTGGCTTAGGTGGTCTGCCCACCCCTTTGGTGGTGCTGTGTGCAGGGTGCTTGCATGGTACCCTGCTTTTGCTCCGGGCTCTTCAGAAGTGGCAATTGGGTTTTTGATCTTTTTGGATCTTATTGTCCATAATTTGACCCACTGTGCATGCATGCAGCTATTTTTAGTCCCATATAGTTTGTGTTTTGTTATTCGAGGAGACATTTGTCCAGGTGCAAGCACTGCAGCAAAGAGTCTCAGGTCCCAGGTCCCCGCCTGTCTCAGCACGACCACGTTAGGTAATTAGCCCAAGGTCACTAAGTAACAAGTAGTAGAACCAGGATTTGAGCCAAGAAAGTCTGGCTTCAGAGCCTGTGCTCTTAACCTCGACACTTAGCTGCCTCTCACTTTAATGTGCAAAGTATTTAAATGGTTCTTTCTCTTCCCATTAATTTATAGTATTCCTAAGTACTTTATTTCTAATGTATGTCAAAATAGATCACTTATTTATAATAAAGTTTTCTAAAAGGAATGTGTCCCTGTTCCAAATTCACAGCAGTTTTACTTTCTTTAGAATCTCCGGAATCTGTATGCACACTCACTTGTGTAGATGTATACGTATATACAACCAACATATCATATAGATATTTAAGACAAACTCAGGGAGAAAGAGAGAGGGAGAGAGAGCACATTTTATAAAGTTCTTTGGTGATATTATTTTCTTCAAGAAATTAAATTTTCTATTACTTAAGTTCAAATCTATTTTATATCATTTAATAGAAAATAAAATGATTATTTCTGTTTCCAGAAAGTTGCTGAGAAGACAGAAGCCAAGAAAATTAACAGCCAAGTTTTATTTCTGCATGAGATTATAGAAAACAAAGTAAATAGAACAGAAAACAGGTGCCAGATGGAGGAAGAGTGAGTTTAATAGTATTTATATCTTCAGTATAAAATTCAGCCTTATATATTTGACTCTGGATTTATGGCTACCCACAATTGGCTCAGGATACTTGACAAAAGATCATTTTGTCAAAGGCAAAGATTTTCGAGATACTACAAAAGAAGATGTTGCTACCATATGAGGGCAGGGAAACACAACTGCTGAGACACCATTGAAATTCTGAGGCCATTACTCTGGCTGTCTTTAAAGTTAGGAGCAACCACTTGAAACAGCTAAATAGTTCATTTAGTTCATGATGTTCAAAGGCAGCTATCACATAAGATTGCAATTTTATATTAATGCTTGGCTAATTCTCATGTTACTTGTAAATTGTTTAATAAATCTATATTAACTTTACCATTCTCAGCAGTTAATCAGCCTCTGAGTAAGCAGGGGAGATTTTATATTAAAGATTTTTAAAGGTGCCAAAGTAAATCACATTGCATTAAATGGTGTTCCCCAAACTTGCCTGATCATTAGAATCACCTGGATTGCTTGTTTTCCATACAGGCTTTGAGTCCCACTCCAGACCTACTAAGTCCTAAAAAGGTGTCTGTAAATATATGATTTAAGCAGTGCCTCCAAGTGATTTTTATGATTGAAGAAGTCTGGGAAATACTGGTAAAAAAATCAATTTCAACTTAAAACTCTCTTTAAGTGATCAATTCTTGAGTTTGAGCATCTATACCATCTTTGGGAGGGGGCAGTTTCTGGGACTATGGTGTCTTATGTGAAAGTGAGGCTGCTAAATATTTTGACTTACGTTTTGACTGAAATAACCAAATCAACTGAATCTCTGGAGTTCTATACTAGGACAAATACTAGAAGTTAAACCTTTTATCCAACGTGAAAGCAATGATTGCAAGAGCTAACAATTTTTTCCATTTGCTTCTGTTCCCACACTACTAAAATTCAAACATATTAAATAATTTTTACTAATATTTCATGATGATAAGGATTTTGTGAAATAATTAGTAAATTTGAAAGGCATTAAGCACTTTTAAATTCTATCCATATAACAGGTTAAGATTTTCTTTTTTAACCATTTTCCCCTTGCATCCATTTTTTTTTAATCCTGTAAAATTCTGGCTATTTCACCCCCAGAGTCCCAAATACCATATTCTTTCACTTTTAAGTTAAATTAATTTTTCCATGGGAAAATATCTTTTAAATATTTTTTTATTCATCAAAAATTAGTACTACAACCAAAGCATTTTAAACCTATATTTACTTTATACATATAAATTGCCAGTACAGTGTCATGGCTGTCAACACTGTTATTAAACCTCCAAATACATGAAAAATCCCCCAAATATTTGTAATTTGAGGGAGGGGAACAATTCAATTGAATTTTTAATTATTCCATTTTCCATGTCAGGTTTTTAATGTATTTGGAATTTATAGGAAAATGATATTACAAACTTACTCAATGATTATAAAAGTGGCATGAACATGAGCATCTCATTACATCTGAGATGTAAATGTATTTTTTTCTTTATAAAGAAATACTTGGAAATAAAAGATATTATAAACCAAGCCCTCTCATGTGCATAAACAAAAGGCATTGTCCATTATCATTCTGCCCAGTTTAATACCTGCAAAGCAGAAGGCTTTGGGCACCTTGAAAAGAAAACAGATCAGACTTTTTTTTACCTGAGTGGAGCAGCAGAATCTTGGGGTTGAGATGTGACACCCAGATAAGATGTTAGTACTTCACTTAAAACAGAAAGCCATCGGGCTTCCCTGGTGGCGCAGTGGTGAGAATCTGCCTGCCAATGCAGGGGACACCGGTTCGAGCCCTGGTCTGGGAAAATCCCACATGCCGCGGAGCAACTAGGCCTGTGAACCACAACTACTGAGCCTGCGCGTCTGGAGCCTGTGCTCCGCAACAAGAGAGGCCGCGATCGTGAGAGGCCCGCGCACCGCGATGAAGAGTGGCCTCCGCTTGCCGCAACTAGAGAAAGCCCTCGCACAGAGACGAAGACCCAACGCAGCCAAAAATAAATAAATAAAACAAATTTATAAAAAAACAAAAAAACCTAAAAAAAAAACAAAAAACAGAAAGCCATCTTGTCCCTCTGTTTTATGAAATTTAAATGCAGTGGGTTGTAGAACTATATATATCGCATCTTCCTTCTGTGAGAACCACCAGGGCACCCATGAAAAGAAGATGTATCTCAGTAGGGTTTTCCTTGTAAAATATTTAAATGAAAAATTGAGCATTTTAAGGCTTTCACAATCATTCTTTTTCATCATGCAATAAAATATTCATACAATGCAAAAACGCTGCAGTTGTTAACAGCATTTTAATTTAAAAAATAAACAGTACAATGGTGATTTCCAAGAATGCCATGCAATAGGATAAAGGAAATACCAAGAGAAGAAAAGGAAATTATATTTTTAATCTTCTAGAATTTCATATTTAACAAAGCAACCCTTCACTTTTATTTCAAATAAGAGCCTTTTTTATTAGTGAAATCAAGACAAATTGAGTAGACAGCACAGATTATTTACTTGTTTTATAGGTTCTCAGTTTGCAAAATGGCATTATCACTTTTATTAGTTCATTGCTTTAGCTCATCACATGACTAAGTCTGCAAACCCAGAAAGACTCCTCCATTAACTTCTTAGGAAGTAGTTTGGATTGCTTATTGAGTTACGTGCTGGAACATTTGACTATAAGGAGAGTTGATGAAGACAGCTCTATAAAGAGCTGGAAAAATAACATAATAAAAATATTTTAGAAGTTTCTGAAAGGAAGTTCTTCTATAGATATATTTCCTACCTTCCTATTTGGGTCCACGATACACTGAAAGGCAACAGACTGGGCTCATATGTAAAGGGTATGTCATATGTAAATTAAATTTAAGCATTTATATAGAGTAATTATAACAAATGTAATGAAATAATATATCATGAACACTTAAATCAGCACAGAAACAAATGTCAATACATATTTCAGTCTCCATTAAAGAAGGATAAGTAACTCTTGGTCAAAGAAATTGGATTATGGGAAAATTAAGTTCATAGGTCACAATATAAATCAGAGAAGACTTGGTCTTTCGTTTCCTTTTCAAAAACTTATTGGCACCACCTCTGGAGCATACCTCAAGTAAAGGCTATATTCGTTTTGACAAGAATTAACAATTATTTATAATGGTCAGCCCTTTCAAAGGCATTAACAGTCTTCCATTTAAGTATGTATGCATGTATTTATTTCTCACACACTAAACATTTGAAGAGAACTGTCAGCTATTTAGATGTTTACATTTTGTTTCTGGAAATAATTTTCCCAGAACACATTATATATGGGTATGATCCTTAATGCCTCATCAATAAAAACAAACAAGAGGCTACTGAAACACAGGCCATGAGGTTGCCTTTGATGTCACTCAACTTTATATTAAAATTAAATTTTAGAACTCTGCAGGAAGTAAGCACACTAGGCATGCAGGGGTTAGCCTACGAGCCAGGGTCAAGAGGAATGGAAATCAGCAGGGGTAACCAGATGTTAGAGAACCCCAGGCATCACCTCCCAGTTGGTGATCCGCCTCTCTGGCCCCACCTTGTCCCAGTCTGTGTGTTTGAATCATGGTGCTTCCCATTGCCCTCCTGACTCTGACCTCCGGGTTTCTTGACCTTAGTTTGCCAACCTGGTTTTGCTCTGTGGTAAGCCTGACTTTGACCTGGCAGTCTGATTCTAATGTTCTGCTCTGTTTCTGATCTGCTTCCTGTTTTCTCTGTCTACAGTATCCCAGGTCTTAATCTCTCTATTTCCACAACCAAATCTCTATCCTTGACCACTAGTGTTTGATGCTTTGGCATTTTTGTGACTTGGCCTATACCTTAGCCAACCTATTCCACAAAAGAAAGAATGATGCTAGCTTATCCCTTCACAGATTTTAGATTCCATTGGTATATCAAGGTTTCTAGATCTTTAAACTATATGTAAACCATATACCTTTATATACTATATATATGTCATCAGTAAATTGAAGATATCAAGAAGAGTTAAGTTTTGAAGATTGTTTTATTTTCAAAATCTACTAAGCCTGACAGAATCAACTGTGTATTTCCAAAGCATATAAATTAGCTTCCTTTTATTTATCTTAAGCTATCAAACTACAAGACGTGTAGTCTTGTAGAAATTTCCTTCCTAATAAACAAATAGACATAATAAAACTTCGTTTCATGTGGCATCCTTTTGGGAAATATGATGTGGGATGAAGGTGTCACATTGTGAAATTTTAATTAAAGCATAGATAAAATTCCAGTGGTTGGCCAAGAATTATAACTAACCTGACTTTGCATATCAGTCAAAGTTTGTTATATAGTGTAATTGCAAACTAAATGTTCCTGTATTTTTAATACACATAATGAAAAAATGCCACTTGTGGTTAAGTAACTGAACTTAACCACAAGTAATCATCACATGAAGCTAGTTCACAGAGTAAATCAACTAAGACCTACAAGAAATCAGTCAGCAAGCTCCAAGTGAATTTTGCATATTCAGCACTCCAAAGAATAAAAATTATATATATTCATAAATCCCACGTAGCTTCATAAAACCAATTAGACATCACACATACCAGCACTTTCTGAGCAGTATTCTATAAATAACTGCAGTTTAAAGGAGACAACAAAATATGAAGTCCAGAAACAATCCGTGTTTAAATCACATGAGTTATTGTACATCTTTTTGACAGACCTTGGTTCAGAAGATTCAGGGCCCCAAACTCTGTGGCCTGATGTCCTGCTGGTCTACAGGCACACAACTGGAAGCCCAACCACAGACAGATAAACAAGGTACAAAAAGATGGAAAAACTAAGGGTGATTTCAGAACCACTCTGAATTATATTCTGAATACTTATTTGCAGGCTAGATAAGCACAGAAATTCTGTGAGAAAATAATGTCAACCTTCATTCTGATAAAATGGTGATCTTTTGAAGCACCCATCAAGAAACAAGAGTGGATTTCAGTGACCCTCATACCAGCCTCTAACTCTGTGAAAATTAAATTATATCTTCACCTCTTTCATCCCATGAATTCCTTCTGAAAGCATAAGCTCCTACAAATCTTGAAATGCCAATTATTTAAAGTGTTTTCTTTAAAGGGAGCCAATCACCACACTACCAGCAGCTGAAGAGAAGATGAAGTGAAATGCCTCCCCCAGGAAACAGGAGCCATTGTCAGCAAAGAAGAGGACTAGTGGATTCTCTCCCTTCAACCTGGCAAACACTTACCACAGTATCTTAACCAGAGTAGAAGCCTAATTTATATTTCCTTTAATATTTTGACTTAATCCCAAATAGAACTGTAGCATTTGTATAAAAAGAAACAAAACAAAAGAGAAGGAACCAAAAATGCAGTTACAAACAAAAAGATAATTCCCTCACGAAGGAAATCATTTGGTGTCTTTTATCTGCCCAGCTGGATCTCCCGCCTGCTTGGCCTAAGCTGCCTAGAACTGCGTGTGGAATACTCAGGGGGGCGCCCTAACCCTCTCTCCAATGCAACCAAGCTAATAGACTCTTAGCCCCAACCTGGCTTAAGATGTTCGGTCTTGGAATGATACAGGGCTGGGGCTGCATTCTGCACCTGGAAATGGTCTGGCTGACGTGGCATTTGAAAGGCTGCTGGAGGATCTGGAGGTCACAGACAGAAGCTGCTGCAACATCTGTATGAGCAACCATGTTATAAACTTGAGAATGTGCCACTGTCCTTTGTGGGACGGCTCTCTAGTTTCTAAGAGCACCCAGGACCTGTCAGAGTCAACATAGAAGCTTTGGCCTCAGACACCAAACACACACAATCCCATGGCTATTTTTTCCAGGCTCAAAACCTGTCTAGGAATTAAAGACTATTTAATGGAACAAGTATCTTAAATTTAGTTAAAGGCAGATGAAAAAGAAATGCTCCAAACTGGGGAGAGGGGTGCTATGTCTATATATGAAGCTAGTGAAAAGTCACAATGGTCCAATCATCCATTTAGCATCACATATCTAAGAAACCTCAGGTTTTCTATTGATTTTCTTTTTCTCCTTTGCAGTTGTTTTTATATCTGAAGAAACACTCCTTTAAACCTCCACCTAGGAAAAAAAAAAAAAAAGACCTGGACTTGGTACCCTTTGAAAACTGAGCTAGCCTGAAAAGAATGAAACTATGCCACTGGGCACTTCCCTGGTGTCCACAAGCATTGTTTACTTTAAACCACACTGCCTCGGATAAGTAGTTGTTTAGAGCCATCTAACCATTGAGGGAGGTAGAATCTCTCCATTCTTCTAAAGCATTTCCATTTTCTAGTAGTCACTGTTTTGTAGCACTGCTGTCACTCTTCTCTTTTTTTTCAACTACAGTCAGCACTTTCTCCCCATTGATTTCAATAAGAAGTGAGCAGGAGTAAACATTACTACTTGACTAGTAAACCTGAAGTTAAACATCCTTCTGGGGGTGGGGGGTAGAGGGGTGACTGTAAGGATGGTAAGCTGGAAAAACTGCAGTAGTGAGGAAAATTCCAGAACTGCAGTTAATCTGCAGCAGGCAACTCCTCTAGGTTTTTCTTTCCTTCCTTTTCTAAGAAAGAAGAGAGAATGCTTGTTTAATATCAGTACAAAGTTTCAGCCGCACTTAATTTTCCTCTACATCACAATAGAGAATTTTATATATTAGCAGAAAAATCTAAGCTACAGAAAGGTAGTAGCTCTTTGGTTATGGTTAGGCATATTTTAAAAGAAATCTTTAATAACTTATACATTTTGATCTGAATTTTAAATATTAATGTGTATGAATAAGTTTATAAGTACCCAATCAACAAATGGCCCCTGCTTTTCCATCTATTTTTTCATAGAATTGTATAGTTTCTATTCTACCTGTATGTACCTCAAACAGTTTCACCTAATTTGATGACTAGTAATTACTATTTAAATTTAAGTCAACCTCTTATTACAGTCTGTAAATGAATTTAAGAAGGAGAAGCATTACTTCTTTGATAGATACCAATTTATTTGTATATAGACCAACATAGGTAAAGAGAGTTTTTAATGGAAGCAGAAGCAGAAAAGTTTTTGCAACAAAATAATACAATTTATGATTGTGTATTCTGACACGTAGCTTACAAACTGCAGTGAAGCAAATGACCATAGGGACTTCAGTCTTAATTCTGGCCATTACCTAAGTGAATGATCAAGTCTGAACCTTTCAGAGAGAGCTGTGTTTTTTTCTAAATACCTTCCTACTAAGCAGCCTAAAGGGACCCGTCACATCAGTAACACCTTCTGTGCGCTGTTGCATCCCAGCTTGAACACACTAAACTCGGGGGCCTTTGAAATCTTTAAAGCCAATCACACATAAGACAGATTCTATATTGCAGGGCTAGCTGGCTACACTTCAGCGCAAAACAATATTTCAAGCTTTCTGATATACATGTGTCACCTCTTTGTGACAAATAGCTGGTATTAATTAGGCACTAGACTTGGTGAGATTGCTGTTATTAACTGAGAGAAGATGGGTTGGATTTAATTGTGTGTGACATCAAAGTCAAGTGACTGATATTTCAAGCATCATTTAAAATGTTTGATATTGAAGTCATTGTATTCACATAAAGACTGTCTAAAAATATAAAGGAGACTGATGAGAAAAGAACTGAAATGCATTTGTACATCTATCTTATGAAGTGTATTTGATGTCATTTTACTGATATTTTCCATCCACGTATGTAATATTTGTTTGTTTAGCTGCATAAATTTTTCATTTCATAATAGACTTTAAAGTTCTCAAAATCAACACTGAACCAAACATGGTCTGTTTATACTGGTAACTGCTCTTAACAAGACAGGTTATCAATTTGTTTAAAATGTGTTTTAATGTAAACAAAAATAAAATAAAGACATGGAACAAGATTATTTTAATAAAATGTTGTACATAAATGACCATTAGGAATAACTAAAATAACAAGCATTTGAAATTTTTTAAAAGTAAAACTTTATCAAGATTTTTACAGAGAAAACAATTATGCTACCTAAAAAATAAATTGAAACGCTATCACTGAAATTATTTAATGACAACCAGCATTTCCTATGTTATGTTAATACCTGAAAATGTAGGAGAGAAACTTTGTAAGTCAAGATCAATCCAATAAATCCAATTAGTTGAAATAAGGATGTTCTAATATAAAAGTAATGTAATAGTTTGTTTAATTACTTTCAGAGAAAAGATTAAGATATTTATTCGACAGTTGACAAAATACACAAGACAATTACATGGAAATCTGCTTAATTGAAATGTAATATGTTGTAACGAAATACCCCTTGGGTATGGTTTTAAGAACAGAAATACAATTCACAATAGCCAAAAGTTAATATGTTTTCTAACATATCACCAAATGCTCTGAAAAAGCGGAGAAAAGATATCCAAATATAAAAATGTTGAGAGTTGAGTAAACAGTGTTAAGTCATTGTATTTGAATAATCTTTTCACTTTTCTTTTTGATCTTTTTTAATCATACAGATATGTTCAACGAAAATTTAGTCTAAAGAGTATGCTTAAGTTTTTTAACCGCACTTTAGTTTTATATTATGTATGTAATTCCCCCCAGTTTATTCTTAAAATGTTCTGAATTACTTATGAAAATAATCCTGACAAATCATTTGATTTTTTGACATATTTGACTAATGATCAAAAATATAACTTAAGGAAAAAATAGAGTGATTCATAAAATAGAAGTGCTAAAACTCGATCTTTGAAATTACTTCTATCCCCTCAAAATTTAATGTAGTATTTTAAGGTGATCATGAGCCCTTAATTCTGTAGAGAAATGGTAAGATGTGTGAGGTACCTATGCATATCTGACAGTTTATATACAGTAAGTTCCAAAAATAATTAGGAGGAAATCTATAACCTTTGCTTTCTATGGACCTGACTAAATAATTTAAAAACCAACTTTACTAGATCCATAGACCTAAGAGGTTTTATTTTGAATAATTTCAACTACATGCCCTCTGAAATTCAAAACTTTTTAAGAATATTAAGATAAAAAATAAGCCATATGTTTAAAATTATTCATTACCAATTATTTCTTTGGTTTTCTAAATTTATCACAAGAAAACAATTCTGTGTTTTGTTCTGTATTTCTGTCTGTTACATTTGGCCTTCAACAGAGCTGGTTCTAAAATTATATCCAACTTAGTTATTATAGTTACTTCAAATGGTATTTGTAAATTGTAAAGAAGTATTCATTGAAGTAAAAATTATTAGTAGTATAAAAATCATAGGACTAATGTCCTCTATAATATTAAAGTGTCTGTCTTCTCACTATAAGGACACTTTTGTTAACAGAATGAATCAGACTTAATAATTATGCTCTGGATCCACCATAGGCAACACTTTGTAGTAGAAAACAATTATGATAACTTACTTTACCTATCATATTATTGTTTACAAAGTATTTTTATTTTTTCTAATATTCATAATAAGCTAAGGTATATGAATTTTTGTTTGTTCCCTCACACTCTACCCTCCTCCCTTCCCCATGTCCTTCTTTGTTAGATAAATGATTGACTAAATTATGCAAAAGTATTAAAGAGAAATGATTGTTTAGTCAGTCCCAGATCAACTCATTTCAAACAGGACCCTCAGAATTTAACCAGAGAAGTACTTAACGCTGAGGCTGCCTGACATTGTGACATTTCAATGCGGCAGATACACTGGGGTTAGAGGACTTTCCCACATCCTTCCAATGTGATGATAGATAGTCTCCTATTTCCCTGGGTGCAGAGTAGGTCCAGATCTAACGTGATTGGTTGCTTTTATTTTTCCCCTCCATCTTTCTCAATGTGTGTCGCTGGTTGTCCTTATCAATGGTAGATTAGAGAACGTTGCTAAGGAAACTATATTCAGAAGTTTGATTCATTTGTGAACATAAGCATACCCCTAGATCTGCCAGATGTTTTGTGAATTTGTGTTCCTAGTCATGAAGTGAGACAGGTAGATGGATCTTAACTGCTTCATGTTTATCATAAATATATATTTCACAGCAGTAGAAATTATGAAGTATGTGAAAATGTCTAGGAAAGTCCTTGACATATAATAAGTATTCAAAATGATAAATAAATTGCTAAGCAATTAATTGATACGTTAACTAATATAATTTCTTCTGATTTTTTTCCTAGGTTTTATTTGCATACAATGGATAAGTCAGAAAATAGTATCTTAATCCTGACACAAGGTCTGTTCTCCTTGTGTACCCACTTCTGGTCCTAAGACAGAACTCGCCCCCATCCAGACATCCTCTGTCTTAGGAAGGACGAGATGGGCGATGGAGTCAATGTTACTGGTCCCTCAAGAACCATAAATTGGCCCAGCTGCATCCCTGTCAAGGCTTCATTTGAGAGAAAGGCATAAGAGGCAGACAGGATTTCAGGTTCTATTCAAGGAGGAAGCACATGGGAACCAAAAGATCTCACCTCTCATCACAAGCAGAATTTATCTCTTAGATGCTTGCTTCTCCTTACATTCTACTAAAAGAAACAGAGGCCTAATTATAACTGGCTTAACAAATTTTAATTAATATTATTAAAGTATTTGTGTGAAACCAGTACAAATTATTAATTTATATTTTGAAATAATATATTCTGAGCTAAAATATACTGAGTATATGATTTAAATATATTCAATATGACTCACTTCACAGCACACTAATTCCAATAATATCCTTTAGGAAATTTTCCCTTTAATCTATGTCTTGAAAGTTTCTGTCTTCTATCTCCTCGCAATATAAAATGATGCAAGTGATCATTTTAATAGAAAATACTTAATGTTTGAACAGTTCTGAGAATCAATAGGTCAAAGCACAGTTATGTTTGGTACCTTGGATATTGACTAAAACTTTAATGTAGGATACTCATAATTTTAAAATCTTGTGTGCATTAAAAACTACCCTTTAACATACCTCAAAAATTCACTTCTTTTTGGGTCATGATGAACCCCATATTCTCAAATCAAGTTTATTGTCAAAATAGACTATGTTTATTGCTCTTACTATGTAAAACCACTCATTCAACAATATTTATTGGGCAATGCTGCAGCAATAACAGTAAATTAGACAGGTATGCATCCTGTTTTCATGGAATTTATATTATAGTGGGGGAGAGAGAAATGCAAAAGTAAGCACAGAAATATAAAAGTATAGATCATGATAGAAGCCATAAAAAATAAAATAAACTATTGTGATAGAATTACAGGGCAGTGAGGGAACTAAGGTGTTTGGGAAAGCCATCTCTGACAAGGTGATATGATATTTAAGCTGTGTCTGATGTGACAATAAGAAATCCACTCTGGAAAAATCTTGGTGAAAAGAATTCCAAGCAAAGGGAATAACAAAGGCAAAGGCCTTAAGGAACACACAACATCTGAAGATGCAAAGAAGCCCAGGTTGTCTGGAGAGCAGTGCTGGGGAACAAGGGATGGAATGAAATGATACAGAAGTCAATAGATGGCAGATTAAGGAGAGCTATGGATACCATTGTAAGGAGTGTGAATATCATGCTAAGTGAAATGGGAAGCCAGGCCTGAAGATGGAGGCCCCCTTTTTAGCTATAGTCTTTGTCCATTCCAGCACTAACCCAGATTAAATTCTCATCAGCAATAACATCTTCCAGGCTCTTCTTGCTGACCCTACCTCATGATCGATTGGTGGGTAATCACCAAAGGGCTCCAGTTGCTCTGCGGAAAGGATAGAGGAAGATCCACAGTCTATGCATGGAAATGATGTTTCACGCAGCATAACACCAGAGATTGATTCTGTAACCAAGCAGCAGCTTCCCTGATGGTTTCAATTACCACTACTTCTCTAATTGGCCCCCTTTTTTCAACTGAATATGAGATTCTGAATCAATTTTTATTTAGTTTCTTATTTTCATTATTATCTTTTTATTTTTATGATGTTCTATATTCTGAATATCATCTCATATATTGCTACATTTATTTTTACATTAATTCTTAGAAACATCAGCACGTGAAATTTTCAATAATATCTCCTGCAAGAAGAGCATGAGTTGGCAAAATACTAGTAGAGAAGTTAAGCAAATGTATGTCTCCTCCATTTCATAAAATTCTTTAAAAAGTAAAAAGTGATTAATTCTTTAAAAAGTAATAAGTGCAGGTATTTTTCTTGAAAAAAATTTCTCTATTTGCATTTTTTATCATCAAGACTTCAAACACTAGGACAGGTCCCCAGTATGAAATCTTTTAGACTTCTAATTGTTGAGGTAGACCTTTTTTAAGGTGCTTTTATCTCTGAAAGAACACTCCCTTACAAGGGTTTCTACACATTTTTCCATCATTGGTAACACAAAAGGATCTTTCTTTAAGACTCTGGTACCTGAAAGTGTTTTTGTAGTAACAACATGCAAAGCATGTGTGTAGAGAGAGAAGAGAGCCATGGAGAGGCAGTATTACCAAATTCCTCAGAGAATACTATTATGTTAGTGACCACCAGTGGAGAATGTGATTTGAATGTTCTAATCAGGTTCTCTAAAATGCAAACTACCCTGTACTCTCTGGAAAGGGACATTTGATGTAATAAAGATATTACTATGTGTAATAAAATGACAAAAGCATGACTATCCGCTTAAGAAATCACACTTCCCAGATTAACCATTTTTTTTCCAAAATCTGTGTTCTCTATTTTGGATACTGCAAGATGAGAGCATGGCTGGCATTGCAGACAGAGCTATATCCTAAACAAACCTTGCCCCTAGAAGTATTTTACAGTTTTACTAAAACTCTAGTCGGTGTAAAATGTCAAATATATATACGTGAATTTTAATAAAAGTTGGAATGTTTGTTTGTCATAAATAAATAAATGCATTTTTAAGAAGTCAGTTTCTCAGACAAAAAGAGCATTTTGTGAGCAATCACCTGCTCACTCGGGTCACTCTGGAATCTAGTGGAACAACCAGACTCTACTAACTCAGAGTGGAAATTCTTTCCTCCTCACCATTAATTTTTTTCTATGACGTTGGGGAACCTGCAGACCAAACAATTGATTTATTCTGTTGTCTGAATAGAGTGAAAAGGAAGGAAAGAAGGGCAGAAGGGTAGAAAAGAATCTAAGTGGAAACTGTAACTAGTATATACCTGTTTTTCAGTTAACAAAAAGCAAGAAGGTGAATTGGAAAAGATCCTTGGCAACCCAAAGTCCTTTCCAGGCTATTACTGATCGTGTCTTTCTGCTATTCAAAACAATGCCTCAGGAGATAAATCATCCCCTGAGGCCATGGGTGAACTTAAGCAATAATTTCTGACACAGAAATAATCCAATCAATATGGGGCCCTGCGATCTGGGTGAACCTATGAGAACCTAATTCCTATACCTCTTACTCCTAGCTGGTCTCTAAATATAATTCTATAACTTTTGAGGATAAATATTTTTCATGGTAGTATTTTACTCTACTAAGACAAAGATTATTTTTACATTTAGAAATTTTAAGTATGGGCTACCATAATATTCTTGGCATGTAGCAAACCAAATATTGGGCATACATTAGCTTTAGCCTTCATAGATTATTTACATTAACCAAGCATTTGATTATAAAATTAAGATTGCCTCCTTTTGAGAGCTTAAATCCAGAATGCACAATAGACAACTTGAGTAAGAACCTATGGTCAGTGCTTCCCTGGTGGCGCAGTGGTTGAGAATCCGCCTGCCAATGCAGGGGTCACGGGTTCAAGCCCTGGTCTGGGAAGATCCCACATGCAGTGGAGCAACTAAGCCCGTGTGCCACAACTACTGAGCCTGTGCTCTAGAGCCTGCGAACCACAACTACTGAGCCCACGTGCCACAACTACTGAAGCCTGCGCACCTAGAGCCCGTGCTCCGCAACAAGAGAAGCCACCGCAATGAGAAGCCCACACACAGCAACAAAGAGTAGCCCCTGCTCGCCGCAACTAGAGAAAATCTGCACACAGTAACAAAGACCCAAAGCAGCCAAAAATAAATAAATAAATTTATTTAAAAAAAAAAACCTATGGTCAGAAAAAGGGAGACTTAAAAATCACTAAAAGAGTGTTTGTTCTCTCTTGACTACCCTGAGATATAAAGGATATTCTATGATTCAGAAAAATGCAAAATAAAAGCATGTAGCCAAGGAAAGCAGGCCATAGGCCTTATTAGTTTACTGCACAAGAGGGATTCATGAGGTTTGGTGTTTTTCGTACGTGTGTGTGTGTGTGTGTGTATGTGTGTGTGTTTAAAGCATCTGCCTTGAAATTTTTATCACATAATTATGTAAAACAAACTATTATGCTTTGTAATATGTGCACTGGTGATCATAACATCTTGCAATGACTACAGCATAAGAACATCCAGACAATATATTCAGAATGAAATCTAAGGTAATAAAAGAAAAAAATCAAGTAACACATACTAAATTTTTCCATATGAACAAACTAAGGTTTTAGAAATGCTCCTAGATTTCAAAGTCTTATTTCAGGTTAACAAATTCACACATACACAGACATACACACACACATGCAAACACTTATAAATCAGGCAATTTATACAAATTGACTAAATGAAGATTCTCTATAGAAAACTTCTAAGTCATGTGTTTCATGAAGTTTATGTCTATACACAATATGTACTACACACATAAACTCTAACACACACTCACAAATTCAAATTAGCTTTGCTTTTTGGGGGGGGGTGCCATGTGGGGGAGAAGGATAGTAAAATTCATCCAAAGATCCAGATATTATGCAATTTATTGACTTAATACAGAGAACTGAAATATGTTGGTTGCTTTTTTAGTGTACTTTTTAATATTTTAAATAACAGCGTTCTCTAGTCATAAAAGTAATACTCACTAGCTGCATTAAACTGTGTATATACAGAGAAGCACCAAAAAAAAAACACAATAAAAAACCAAAGCCACCAAAAGACATCAAAACACAAAAAAAGATAGCAGGATAAGAACAACGGATCTCAAAAAAAGGCAAAAACGATTAAAGAAACACCAATAGTAAGTCCTTACCTATCAATAACTACTATAAATGGATTAAATTCTCCAATCAAAAGACACAGACATAGAATGGACAAAGAAACAAGATCTAATGATATTCTGCCCACAAGAGACTCACTTTAGCATTAAAGACAAGCATAGACTGAGAGTGAAGGGATGGAAAAAGACATTTCAACTAAATGGTAACCAAAAAAACAAGGGTAGCTATACTTATATCAGATAAAATAGAGTTTAAAATAAAAATGATAAAAAAAGAGACAAAGAAGGTCATTATGAATGATAAAGGGGACAATCCATCAAGGAAGACATAACAATTATAAATATTTATGCACCTAACACTAGAGCACCTAAATATAGAAAGCAAAAACTAACAGAATTAAAAGGAGAAATAAGCAGCAATTCAGTAATAGTCAGAGAATGTAATACCCCACTCTCAACGATGGATAGATTATCCAGACAGATAATTAATAAGGAAAGAGCATATTGGAATGACACTATAGACCAAATGAACCTAACAGACATATATAGAACATTCTATCAGCCAACAGCAGAATACACATCAGTCTCAAGAGCACATGAAGTATTTTCTAGAATAAAGCATACTTTAGGCCACAAAACAAGTCTTAGCAAACTCAAGAAGACTGAAATAATATCAAATCTTTTCTCTGATAACAATTGTATAAAACTAGAAATCAATAACAAGAGGAAAACTGGAAAACTCACAAATACTTGGAAATTAAACAACACTCTCTTGAACAATCAATGGATCAAAGAAGAAAGTAAAGAGAAAATAAAAAAGTATCTTGAGACAAACAAAAATGGAAATGCAATATACCAAAACTTATGGGATGCAGCAAAAGCAGTTTTAAGAGGGAAGTTCATGGCAATAAATGTCTATATTAAGAAACAAGAAAGATCTCAAATAAAAAGCCTAACTCTATGCCTCAAGGAACAAAAAAAGAAGAACAAACTGAGCCCAAAGTTAGCAGAAGGAAGGAAATAATAAAGATAAGAGCAGAAATAAATGGAATAGAGAACAGAAAAGAAATAGAAAAATAAATCAACTTGCGTTGATTCTTTGAAAAGATAAAAAATGTTGACAAATATTTAGCTAGACTAACCATGAAAAAAAGAGAGAACACCCAGATCAACAAAATTATAAATGAGATAACAAAGGATTATAAGAAGCTACTATGATCAACTATACACCAACAAAACTGGAAAACCTAGAAGAAATAGAAAATAATGCTTATAACATATAACCTACCAAGACTGAATCAGGAAGAAATAGAAAATCTGACCAGACCAATTACTAGTAAGGTATTTTAATCAGTCATCAAATATTTCCCAGTTAAGAAAAACTCAAGATCAGATGGCTTCACTGGTGAATTTTACCAAACTATTAAAGTATTAATGTCAATTCTTCTCAAACACTTTCAAAAAATCAAAGAGAAGGCAACACTCCCAAACTGATTTCACAAGGTCAGCATTACCTGGATACCAAAGCCAGAAAAGGACACTTCAACAAAAGAAAACTACAGGCCAATATCCCAGATGAATATAGATGCAAAAAATTCTCAATAAAATACTAGCAAACCAAGTTTAGCAGCATATTAAAAGGATCATTAACTATGATCAATTTGGATTTATCTCTTGGATGCAGGGATGTTTCAATATACTCAAATCAATCAATGTGATGTAACACATTAATAGAATGAAAGAAAAAAATATGATCATCTCAACAGATATAGAAAAAGCATTTGACAAAATTCAACATCCATTCATGATAAAAATGCAACAAATTAGGTATAGAAGGAACATACCTCAACTTAATAAAGGCCACATATGACAAGCCCCCAGCTAACTTCATACTTAATGGTGAAAGGTTGAAAAGATTTTTCTCTAAGATCAGGAATAAGACAAGAGTCCTTACTCTCACCACTTCTATTTAACAAAGTACTGAAAGTCCTAGCCAAAGCAATCAGGCAAGAAAAAGAAACAAAAGGCATCAGAATTGAAAAGGAAGGAGTAAAATTGGCTCTATTCACAGATGACATGATTTTATATATAGAAAATTCTGTTTTCTGTATATAACAAAATAACTGTTAGAACAAATAAAATTAAT
This sequence comes from Eubalaena glacialis, assembly GCF_028564815.1. NCBI lineage: Eukaryota > Metazoa > Chordata > Mammalia > Artiodactyla > Balaenidae > Eubalaena > Eubalaena glacialis. Next base: position 121,589,231 of record NC_083721.1, on the reverse strand, counting down.
TCAATAAGTTGCAGGATACAAAATCAATACACAAAAATCAGTAATGCTTTGATACACTAACAACAACTTATATGAAAAAAAATTAAGCAATCTTATTTACAATAGCATCAAAAATGGTAAAATAGTTGGGAATAAATTTAACCAAGGAGGTATAAGATTTTTACACTGAAAACCACAAGACATTGATGAAAGAAATTTAAAAAGACACAAATAAATGGAAAGGTATCTGTGTTCATGGATTGGAAGTTTTAATATTATTAAAATATCCATACTACTCAAATCCATGTATAGAGTTGATGCAATCCTTATCAAGATTCCAATGGCATTTTTAGAGAAATAGAAAAACAATCCTAAAATTTATATGGAACCACAAAAGACCATGAATAGTCAAAACAACCCTGAGAAAGAAGAACAAAGTGGGAGGCACTTCACTTCCTGATTTCAAGCTATGTTAGAAAGCTATAGTGATCAAAAAAGTATGGTACTAGCATAAAAACAGACACATAGATCAATGGAACAGAATTGAGAGCCCCCAAAATAAATCCGTGTATATATGGTCAACTAATATTTGACAAGGAAGACAAGAATATTCAGGGGGGGAAAGACAGTTTCTTCAATAAATGGTGCTGGGAAAATTGGATATTGACACATAAATGAGTGAAATTAGACCAATATCTTAAACCACTCATAAGAATTAAATCAAAATTGATTAAAACTTAAATATAAGACTAGAAACCATAAAACTCCCAGAAGAAAACATAGGAAAAAAGCTCACTGACATGGGTCTTGGCAATAATTTTTTTGGATATGACACCAAAAGCACAAGCAACAAATCAAAAATAAATAAGTGGGATGACATCAAGCTTTTTAAGCTTCAGCATAGCAAAAGAAACTATCAATAAAATGAAAAAACCTACAGAATGAGAAAAAGATTTTGCAAACCATGTATCTGATAAGTGATTAATATCTAAAATATATAAAGAACTCATATAACTCAATAGCAAGAAACCAAACAATTCAATTAAAAAATTGGCAAAGGACCCAACTAGACATTTTTCCAAAGAAGACATATGAATGGCCAATGGATACATGAAAAGGTGCTCAACATCACTATTCATTAGGGAAATGAAAATCAAAACCAGTGAGATTTCACCTAATACCTGTTAGAATGGTTATCATTAAAAAGACAAGAGATACATATTAGCAGGGAGGTGGAGAAAGGGGAACTCTTGCGCATTATTGGTGGGACTGTAAGTTGGTACAGCCACTATGGAAAAGAGTGTGGAGGTTCCTTTTAAAAATTAAAATAGAACTACCACATGGTCCAGCAATTCCACTTCTGGGAATATATCCAAAGGCAATGAAAACACTAACTCGAAAAGATATCCACACCCTCATGTTTATAACAGCACTGTTTATAGCAGCCAAAATATGGAACAGGGAAACAACCTAAGTGTACATTGATGGATGCATGGATAATGAAGTTATGGTATAATATTTCACACAGTGGAATATTTTTCAGCCACATAAAAGAAGAAAATCCTGCCATTTATTGTACAACAACATGGATTGAACTTAAGGTCATTATGCTAAGTGAAATAAGTCAGATAAAGACAAATACTGTATGATCTCACTTATACGTGGAATCTTCATAAAATAAAACAACCTAACTCATAGAAAAAAGATCAGATTTGTGGTTATCAGGGGTGGGTAGGTGGTGCGAAGGGAATTGGAAGAAGGTAGTCAAAAGGCACAAATTTCCAGTTTTAAATAAGTACAGGGTTATAATGTACAACATGATGACTATAATTAACATCACTGTATGGTATATTTGAAAGTTAAGAGAGTAAACCTTAATATTCTCACCACAAGAAAAAAATTTTTTCTTTTATTTTGTATCTATATAAGATCATGGATGTTAACTAAACTTACTGTGGTAGTCATTTCACAATGTATGTAAGTCAAATCATTATGCTGTACACTTTAAACATATACAGTGCGGTATGTAAATTATATCTTAATAAAACTGGGAAAAAATTTATATATTGCTTGTGGAAATGAAAATACTTTAACATTTTTCAGAAAATTATTTGGTAACATATTAACAAGACTCAAACATATTCATGTTCTTTGACGATATTCTGCTTCGAGTCTAATATGACTACATTATGAGAAATATGGAAAAATCATATCACAAATATGTTCATTATTGTGTTACATATAATGATAAAAATAGTAGAAGGAACATAAATGAAACATGGGAAATTGGTGAGGTAAATTATACATATCAAAATGGAAGAATACTATGTATTTATTCAAAATAACATGAAATTACGTATAAAATAAGATATAAGGATATATTGTACAACACAGGGGATATAGTCAATGTTTTATAGTAACTATAAATGGAGTGTAACCTTTAAACATTGTGAGTCACTATATTGTACACCTGTAAATTATATAATATTGTACATCAAGTATACTTCAATTAAAAATAAATAAAAATTTTTTAAAATAACATGAAAAAGCTAATGATGTAATATCACAGAAAAAAACAGAATATAGAATTATATACATAAGGCAATTGTACTTTACGTTAGGGATAATTTCCTGAACACCACACAAAATTCAAGACAACCCTTCAGATAGGAATAAATGTCAATGGAGTGATGAATTCACAGAATATGTACATCTACAGTCATGTTAACACATTTTTACCATATGCTTCTTTCACATTTTCAGGCTTATCTCTTACATTTCTCAGTGTTCTCTCCAAAATGTCAGCACTGAGTAAAATCATGATTGTTTGGCCTTCATCACAGTGTTTTATCCAAATGAAATTCTATTCCAGTATTATTGATTTTCAGGCCCATTTTTCAGCACCAGAACAACCCACCATTTGAGGAACACTTGAAAGACAGTGTTATAAGAAACTATAAATATTTTAAATTATAAAAATTGAATACAGAAAAAAACATAGCCCAGTAGTTGCCAAAAACATTTACAGAATTTCTGATATATATAAACTACAGCATGTTTCACATGATACTGAAAAAGATGGTGGGCATTTCCATTTAGCAGTTAAAGTGACACTTTATAAGGAAATAGCATAAACCCAGTTTATAATTCATGCCAGCTTTGATTTTGGAATAACAGGTTTTTACATTTATTTCAGCAAGTTATTTAAATATATGACCAATCCTAAATGGTACATAAGCCAAAACCTATGTTTTATGAAGCAAAATTAACTTTAAACATATCTAGTCAAGCCCCAGTGAAATACTGGAATAGCCATCTATAGTAGGTTGAATTGTGGGCCCCCCAAAATATGTCCATGCCTTAACCCCCAGAACATGTAAATTTGAACTTACTTGGAAAAAGGGTTTTTGCAGATATAATTAAGTTAAGGATCTTGAGTTAAAATCATCATGGATTATCTGGATGGCTCCTCAATCCAGTAACGTGTCCTTATAAAAGACAAAGGAGAGACTCGAGAATGGGAGAAGGCAACGTGAAGACTGGGGCAGAGATTGGAATGCTGGCTACAAGCCAAGAAACACCAAGGAACGCCTGGAGCTAAAAGAACCTGGAAGAGGCAAGGAAAAGAATATTCCCTAGAGCTTCTGGAGGGAGCGTGGCCCTGCCGACACCTGGAAATCAGACTTCTGGCCTCCAGAACTGTGAGGGAATAAGTTTTTGTTGTTTTAACCACCGAGGTTGTGGTAATTTGTTAGGCAAGCAACAAGAAACTTATACACCATCCTTTAATTGTTCTCTTTTTTAAATAAAACCTTTTAATTTCTAGTAGCAAAAATATCCCTTTATAAATATGCATTAACCCTTGAGGGTCAGAACGGAAAACACCACACAAATATATACATAGCCAAGGACTAGCAAATCAATACATGTTTACACTTTCAACTATTTTGACAAGGGTAATTTGTCATTCATTATAATGCTTCAGAATAAGCTGGTTCCTAGTTTTCAAAAGGATGTTAGCTTTAAAAGCATGAAAGCCCCTCAGTATACTCATCATTAAATCCTCCCTGAGAAGTGACTTGAATATGTCAAATTCCTCTGAAAATTATAGTGTTTATTATTAAGCAAATTTATCATTGTCCTTACATCTAACAAAGCCCAGCAACTTCAAGAAGAGAGATCATAGAATTCTAGATAAATATGAACTAGGAAAACACAGTAAATTCTGCCTTTTAACCTTATTATTTTAACCTTACTGCTGAGAGATGAGGATCAGAGATATACTTGTCAGTTTGCGGCAGGACAAATCTCTGAAATACGTGCGTTCTATTTGCAACTCATCACCCACCCCTATTAGACACCCCCTGACCTCCTTGGCATCTCTAAATAATACTTAAACTCCCCAAATTCCCTCAAGGATCCAAATTATGAAAATTATTTTATTGATCAGACCATCCAATGAAATGGTATACTTACTAATAAAAAAAAAATTTTCTATTATGCATATGTACTACTTTTTTTAAAGAATAAAAATCGTAAATAAAATACACATGCTGAATTTAAGAGACCGTTTCCTCAAAGCTGCTCTGGACCAACATCATTCCCTCCAAACCCTGGGGAAAGATTTCTGCAGAGGTGCCATGACAACTTTTCACCAACATCCTGTTTGTAGAGTGGGTAAGGAGCTAATACGACCAAAGGAGTTTACAGCTCTGGAGGCTCAGCCAGCTAACATGGTCTGAACCTGCCACATCTATATTAGAATCATTTTACAACCAAACTCCATTTACATCCCCGAGTCCAGCAAATTTCATATATCTCTTAACCTTACATAATTCTTTTCTCTGTTCACCTTGCTCTGGCTGAAGTGTCAAAAAGGTCATGAGGGGCGATAAGAATTACAGTAGTCCCCCCATTATCCGAGGTTTCAATTTCCTCGGTTTCAGTTACCCAAGATCAACTACGGTCTGAAAATATTAAATGGAAAATTTCAGAAATAAACAATTCATAAGTTTTAAATGCACTCTGTTCTGAGTATTGTGATGAAATCTCTCATCCTCCAGTTTCATCCCACCCAGAACAGCAGTCATCCTTTGTCCAGCAAATCACACCTCTTAGGCACTTAGTAGCCATCTCTGTTATCAGATCAATTGTCATGGTATCACAGTGCTTGTGTTTAAGTCACTCTATTTTACTTAATAAAGTCTCCAAGGCACGAGAGTAGTGATGCTGGCAATTCAGATATGCCAAAGAGAAGTGGTAAAGTGTCTCCTTTAAGTGAAAAGGTGAAAGTTCTCAACTTAATAAGGAAAGAAAAACGATTACATGCTAAGGTTGCTAAGATCTATGGTAATTTTTATTATAGTGTATTATTATGATTACTCTAGTTTATAATTAAGTTATTGGTATTAATCTTACCATGCCTAATTTATAAATTAAACTTTATCATAGGTGTGTATGTCTAGGAAAAACCATATTATACATAGGGTTTGGTACTATCGTGGCTTCAGGCATCCACTGGGGGTCTTGAAATGTATCCCCTGTGAATAAGGAGGGACTACTGTAATATTATTGCCCATAAAAGCAACAAACAGATGAAGAGGAAAGGAAAAGAAAGGAAAGGGAGAAGGGAAGGGAAGAAAATGGAAGGGAAAGGAAAAAAAAAAAAAAGCAAATGAAGAAAAGACCTATGTAAAATGTGTCCCCATGTAACTCCTTCCAAGGAAAAGTAAATTTCCCCCAAATTTAGTGAGTACTCAGTCTCCCCTTCCTTGCCTCTCATTCACCAATCAGGCCACTGCAATCTGGCTTCTACTCCATTATTCCACTTAAGTCATTACACCAAGGTCACCAATAATCTCCAAGTTGCTAAATCCAATAGACTCTTTTTAAATGTTTCTTGGCCTCACTCCAGTGTTTGACTACTTTATCTTAAAACATTCACCCTTTGCCTCCATACCACCACTGGCTACCTTTACCCCACCATTCCAAACAATCCTTCTTTTTATGGCATGAGAACATTCTAATAATATATTGCTAAATGGAAGTAAGCTGAGTATATATAATTTTAGCTATGTAAATATAGATGCATATCACATCATTAAAGACTCTAAAAAACATTAAATGTGATTATTACCTCTAGGTGATGAATAATATGAGCAATCATATTTTTTTCCTTATTTTTCAAGAATTGTCAACACAACTTAATAAAGGTCATTTTTATGTGCACATGGAGCAACAATTTAAATACATGTAGAGATAGAGAAATGTCTCTTTACATAGACCTTTATTTTGTACATACCAAAATTAGAGTGACCTTTCCAAATGTATTGGACAATGCCACATTTAGGTATTTGCCCAACAGAAATGTATGTATACATGTGTATATGTATGTATGTATATATATATATATACATCCATCAAAATATATGCAAAAGAATGTTAATAGCAATAACATATGTAATAACCCCAAACTGGAAACTACCAAAATGTCCATCAAGAGTAGAATACATAAATAAGTTGTGATCTACTCACTGAATACTATAGAGCAATGAAAATGAACAAACTGCAATCACGTAACACAAATGGAAAAATCTTAGAAACAAAATGTTGAGTGAAAACACTGTACATATATATACTGCAGATTTCATTTAATATGAAATTAGAAACCTGGCAAAACTAATCTATGGTGTCAAGATAGTGATTATCACTGGAGAGACATGAGAATGGAAGACACAGCAGGGTCTTCTTGGATGTTGATGATATACTCTTTTTTGATCTGGGTCCTGCTCACATGGGTGTGTTCAGTTCATAAAAAGTCAAGTTTCACAGTTGTAATTTGTGTATTTTTTCCTGTATGTATGTTATATTTCAATAAAGGTCTCAACAACTCAACTAAGAACTACTGCCATCTTTGAGTGAGGAAGTATCACTACTGCATTTATATATGGATCGTGATTTCCCCTTCAAAAATGTCTGGACCACGGTGCAGCCACCATGGAAAACAATCTGGAGGTTTCTTAAAAAACTAAAATTAGAGTTACCATATGTCCTGCAATCCCACTCCTAGGCATATATCCAGAAAAGATGAAAACTCTAATTCAAAAAGATACATGCACCCCAATGTTTATAGCAGCACTATTTACAATAGCCAAGACATGGAAGCAACCTAAGTGTCCATCAACAGGTGAATGGATAAAGAAGATGTGGTACATATATATATAATGGAATATTACTCAGCCATAAAAAATAATGAAATACTACCATTTACAGCAACATGGATGGACCTAGAGATTATCATACTAAGCAAAGCAAGTGAGACAGAGAAAGGCAAATATTATATATATCACTTATATGTGGAATCTAAAAAAATAATACAAATCAACTTATTTACAAAACAGAAACAAATTCATAGACATAGAAAACAAACTTATAGTTACCAAAGGGAAAAGGGGAAGGGGATGGATAAATTAGGAATATGCGATTAAGAGATACACAGCAATATATACAAAATAGATAACCAACAAGGACCTACTGTATAGCACAGGGAACTATATTCAATATCTTGTAATAACCTATAATGGAAAAGAATCTGAAGCTGTATACCTGAAACTAACACAATATTATAAATCAACTATAGTTAAATGAAAATAAATAAAAATGTCTGGACCATATTAAATATCATCACACCTCCTTTGGAAAATAGTGAAAAGAGTAAGATCAAATCAAGAAATTGATCAAATCAATTTTGCAGGCAGGCTTTTATTTTTTTTTTTAAGACCTAACTCTTTGAAATTACTTTTCCTCTGGAGAACAGTCAGTACCTGTGTGTGTGTGTGTGTGTGCACACATTAGAATCAGAGTTCCACTCCTGAAAATTTTCTCTTTGTTCTATTATCTAACTTAACGTTAATGCACAGAAAACAGAAAAAAACACTTAAAAAAATCAAATTAGGTCAGGACAACCAGGAAAGCCAGAATCAAAGAGTAAGTGAGACACGTGGGCCGTCTAGTCAGAGGATCACCCATTTCAACCAATCTTGACTCATCCCTTTACTAGCTGTGTAATTTTAGAGAAGTCACTTCACCCTTCTCAGCCCCAGTGCCCTCACCGGCAACAGGCTACCGAGTGAACTTTTTTAGAAAACAAAAGGAAAAAACAACTCTGGGCATAACAAACATACCTCAAAATAAAAATAGAATATTTTAAATGTGCTGCAATACAATCAAATATCTGTGTTTTATAGAAAGCTACTTTGAGACCATATTTTCATTACTTGCTTTTGTGTTACATGTGCGTGTATATATATGTATGTATATATATATATAATATACATATATGGCTGGTTGCTTATAAGTCTACATCCTTTCACATATTAAATGGGGAAATTTTGAGAGTGCTGTTTATTCATTTCTGACATCTTATTTGTGAAAAGAGAATGTTAATATAAGCAAAATTTTAGCTCATATTGATAAAAATGATAACACTGAATCTAGACATCTTAGAAGGAACTCCCAAAGTTCAATGAAATGTTCACGGATGGAATTCTCATTAACCTTGAACATCCTCCAGATGCTCCTTTGATAATGTTAACTGCCTTAAAAACCATGTGGTTTCAGCCCACTGACCCATACAATACATGGCGTGAATGCACATGTGAAAGTTGAAATCAAAGTTTGAGAAAGGTGAGTTGTCTGATTTCAGATGAACCTCTACAGACTCAATATTTTTGTTAGCCCTTGTTGAGTAAGTTCACACTGTGGGTTTTTTTTCTTTAGTTACTTATCCATGAACACATGATGGAATCATGTGTTCTATGTTGTCTTTAATTTTAAAGGCAGCTGAAGTGTCCACATAGCAGGGATCTAAAAGCCCACATAAAGAGTTTCTGCAGCATTTTTGTTGCCAGTAATGGTATTAACTAACATATTGCTAAGATTTTTAGCTCTAAAGTTAGAATTAAAGATAGCAATCTACTCTGAACTTTTACATTTCAAGATGAAGAAAAGCAATGGGAGCTCCATGAAGAGAGAAATTTTTGTATGTTTTGTTCCCTTCCATATCAGCAGCACCCAGTACAATGCTTGGCACATAGCGGAGCTCAATAACTATTCAAAGAATGAATGAATATAGGTTCCTTACGTGCAGATAAGGAAATTAATCTACTTTGCTGAACCTTGATTTCCCCACCAGCTGACTCTACGCAAGTTTGGATATTATGGATATTATGTATTTTCCATTTAACATTTTCCTTTCCTGTCTTTCCTCTAGTAACTTCTAATATTTATCCTTTGAAATAACTTTCGGACACTTATTATACCAAGTGCCTTCTTCTTATAAAATACAATGCTCAGAACTAAATTCAGTAACACAGCTGTGGTTTAATTAGAATGGGTATGGTGATTCTATTTCTTTCCTTATGCCAGACATTGTACTTTTAACTTTTAATAAAAGAAATCTTCAAGTTACGCCAGTCTTATTGGTGGTGGTGAAAGGATTATGTGTTAGTTTATATTGAAACTGAAGTCAACTAAATTCCTTTGACCAGATCTCATCAATATAAAAATACACTGATGACTTTATTAGGATCCAAATTATAGGTTTTACATTGACCTCTATGATTTTTAAAACTCAGGCTTATCATTTCTAACTATTAAAGTATTTTACGTATTATCAGTGGTCAAGATATTAACCATCATTGTGGAGAAGTGCCAGACATGAGTTCATCTAAGGTCATTCCGTATAGCTGAATTATGCTTGTTCAAAGCCATTTGTCCTCTTAGAGACAGTGGAAGGTTTGGCAGTCCCTAAAACACCAAAGATTCTACAACCAGTCCCTAAATACTTTTCACTGAGCTTAGCTAGCACTTCAGGTGCAGGGCAGGGTGGCTGCACAGTGATTGTCAAGTTCAGGAGGTAAGAGATCAAACAGGAGAGCAAAAGAGAAAAAACTGAAAAAGGAAAAGGGCAGCATTCAAAAGGTCCTACCTGCTGGCACTGAAGCTAGAAAGAGAAGTTTAGCTCACAAATGCTCAGCATTCCCCTACCAATTCCTTGCCCCTGTGGTCTTCTCTCTTCATGCTTGCCTTCCTGGAATCTCAGAAATAATGGAGCACAGGGCATACTCCTGTGGATGACCACTGATTCTTCCTTATTCAAATAAGTCTTCCTTATTCAAAGAACCAGTGAAATCCTATGAAATGTTCTCATACTAACCAAAAGATTTTCCCAAACTTCTTTGGAAACATAAAACTCATGATACACTCCTTATCTTTTCATATATACATTTAACTTTGATTTGTAACCTCTGTATTATAGATTGGCATGTACATTTAGGGGGATTTTTTAATGTCTTTATATTTTTCTCCTTTCTTGACACAAGGAGTGTTTTGAGGACAAAATCTATATCTCAATAATACCAGAAACTAGTAACTTAATGCCCTGTGATGATGATGATGCTGGTGATAGCAAGTATGAAGTCTACACTAATTAGCAATATGCTCACAAAAATTTTCAATATGCATTATTTCAAGGGAAAGTGCCATATATAGAGGGATTATTTGGAGTGTTAATTATAATTTTCAAAAAATGGGAATAGCTAAATACTTTTTAAATCATTTAACATGTATGTACTAAGCACTAGTCAAGGCACTAGAGGTATAGGAGGAAACACAGCCTGCATCTGGCCATCTCCATAGAGCTTTCATTTCTTTCTTTTAGCACTCTCTCCTCCTTCCCCACATCTTCCTCCTTCGCCACCACTTCCTCCTCCTCCTCTTCCTTCTTTTCCTTCTCCTCCCTCTTAAATAAATATTGTCCACTGCCAACAAGGCAATTATTGCTTAGTAATTACCACTTAAAAATAGTTATAAACAACAAGGGCCTACCGTATAGTGCAGGGAACTATAGTCAATATCTTGTAATAACCTATAATAGAAAAGAATCTGAAAAAGAATCGATACAGACATACATGTATGTATAACTGAATCACTTTGCCATATACCTGAAACTAACACAACACTGTAAATCATCTGTACTTCAAAAAAATTATAGAAAAGCACTATAAGTTCAGTCGTTTACTAAATGTAAGAAGTCATGACCATAAGTGGGTATTTGCTATTTTCTTAGCTGTGACACCTTGAACAAGTGTTTTAACCACATTGAGATAATTTTCTCACCTAGTAATACGAGGAGAACAAAATCCACCTTAAAAGTTTTGCTGTAAACTGTGGAGATCATGTATATAAAGTTTCTACTACATCGCATTGTACAGAATACACAATAAATGATAACTGTAATCATTTACTTAGAGCAGAATGTACTCTCAAAAGATCGCCATAACAATATTTCCAATCACACACATTCTTCTGCCGTAAGTCCCTGTTACTCCTCCATCAAGAGAATTATATTTTTTCAAACCCCCGCAACTCATGAATCTAGGCAGCCCTAAAACATCAAAAGTAACACCGTATGGAAACAGACTCACGGACTTCGAAAACAAATTTACGGTTACCAAAGGGGAAACGTAGGGGGGAGGGATAAATTAGGAGTTTGGGATTAACATACACACACTACTGTATATAAAATAGATAATCAACAAGGACCTACTGTATAGCACGGGGAACTCTACTCAATACTCTGTAATAACTTATATGGGAAAAGAATCTGAAAAAGAATGGACGTATGCATGCGTATAACTGAATCACTTTGCTGTACACGTGAAACTAACACAACATTGTAAATCAACTATACTCCAACATGAACTAAAAATTGAATTAGAAAAAAAGTAACACTGTATCATATCTAGGTGTAGTTCTTATCTCTCCTGGCAGTTTCTGCAAAGTGTAAACTCCTCTGCTGGAGAGAGGTACTGGGCACGTGAGGGAGAAAGCTATGTTCGCTGTCCTAGAATCTTTTCAACCCTCTTGTATTGGACCTTTCTGGGTATTTATTCTGGCTGAGCATTTCCTTCTCCAAAACTTCTTTCCCTTTCTTTTCCTCTGTCCTTTTCTTGCTCTCTTGCTGCCTTTCCCTTCTTTATTAATATTGTCATTCCTTGGGGCTCCATAATATATAACAGTGACCCCCAAGCACATATAGCCAGAGCAAACCACTTTGTGACCTTAAAATCCAAATAGTTAACCACCTACTTGGTATTACTACTTGGAAGTTTCACATCGCAGGTAGGGAATGTATTTTTCCCTTTCTTTCTTGACCCCCCACATTACTCCAAACTCTAGGCTCCTTATTTGTAAATGCAAAACTATCATCCCTTTAATCATTTAAGCAGAGAAGTGGGTGTCACACTTCAAGCATGAGACTAGTTAAGCTTTGTCATTTATGTCTCTTCAGTATCCCTAAAATCCATTTACTTCTTTCTGCTTCCATGTTCTTAACTAAAAGTTTCCTACTATTTGATCTTGATTTAAAAGGCATTTCTCTTCTCTAATGCCTTCAAACTAGATTAGATCTTGGCATATATTTACATAGCACTGTGTACATCTCTTTTTGTAACACTGATTACATTTGAAATTAACTCTTCCACATCTGTCTTCTCTACTAGACTTCAAGTTCCAGGAAGGAGGAACCATATATGTCTTGTTTAGTTCCATCTCCATTTGCATTGTAAACACTCAAAGAATATTTGTTGAGTGAGTAAATAAACAATTGTGAAGACAAACTATACAGCTGAGAAAGTTCGTTGTATTGCTACAAACGACTAACCAGGAGCAACAGGCAATCAAAACCCAGAAGTGATCCTGGGTCCCGTCTCTGAATACCAGTCTAAAATCTAGTATTTTATTTTGTTAACACATAGAATAAACATATTTTTTTCTGTTAGTGGTCAGGGTGCCATGCAAACCATAAAGAGTGTTCATTGATTTCCAAACTTATCATGTGTTGTCTTTCAGTTTCTGTGTGTTTTTGTTTTTTTTTTTTTACTGTGAATTGTTTATATTGTTGTAAAACTTTTCTTATATGTTGGCTTTATCTTCCCAACTATATATTAAATGGAGCAAAGTTTATGGCATGTATATCTTTATCTCTCTCTGCAAATACCTCAGACCTTGGCACATAGTAGGTTTTCAAAAACAGTGCTGAAGTATCAAATAACCCATATTTGATGAAATAATAAGCAAAAGAAAATGAAATTGCCACAAATATTATGGTCAGTTTACCTCAAATAGTAGGTTTCTTTCATTCATGTTCCTGAGAATGCTTCAAAGGATACAGATAGGGGTTATATCAGTTTCATTCCGGAATATGTGACCTTTTAGTGCTTGGGCCACAATTCGCTTTTTTCCAACCTCGGGAGTACTCCAAACCTATTGCACTCTTCAAAGTTCAACTCATCCAGCTCCCTCAGGTCATCCAAGCAATAGAAACAGAGACGCTCCTCTTGGGCCTTTAGTATTACTCTCAGACCTCTAAGGGCCTGACAGTTCCTATAGTTTCCAGAGCTTTTTCAGGTTACAGGGTCCATATACCTTCAAGGACAGATGTCAAACTCAGACTAACATGTAGCTAATTTCATGCTTTAGTTATTTCTGCATATGAATGTTTACAGCCCTGCACCTTTCTCATTCCCTAGTTATTAAAACCTAAGTAATAAATTCCCGTATTCATGCAATCCAGGAATTCTACCTTCTTCTCCAAATTGCAAGCACTGGTGTGATATGATAGACTTCCATGGGAAACCAAGAGCTGGCATCTCCTGGATGCCACATTCAGGACCAGTCCTGCTGAGAAGCGAGCAGTAGGTCTTGTGTACTCTGAAATGAGTTCCAGAAACATCATTTCTCTGGATGTCTCCCTTCTACACACACCTAGCTCTGTGTAATAGCTTTCCTAGCCCTTCACCTTTTCATTACCCCAAGCTGCTGAGTTTCAGAGTTTATTTTTAGATTGTTACATCAGAGTCCCATGTTGTCAAATGACTTGTTTAAAAACTGGACGCTTTTGGCTTTTGCACATGATGAAGTGAAAGTTTTTTGGCAAACAAAGGTCAGCTGGGGTTTCCCAGCCATAGTATGAAGTCTTCATATCAAACATTTGTTCATGTGTGTAACGTGGATTACAAAGAGCCTGCTGTTCCATAAATGGCTTATTAAAGCATGGAATTTGGGAAAGCATGCTTTTCTAATATTTGAGATATTTTAGGATGGTGGGGAAAAGGTATATGCCATTCTACATTACCCATAAAACAAATTCCCTGGGGAAGTAAGTGAAAAATTAGAGGGGAAAGATTCTGTTACACTTTCTTATGCTTCCAGCTATTAAATCTAGAGAGGAAACAGTTCTTTCTCCCTAATCCTGACTACCCGCAATGGAATTTGTGCACCAGCCCCTGCATAAAACATAATGTTACAAATTACATGTGAAAGACCCTTTACTTGTTCAGGCCAACAAACGAATTTTTTTTTCTGTCGCATATTTAAAACAATTTTTGTTTGTAAATGTGGCCAAGAATATATGTGATGATAAAACCCTTTTTACCATTTTAAAGCTCACAAAATTAACATTTGACATCGTTTTTCAGTACTTATTTTAAATATATACATCTAGTAAATTTAAAATAAAACATCACAGATCAACTGAAAATATTTTATCACTGGAAATTTTAATTGTTCAATATGTGAATGTGTTTGAGTCAAACACTGAAAGCAACTTAAAAAACACATTCAAGTCACTTAAAAACCCAAGAACAAATTGATCAAGTGAGGATTGAGAGCAATGTGTATCAGCCAAATGTGCTTCTAGTGGAAGTAGATTGTTTGGGGGAGAGAGGAGATTCCTGTGGATACTCCTGAGCGGCTGTTTTTTTGAACTACATCTGGGGTTCCTTTTTTCTTTTTCTGCATGGCATCTACCTCATTTCCTGCATTTTTCCATTTCCCGATTTCAGCATCTATTTTCCTTGCTTTCCTATGTTAGAAAGAGAATGGGATCTCTTTGTTTATAAAATATAAGAGCCCTGACAGCTCTTCTATACTCTATGGAAAGTAATTATATTTTGAGATGGTTATGAGAGAAAGAAAGAAAATTTCTTGAAATATACCTTTTAAAATCCAAGAATCATCAAAACTGAACCTCGCTAAGGAAGAGAAAGCTAATATAGCTTTTTTTTTAAGACTTTCCTCACTTAAAATTATAGTATCTACACAGTATAGAATAAAAAATAGCTTTCTAATGTATTATTGTTAGAAAAACTGTTTAAATGTATTCATTTATATTTTAAGAGAAAAAATGTATAATGTAAATATATTCAGTAAAACAGGATTTTAATTATATTAATTTCAAGGGTAGAAATGTTAACATTATCTTATATTTTTCTATAATCTGAATTATAGACTTAGCTGATAATTTATCTTTAATACAGTGCTAATATTTCAAGTCAATACATACTTAATGATTTTTAAATATACCTGAAGGACATAAATATGCTTCTATAAAAGTAAATCAAGTATAGATACATAATTGTTGAAATAAGTAATCTAGTATTTTTTACTTTTTTAAAACAAGTGAAATATAAGGTAATAAGAATCCATAAGTGAATTAATAACTACACTGTTGTTAATAATTTTTTAACATTTATTTTTTATGTCCAGACTTCTGTCAAGCATTGTGGCAATAATAAATAGAAGATTTGTTCAAGTTTCTTGAACTCTTCATTCAAGACACTTTGTAGACTTCTAGTAGCTGCCACATACATACGTAAAGGAACTCATCTTCCTTGACATATACGCATGCTGTCACATTATAATTTTGGTTGGATGTTTAACAATTAAACTTGAGTGAATTAGCAATGGGTGCTCAAAAAAAAAAACCCTTTTTGTTGCCACCGTAATATTATAGATCATGATAAAGTGAAAAAAACACTGGACAATAAAAATAGGAAATATGAGGTTTCATTTTGATTTTAAGTCCTGTTAACTAAAGATTTTATGACTAGGTCCCTATTGTCAAGAAACATATATTTAAATTGAGGAGGTATGGTATGACTAGATAAAACAGCTACCCAGCCCCATGAAGCAGCATACATATAGTCATAACATCTGTATGTATCTTTGGTGCATACAGATGTTATGAGACTATGGTTAGTAGTTAGTGAACACCGACTGGCCTGAGCTGGGCATTGAGGAAAGCAACGACTTAGTCTTAGAGAAAATGAGAGAAATTTTCAAACACACTGAGCCTAATGAAAAGAGTTAGGAATGAGCATGACTTATAAGGAGTAGCTCAGAAGAGAATCAGAATATCACAGTTATTGTAAACTCTGAGGAAACTTGAGAGATGCAGAATTTTAGGTTTCTTAGGATAAAGAAGAAGCATATGCTTTAGTGCAGCAAATCACTGAATTAAAATGTGCAGTTTTAACATTTAAATAAAACAAATATTTAAATTAAAAGTAAAAACAGATTTATTTGACAAGGTTATCTTTCTGTGTATCAAAAATATACATATTCCTTATTAACAAAAAACAAGGGACCATATCACACATTTCATGCATTTTCCCCAGTGTTAGAATCATTGAGAAAGCAAATGAATTAAGGAATCTAAACTAATTTAGAATTGCAAAATTGTTCGCTGCTTTGAAGCATAACTGCAGTGAAAGAAGTCAAAGTAGTAAGGACTGGGGTCACCATTTTTCTCTAGGGGAATACATCACCATACGTCACTCTCTATCTTACTGCTCCAACATTTTTGTTGTTATAAGACACCAGCCAGGAAGCTAAGTAAGCCTATCCAACATTCTTAAGACTATTTCTAATAAGATGGCCTTACTTTCAGACTTCTATACTTTGATCAGATACCTAAAGGTTAAAATCATTTTTCTGGATAATGTTTTCCTCAGTAGTTATATAAACAAAGCAATAAAATTAGGAAGCATAGAAGAACATATTATTAAACTGTTATTATAATTTTAATATCCTTGAGCTTCGTAATAGAAAACATTTTGATAGTAAGAAAACAAAACATTAAAAGTTTACACACAAATGGTATAATTTTCATTCCTCAAGTGTTTGGCTCATATTTGCCTTAAAACTTAATTCTAATACCTAATTAAAATAAGAACTTCATTTAAACATATTACTGTATTCTACATTTTTGTTTACCTCTGAAATATATATATTCTGTGATTTTTCTACTCAAGATGGATTAAAAAAAATATATGTTTTAGATATAAAAGTAAGGGTTTCCTGGTTCCCATCAAAATATTTTGTTGGATTTTTGAAATGTGATTTCATATATTGTAAAATCCATTTTAATTTCTACTTCAGTATCATAATATTTTTAAATATATTCAAAGGGTAATAGTAACATGATGCTAGATTCAGATGAAGAGGTTAGGTCACCAATCATTTCTATTTTCTCTTCACTTTTATCTGTTTAGACTACAAAGAGTGTCAACTCTTCGACAGTTCTAAGAGTTTGAAGAAAGTTTTATTAATAATAAACCCCATTTTTTAAATTGTCAATATTGGATATATCATTTTAAATATTGAAGTACTTTGATTCCTCCCTAGTGGTAGCCCCTCATATATATCTATAAATTCATTATGTTAAAAAATATACAAATGTAAAAATCTAGTGAATCTCTTGTTAAAACTTTTTTCCATTTGTACAAATTATCATTGATTTGTTTTAAATAACATACAGAAGAATTACTTTTTTGATTTTGGTAACATGTTTATTGCTTCCTTTCTATGATAGGAAGACAATTCCAAAAAGTAAAACTGTTCAGAAATTTTATAAAATCCTCGGACTGTAAGTCCCTGAGCCTCTTCTCAACAGCAAACAATGTTCATCTTGCCTTTTTCTTTTTAATTTAATTTTATTTATTTTTTTATACAGCAGGTTCTTATTAGTTATCCATTTTATACATATTACTGTATATATGTCAATCCCAATCTCCCAGTTCATTCCACCACTTGCCTTTATCAGCCACCACAGTTTCGACGCTGTGACTAAAAATGTAGTGCCAATTTTTTTTAAAGGGAAAGCTTTCTCAAACTCACTCTTCATTATTTATTCTTAATTAGTCTAACTTCTAGATAACTATTTCACTCTCTTATATTCTCTTTTCATTGTCATATCTAATCTCTTAAATTGGTTTCAGTACTTCTACGTCAAATTTAGGAATGTTCAAAATACTAGCTTTCGAATAGGATCAACCTAAACAGTGCAAGCTAATTTTAGATCCTAGTGAAATGTTATAAAGAGAGAAATGAAGAAATAATATCTGGAATTTTAAAAAGTGATAAGTACATGTCCTTCTTTCATAAAATCCTCATATACTTGTGTCACTAGCAATGGATGATTTCCATCTAAAATAGATTATTTTTGTATCATTATATTTCCAATGTGCATGAATGATTTGCTTTCGGCACTTGTTTGAACTATACTTATTTATAGTAAAAACGTAATCCTTATGATTTCAGGCTTTTATTCAAAGTTCACATTTCGTGATATTACATTGACTAGTTTGGAACGCTGTGCAATACTTATATTTACTTAACATTAATATGTATTGTCAGGAACTTGGGTTACAGGAATATAACTAATATTGACTATTACAGTGCTTAACATGCTTAATTAAATAAATCTCTATTTGTAAAATAGGGGAAAATATGCGTGACTAGTACTGCAAATTTCAGTTTTAAGAGAAAATGGATGTATTTTCTACTAGCTCAAAGATACAAGGGAAAAATTTATCTTGTGTATTATCTAATAGACCTTCCAGAACTAAAGACCACAGGAGGTAAGGCTAACAAAATTAATATGCAAAGAAGCTCAACACTAGGGACCTATAATTTTCTTGCAAATGGTTTCGCTTTAAGGATGAAACAACACAAGACAATACCAATTTCTTTCTTTTCTTGCAAATAGATGAAGCTTTAAAAAAAAAATTAACACATGACAGCAGGTGGGAAGAATCTAGACAAGTGGATATTCAAAGTAGGGGGAATCGAAATTTGATTTGCCTAACATTTCACAAACTAATTTGAATTCATTGGTATGTCTTTAAAAAACCAACTTGGATAGATATGTTTAATTAATGAAGGATTGGCTAGCTGTCAGAATCGAAGTAAACACTTAGTAGATGTGGTGAGCCATTATATATTTATGAACATGAAAGGGTTTACAAAAATAAAGTTGGTGGAACTTAACTCACTAAAAATATTTGTGAACATTTCATCTGTAATTTCTTTACTTGCAATCCTTTTACTTAACATATTAATATGTTATTGATTACAAATAATCTAGGTAAATTAGTAGATAAACAATCTCCAAAATCATTTTAAGTATTCACTCTACCCAGATTTTTAAAAGGTCAAGCAGAAAATGATACATTAACATTTTAAACAAACAATACAATTTTCCTCAATCTTCAAATGCAGTAAGTTAAAATTAAATAATTTGCTTTCAGTTAGAGCATTAGTTCATCTTTAAATGATTTTTTCATGTTTGTTCTTATCAGTTAACAATATATGCATTATCTATCTATACAGTAAAGAGTTCACTGTTGTTAAATTTATAAAATGTATTCCTGCACACCAGGAATGGTTTGGTGCTGTACTATTCCTATCAGTTTAAAACATGTTAGTGTCAGACAAGCTTTGAAACCAACAAATCAGTTCAGTATAATCTGAAATTTTAAAATCTGGGCTTTCAAGAGAAAAGAACAGTATGTCAAATTGAATATCTCATTTCAACTTTCTCTCATAATTTGATTTTCTGATGTATCTAAAAATGATCTGCTGTAACAATAACATAATTTATATCCTAACAACGCTAAAGATAGGGAACAAAAATCACATGCATTTTGATTGTGAATTCTTGTGTGAATAAATAATCAAATTTAATTGGCTAATGAATTGAAGACCATTTAATGGAGCAAATTTGGAGGTTTTGTTCTTTTAATAATTGGCTTTAAAATAATTGATACAGTTGGAACATAATGATATTTTTTTCTGGATGTAACATAAACAATAATAATTTTGCTACTTTGCGTAGTAGTTTTGAACTTCATTAAAATCATCAGACATACTTTTACCTCTTAATGGTGAATTTATAATCAAAGATATTAATATACTAGATTAATGTAGTATAATGTTGTGCTTTACAACAGTGTACTAGAAAAGTCTAAATGATTCATACCCAAGGGAAGAGTTGGTGCTATCAATTTAAAGTGTTTAATATACATTTATTTAAATGTGAAGTTGCACTTTGCCTGAGGAATGAGTATTTAAATTGACAGCCTAATAAAATTCCTAAGTAATGTAGTCTTTTCCCCCCATTTACTTATTAGTCATATTTAAAATCATTCATTTAGAGACACCAGAAAAGCATGTGAACTAATTGTTTAGGGAATTAAACATTAATTCTATGGCTATCTTCTCTTTCATCATAAATATAGAGCTTTGACCTTCAATCTTACTTATTGAGAGCAAATAAATTTCTGGATTAATGGCCCCAAATGAATGGTTCCAAAAATAGGAACAGTCAGAATATTTTAAATAAATAATATATATTATTAACATCAATGTAGAACTAACCAAAGGTTAAATCCAAATTTCAATTCTTAAACTAAAAATCAATAGTGTTTTATTATAAAACTATAAAATAATCTAAGCATTAATATGTAAAAAACTCCTCTTATAGAAACATTTTCAATAGTTGAAATTTTACACATTATTATGCTTTTTTCTATTTCATAATTTATGGGTCTTGATAAATTTAATTGTTGTAGACATCATAAAATCAAATTACTTTCCATGCAATCAAATTAGTTATGTTAATTATTTGCTGGAGTTATGAATATGGAAATTCAGAAAAGAAACATTTTTCAGCTTTTCCAAGTAAACAATTAAGAATCCATTTTCCTCGTGTTTTGGACAAAATGGAAATTGTCCTAATAAGTAGTGTAAATTTTAGATAATTTACTAATTTAACATATATCATTCATATGCTTTATTTTGCCCTTACCAGGAGTTACCTATTAGTCAGCCAAAATCTACTCAAGTGTCCGCAATATATGTGGTATATTTCTAGACTATTTGTAACATATTAATCTCTCTGAAATCTAGTGGAATTTTCCTTGTGGAACGGTTTCAACCAGTTACTGTACCCCTTCCCACTCTCCACCTCCTTAGGGACTTCATGACTAGAAACTGAGAAAACACACATACACACACACACACACACACACACACACACACACACAGAGTAATGTTAAATTTTCAGGGATTGCTCAAATGATAACCCTATTGGACAAATTCAGCCTTCAGAAGTCTTTACTTTGGCCTCATAGTGGTTTTTAAATTTCTCAGTTTGCTTGCATCTAAGCAGGCATGCCCTTGTGGGTTAGTTCATCCCAAGACCACCATTCTCTGTGGTCGTATATTGGCACAATTCACACAGTGACAGGTGCATGTAGATATTTGGATTTGTTGCCCCTGCTTTGGCCTGACAAGTATCATATTCTCAAAAAAAGATTGGATTCTCCTGAATAGAAAACGTTCCATTGTTTTCACTCTAACCTTTCTAGTCACTTCTTTTAGATCCTAAAATTATCCCCTGCTTCTTCCTAACCATGATGGTTGACACAGTATGAAGACAACATTACTTTTATTAATCTACAATGTAGTTACCACAACCTGTTCAAAAGTATCAGCCATACTGAATAGAAGAAACAAAAAGGTACACCGCCAAGTGGAAATATCACTTATTACTGCAAAAGAATACAAAAATTAAACATTAAAATGAAACATTAACATTAAAAGAGGTGTTATATTTCAGTTGTTTATCAAATAGAACATTAAATTGTTTTTCCTTCAACGGAAAACACTAATAGCCGTTTTGTGTTTGTACTGGAAGCCGTCAAATACTGTTTTCTTGATAGAGAAGATTTTTCATTATGAAATACCGTAACACATACCAAAAATTTCATGATGTACTTAAAAAATAAGTTCAGAAATGTCTCAAAGTGTCTTTTGGTTTTTATATTTTTCATAAGAACTTATAGTCATATGGAATAACTGTAAACCACTTTAACATACAAGATTAAAGATGATAAAAATCACATCTTTGCATATGATTGCTTATGTTATAGTGATTTAAATATCACTAATCTTTTCAAGTCTTTGAAAGGAATAATTTATAACTGTCTATTATCTAGCTTAAACTTATTTATATATACAATAATTCTTTCAAATTATGAAATATATTTTAAATTTTCTGAGGACCATCGGACTTTCATACAACATAATCATATGTACACGTCACAGCATACTGTTGTAGAGAAACTATGAGAGTCTCAAAAAGTCAGAAGTATATTTTATTGAAAGTATACTCTCATAAATTTCATTACTTTTCCCATGTTCAAAGAGGAAATTGCCGGGATGAAACCATATTCATTCATAGCCAAGGAATGCAGCACCCAAATATCTTCCTGGAATCACTTAGTATAAATGTGTTAATTCATAACAATATTGGGTTAAATAAATGCTGCTGTTGGTATAGTGTAATTTTCTTTTGTGATAAATGCCATTGATTTGCTATTTACTTTTCAATTGATTTTATTTGCCAAATTATATACCAAACAGTCCCATGGGCTTATTAAATACATGAGGGTTGACAATGAAAAATGTGCATAGTTTTAGTACCAACTTTGTAAATTGCCTTAATAATAGCTGGTATAATGTAATAGTATTTCAACCAGTACTTTTAATTTCTAGCTCATAAAGCCTTTTCATTGAACCCCAAGGGTGTAGCTATGAAAGTAAGATTTAATTTTGTATATAATGTGGCCTAAATTAGCTTTAAAGCGATAGGAGAAACATGCAGTTACAAAAGATAGGCTGAAATTATTATAACTTGATATGAATTTCTCTAACAAAATTAATTATTATTTCAATTGTAACATAATTTGTAGTAAAAATTTGTCTATTCAGAATAAACATTTTAAGTCTTATTATTTTTAAAACTTTGACAAATGTATGGAAAACCTTCATGAACATATAATAAGAAGAACCCATTGGCCAAACATATTTTTCCCATACCTTCAAGCGCCCAGGTGGTCATAAAGGCCAAAGACACTTGCATGTTAACCTACTTAGAGTATCTCTTTGCTACACTAATTTCCTGCTAATTATTTGCCCTCTGAGACAACACAAGGAAATTTCAATATTGTACTTTTGTTCCTGATATTCGTATATAAGGAATAAAATATGTACTTTGTTATGTTTGTATGGTGCTTTACGATTGATAATAAGTTCCTATTTGTGATTTCATTTTGTCCCTGTGTGAATGTTTACAGCAAGTATTACTATCTCTGTCTCATGGGTGAATAAGCTTAGTATCTTGTCCAAGACTAATGCATTAAGATGACTAACATATATGGCAGGTGCACAGTATAATTTTTGACGTATGTAATAAAGTGACAATATTTAGTTCTAGGAAAAACACATACGGACTTGTAGAATTGGACAATCAATTAAGTCTACAATACCAACTATAGAATTGGACAATCAATTTTAATACACTAACAGTATTTCAAGTCTTTCTTAAATGACCTATGATTTGCTTGTTTTTATATTTCTAAAAGAAAAAAATTAATGAATAAGCATGGGCATTCTTATTAAAGTGATTAATAGCCACATAAATTGCTACACAACACAAGTGCTTGACATTGGTTGACCAATATATTCAAGACACATGTTTAGACAGAGTTCTCTCCTCAATAAATTTTGATCTTAAAAGTAAGTGAAGAAACATATTATGAAATATAGATAACTATTTCAAAATGGCATTGTGGTTTTATTCGTTTCCTTTCTAAATTTTGGAGAAAATACTCCTTTACTTGTGTTTTGAAGTCATATCATATTTCATTATAAGGAAGAGGCAGAAATAATATGTAAGAAAGTATTGCTAACTCTAAGAGCCCACTTTCTGAGTTTTAGAGTCAGCTAACAAACTAGACTGATGAACTTAAGCAAGTCATTTCAGACTCCAGGTTCTTGATTTCTACAACTATATCACAAAATAATTGGAATATGTAAATTCTGAAGACCATATCCAGCTCCAAAATTTGTACAAATGTACAAAAGAGCCTTAAATTTTTTCTTCCAGAATTGCTGCATTTAGATCTCTGTTAGCTTAATTCATTTTTCCCCCAAAAGGAAACAGTCATATTAATCAACACAATCAAATTTTGTACACACCAAAAAATGGATAATGGGAGGATAGTAAAGTATTTGGAAGGATGTGTACAAATGTTAACCTTTAGCATGTGGGGGAGGGAATTTCCACAATAAAATGTTTAATATCTCATTCAATGATCATGGGAAATATTGAACTCATATTTCTCTTAAAGTAACAAAAGGTATTTGTTACTTATCTTGCTATCACAAAAAAAATGAGATATACTTTGAAGCATGATGTGAGAATAATCTAAAATTATTTTTTAAAAGATGGCCATTGTTGCTGCAATACTTAAACAAAGCAGAACCTAAGGAGCCCTGGTTTGTGCAGTGTAGCCCATCCGGCAGGAAAGGAGCTCTCCCTATGTTGATCACATGGCACCATAGCAGCACTGTAAAATCCTGGCTCTAAACTCACTGACTAAAAAGCCTGACATGGCATTAATTTATTACCAATCTGGGGGCTTTTCTTTCCCTTACTCGTTTTTTTTTTCGGGCTTGTCTTTAACCGAACATTTAATTTGTTTAGTCGTTGTGATTATGTTTTGGTGACATTTGGCAATGGGAACGATCTGGAAAGCTTAGAGGGAATACATTATGGTGCCATAAATTTGAGATGGAAGTATGTTTTTGTATTTCTGCCAGGAATATCAGATAGCAAGTTACTGTTTGAAAATCTGCTTTCTCCGTCTGTTCTGCTAATACAAGGGTGGGTGGTCCTGAGGTCAGCTCATTCCATCCTCTGAAAGACAATCACTATTCCGGATGTGTCCTGCATCTTTCCCAGTGACCAAGTTTGGGGGTATTTTCTTTCTCTCACTGAATGGATTTAATAAAGAAACGTGCGTGGTGTTTGTTTTGTTTTGTTTTAATTTTCTCTTGAGCCAATAGAGATTCTTCACAGCCCTGGCTTTCCCTATTTCTAAACTCCTCTGCAAAAGTTGCACATTCCACACCTGAGGTGGGATGCCTGCATTCTCCTAGCCCTAGACCGTGAAGAATGTGTTCCTGATCTGCATGTGCATCCTGATGCCTGCAAGATAAAGAGGGATTGGGCATAAAGACTGGGAATTCCCATGAAGAGACGAAAACAAATGCTGTGGTTCAAAGGAGAAGTTGTTACAAGGAGAGATGCATTCCTGATGTTGTGCAAAGGATTGTGAGCATTCTCTACCCTGCAGAAGTTGCCTGAGAGCAGTTACATTTGCCAATTCAATGTCTCCGTGAGTTATCTGACTCACAAGTGTTTATTGTGAAAAGATATGTTGCCTGGCAACGGCTTTAACATGGTGCAACTGACTTTTCTGCACTTCTAAAAAGATGTTTTATTCATTAGTTGCCTTCCTTTGCTTATGTGTGTGGGTACACCCTCCCTTTCTGTATCAAATGCTACTTTCTGGTTGTGAACATCTCCTTTCGCTTCTAGACTAAATGTGCCATTGTTCTTCATGTATACATATACACATTCATACAATGAATAGGAAATGAAGTGGCTGAGGGGGGCTGTTTCCTGTTATGGGGGGAACAAGCAACCCTCATTGGGAACTACTTTATGTTATATCAAAGATGTCCTTAGCATTTAAAATTGTTTTCTAAAGTTCAGGTTATTTATAGACTAAGAGAAAGAAAGAAAAACATAGGTGGTGTGATCAGTTCACTACAGGATTGTATTCCGAATTTCTATCCATAACAATGAGCTTTGGCGATATATATACAAAATGAATAAATATATATATCTCAAATGGGGTGTTTTAAATTTTTTTTTTTTTTTGGTTTTCTTTTTGTTGACTGCACTACAGGGCTTGTGGGGTGAAAGCCCAGAAACCTAACCACTAGCCCACCAGGGAACTCCCCCATAGATGTGAGGTGTTTTAGACTTCAGGTTGCCACAAGCTTTATTTATCCCACACTTCACTGGGTAAAATATTGGTAGTGTTATAGCCAATCCCTCTGTATCTCCTTTCTTCCCCCAACTGTCGAAAACAAGCCAGTCACTACACCCACAGGTCTTAAAGTCTGAAAGAGGGGCTGAACCTCCAGACAATGATGTAGGTCTTTGAGCTTCAATCAGAGAATTTCCACTCTGAGATTATTTTGTCCAAGCATTTTTTACAGCCAACTAGAACCCCAGAAGTGTTATATAACTCTGCCAAAGTCACACAACTGCCTAGTAACTCAGGTCACACAAGCCCAGTCTCATGCTGCACTTCCAACAACATGAGGTCTTCCTTCTTAGGATTTACAACAAGATACAAATACCATTTCTGAAGAAAGTCTAATACTACAGAAGAAGCAAATCTGGCCACGATGACTGCAGCTGCTTACATAGCTGCTAGGGATTCTACTGTTAGTAGTATTCTTTATAAAAAAAACAAAAAAGGCTAACATATATTCCGTACTTATCACACGCCAGAACTACCTTATGTACACTATCCCATTTAGGCTGCACAACACTAGAAGGGGAGCATCATGATCTCCATTTTACAGAAGATGACTTTAAAAGTGCAAGTAATTTGGGACTTCCCCCGTGGTCCGGTGATTAAGACTCCATGCTTCTTACTGCAAGGGGCACAGGTTTGAGCTCTGGTCAGGGAACTAAGATCCCCGCAGGCTGCAGGGTCACGGCCAATAAATAAATAAATAAATAAAAACAAAAGTTCAAGTAATTTGCTCAAATCTATGCAGCCAGCAAATATAACAAAGCTAGCATTTGCACCTGAGCATTTAACTGTGCCCTCTAAGAGCTCAGAGTAAGCATGTCAATATAAATAAATATAATTACATTTGTACCTGAGTACACATTATATAAAATAGTTTGAATTTTAGAGCTGGAAAAATTGTTGGAAACAATATATTGGCTTAATAACAACTTTGGTATATGATTTTCCAAGAATTCATTGCCAGTGGTTTCATTCATTCAGCAAGTGTGCACTGTTCTCCTGCTGCATGCAGGATACTATGCCCTGCAGTGGGATATAGCCATGAATAAGGAAAATGTGCATCCCATCTTCACCATGCTCACTTTCCTACAAGGGAAGTAGACAGTTATGATGAGAGCCACATGCAAGGGAAATGAATCTTAAGCTGGGGTCAGATTAGGACACGCAAGAGTTAGCTAAGGCTCTGACACAGAAAGGAACAGAGCGAGTTCCAGGAGCTGAAGAAGGTCATCGCGGCTCACATGCAGTTAGCAAGCGGAAGGGCAGAAGGTGAGGCTGGTGAGGGAGGGAAGACCCCGGGCCTGCAGGGCTGGTGGGCCAAGGTAAGGGGCCAGGTGATCTCTGCCTTCACGGAGATTGCAGTCCAGCAAAAGCGCTGAATTCTTGACAACCACATACTTTATAGGTGGCAGTGGATAAACTAGTTTATAGTAGAGATCAATTTCTCAAAATATTCCATTACATAGTCTTAGTCTCTTTTTGGCACAGATCAGCAATCTGAAACATTGACAACATTTCCAAAGGACTTGATATCCAAGCCAATCTTGTTTGCCAAACACACATATGTTTATCCCTATATGTAAAATAGATGTGGTCTCATTTCCAGTTCATATAGAGTTCCCTTTCCCTTCTAATTTACTCTTCTCCTGAACTATAAATTATCTTAGTGAAAAAACATAATTGATGGAAAAATGATAAAATGTGAAATACAAATTAAATTATGCTCAACTAATAATTGCCTAATAATGTTATTTCAAAAATAGATTTATTCATATGTACTTGGATAATTGAGTGAAATGAGTACCCACCAAATTTACAGAAAGATGCTGATGAAGAGAAGCAATCAGTTGTGGCAAATCCTCCCTCTCGGTATTAAACTAAAATAAGAAGAGTTAGAATGGCATGTGTGTAATTATATCTGCTTCTTAGTACTCAGTTATGTTCCTAACTTGGTTTAAGAACTGCTTATTTTTAAACAAAAACAAATTAATTAAGAGGAAAAAATGGGTTATTGTTTAGTTTTTGTATTTTCAAAGGATAATGAAATAGTTTTTATAACTGAAAAGTTGATTACAAACTGAACTGTATTCTAAATTCTTGATGTAAGCCTAATTTAGGAGTAATCGAATCCACATTTGCAGAAACCACTAAACTTATTTACAAACTATAGTATTTCCATTCATAGAAGGATATTCATACTATTAAAAATTCAAAATTGGAGTCAATAGAATTTAGGACATCTGACTTTAATGTACCAGGTTAAACACTTCAATGTGACTACTACATTTCTGAATGTTAAAATTAACAATGTTGGTATGTCTTCTAGGAAAAGAATAGTCTTCATTTGCTTTTCTAAAACAAATACCATGTTTTACACAAACATTTCATCATGTTTTTACGTTTTGGTAATTCAGATGCAGAGCAATTGGTTCATCAGCCTAATTTTTCACTACTGGGAGTTACAATGAAGAGCAAATGAAAAAAAAACTAATTAAATTGTCTTCCCTAAGCCCTACCTTGTATATATATCATGACATATATGTCAGAGCAAAAGCAGTGAACCAGATAATTGCCCCAAATTAGGAGATTGTGCCTCTGCTGACATTTAAGGTTTGAACCTAATGATTTCACTATTTAACTGAACTTTGCTCTACTAATTATGGGCACTTGTAACATTAAATATTTTTAAAATGTCAGTATATTGTCTAGTTAGGGAAAATATTAATATAGTATAATCAGCACTATTTTGATATGCAGACATTCAATAATACAATCCTCAGTTTAAACCCACAAAGCACCAGGTAGGAAACAACAATGTTAACACAAGCCCAACTCACTAATTTGCTAATCGTTTATAGATATTAATCAGTTTATATTAGTCATAATGCATATACATGTCTATGTTTTCATTATATTTTTGAACAATCTACACAGAGCAATACTTAATACTACCTCAGGCTGGACAAGTAGAGGTAAGTCTGAGATGGTGTAGGGAGCAGGTAGAATAGTAGCTCAGATTTATTCAGTGCTCAGGAAGCAGGCACTTTTCTAAGCACTTTTCATGCGCTATCTCATTTATTATATCCTCATGACAACTCTAGTAACGTAGGTGTTAATATTGCCATGTATGGATTATATATACACAGTTGGTGGGAATGGAAATTTGCGCAGCCACTATGGAGAACATTATGGAGGTTCCTTAGAAAACTAAAAATAGAGCTACCGTATGATCCTGCGATCCCACTCCTGGGCATATATCTAGAGAAAACTATAATTCAAAAGGATACATGCATCGCACTGTTCATTGCAGCACTATTTACAATAGCCAAGACATGGAAGCAACCCAGATGTCCACTGACGGATGAATGGATAAAGAAGATGTGCTACATATATACAATGGAATATTACTCAGCCATAAAAAAGAATGAAATAATGCCATTTGCAGCAACATGGATGGACCTAGAGATTATCATACTAAGTGAAGTAAGCCAGACAAAGAAAAATATCATAGAATATCACTTATATGTGGAATCTAAAAAACTGATACAAATAAACTTATTTACAAAACAGAAGTAGACATAGAAAACAAACTCTTGTTACCAAAGGGGATAGCGGTTGCAGGTGGGGGGAGGGATAAATTAGGAGTTCGGGATTAACATATACACACTACTATATATAAAATAGGTAAACAAAGGAGACCTACTGTATAGCACAGGGACCTATATTCAATTATCTTGTAAAAACTTATAAAAGAATCTGAAAAGAATGTATATATATATGTATGTATAACTGAATCATTTTGATGTACACTTGAAACTAACACAACACTGCAAATTAACTACACTTTAATTTTTAAAACTGCTATTATAATGTCCATTTTACAAATGAAGAAACTGAGGCTAAGAGAAGTTAACATCCCAAAGCAGAACTCTTCAAGACACTGCTATACTGCCTCCTTGCGTGTAAAACAGAGATTTTCCAAAGGACTACCCTGAAATCTCTTTAGATTGATTTTTTGAAAAATTTTTACCAGCTAATGTGCAGGGGAATCAATCTCCAGGTGCCTGCTACCAAGACAGTGTTCTTATCAATACAGCTGCTCCGGGCAACGGTACGATTTGAACACCAGTCATCTGGCACGCTGCCTGTGCTGTAGGTTCACTTGTTGGATATGTTACTAAACAAGAAAGAGTTGCATGGAATTTCAGTGGAAAAATATGGTCCTGGAAATTCTCCTCTGCCGGCACAACTACTTTAGGTCTAGTGGAA
Organism: Eubalaena glacialis; assembly: GCF_028564815.1. Lineage (NCBI taxonomy): Eukaryota > Metazoa > Chordata > Mammalia > Artiodactyla > Balaenidae > Eubalaena > Eubalaena glacialis. Next base: position 121,558,836 of record NC_083721.1, on the reverse strand, counting down.
CCATGACTCAAAATTCAAATCTCCTACAAACTAGGTGAAGAAAAGCAACATATATCCTCAGCAGCCCCCTCCACGGCCACAGAGTGGTCTGCACTGAGCGCCAATCTCAAGGGGATTCATCTGGCAGCTGAAGGCGGTTGTGGGGACCCCCTACCTCCCTTACTAGGGGTCACTAACTGACCACCTGCACACCAAAGCCCCCTGGTAGATGTGTGGGTTTGTTTTTGTTTTTGTTTTTCAAATATTTACGAACACTTAGAAATCAAAGGATTTCACAGCAAATCTGGATTTATGGTCTTCTCTTAAAACATATAAAGGTCAAGTTTGGGCAGGCTCTCCCATGACAACAATCAGCCATGAGCTGCTGCCTCCCCTACACTGGGCATTGGATCGCTAGTGGACCACACTCCTCATCGCTTTTATTATCTTACATCCAGCCCAATACATATGTTACCTATGGCTCCCCAGTCTAGACACTTGAGTCTGTGATCCTTGCTCTAATCCAAGATTTCTTCCAGCTCTGAAATTCTATTTCACAAAGAGAGAATGGAGGCATCACTGAACCGAGTTCAATGACTTGTTCGAGGTCACCAGGCTAGGACTAGCTAAGAGCATAGCCAATACTAAAACTTAGTTCTTCTGAAGTCCAGGCTTTTGCTTTTTCCAACTCACCTACTGCCTCTTATTTTACACATGAAGTGATATGATTCCAGTATGGTGAAACCGGCAGTATTTTTCTTGCAGCTACAAGGAAAGCTAACTCAGCCTCCTTAAGGGGTAGAAAAATCTGGGTGTTGGATTAGGGTTTGAACAGTACACAAGTGTTTCCATAAATCCTATTCACAGAAAAGATTTCAAGAGCTGAGAATGAATAGGAAAGAATATAAATATAGGGTGGCAGTAAAGAGACGGCCCTGCTATAGTTTGGGCTGCTTCTGTAACACTGTCAGCTCCCTAGGAATTTCCTGTGTAGCCTGGAGTCACCTGCATGCAGATGTGGCTTCAAAGCTCTCTCCACCCCAGGGTGGGATCCTGGCTTCACATGGTCCTTTAAGAAGTTCTCATACGCACATCCTGACTTATGGCAAAAGCCACGATAGGCCTAGAGGTCATCTCAAAGATTAAGAGTAAAACCTTGTCCAAATTTTTATAATGAATTGCTGAGCAAATGAATCCCCCTGAGGGAATCATACACAACAATTTACAAATGACTAGGATATGTAAAATAATCTGGTAATTCTTTTCCCAGAAATCCTATCATTCAAACAGGATTTCACCCTAATTAGTCATTATTCTTATTCAGAAGCACCAGTCAGAAAGCGCTGGGAAAGAAACCAAATTTAAACAGTTCCTGAAACAAAACTCTTTTTGTCTAAAAACTAACAGATTTACTCCTGTAATAAAAATTCCTACCATCAAATCATGCACATAATATTACACCCATATTAATTCAAATTAAACTGGTGTGTACATGCACTTCTACAGCTTTTAACAAATAGAACACTAGATTTTAATTTCTGTAGAGACCAGGTAAGTGAAAATAAAAATCTTTATGGTTATTTATTGAATTAGTATTTTTCTAAATGCAGAACAAGAACCTAGATTTTTATTCCCTAAATGATTAATTACTAAATCAGTTTTGACATCTGCAACACAAAGCTCTAAATATTCCGGGGCTCTGTAGAGAGCACGGCTCCAGCAAGCTGTACACTGTTGCTTTGACTGTTTGCTCTGGTTGGGGTGGGATTGAAATGATGTTTACCCTCACATTTTATAAATCATCTGGATCTGCTCAGAGGAAAGGCACTGGAATATTATTGTTATTATTATTATTAATTTGTAACCTAAATTTTCTGAAAACTAGCTTCTTTCTCTATTGTAAATCCTTTGTCACGAGCATGTTCTGTCGTTTAAATCTTTAAAATGTTCTCAACTGAAACAAAGTGAGAAAGTTGGGGGTTTTTTTTTTCCCAAATGATATCTCACTGAAGAAAAATGTGGAGTGAAATAAGTCTTCCAGTTGACATTTGGTCATGTACCTCAAACATCTGTTTCTCATAAGCTAAAGTTGCATATTTCACCTATCCTGATGCCATTAAGTTATTATGTAGGAAAAATACAGACTTTTAAATAAAACAAAATTGCAGCAATAAGCCTAGTGGTTACAGCCACGGACTTTGGAATTAGACAGACATGGGTTCAAATCCGAGTACCCCTCCCAACACCACCACTAAGTTATCAATTTCTGTAAACCTCAGATTTCTCATCTCTAAAAAGAAGAGAATACTACTTACATGTGGAGTTAGGTGCATAAATAGAGGTAATGGTATAAAGTGTTCAGCATGTTACGCGGCGCAGAAAGCCACACAGTTGATGAGGCTCTACTGTTCCCACACCACGGTCACACTACACAGAGTGTAGGCAGGGCTGTTACTAACCAAATCCTCATCCCATACAGCTTGGGAAGGGAGTGAACAGAGGTAGATCTGGAGGAGTCACGCCCTTGTTTGTTATGTTATGTGTTACCCTCCTAACAATTCACTTACTAATAACACAGTTGAAAATGATTGGAAGCAGGAAACATGCAGAATTGAACACTCCCTTGCCAAAAAATGGGGTGGCCAAAGTGAAAGGATAGGAGGAAAGCAATGCAGAGGTCATGGAAAGGGAAAAGGAGGAAAAAGCACAAAGAGGAGGAAGCAGGAAGCATCCCTTGAGTTCATGCTGTCTGGCCACTCTCCCCAGCTGAGTGAAGGCACAGCTCACAGGAGCCACATGTTGGTCACGAGGCAGAAGAGTTACTGTCAGCAAGCAACACGGTGGAAAGAGGGTGAAGGAAGGCTGAAATAAAACTGTGTGTGTGGGACTTCCCTGGTGGCGCGGTGGTTAAGACTCCGTGCTCCCAATGCAGGGGGCCTGGGGTTCGATCCCTGGTCAGGGAATTAGATCCCACATGCATGCCGCAACTAAGAGTTCGCATGCCACAACTAAGGAGCCCGTGAGCCACAACTAAGGAGCCTGAGAGCCGCAACTAAGGAGCCCACGTGCCGCAATGAAGGAGCCTGCCTGCTGTAACTAAGACCTGGTACAACCAAATAAATAAATAATTTTTTTTTTAACTGTGTGTCTGTACACACACATATACTACTTGATTCTGTAAAAGTGTATGGATATATATATACATGGATTTTAAAGAATATATAGATATAGATGTCTATGGTGATATGATCCAGATCTACATATCTCTATATTGATAAATAATAGCTAGATAGATAGACAGATAGATAGATATGGATATATATCTGGATATCTATCTATGTAAATAGATACAGATGTAGGTATATTTCTGGATCATATATAGAGATCTAGATATCTATAGATCTGGATTTTAAAGAATAGAATAGATATACAGATATATATGATATATATTAAGATCTACATATTCCATATATAATGATCCAGATATTCTTTAAGATCTAGAGCTATAGATACAAAGAGGTAGAGCTAGGTTATTCTTTAAAAATGGCACGTGCCTGCTTTTTAAATTTCTGTACACACAGTAGCCAGTACTACTACTTACACATCTAAAGACTGAAATTCTACCTCTAAGGTAATGAAGAGCCCACCATACTGATTATTAATAGGCCAATTCTAATCTCACAGGAACGCCCTACTGGAAGCAAAGAATTCTTACAGATAAGGCAATCTTATTCCAGATATACAACCGAGTATTAATAAAACTTTCATTTTTATTGTGCAATAAATGTTTTTCTTTTCAACAGTTGGTCTATTTTTAAGGATGAATTGTTCACTCACACCTAAAAATATGTATAAGCATATATGTATATATACACATCTGCATATATATAACCATATATAACTAAAAACATAACATATATAGAATTAGTGTCAAACATTCTCTAAAAAGGCTTTTGATTTCAGAGCCTAGTTGTGGAATTTTTTTCAGCTTGAAGATTTTTTTCCTATATTATGATAAATTATATTTAAATTATGTGTTTATTGAATAATAATGTATTCAGAGATTATTATATCTACAACAGGAATGTGACCCAGTCTATTTAACCTTTACACTACTCTAAAACTGGCTTTATTTTTCATACTAGTTTATTCATATTACTTTCTATCATCAATTTTTATTTATTTTATTATTCATATCAATATTAATTAAAACATTTCTGGATGTTTATCAAACACCACTGTGCTAAGTTCTTTACATGTGCTATCTTATTTTAATTATTACACAATCCCTATGAAGTGAGATCTATTGTTACCCATTTTACAAGAGAAAACTGGGAGCAAGTAAGTAGCTTGCCACTTCTCACACAGCAAGTGAGAACAGAGCCTGGTTTGGACAACGCTGACCAACATCAGAGCCTGGGAAGCACCATTCTGACTACAGTCAGTTCACAATGTTTCAGATAAACAAGTCTCCTCTATTTGTCATTACTTGATAAATGTTTCCTATTGTTATATTAAATGATAAAATAATTTAAAAGAAAAATTAAATTTAAGACAGGCACCCCAAAAGTGTTACAATTATCTATGTTATGTATTTGTACCTAAAACATTTGTTTCCCCTCCCACCATTTTGTTCCACTTTCAGGTGAAAGCAACGAAATGGCTGCTTGATTCACACATGGTCTTACAACCATTGATGATTCCCCAAAACGTTAAGTCAGTGACAGTCTTGCTTTTCACAGTATCTAAAAGTTAAATTAAATGGGGAAATATTTGCCTTTATAAATTATGACCAGCAAAGACTTCCTAAATTTATATTTCAAAGCACCTTATAGAAATAAGAGAGGAAGAAATTGTCTACATGAGTCAGCATCGTACAGGAAAGAAAAAGCACTGCTCAACTTGGAGTGACCAGCAGTTAATGTAGTGTGCCTTGATTAGTGGTCAATTCTAAGCATTTTCTGTAAAAACGCTTACTGCTTGAAGGCTTACGTATACAAGGAAGCATGTTAAACAGCTTTCGTATCTGAAAGAGACATTTTTCCTGAAATAGTTTTCCTGGAATATTCCTAAAAACAATAGTTTCTAAAGCAGTGTATTCATCACTCATGAATTATATTACATCCATAAAATTTGTTTTTGAAATAGACTCTAAAGATGACAGCATGCTTAATTTTATATATTAGGTAATTTTATTACAATAGATTATTTCTTTCTTAGAGATGTTAAAATATCATACAAATTGTGTTATATTTAAGAGGTAAAGTAATTGTAAAATTCCAAATTTCTAATGAATTTGTAGGAGATAATTGACTTCATTAAATAAAAAAAAAAAGTTTCAAATAAACAAATCTCCTTTAAAAGTTTAGTAAATTTAACCTATATTGTTTCCCCGCATATAACAAAGTAGCTTCACTTTGTCCAAGAAAATAATTGCTTTCTCTGTTTCTTTCTCATGAATATCTGCATGTTAATATATGAAGAAGATATATACCTGATGGTTTTTATTATGACCAATATATTATTTATCTGTGAAATTTTTATGGATAATAGGAAACAAGGAAAGTTATAAAGACTGAGGAACACTATCTGATTAATATTATTTTTTACAACATAAAGGTTTTGGATGTACGATCATTTTACATACCCAAGCAAGATAAGATAAAGTATTTGGGGAAGGAACAAAGCATTTTAGTGTTGGTCAAATGCCTCAAAATATATTTTATACATGTATTTATGATTTTATAATAATTTCAATCTTTATTAACTATAATCCTATAAAACTCATCATGTGCCTTTATGCATCTTTATTATAGGTCCTACCACCTTGACCTTCCCCCTGACGAAATTCTATGCTCCCATCTGTGCCCCCCTCACTTGCCATCGCTTGCTGAAGTGAGTGAGACCCTCTCTGCAATCCCAGAGTACTTTGCTCCACCTCTCTGATACGATCTCCTTATTTTGCTTCATCTCTGCTTATGCACATGTCAGTTTCCCCTCTCCTTAAGGAGACGACCCTCATTGGCTTTTGGGTACCACCATCTTTAGCACTGCACCTACTACAAACATTTATTGAATGAACTGACATGGAGTATAATAATTTTCTAAAAGACAGCCTTGATTTAAATCAAGGAACTGTTATCAGGCCCACAAACTGATACTTGTGGTGGAGGGCAAGGAGGATTTGGAGAAAGTCTCATTATTAAAAAACAGCTTTTTTGATTTTTAAGATTTAGATGGATATTTCCATCATTAAGCTTTTAAAGACTCTCTAAACAAAAGCAAACAGTTAAGCAATGTGTCGAATTCATTCCAGATATCAAGTTTAAAAACAAGCTATTCCTGGGCTTCCCTGGTGGTGCGGTGGTTAAGAATCTGCCTGCCAATGCAGGGGATACGGGTTCCATCCCTGGCCTGGGAAGATCCCACATGCCGCAGAGCAACTAAGTCCGTGCGCCACAACTACTGAGCCCGCGTGCCACAACTACTGAGCCCGCGTGCCACAACTACTGAAGCTTGCGCACCTAGAGCCTGTGCTCTGCAACAAGGGAAGCCACGACAATGAGAAGCCCGCGCACCACAACGAAGAGTAGCTCCCGCTCGCCGCAACTAGAGAAAGCCCGCAGGCAGCAATGAAGACCCAATACAGCCAAAAATAAAAACAAATAAATAAATTTATAACAAAAAAAACCAAGCTATTCCTGAAGTTCACTGAATGGCGAATAAAAGTTTTATCCATTTTTCTGAGCTCCAAAAGCAGAGAATAAACATGTTTTTACAAAGTGTACTATTCTCTATAGTGCACATTATGAAAGCAAGTTAACTAGACATTTTCAAAAGGTAGTATAGATCATGCATGTGTGAAACCAAAGGAGAAAGTTAACATTTTTTACATATTCTTCTGAGTTCTTCACTCTGGTTTTGCAAGCCATGACCTGGAAAGTTTGCCTACTTGTGTTTACTTTTCTATATCTAAGGAGTATAGCCAGTGAATTTTTTGGCTGGCATTCATTGAGTGGCTGCTGTACGTCAGGCACCATTCTGACTTAATCCTCACAGCAACCTCATGTGGTAAATACTCTCTTCTCTACAAACAGGAAACTGAGACATTAAGAAGTTAAGTCACTCCTTAAACTCACGTGGGTGGTTCTGGGGCAAGAGAGGATTCCACCCAAGTCTGTCTGGTACTGCATTATGGTGCCTCCCACTGTGAACGCATCATTTCCAGAGATTATGAAAAATAACCGGTTGCCTAAATAAACATATTCTCCTCATTTAACATGGGTATGTCCATTTCTTCCACAATAATTTTCAAAGTTATGGGCTGATTCTGACTAAATTTGGCAAAAGAAATACATATTGAGTTCCCTTTGCTACTTAGTTTACTATCTTAAGGTGAAATATTCAAGAAGAGAGACTGGACAGAGGAAGCTTCTGAAGAGGAACATAGCAGTAAGAACCTGAGTCCCTGGAAAGAAGTCAGTTAAAGGCCAAATTTAGGGTAAGAGGGAACTCAGTGAGGCGTTACCAGCTCACACCAACAGCAAGGTTGCTGAGTTACTGTGCAATGACCTTTTCGTAAATATAGAGCCTCCAGAATCTATTTAAGGGAAATTTAGTTTTGACCAATCAAGTGTAAAAAAAACAATTTTTCTCCACTTATGAAGGAAAAAACAAAGGCTAGAATCAATATTTAGTAATATTACAAATTAACATTCAATATGTCCAATAAAATTGTGAGTCTTCTATCAGTGTTTTCTTTGTTGATTGGAACTTTTTAAAAGTCATTTATTTCATTAATTACTATTACTTTTGTATGTCATCTTTCTCAAGTCATTCATAAAACTACTTATATCTGAAATTTTAATTCAGTTGTTCTGATGCTATGTAATTATCATGCACTAGATGTACAAATATAAATATGAATATGCCTATCGTGTCAGATTTCTTAATATTTCTGTTGGTTAATTATTTCTTTCAATGAGAGATCCTGTATGAGTAAGGAAAATTTATTATAAAATACAAATGAAAATAAATTATTCAACCAATACTTCTATAGACTAGTCACATTAGGCAAAGTATAAAACCTTGTGTAAGTGAGAAAATTATCTTACTAATATTACAAAAAAGGAATCATCTACCACGTATTTGAAGATTATTGAAACAAATTAAGGAACATATAATCAAGGAAACATTAGAGTAAAATTCAAGAATATTTTTGACTAGGACTTAGGGCTGTCAATCAAATTCATAGTGCAACTGTGTGTGTTTCTCACGTTTATTGTCCAAAAGATAATAAAGTAACAATTGCTGCCTTCACTATGTCAAGGCAGACATGAGTAATTTCTGTAGGCTTTCCCAGTTGTAAATATTACAGGGTTTGCACCATACCCAAGTGGATATCTTCATACTTGAATGGACCAGAGAATACACATTTTTTCCCAAATGTCTTTTTTGTATTAAAGATAATGATACTATGCAAATTAGCAAGGCTTAATGTTCCTAACAATATCTGATGATTTGAAATCAGCCCCTGGTTAACAGATGGCCTCATCATTCTGGAACATAATTGATATCCTCTTTGAAAATCTCAACAGAAAGGCCAATGGACATATATTCCACCTGGTCCCTTAAGAAACTGTCATTTCTAAATAGGAAACTTTCCCAAACAACAGAATTTATGAACAAGTTCCTAAATTTCATATCCACCAAAAGCAAATGTGTCCCTTCCAAATTTCCCCCAGTGTTCTAATTTTGTATACTTTTCAATTATATTTTAAAATTTTGTATTTGGGTTGCTTGTTGAATATTTTTCAAGATTTCTGAAAGACACATTTATCATACTAACTCACCAGAGGTGAATTTCTTGACAAAAGTCCATGAACTTATTGAGATTCACAGGGGGAAAAAAACAACTACGTAATCAAACCGGGTGTACATCCAGAGAGAGTTCAGACAAAGCAAACGGAGCCTGGCATGCATGAAAAAGTCAAACCGCAAGAACTGATATGGCTGTAAGAGCATTTGTGGGGCGATTGTATGATATGCACAACTGTTCACTGGGACCACAATTTCACATTCAGTGGCTGGATACTAAACAGAAACAGCTTGTGTTCGCCATTGACGTGAACTGTCAAAACCAGCCTTGCACCAGCACAGATATCATCCCAACAGTTCACTCTAATCACCAAACATCACCCAGACTTCCTGAAATAAAGTAAGCCCATCCCTGGGATCTTGGGAAAGAATGAGCCTTACAGAGAAAGCGTGGCTGAGACCAGGTGTGATTGATGAGCCCTCTCATTTATACAATGAGATTCCAATCCAGGCTGAAATAACTAATGTAATGAAAGGGAAAAGACTAGTAAAGATGAATGAGTTTTAAGAACTGTACCCTCTGTTCTGAAACGAATGTGGTAGCAACTAGTTACCACTTCCAAAGAGTAGTCTTTTTTTTCTGTTTTTAATCTCTGAAATTTCTAATTCTTTTGAAGTTTCAACTGTGATATTTTAAATTCAGTAATCGAGATTTTGTTAGAGGGAATCGAGCATAGGGAAAAAACATACAATAATGAGAGAAAAAAGTATACCTCTCCTACCAGGAAAGAGTCCCACCTCCATACCTTGGGCCACGAACACCACTATACATATAACTTAGCTAGGATCATGGAGGTACAGATAATAAATTCTCAGACATTTAGCAGTTTATTGAAGAGAAATACAACATGAGCTACATAAACTCATTCTCTAAATGAGAATATTTTAAAAGATATTGACTACAGATGTTTCAAAGTAGAATTTAAGGTCTCACTGGGTGTCTCCAACTGGCGATCACTCTGCAGTAAGCTTAACTCTTTTAGTGAGGTCGTTCAAATTCCTGTTTTCCCTTCTCAACTTTTCACCCAGCAAGCAGTCATTGTTACATTTCAACACTTCTTTACATCAAGCACCTAATATAAAATGGGAACAGCTGCAATTTCACTGCCCAGCCCTTTCTTCCGCCCTTACAACATTTGTTCTGTTAATGTAGGTTAATTCTGCAAATAACACTTCTGTAAATTGTTCTTGCAAACTGCTACATCATTTATGTAAGGACTTCTGTGAACTTTGAAAAATTAATGCCTTTAATTTTGGTTGATGGCAACATCAGCAGAGCTCTGTAAATTGCACTTTAATGAGATTTTGCTACAGGGGATAATCTGCTACTGACAGAGGAACATCTTGAAAACATCTGTAGACCTATAATTTCTCTATGACGATTAGAGCCCACCGCAAGACTCCAAATACAAACCCAAAATAAAGGGGGGAAATGTAAAGTTCTAAATGAGAATACAACCTGTTCTTTAAAAGCAAAAGGCCCAGTATGAAAAGTTTCAGGCACGAAAAATAAATCAATTTTTTGAACTAATTAACATTTAGCTTTATTTAATTAAGAAAGACTATTACTGTCTCCACTGCTGTGCATCTGTATATAATGAAGCAAGCAGCAGTAGGTATAAGATACCACTGAGGGATATGCCCAAGTAACTCAGCGCTATAGGTGCAAAAGAACGTCTATTATTGTTAAGTAACTGACATCAGAGTCTTACTTTAATGTTGTCATAAATAAAAGGAAGATTTCCACAGATGCCTTCACATATGGTTTCTTATTTATCTCTGATGGAGACTGGGAGTTCGATTAGATGCCAAAATTAAATGATTTAAATAGCTGCATAATCGAAACTACTAAATAACACCTTTTAAACAGTTTCTATTTATAGCAGCTCTAAATCACAGAAGGATGACAGATTTTATTTTGCTTATGCTAACACTGCTTGTTTCTCTAATGCATTACTTCTAAAGCCCCATAGTTACCTTACCCTAATGTTCACTCTAGATCATGTTCCTGAACATGCCATGTTTAGAATGGCAACTTTGGAAATCACATCTCATTCTCCACAGTCAAATCTACTTGAAAAGCAATCTGCTTTAAAAGTATACCATATTCATTACCTTGCACAGATTGAAATAAGCAGAAGGTAACATGAGATATTATGCTATATTCTTCACCTCCTATGCCATGAAATTAATAGCTATTTGTTAGAATCCTAACACAGAGACCATAATTTCATGCCTATAAGGCTTACATCTTTATCATTTTTCATTGGAAAGAAATTAAGTAAAAACTGCAGAATTAAATGAGTACATAATGAGACACAAAGAAACTGCTATTTCTGGAAAACTTAAATATATCAACAGGTTTCGTCCATGTTTTAGTTAGTCCTTTGAAGGCTAAATTGTGTGTGTGTTCTAAAACAAGTGAGAAATAAGAACAATTTAACAGATTCTCAAAACTAAATCTGAACAGCCTCATGGTGTATTAAATGAGGGAAGCTTATTATTACTCATTAGTAGAAACTTTTAAAAAATTGTAAGTGTGCCTGGATACTATCAAGTACCCCCATGTTTTCTATGATTCCTCCACTCCCAGCAATAATGAGCCCAGGCTTAGTCAGTTTCTATTCTTATGCAGTACCTAAAATTGCAGCTGGAAGGGAACAGCAATAGGATACAGTGAGGTGGAGGTCTCCAAAGGGGAAAAAGGATATATAAGGGAATGACTAGCAGGGATGTTTACCTATAATATCCGAACAACCCAGAAGAGTGATGCTACATGCATGGAGCATTAAGCGTAAACATCTATCTCCTGTCTCTGACCTTCCCATGATTGGAAGTTGTAGGTGTGACTGTAGGGTTCCCCTATGTCCTTGGGTCAGTTACTGGGACTCACTTTTAGCTCAGCTTGGGGTCATCATCATGTTTTTCTCTCTCTTCCACCCCTCTGAGATTAGTGGTCTTGTACCTGAACCCATTCATCAAAGGCCCATCCCCACCTCCATTCATAAGTATACCAAAGGAGTCCCTTGTGCACAGCTAAACAGTTCACTCTGCAAATGCAAATAAATACATGTTTGGTATTGTGATTATCCCTTACAAGTAGTACATCACCAGTTCCAGAATAAAGATATTTGGAGGAATAATTCAGATAATTAAGATCATTAGGGTACAGAATACACCTCTCAGACATTTCTAGGTGCTTTTTAACACAAAGAAAAACCTACAGTCATGAAGTTGATTATTACTTTTTCTTCTCAGGATTAGACTTTGTCAAAATATGACATCTGAATATAAAGAGCGACATCTTTTGCTTTCAATAACGAATGTTGGGCTTCCCTGGTGGCGCAGTGATGGAAAATCTGCCTGCCAAAGCAGGGGACACGGGTTCGAGCCCTGATCTGGGAAGATCCCACATGCCGCGGAGCAACTAGGCCCGTGAGCCACAACTACTGAGCCTGCGCGTCTGGAGCCTGTGCTCTGCAACAAGAGAGGCCGCGACAATGAGAGGCCCGCGCACCGCGATGAAGAGTGGCCCCCGCTTGCCACAACTGGAGAAAGCCCTTGCACAGAAACAAAGACCCAACACAGCCAAAAATAAATAAATAAATAAAATAAAATAAAATAAATAAATAAAAGTTCTTTGCTCAACAACAACAAAAAATAATAATAACGAATGTTACTGCAGTATGTTCATTATTTACTAGAAAGAAGCTGTTATCTTTCAAAACTCATCCTGGAAAAACAAGTGTTGTCAATTGTTTGCTACATACTATAGATCCAGGCTGATTCACAAACTTTGCTGTCTTTTTCTCCCATACATACAGATTTAACCTCTTATATGAATTTACAAAACTAATCCTTCCTTTAGGCATGAAGCATTTAAGATCTATCAATCCACATGACCCAGCTTCCTGTATTAATGAAGTAAACTTTGGAGTCCAACAAACTTTTGTTGGAATATCATTTCAGTCACCTCTGAGAACTGGACTTCTGAAAACTATCTCTTTAAGCCTTGGTTTCCTCATCCACAAAATAAGGGTAAAAATATCTATGCTGCTGGGCTGTTGTGAGGATTAATTATGATTATGTATGTAAAGCAGAGAATCACATATGTAAAAGAGTCACAATAAATATTAGTTTCTTATATTAGTCCTCTTTTCTTCTCTCATCTTTTCTCCTTTCTTGGTCAGTTGTTATTCGTTGCTGCTAGCGCCATACTTCCCCCTACCTAAAATGTTTCAATCAAGTGGCCGTGTCTTTTCACAAATAGTTTTCAGGACCATGGAGAGATCTCATGTGCCCTTCCACACGAAATATATACGTTCTGCTGTCCCAGGGGGTAGTTTGCTGATTCATTCAGTAAATATGTCCTGAGGTTCTATATAGGCATTATGTTAAGTTCTGGAGAAACAACATTAAACAAAACAGACAAGTTCCCAAAATTGTGATGCTATAATTCAATAGAGAGTAGACATTAAACAAATAACTGAACTCTCTCACTAACCCTGCTCCCCAACCAAAAAAATAACAAATACTAACTGGATAGGTATGATAAACAAAAAGTTCAAAGTTCTAAGAAAGGAATCCTCACAAAACCTTGGGGAATTGGGATGGCGAGTTATCAGGTATAACTTTCTCGAGAGGTGACATTTTTGCTGAGATCTCAGGGATGAATAAGAGATAACCAAACAAAAAAAGGATGACTGAAGAGCACTCCTGAAGCAAAATCACTTGAAGAACTTAAGAAAGACAAGCGCTGCTATTGTGAAGTGATGAAGGGGTAGCACAATGGGAGGTGAGGAGAGTAAGGGCCTTGCAGGTCATGCTAAGAATACAGCAGAAATATGGAAGACTTGTAAATCTGGCCTATCCATTTTTTTGAAACTCCTACTTTCCGGGGTTTTTTTCTGTACATGATTTATAACATTTTAAAGTCAGGATTTTATATTTTTGATATCTCTAAAAATTATAAGATCTGGCCACACAGGCCTGCATTTCCACATGAAGACAGTAGATAACCTCTTCACCTGGTAGACCAGGCATGAGCTCTCCATGCGCCACTGTCTCCATCACTCAAATTCACTCATATGCATTTTCTGTTCACCCCCTGCAGTCCTGTAAGTTTGAAAGCCCAGATATTGGTTTCTACCTTATCCTTCAGATCCAGCCCTGATTTTGTGTCTAATTATGAGGAGTGAATCATTGCTCTGCTTCTTGTGGTTACATCTTTTTTCAACATTTATTTATTTACATATTTATTTGGCTGTGCCAGGTCTTAGTTGCGGCACGCGGGATCTTCGTTGCCGCCTATGGGATCTTTAGTTGCTGCATGCGAACTCTTAGTTGCAGCATGCGGGATCTGTTTCCCTGACCAGGGATCGAACCCAGGCCCCCTGCATTGGGAGTATGGAGTCTTAGCCACTGGACCACCAGGGAAGTCCCTTGTGGTTACATCTTGATATCCAGCCCTTCTGGAATATTTTTCAAAATAAGTGTCATCCTTTCACACTTCTAGCACAGGGATCTCCAAGCAAAGCCAGCTTCCCACGTTGCTATTCTCCACCCTCCTATTGGGAGGTCCCAGCTATGTTTATTTGTTCTACTAGACGTTTTCTTTGGCCATACTCTCCAGATACTCATTTGCTTCCCAGTGGATTTATAGTTCAGTAGTGGTTTGGTAGTATACTTACCCAGCCAACAGGTATAATCACAAACTTCAGTTTCTTCCCATCTGGTTTGTTTTTTTTTTTTTCATCTTTCATCCATTAGGCATTGAAAAGTCACTTCTCAAATTATAGCAGATAGATTGATTTCAAGAAACCCTCTTTTTAAAGAATAACCAAAGACATATAGAGAGGATGAGTTTGTGATAAATACTCAATTATTTGGAACTCAACTATCCAGTTCCCTCAATTAATCACATTTTTCTCAGCACTTCACTTCTAAGTAAAAGAAGCAAATAAAAGATAATAAAGTTTCAAACACAAAGGTATATATTTGCAGAGGCAATCATGCAGTTTAGTACAATCTCATTCACCTTTTCCATCCCCTTCTGAACTGATTTTCAATGAGAATAAATCTTCAGAATGGAGACGACAGGAGGCACTACAAGATCCCAGGTCATCAGAGAAATGCACAATTATATTCAATGCATTTCTCACATACGAAGAAAGGAAAGCGCCTGGCCTAGTGCCTTGTGCATAGTAATGGCCTAATTTTTGATGAATAGAATCAAATGCAGACTAGTATATTTTACAGGGTCGTAACATTAAAGTGAACCATAAAATCCACTTACCAAGGATATTCGAACATTTCTAGAGAAGTAGAGATTTTATTAACACTGAATAGTTCCTATTAAAGCTATTAATAAGCAAGTAGATGTCACATAAATAGCATAATTTCTAGGTATTTGTTGAAGAAAAATTATCCAAAAGATTTCCCTTAGAGACTGGTTGAAATCACTTCCTGTTCTGGCAGCCTGCGCCATCTCCCTTGCTGTACTTGTTAGCATCCTACTCACAGCTTTTTTCCTATTTGCCAATGTTAATGGCCCTTTTCCTAACAGCATCCTAAGAGAGGCCCAAACCCCATCAGCTTTGTGTCCCCTGGCCATTGTGGTTCCAATTTGTATCACTGTCGTCTTTATCAATTTTCCCAGCAAACCTGAGGTAACTGTGCATTTCGGGATTCTGCTAACATTTGTCTTTTGCTACAAAGAGCTTTAGGGGAAAAAATTATTCCAAATGGCATAACGGATGTTTTAGTCACTAAATTTCTTGGGAGTTTAAATTAAAATAAAAACGATATGCTTTGTACATGGATTTTCTTGTACTTAAGCCTTTAATGCCAGCTAAATAACAAAGGGGGCCATTAATGTAAAATTCAGCCTAAAGTCAATTGTATTACAAGCACTCTTAATGCTTGTACATTCTTAATGTAACAAGAAGTCTGAAAGGCACTTAACTGGATACAGCTGTATGCAAATTTGCTTTAAACTACAGAAGGTTAGAAACAGACATTATTTTAATCTTGAAAAATAAACCACTGAGTCTCCAGCATTTGGGTCTGTTAAACTCATCTGCTAATGATTCCCCCATTAAACCGTAATAAAGTGTTTGAAAGTTGATCCAGTCTTTTGCACATGGTAAACAAAGAGACTGGAACTACAGCAGGCTCTGCCAAAAACCAGCAAGAGGATTATTGAATATATACATCCTCATGCAGCTGTCATTCACCCCGCTGTATTATATGTTTTGAGATAATTAAACAAAAAAATACGTGACATTTATCTAAAACTCACAAATTTGCCTTTTGGGAATGCAGCACAATCCATAGCCTGATTCAGAAAGCTATTATTCAATAGACAGTGAATCAGGATTTTAAAGATGAGAAAATAAAATAGTCACAAATAAAATATTGGTGGAGGTACTAAAGATTTGTCTCCTTGATTATAACTGTGGTCCCATAAGGAAGCACACAAAATATCATTTCCAGGCATACTACATTATGCTATCCATAGTTCTCAAGTAGAAAGCTAAGGTACACCTATAAGTATCTATAAACAAATTGTTTATTAAATCATGAGTTACGTAGATGGTTTCCTAAAATAAACTGAACAAAAATCACATTACGAAATAGGAAGTAAGAAATGATCTCATGGAATGAATGGATCATTCTTGGTTGAGTGTGTTTACTAGTTTTAAGCAAAATAACTAATATCTTGAATATTTTTAAAATGCTGCCAAGTTAAAGTTCATAACACCCTTAGTTTCTTTTTTTTATAACCCTAATATATTTTGGAATGTAAACTTCCAAGTAAATATACTTCAAAATTAAATATTGCTGTTACAATGCCCACTGTAATTGTAACCATTTTATTAACTTGAAAACTCAAAGAGATTTTTAAATAATTATTTTATTGATCTTATCTGGCTTGTTTTGTTGATTAATCCAAATAAAATTTATGTTATTTATCATTCATGGCCACGTCCCCAGAAAAGAGCAACAATGAAAGAAAAAGAAGGATAGATGGAATGGTAGAGTAGGAAAGGGAAGGCAAAGGAAAAGAGAAAGCAAGGGAAAAAAACATTCATTTATTCAAAAATATTTAATTATAGTGTACTATGTGTCAGGCATATGTAAATGCAAGGGATGCATGAAAATAGACAAGAGTCCTATCCTCATGGAGCTTTTCATCTAATTAGGAAGCCAGATATTAATGAAGTAATGATACAAAGGATACAAAAATTACAATTGTGGTATATGGTAAAAAGAGTTTTCTATAAAAATTTAAAACAGGAGGTTAGGTAAGGTGTCCTGAAGAAGTAAAAGTAGAACTAAGAATTAAAGATTAGATGGGAACAGACAAGCAGGAGAAGGTTAAGCAGTGGTCCCTATGAAAGAACACGTGCAAAGGCCCTGTGCCTGCTTTGGAGATGGTAAGATAAAGGAACTGAAACAATGGTTATGTGTCATGGAATCATGTTGCCAAAGGAGACTAGAGATGTAGGTCAAAGCTAGGTCACACAAGGTCTTCTAGGTCTTGCTCAAGGTCTTGATCTTTATCTATTGGGATAAATTTGATTAATTGGAATCATTGAAGACTAATTTTAAGTAAGAATTTGATATCACCATATATGCATTTCAGAAGGATATATCTAGCTGTAGTGAAGAAAATAACATGAAAGAAAACAAGTGTGAATATAAAAAAATCAGTTAGGAAATGTTGGGGGGTGAAAGGGAATGATGCCTTGGAATAGTATGCTAGAGGTAACAGGAAAAGAAGTAGATGTATTGGAGAAACATATCAGAAGTAACACTGATAAGAATTAATGACAAATTGCATATACGGGTTATGTTTCTGACAGGTATAATTAGATAAATGGTGATACCATTCATTAAGAATGAGAAAACCAGGAGTGGAGCAAGGAAGAAAAGAATGAGTTCTATTTTGAATATGTTGAATTTGAGATGCTTTTCACTACACCCTATAATAAATTTAGAAGTATTAAGTTGTACATTGTGAAATTTTATAATATTAGTAATTTGTTCTAATTAGTAATAAGTTCTTTTAAAAAAAATACAAATCACAAGTGATATGGAATATATACAGCATCAAGATATTTCCAACTAGAGTCTATATACAGTCTAACTAATGATCAAGCCTGAGAATAGAATAAAAGCATTTTCACACATGCAAATTCCCAAATATATTTATTCCTTTGGACATTTTCTCAAGAAGTTAATGGAGAATACGTTCTACTAAAATGGGGGTATAAATCAAGATTGAGGTAAATAAAGATTCAAAAACAGAAGACCTAAAGACAGAGCTTTTGTACAGCATCAGATGACTTGGCTGGAGGTACAAAGAAATTAAACAAATAGAAGAGTAAAACAATTATTCACTCCAGGAAAAAAAGTTATACAATTTTAAAGTGTAATCATAGGGTACCACTTGGTTTAAGAGTGAACAATACTTACATAGTGAAAATAATACGGGAAACATGAAATTTTGATAAATTGAAGGATGAGTATTAAGACAGTCCATCTGGCCAGATGAACAAGGGCACATCTTTCTGAAACTATGTGGCTGCCAGAGCAATGCCTGACACACATATACCTTCCTCTGTGTGATAAACGCTGCCTGGCATGTTGAGAAACCATGACCCTTAACCTTCCTTCCCTAGGAGTCAGGAATCTCCCCTCTCCTCTCTACTACATCTTGGGTGGTGGGTCATTTCATTAAAGCTTGCTTTATCTGCATTCTATGAGAATGTCTCTACCTCGTGTAAAAGTACACTCACTTACCTCCCTCTAGCTTGACTCCTGACCTTTGATTGCAGCACACAATTTTTAAAAATGTTATTAAACAGAACAATGCAAAACCTAATTCACCCTTTGCTGACTCTACAAGACTTAAGGTTTGTTGCCCGACACAGCTGGAATGGGCAGAAGTGGACCAACTTTTACAGAAGCAAGTGGTGCCATGTGAGGGGAAAATCAAAGATTTTAAAGGACCAAGAAGAGGAGGAACTTGAGGAAACAGATCTGATGGAGAATGTGAAAGATGCACCCCAAGAGACTAGAATTAAGGATCTTGTGAGCAGACACAAAATCCTAACACCCTCTAACTGTGCATGGATTGGATTATACTACTGAAATCTGAAGAAAAGAACTGGTAAAAACTTCTTCTGAATTTTGTGTTTGTTCAGCTTAATTTTTTGCTTGCTATGCTCTTCCTTCCTCTGATATGAGACCAATGTCTGGGTTTGACTAACGATTTTTTTTAGGTTCCCAATTAAGTTCCATCTTTTCAAGATACTCTCCATACTATTTACAGTCATCACAGAGCTGCCAGTCTGCCCCCATACTTTAACACTTCATTCTGCATTGATCACTCTATTATCTTAACATTTTCATGCAAATATATTACAAGGACCTGAGTTTTTAAAACAATGTCTTAAGCTTCTGCATTTCCCACAACAATAAGCACAAAGGTAAGTGCCTTCAGGGCACTGGGTAAACACTTTATAGTTTGATGTTATTACAAATACACAGCAACCTACACATGCCCATGTATGTAATCTGTGTTCAATCCATTTTAAAAGTAATCTGTCTATATATCTATCTATTGTCTTGAGAAATTTCTAATATTTCCGATTATAATTTTTAAATTAATTTTTAAATTGTTAGTTATTAAACGCAGTCACTATTACAAATTAAATTGTTTTTAAATATAAGTTATCTTAAATATATTTAAGTTATCTAAATACATTATCTTTAAAGTAAAGGTAATAAATACTCAAAATTCATCACTTCCTAATTATTTACCGCATTTTACTGTTATCTTGCTCTTCAGGTCATTTACATCCATCACACCACTCTGGTAGAAATACATAATTGTGCACTACTGTCATCCCTTCCCAGCTCTGCATCACATTGGTAAAGTGAAATTGTCAAGGTGGAAGTGTTTACATCATGAAATTTGAAAAATGCCACAAAACAGGCCTTATATTTTGTTGCTTTTGTTGCCTATTCAGTCTAATGCAGATTAAACTTAAAATTGTGTCGTGTCTATATCCATTACATTGTGAATAACACATAAAATTGAAGAAGCAGTCTTCCAAAATTTTAAAACTGTTATCCTATTTGGCAAAAAAGTTATTGACACCATCGACTAACAAGTGAGTTCCAATATTTTCTTCATTGGTTCATTTTTGTCATACCATAAACAACAATGTCAACCAACATTCATGCTGGAACTATATGCATTCATCAGGTGCAACCATATTTGGCTACAGGTGAGAGAGTTTAGCAAAAATTAAAGAAATCATTCTGGGTGAATAAATTGGCTATGTGGAATTTACAATCAAGAATGTGGTATAGTTTATTTTTAAATTGTACAATATATAGTCTTTACATAAAGTTTATAATAATAATAATATATATAAATACACATTTTTTCAGGGAGCAAGTTATTAAACATTTGCCAATATAGCACTGCCCAGGATAATTGTTTACAGTGCCAATTCCCAGGCCTCAATCCCTCAGATTAAATAACTAGATCTTGGGTGAGGCCCAGCAATCTCTTTTAAACAACTCTTTTTTCCTTCAGTGGAAGCTTTAAGTTTGATTAGGGAAGAAGAGAAAAATAAACAAAATGAAATATATTGTTTGAGTTGAGAAGAGTTGTCAATACCAACAGATGAGTCCATTAAGAAACCAGCAGATAAAAGTGACTACCTTCTCTTTTTGAGGAGGGAAAATAATTTATGTTCATGATCCTGCACTGGGTATTATACAAAGCAAATCTTTTTTGTGAATTAAAACTAAAATCTTTTTATTCAAGGAAATACTTATATCCTAAACTACTCATTTATCACCATCACTGTAGTCAAGACCAGTGTGGAAACGAGAAGCCATTTCAGAATTATACATGAAATATGGAAGTCAATTGTAGTTTTTCTTTATTCTAGAAAACTAATGCTATTGAAAGTTGTCTTCAAGCATAAGGTGAAGATTTGGCTCACGGAATGTTGCACTGAAGTGTTCTCTGTTGAATACCAAACTGCAATTTGAGCCATTGAAATTTATAAATTCTATCTTTCTAACTACCCCTTTAATATTTTATCAATATATCCATCCCATCATAGACAAATACTTTGAAACTTTTTCTCCTGGTTTTATGACATGATATTCCTTTATTATATGACCATCTAAACGACTCTATCCATAGAAATGGGTTTTGAAAACAGTTTTAAGCCAAACTAGTCGTTTCTAATGAGAGGCCATTAGACATTCGGTTACTGATTCAATTCAATTCTGTTAATCACTTTTAATGTGTTCACATCCAATCCCTTGTGATTTTATGTTTTTATTGTTCAACAGTAAGAAAGGAATAGCGAGCCTGCCCAGAAAAGCCAGCTGAAACATTAAAATGGATCAAGAAAACTATTCTTACAGTTATCAGAATTCTTAGTACAAAGAGATGTAGAGTAACTATTTGAGTCGATTCAAACCTATTTTCTCACCTCATCCCAAAATAAAAAAGTACACGCTGCACTTCCTTAACCAATTTTGTACATCCATTGTCCCCATGCATTGCACATTGAGACATACTCAAGTTATTTAAGTGGGCTGTAATATAGTAGCCTTGATATGATTAGCTGTAGTTACCTCTAAAAGGCCACATTCTCACATTTTTGCAACATGCTTAAAAGTGAAAAGAAAATTTCTATATCAATTGTGAGAGAGAAATGATTTCCGACAACATTAAGCAGATCCTATTTTCTAGACATCCTCACTTCTGGGAGCCAGTGGAAATCAAAACATGACGAATCTTCACATGGTAGAAGCCAAGCAGGTTCATCACTTTATCTGTCCTTAATATCTAATTCAAAAGTAACCAGCTACATTCACAGCAGGGCTTACTAGATAAATTAATTCAAAGCCCTTAGCAACCTTACATTAACTAGAATTAAACTTTGCTTGTCAGGAGCTTAACTATGGCAAAAATTTAAATTAAAAAATGTCCTTTTGAAAGTTTTGAAATTAATAAACACAATTCATTTGTGACACTAGAGACAATTTAAGTTTTGCAATTAAATAATGAAAGGAAAAATCACATGAAATCCTTTTTCTGAATGTAATAAAAGTTAAAGAATCATGCTTAAAATGAAAAGTCCTGGGTTTTCCACTTCTGGTCCTGGTCATAATATTAACACACTTCCCATCATTAAATTTTTAATATAATAAAAATAATGCTCCCTATATTTATTTAGCTACAAATTCTTTAATACACAATTAAGCACACATAAGAAGAAGTGTGGTTAAACTTTTGTAAGTAGAATATTATCTGGAGCTTTAAATTATATATATTTAGAAGGAAGGAGTGCTTTCTTAGTTCCAGAAATTGATAGGCCAGTTCCCCAAATGTTAATTACTTACAGTATAAGTACAAAGAAAAGTCATCAAAATAATTTGCTAATATTAACTTCCTTTTGGTTTTAATCTCTTATTTGATTTTTAAAAAGGACTTTTGGAAATCCATGAACATGGAAAGCTCATCATATATTATAATTAACAAAAAAAACAATTTTTGAATGCACATTATCCAATGTGATATTTCTCACCTGATAAGAGATGCAAGTTTTATCAACTCGTTGTTTGTCTAATGTTGAGGATGCATTTTTTGAAATATATTTTAAATATTTTTTTGGATCAAATGAAAGTGTCTCTCCTATTCTTACTACTGCCAAGCCTATGACTTACACACAGTTTAATTATTCAGATGTTTATTATGTTCTACATAATGAAATTTGGACCCTCATATTTTCTTCCTACATGTTCCATGCAGGCTGCAATTATAGCCACAGATATCTGTTTATTTGATGAATTTTGCTTCTTCTGCATAGTTTGATAAATATGGAAATAAGTCAAAACCTACTTTATATACAGTAATTAAAGTGAAAAATCTAGTCATGATGCAAATCCTTAATTGGACTCCAGGAGAGATATGCAGAATTTCTCTTTAATAATATGGGATGACTGGGGACAGAAAAACAAAGCACACTAAAATATGGTTTAGAAGTACAATTAATCACAAAACAGAAAACAACCAATTTAGCATAGCTCATTCAGTGACTCTCATGGCTCAGGTAATGTTCTTTTAATCATCTGGCTCTAATATTAAGGTTGTGTCTTGTGCATCTGAAATAAAATACAATATATATGCTGATCGTCAGTGTGAAACGTGTTCTTTGGTCTAATTTGTAAACAGAGCCCTTTCACAATAAAATGCTTAGACTACTTAATGACATGTAAGTGAATGATCAAAGCAGTACAAAATGGTTTTAACTGTATTCTTTAAATATATTAATCTTTTAGATGAAAATAAATAAATAAGCCTTCGGAGCTCATGATAATTTGTTAGTTCTTGTGCAAATTTTGTTTGGTCCTAATAAAGTAGAAACAACTAGTCAAAATATGTTTTAGGCTTACGACAATATAAAGGATACACTTGTTAAGTAAAATTAAATGAATGCATCCTGAGATGGTACAGATGTGGCTGGAAAACAAATAATAAAAACATCTAAGTAATCTAAGACCATAAGTATTTGTTTCCATGTGCAATACATTCATTTCTCTAATCAGCTAAAAATTAACCATCTTTGTCCCCTAATTTGATTATAAAGATATCATTCTCCATACAGGTTTTTGTAATACCTCATTAAGGGTATAATTATATGAGTTGGCTTAACCAGAAAAAAACTGGATTTATTGTGTTACTTTGTTTAACTAGAAATCCCATTATCCTGTTCTGCTGTAGAAAATGTCTCAGCCCCACTGATAAGCAGATGAGATCACTGTGTTAGAATTTGGAAATAGTCCATCTCCAAAGTTATTCTGAATTGCCCAAGTATAACCAAAATGCCCATGTGTTTGTGTCCTGAGAGGGACCAAAAAAGAGGCTTATCCCTCCATGCCTCATAGGCGCTTGATGACATTATCACTAGGATCATTTTTCTTTTCCCCAGATGTGTCCACCAGGAGAGCCCATGACTGCAGCCTTCATGCTGAGAGCAGCTGAAATCAGAGAGGCTTGATGTCCAGTATTCAAATCACTGCGAAACTCTTTCTAACCCAGGACGCCAAACCTTCCCAAACAGATAAAAGGAACCAGAGACAATTGAGTTTAGATGGAGTCTTCTTCTGGTCTCCCAAGATGACCTGACATCTCTATGAGGCACCTGCCATAAAACTTAAAGGCTTCAGGGAGGTTGCCCTTTGATGTCTTACTGACAGACAGCCACCCTTTGATGTCCTGTGGCACACGTTTTCATTCGCAAACTGAAGCACAGTTTAATAGCAAACAACTTCTACACCCAATCAAGGTAATATTGATGTTGCTCATCTCTAGAACACATGCTTACAACCAAGAAAGTGGAAAATGTATTTTGTTTTGATATGTAGAAAATACGTGTGTGAATTTAATTGTAATTGACCCAATGTTATAAATATCCAAACTTAGAGTGGAAGATAGATTTACTGTGTAAATTTCACTTTGGACAGTACACTTTCCTTATAATAATATTTTTAATAATATAATACATAATAATAAGGTCCTAGTCTTTTCAGATAAATACGGCAGATTCAGAAGTAAATGTGTTATATTTAACTACAATATACTCAATAACTTTCAGAAATATTTAAAAGATGGAAACGTTTTCTTATTTACTGAATCTTTGGTTCTCCACTTTCCATTATAAATAGAGCTTTACCTTTGGCTAAAAGATTATTTCCATTGTTCTCCAATGTCAAATGTTCCTAATCTCAAATTCTGGAAATATTAACTGCAGAATAAAGGCCATCTATCCTTCTCCACAGCTTTAGACAAATTAATAGTTTATTTTTCTCTGCAGTTCAAATTAAATGAGATCGCATACCTGGACTTTTCCTATGTTGTTCATAAGAAGAAAAGGCAAGAAATAATGCCTCTCAGCAGCCCTGGAAGACAATTTTCTAGTTGTATTAGATGGACACTTTTAAACTACCTGCATCCATTTTGATTTTATCCAGTAAAAATATAACTATAATCCTACACTGGACAATTGTATCTATATTATTTAGGTAGTAACCAAATGATACAAGATAATTAATTGGTAATTAGTCCTCTAATTCATTTGCTGTTTCCAACCAAAATACTTTATTGGTCTCATATTGTAGAAATTGCTTTATTACTAAGAAAGTCTAATATAGGTTCAGTTTTAAACTGTGTCATGTAGAATTGCCTTTATATTCCACAATATTTGAAATATGATAAAACTACAAAATGCTCTTTATTATCAAGATGAAATCACGTCCCCTAAAACTAAAAAATTTATTCCTGAAAACTTTAGCCTGCGGTGATGTATCCCAATAGAGAGATATTTATTTGGGAGACTTACAAACCTTTATAGATTTATATTTCACTAGCAGCTTTTTTTTCCATAACAAAAATCCAAAAAGTTTCACTCTATCTACCAGACTGGTTGTGTTACTAGTCATACAACTATTTCTTAAGTGTCTATATGGTACACAGACTTATGCTAGCTGTATTATTTTTAAAATTTTAAAGGCTGAAAGTATGCAACATTTTCAAAAGTACAACAGATTATTGCCATCATTTCCAAAAAAAAAAGGAAGAAAAGGATGGTAAGAAGTAAGGAAGGAAGAAAGAGAAGAATTACTAAAACAATGTCTCCTGGTGTCTGAAAATAATACTGACATTACAATGTAGAAACAACCTCAGCCTTCTCATTGGAAATACATAGGTTTAATTGCATGTTATAAAGCCATTTTGATCCTGTGAAGCCTTAAAAACTTACCTATAATTTAGTATTTCTCTCTAAAAAATTTATCTAAAGATGAACAAACCAGGCATTTTAAATTCTAAATGTGTTATTTTGAAGAAAAATGTACATTGAGCATGTATCTAATATTCCTTTAACATTTAACATATCTTAGAGCTTTTAAATATCTAAAAGGAAATATACAAAACCTTAAAGCATATAGTTAACATATAAAACTATAACCACCATTTACAGCTCAAAATGTTACATGTC